>NC_140949.1:150789542-151419542 GCF_014529385.1 Adiantum capillus-veneris | reverse complement strand
TAAGGAGTGTAGCCTAATGAGGTCCTAAAAGAGGTTCTATAGGACCACAATGCAGCCTCTAGATGCTTATCCCACTCCTTGGGTTTGGAGACCACCTGCTTTGTGATGATTTTACAAATCATGCCGTTGACTTTCTCCACTAGACCATTTCATTGAGGGTAATAGGGGGGGGGGGGGGAATTCCTCCTGTTTATCTTGAGCTTTTTCATTAGCTCTCCCACAAGATCTCTCTGAAACCTGGCCCTCTATCTGAAAAAATCTCCAAGAATACTCCAAACCTGCAACAAATGTGCTCAAAGATGAACTTTGCAACCTCTACCACTGTGATCCTAGTAGTGATGGTGGCTTCTGCCCATCTGGTCATGTAGTCTACTCCCATGATGATGTAGAGCTTCCCATTTGATCTAGTGAGGGGATCTATTGCATCAATCCCCCACTTTTCAAAAGGCTCATGAGCTAAGATAGGTGTTTGAGGCTCATAGGTGAGGTGTCTATCTCCTGCTAGTTGGCATCTATGGTAGCTTTAACCCCAATGTTGCACATCTCGATGTAGACTAGGCCAAACAAAACCTGCTTGAAGTATTTTCTTGCTAGTGATGTCGTGTGAGAAATGCCCACCACAAACACCTGAATGACAATTAAAGAGAATATCTTAATTTCACAAGACGAAGGCACTCTCCGTAGCACTTGATCTTTACCCTTGCAGTAGAGATCATCATTTATCAACCTAAACTTGGTGGCCTTTCTTACGATCCATTGTCTCTGGCCTTTACTCAATCCATCGGGGCATTCATCTGTCTCAAGAAGATGTAGAATGTCAAGCATACAATCACTCCCCTGAAACTGCGGTTGTTGGAGAGCTACAGCCCCTATTGTGACCTCTTGCAATTGCTCACTTGCTAATGCGTCAGCCTCTTGGTTGTCCTTTCTTGGCACATGAAGCAAGCGTGCTACTTCAAAACCCTTTAGAAGCTCTTTGACCCTGCGTAGTTGCACTAGTAATCCTTGGTTCCTGCATGCCCAAGTGCCATGCACTTGCTTGACTAACAAAAGAGCATCCTCAAAAGCATTTAAGTGCTTGATCCCTAAATTTAAACACCACTCAAGACCTAAGCTTAAGGCTGCATACTCGGCTTCATTGTTGGAGTGGACATTTTCAAGCATTAGTCCCCTACCAAACACCTTCTTGCCTTCTTCATCATAGATCACCACTCCCAATGCTGCCTTGTCTTCCTTTCTTTTGTTTTCTCCATCAAAGTAGAGTGAATGCACTTCACCCAGCTTGGCTACCTCCTCTTCCACTTTTACCATCATTGGCTTTATCTTCAATTTTTTCTCATAGCACCTATGTGTGAGCAAGCACTGGCCCGTGTTGAACTCTCCACCCACACTGTGTAGTCAAACTCTTGTAGACGCACTAACCACTTAGAGATACGAGCAGACACATCCATTTGTTGTAGAAGAAGAGGAAAGTTCTCTTCCAAAGTGAGAATGATGAACTCTTTAGGCAAGAGATAGGATCTAAACATTCCAACTGCAAACATGAGATCCATTACCATGTGTTCCACCGCAATGTAGTCCTTCTCTGCTGTGGTCATCACCTTGCTAATGAAGTAGATAGGGTGCATGAAGGAGTCATTGTTTTGCATCAAAACAGCCCCTATGGAATCATCTCCCACACTAGGATTTACATGAAAGTTCTCCTCCCATCTAGGTGGTGTGATGGTAGGGAGAGAGCTAACAATTTCCTTTATTTCTCTAAATTGTTGCTCATTATCATCACTCCAACTAAAGGTCTTGCTATGAGTGAGTTGTTGCAAAGGTAAAAACACTTGAGAGAGAAGATGAATGAACCTACTCAAGTACCTAACTTTTTGAATGAAAGAGACAAGTTCCTTGGCACTTGTAGAGGAAGCCAATGTAGTGAGAGCGTGTATCTTACCAGGGTTAGCCTCAATCCCTCTTGCAAAAACAACATGGCCAAGTAGAGTTACTTGGGCCTCACCAATGTGACACTTATCAATATTTAGTTTGCCACCCATGGATTGTAGCCTAGACAAACCTTCATGCACCCTTTCAATGTGGAGAGCACGTGAGATGTAAATGCAAAAATCATCAATAAACACCCTTATGGACTTGCCAAAGAAGGGCTGAAATACATGAGTTACAAAGTGTTGAAAAGTTGCAAGAGCATTTGTGAGGCCAAACGGCATCACCCTGTATGCAAAACACCCCCATGGTGTTACAAAAGTGGTCTTCTTTTGGTCCTCTTCTGCTATCCTTATTTGAAAGTAGCCCGAGTAGCCATCACACACAGTGTACCTTTCATATCCTACTACCTCGTTAAGAATCTCATCTTGGAAGGGTAGAGGGAAGTGATCCCTCTTGGTTGCTGCATTGAGGGGTTTGTAGTCAACACAAACTTGTCATTTTCCATTCTTCTTTGGCGTTACTACTATTGGAGAGACCCACTCTAAATCCTCAATTGGGTAAATAAAACCTGTATTTAGAAGCTTTCTTACCACATCAAGTAGTGCATCTTGTTGAATCACACCCAAGCGTCAAAGCTGTTGCACAGTGGGCTTACTGCCTTCCTCCAAACTGATGTGGTGTTGCACCAGAGTGACTCCCATGATCTGATCATACCCTTCGATGAAGAGTCTTGGAAAATCTTCTAGCATGGTCAAGTAGGCCTGCTTCTCCTCCTTTGTCAAGTCTTTAGCTAGCATTTTGGCTAGCTTTGTTTCCTCTACTCTTGGTATATCTGGAGGATCTACCTTGTTTGGTTTTGTCAAGATGAGACCCATTACCTCCTCTTCTAAGCTATCACTCTCTTCCGATGTCGATGACTCCTCTTTGGTGGTGGTCAAATAGATAGATGAGCTAACCTCATTTGCCAAAGTCTCTACTTTCATCTTTCCTTGCTTGCTAGTCTTCATACTACCTTGGTCTTCTTACCACTCCCTTTGTGTGGACTCAGCTCAAGCATCCGAATGCCCCAGTCTTGCCTAGCATGCATGGCCATCAACCATGGTCTTCCCAAAATTATAGGGTAGCCCTCCCCCTTGGTAGGCATCACATAAAAATCCACCTCAACCTCTACTTCACAAACCTTTACTCTTACACCATTCACAATGCCTAAACACTTACCTTAACATTGTTGGCGATCTTTGCTTTTGTAGGGTGCTGGTGCACTAATCTTTAAGTTGAGATGACGAAAAACTTGCTCACGCATGACACAAATTTGCACCCCACCGTCTACATAGACTTTGCATATACATTGAACTTTGACATAGGCATCCACTATTGGCACCATGTCCTTCACACTTCTACCTGAGACAAGGCCCATAGCCTTGGTTTTCGCCCTTCTAGTACTCACCATCTTTGACCACTCTCTTCGAACCTTTAGAGACAAATACAATAGTTGGGGCCAAGTGATCTTGGGTCTTTGCGTAGACACATCATCAACTAGATCATAAGGTTGAGAAGACTCACCCAAAGAAAAATCTTTGATGGTTAGATTTTGTCAAGGCTTGGTCTTCTTCTTGCTACCTTGTGTACTCTCCTTTGTCTTCCTCCTGGTGTCAGCTTCATTGTTTGCCGTTTCCTCTTACCTTGCCCTCTTGATTGGCATGGCATCCACTTCTTCTTTCTTCTTTTCCTTACCCTTAGGCCAACTCTCCTCTTCTTCATCCACCTTTGATTTTCCCTTTGCGTCCAGACTGATAATACTCACAGTCCTATTCTTAAGTACTGGCGGTAATGGTAAAATTGGTGCAGGAGGTGGCAGCGGCTGTTGTTGTGGTAGCGGCCTAAATATTTGCACAAGTGGTGCTTGTTGCATTGGTATGGGTGGTTGATAGTGTTGTTGTTGCCTTCCCCTTGGTGGTGACACTTGGTTTTTGGGTCCTCTGTAATTTGCATCCCTCCTTGGGTGGGGACAAAAGTACATCTGATGTCCCTCCTCACCGCAATTATAGCAAAGGTAGTCTTGCGGTTGCCTTCTTTGTCCTCTTCCATGCTCTAGTGGTGCTAGGGATCTAATTAGGTGCACAGAAAAATCCTCCAATTGACTGGTAATTCTACTCAACAACTCTTGCTGATCCACAACTCCTGGACCTCTATGTGGTGCAGCAACATTACCTGGTGGTGCTCGAGCTCCTCCGTCTCCTTCTTGATCTGCTTCTTGGTGCTACAATTGATACCTCAACTTCCTCTCCTTTAGGCAGGCCACTTCCCTTGCTGCCTCAAATGTCACTGGGAACCTTGCCTTGACCTTGTCCTTGAGAGGCGGGCATAAGCCAGCCACAAAGAGATCCCTTTTAAGGAAGTTTGGTGCCCCTTTCCCAATGGCTAATATTGCTACTCACTTATCCCACAGGTCCGTAAATTGTAACTCATAATCCCCATACTCAAACACATTAGCTAACCTCAACTCACAAAGTTTCTTCCATAGCTCCTCAAAAGTCTCTCGAGCCCCAAACCTTTTCATGAAAGCCATCCTCAAACCACCCCAATCTGCTCTAATTGCATGCAACAAAGTGTTGAACCAAGTCCTAGCTTCTGCTTTCAACAGTAAAGGAAAACGTCGTAAGAGGGAGACATCATCATCTCTCCCTTAAACCACACATGCTACCTCCAAGCTATCCATAAAATCCGTTGCATCTTCATCACTCCTGCCGTGAAAGGTAGGAAATGCCATATTGGCCATCACAGAGTTAAAAGGGAAGAAATGTTTTTTGTATATTTTTTCTTTTCTTTTTTTCTTTTACATAATCAAAAAACCAAACCCAAGCTATACAAGGATGTAAATAAGAATATCAAAAGAGAGATGATGATGGATTAAAGGTAGAATAAATGGCTCCTTCGAATAGTTGATCTCATGAAGTTGCTCGTAGCCAAACATTACCATAATGATTTGTTGGAAGAACATCTTTTTGTCCAAGAAAATCTTCACAGACTGTACCCATTGTAGTGAGAATGGTTTCCCTTGTGGAAATGGCTGATTTTGCCTCTCCATTTACCTTCACTACTGTCTACCTCCTTACTTCTTTGATGAAGTGCTTGTGCTGCTTGCACACTCTTCACACATAGAACACCCTAGATTAGGTGACCTTACCTTGAGTGGTTTACCTCTTTGCATGCAATGGCCGCAATTTGGTGTCTTGAAACTGTGTCGATCCAAAGAAAGTGTGGGCCCACTAGATCACATCAGCCTCTTCAACCTTTGTAAGCTTTCTTTTGATGGTGGTGGCAGTTTTGACTGTGGTGCTACAATGGGAAAATTTGGGGCTATATGGAAACCCACCAATGTGATAGTGTTAGTGCGAATGTCAAAGGAAAATATTACAGGCCCTTCTTTATCTCCTACTACGGCGCTCATTTGTGATGTGTGGTTGACAAGAGTGGCAATAACATGCACTTCTTCTCATGGATTTTTGTGTGGTGAAATTAGAGCGAGTAGGGTGATGAGCTCCCAAAGGAGATGGATTACTTACTTCTTCAATACTGACAACGGTGTAGCTTGGATACAATGCTTCAATGATGGCCTTCAATGCTTCTAGCCATTCCTCTTCTTTTGTGGTCCAAGATGCAAACTCCGAGCGACATTCATCCATTCTTCACAAGACACATAGTCAATTTGTAAACTGAAGGGTGTGGAGCTCGATCCTCCGTGGGGGCACCAAATGAGGGCCGGAATGCGGAGCCGTCAGGGGGTGGCCTCTACACCTCCCTGCCGATCCTCCCCACTAGCAACAAGGCAGACAAATGTGTCAAATGATGGGGGCACCACCTAATAAGATGCGGCTAGGATGCCATCAAACCACAACAGACAACCACATCAAGATATTCATCCAAAGAGATGGATGCTTTGGAGTAATGGAGTGAGAGATAGCTTGAAAGAGAGAGAGAGAGAGAGAGAGAGAGAGAGAGAGAGAGAGAGAGAGAGAGAGAGAGAGTTTAGGTACTTACTACATAGGAACAACAAAAGGTGGCAAATCCTCACACCCTACACGCATGCAAAATCTCTCTCAAACACAAACTAGGTGGTGATTTTGCACACCCTACATGGACAAAATACTGCAACAAACATACTCACACTGAATTTCAAGATTTATTTAGAGAATATGGCAACAAGAGGGAGTGCAAGCTAATTGCTTTTTGCGATGAAGTGGGGAGCATAAGGTAAGAGAAGAGAAGGGAGAGAGGGGTAGAGCACATGGCGGATAGGTGGGAGTTGATGGTGAGGAATTGCAAGAGGTTTGTAGCCATCATCCTTCATTGATGATCCATCCTTCATCCTCCATATCTCAAGGGTGTAGAGGTCATGCTCAAGTTGAGCATGGTGACGGTGATGGTGATGGTGATGGTGTGGATGTGTGTGTATGCGCTAGGCATACATAGTGCATAGTGTAATGTCTGGTGGTGTTGTGTTTGTTTCAAGTGTGATGTGACCTCTCTTTATATAGGGAAGGAGGAGAGAAATTATAGAATTTCTAGAAATCAATAAATTATTATCTACATAGGGCATGTGATCGTGGGTCCCACTTGTCTGGCTATGTGTACAAGTGCCAGAACAGCAGTCTCATGAGAGAGACTAAGAGAGAGAGAGAGAGAGAGAGAGAGAGAGAGAGAGAGAGAGAGAGAGAGAGAGATGGGTTAATGAAAAAAGGTGAGGTGATATGGAAAATAAAGTAATTAGAAGAGGGGAGAGATTGGAGTGTGTATAGAAGTGAATTTGTGTGCAGATGTGTGTGTACACAGGCAAACATAGATAACCACCAGGTGGGGATGGGTCTGTGGGTACCTTTTTTAGTAAAACTGAGTGTGTGTGAGTGTGGGGGAGGTTACTTGGCTACAAGAAAAGAGAGATGGTGCCCTTTAGAGAGAGAGAGGGGGGGTATTTGGGTCATGGGTTAATGTAGGAGAGAGAAAAGGGGGGTGGGTATGCTGTTCTTGGAAGATAGGAGAGGTGGCATGTGAATCAGGGTGCATTATTGGTAAGGACAAGGGGTGGGGTAGCTTGAGGGGAGAGAGAAAGGAGAAAGGACAAGGGGAAGAGAGAGGGGGTTGACCTTTTGAGTGGAGGAGAGGAAAAGAGACAAACGGTGGGGCAAAGGTGAAGAAAAAGGAGGCAAGGTAGGGATGGGCTGCCCCGCAGGCCGAGGGAGGCCCATTTCACCTTCTAAACATATTTACATATAGATACTTTATTTTTATTACTTTTCTCCAATGCCTTTTATCACTCCCTGCCTAAGAGGGGGTTCCCATGGGGTAGGGAAAAGAGAAGAGGGGTATGGCAGCCTGGCTTGTGAAAATCCCCCATCAACACCTCCTTCCACCCTCCTTTCTTATCGACCCACCCCCCTTCCATTGCAAGGACCCACTCCCCTTGCATCACAGGGTCGATATTCTGGTAGTGGTTGATGAACATATTCTAGCAGCGCACGACAATGTTTGTCTTAGGGTAGCAAGGGTAGGCATAGCTGGGGCGGGTCTTGTTTCAATGCATGTTTTGGTGGAGGTGGAGGATTAGATCGCCCGTTTCAGAGTGTGTCACACCTACCATGGAGGACAAGGATTGATGCACCTGAGCCAGACATGCATGGGAGTTATTACAGGGTTAGGTATGGTGGAGAGGTCGATTTTGGGATCGCAAAGGACAGGGCGGTTTGACGTCATTTACATATTCTTATACATTCGACGTATAAGAAATGTTTCATTAAATTCAAGGATCAATCACCCGATCACGCACGCTACATCAAGGAAGCATTGTGTGCTCATTTTTCAAATGCCCGGGACTAAATTTTCTCAGCGTAGTGGCTAGAGGGGTATATCAAGACCTTTTTAAAGAACAAGCAGTCAAGTGTATGACGAGCAGCGGCCAACCAGGTCGCTAATCCTCACAGGAGTTATTGCGGTGAAAACATGGCAGATGCGGAGTGGGAGTGGGCCATCCAAGAGAAGGTTGAATAGGCTGCTATGGGCTCATCTCACACACAACAACAAGAAGCCAGACAAACTCCCATGCACTACGGCTCGAGAGGCAAAGTGGCTTGGAAAGATAAATTTGTAAGTTACTTTTCATTATTTTACTTTAGTCAGAAAACATTTTTGCTTATAAAATTTGTGTTTATTGTTAACTTAGGAAAACATCACGTTAGCTCATCCTACCAGAGAGATGGTCAAGTATAGAGAACGTCACACCGAATTTGAAACTTGGTGATGGTTGTTTGAAAACGATCACATCTCTCGCAAACAGTTCAACGCAGCTAGTTAGTGTAGACAAACAATTTAAATATTATATTTATTTGAATGTTTACATATATATTGATTAACTTACTTTTTTCTTGATGGATCCAGAGTCAAGGCGATCCAAGCTCCGAACCTACAAATGAGGATGAAGAAGATTAGGATAGATAAATTTTTATTGTGCTCATATTTATTCACGTGCAATATGACACAAAAAAACATTGATTAATTTGTACACAAAATTCATTTCAAGTTACAGTTTTGTTATAAATTTTATTGATGTTTCAGCTTATATCAGTGAAGTATGATTTCAAAATTTTAAATTTACTTGAATTTTTTAAAATGCAATTGATATTTGATTTGTTTTATGCAGAACAAAAATAAAGGTGCTCATCTGGTCCACTTAACCAATTACTGGTTAAGTGAACCAAATGAGCACCTTTATTTTTGTAAATTTGTTTAGCGATAATAATAGCAGCAATAGCAACGGTAATATACTCGGCAATAAATGCAATAATGAAAGCGGCAATAAGCGCGATAATCTTTCTCGCAAAATAGCCACGTTTTGTACCGTGTTTTTTACCGCGTCTATTACTGTGTATATTTTTGAGAAACCATTACTACGGCTTTTCTTGAAGTTATTACCGCATAGGTGCCTTTACCTCTTTCTAAAATCTATTTTCCTCTAATAGTGACTAAAGAAGTATCACTTATCGCTAACCCAAGATATGCTTCAAAAAGTACATCAAGAGAAAAAGTGCGCTAAGAAGAAGAAGCATGCTAATAAGAAGAAACGAGTCATTGAGGAAGCTCAAGCAAAAACCAAGGAACAAATTGCAAGGAGGAAGCTTCTTCAATAACGCCACTAGCATGGACCACCCTTGAAAATCAATGCAATTACAATGCAAGTAGTGAAAGAAGACAAGGTGGATCCTACCATGAGAATAAAGCTTGGATGCACACAAGTGGAAGCGCATGCACAACTTAAATGTCCTTTAGTCAAATGCTTGGATTCCAATCCAATTTTGATTGCAACAATACAAAGTTTAGAGGAATGGCAAGGGGAAATGGATGTGAGGATTAACATCAAGCTTCCAAATGGCACATAGATTTGAGCATTGATCAACACAAGAGACACATCTGATGTTGTCAAATGTGTGATATATAAAAGATTGACCAATGAACCAATGTTCATCCAAAAAGGAGAGATACAAGCTGCAAATGGGAACATAATGAAAACTTGGGGTAGTGCTAAGTTAACAATCAATGTCAATGGAAATCTATGTCCGCATCAAATTCAAGTAATGGAAGATAATGGTGTCATTGAAGCAATTTGTTTAGGAGTTCCATGGATACAAACTTATAATGTGGTTCCATCATGGGATGAAGAAAATCTTATCTATACACATGAGAACAATATGGATCTAGCTCCATTTGCAAAACCAAACAGTAGATGGCCAATAATCCCAATTTCAATGCAAGCCAACTCTATACCAAAGTGCCATTGGGAAACAATTCTCTCAAAAAGGTTTGGATCAAGAAAATAATCATGGTAGGCAAACTAAAGCAATTATGGTTCCCAACACCCTAATTACAGCAAATCAAACCAGCAACTTCTCCACCAAAGTCCTATTCATCAACATATTCTCCCAAGAAATGGTATCCAAAACAAACTACTTGGCAATGGAGGCCAAAAACCAAAATACTGCAGCAAGAATCCAAGCCAACCACTAAACAATCCAAACCACAAAATACAAGGATAGTAACAAAGATTTGGCTTCCCAAAAGATTATTCAAAGACCAAGATCACAATGACAAGATCTTGATTTCAAAAGGAGAACAATAGGAACTCCCTTTAGTACAATAATCAAAGCTTTAAAATGGTCCCAAATACCACAACAACTAGAGAAAAATATCAAGCTTATTAAGCTTATTTGGGTATCAAAAAGCTTAGCTCAACCTAAGAAAAAACAAAAGCAGATCAAGAGGATAAAACATATATATCCAAGCTTTGATTCTAATGAAAATTTGCAAACAAAGTTTCCAATTAAAAGCACTTCATTGGCAATCAAATAACAAGTGGAACATTTGAAACAATTACTATTCTATCGCTCTAATATAGGTCTTTCTATTCTGGATAACCTCAACATGGCATGCCAATAAGCAAATTGTTTATACCCTTTTCTGACACAGCATAATTTTTCATATGCATTGACTGAGTATGCATAATAGGGCTACATTATATAGCCTATATTAGCACGATGTTTACGACACATGCATGGCACATACCCTAGAACAATTCATTGTTTTCTAGGAGGACTCGGACTTGAGGGGGGGAACGCATTGAGATGCAGACCCACAAGAGCTACAAAAAGTATTAAAATGGTTGTGTTTTCTATGTTTTTTGGGTTTTTGCATTTGATTGCAAAAGTTTTTTTAAACTCAAGTACTATACCCTTATATAGCACAAATCTATGAATATAGAGGACAAGCGTAAAAAATGAGCCTCTTGTGGTGTGTTTACATCTAGAAAAGAGCAATTTCTAGGCTCAAAATTGACAAAGGGACCAAGAAGCAATTATCAAATTGAGATCATAGATTCAAGTGTTTTTTTTGTTGAATATATATACTTTTAGAATTTTGGATTTCTTTTGAGCTTAATTGATGATTTTGCTAAGTTAGAAAGGACTTTTAAAAGTAACTTTCAAATAAACTTTGGAAATTCATGAAAAATAATCAAGATGAGCAATTGATATTCTAAAAGCAAGTGCCAAAATACCAAGTAAAGAAAAATGCTCTCAAAAATTATGGAAGCAACAAGGAAAAGTGAAAAATTGACCTAAGTTACAATGGGTAGAAGAGGGCCACAATCCTGTAACTTGGTCATACAAAGTCAAAATCCAAAAAACAATTGAGCCTGAGGTAAATTTCAAGACAAGACAAGGGCATATGTGCAATAAAAAGTGACTTGAGGAGTCCCAATATAAGAAAAATTAACCTCATTTTCTAGCTCATTATCACTATTCACCATACAGAGAGAGCATAGAGAGCTTTTGTGTACAGACACATTGGAGACTTGTATGACATACTTGGCCACCAATTTGATACATATATGAGAGGTATGCTCTCTGCATTGCTCCCTCAATTTCCATGATGTACATTGTCACAAAGAACTAACAAAATAGACAATTCTAGCTCAAGCAGGGTAGGAACAAAAGGGATTGGGAGGACCTAACCACTAACCCAATAGCTAAGGAACTAAATAGGGGGACTAACCTAGCTTAGAAAACCTTGTCCATACCCTCAAAGACTAGAACAAAGCTTCTAGAAAAAACCTAAGTCAGCAGGGCCCACAAAACATAGTATATTGCACATCGCCAAAACTGGACAAAAATTCATGGTTGGTGCTTCTCAATGGTAGCTAAACACTTGTGAAGTATCTCTAGATTTTGATTGCAAAACGATGGCCAAAATCTCTCAAGAACAATTGTGGATATGCAAAGCGTCACTTTGCCCCCACGGCAAGTGATGCGTTCCTTTCAAACAAAACTTCAGAGCAGCTTTGGTATACCATCAACCATCCTTGGGTAATGTCAAATTCCAAGAAAAGTGGTTGTCAACTCATCATGTCCAAGAAAAGATGCTTTTAGGGTGACAAATTACCCGATTTGGCTTTCAAAAGCCCAAATGCCACTTTGGTTGCATAAGAAGGATCTTTATGGCATTCACAACAAGCAAGGATGATAATGCTCACATCAAATGATCAAGAAAAGGCAACTCCAAGTCCAAAAGATGACATTGGGGATTGAAAGGTCCAAAAAAAGTTTTTATGCTAAACATTTGATATTATTAGTTGAAATAGGGTTATAAGGGCTTAGGACACATGCACCCATCATCCTAAATCACAAAAGTCACAATTTGCAATGACACACATCATATGCATATGATGTAAAAATGGCCTGTGAGACATCATTGCATATGATGTCTCACAGGCCATTTTTACACATGAGTGTCAAAATTTGAACTCATAGGCACATTATACATAATATTACATGAAGCACACTAGTTTTCTTGAGGTTTGAATTCAATTTGGGTGTCTAATACCCAAAAACTACAAAGTCTAGGCCTAAACTCAAAATTTGGCTTTAGAGCTATCAAAAGTGCTTCAAACCACTTGAAATTTGACAAAAGCATTATACATTGCATACATAACACTTGTATATCATCATAGTGGAAAAATCACACAGGACACATCATACGCGTATGATGTCTTTTCACACATTTGGAGCCCAAACTCAATATTTCACATCAAATGCATGTTCAACACACAGAATTGCAAGTTTATGACCACTTAGAGCTACTAATTGGAAAATTCTAGCCAAAGTTATCTTCTATGGCTGCAATCAATAAAAGCCACTTCAAATCCAATTTTTGGTGTTATCAAAGGTATACCCATACCTTGGGGAAGATTCACATCAAGTTTGAGCTCCAAAGTCCACAAAAGACATCATACACGTATGATGTCTCTAGAGGCTGAATTGACAGCTTTGGAGATTTTTGTATTGCAAATGTCTTCATTACATTATCCCAAGTTTCATCCAATTTGAGCCAAATTCAATCATCAATATCCCAAGAATTGGAACTTAAAGGCCACAACACCAAATCTTGACCTATACCCACCCAAAATCATTCATTTTCAAATTTTGATACTAGTAGAGGTTATGCCATGCAAGGACAACCCTTTGAGCCCATCTAGACACAAAACACAACAACATGTATGATGTCTCCAGAGAGCAACAAGGGACCTGAGAACAATTTTTACATCATCAAAGTCTATATCACAATTGAATAAGAGCTCCTATCAAGTATCTTATCATTTGAACCCCATTTACTCAAAATATAGCCAACTTTCCAACCAAAATATGAAAAAAAGGACTACATTAACCATAGCCTGCTCAAATGACATCGAAATTGAAAATTAAGTTTACATTTATGCTATACATACTAAGGTCTATGCTCTTATCAAGTATCCCATCATTTTGAGCATTTAGACATTATACACATATGATGTCTCAAAGCATATTTTGCACCCAAAATTTACATTTCACAACATGCATAGCACACTTAGGTCCTAAATAGCTTGAATTTCAACTTTGAAGTCAATTGGATAGAAAGGAGCTAAGAAAGTGCCAAATTTGGTCTACAAAGCTAATTATTGTACTTGGACTTCATATAGGAGCAATGGATACCGAAAGATCTCTTGCCAAGAAGAAGAATATTCCACTAAAGGATATTATATCTCAATCAAAACCCTACTCAATTCCAAGCAAGATATTGAAGCCCACCAAAGCATAGGTAGATGAAAAGACTTCAAACAAGGGATGACAATCTACCAAGGGACCTTCAAAGACCCACAAGCAAGGATTTTAAATTTACATAATTACATAGAATTTTATGTAGTTACATTGTGTCAATAACATATTGACGTTATTACATAAAATGTAATCACAAACTAGCCGGTTAGGGGCAACCTAGTAACCCATCAAAACATGTTATTAACATGATAACAATGGTATTAATAATATACACTGTGATTATCACTTGTGGCGGCTCACTACGTACGCCAATAGTTCTCCTTCAAGATGATGATAATGTACACACCTTAGGATTTGACCTTTATACATTAAGTCTTTACAAAGGGCTTGTCCAATCAAAAGACCTATTCCGTAAATGCTCCTAATTGTACATTTGATTCTCTCAAAAATGTTTAGTAAAATACAAGGCTGAGAGACTGACTTAGAGATTTCTCATATACTAGAATATTACAAAGGCTTTGATGAAATACAAATGTTCCAACTAGGAGGGTGATCGTAGCTTCAATTTTCAAACACTCCCCCCTTCCTAGCCGATGCACATCCTTGTGCATGTTTGTGGTTGTTGTCTCTGTTGTGGTTCAAGAGTTGCTAGTTTGGCTTTGTAACTCCTTATACTTGTTGCAGCCTTAATCTCTTGAAGTTGTTGCTTGAATGGATTTTTGGCCAATGTACTCTAATAGGCCACATACCTCATTAGGAAATTTCAGAGGTCATTTGGAGGGCCATATGAAGAGAGAGAAAAATAGAGCGCATCCAATGAGCACGAAGGCTACGTTACGTAGGAAAGTATGTGGAAAGACTCAAAAAATAGGAAAATAGCATAGAACTTTCACGAATCTAGGATTGTAGCATCATAATTTCCTTCCTTTTACCGATCTTTTAGGTGCTTGCATGTGGTCCCACTTCTGATATTCTCTTATGGTCATTAACGTACTGGAGGGTGAACATTAAGCCCGCACAAGATATTGGAATTCTAAAACACTTTCCCTCCATTAGAATGCTTTCAAAGTGAATCTCCCTCCACTAAAGCTTTTCTCTGAGAGCTATGGCTTCCACGTCTTCTCGCCCAAGAAGCTCTAGGTGTTTACTGTCTCTCACACCAACAACCAACAAATGCACTTTGCCTAGAAGGCCAAGTAGTAGCATATCCTCAATTACAATATCAACTTCAATAAGTGCAGAGAAACAATGGGTTGGACAAAGGATAAACAAAGGTTCATGGGTCCTCATGCAACCAAGAAGACCCAAGAGGTCTAGTGGTATCAACATTTACCGCTCAGCATGAAAGGCCAGAGTGTTGGATTTCAAAGTTGAAATCGGCAAAAGATCTCTAAAGGAAGTTCTTGTTCAGCATGTGTTTACCCATCAAGAGGTGATAGCAAACGATGGAAATGTATCAGATATACATCAACCACGTTGCAATTGTAAGTACTCTTGACATGTGAACTTACTGATACTCTCATTATAACTTTTCTTATATATTTTGCAATGTTTCTCCCGCTTGTTATGAGCAATGTCTCCATTCTTCACAGCTCAATTACATTAGATTTGTCATTTTTACTTATTGATACTCTTAGTTTAACTCTTCTTATATATATTGCAGATGTTTATCCCTCTTCTTATGAGCAATGGGAGCCTGTGGAGTGCATAATAGGCCTCTTCCATGTTGTTCATGCCCACATTGATTCTCTATCGTATTCAGGGAGGAGCAGCAAAAGACTGGCTGATGAGGGAATATTTTTTTATGACCACTTCTACCAACTCAGCTCAGGGAATAAGAATGGCATGTTGGTGAAAGTGCCTCTACCAACCGATTGGAACACTGTGGACTGGTCAGTTCCCGAGGAAACAATGGTGGAGGCAATGCGAAGTAAGCTCTACAAGGATATACAGAGGTCTCTACGTAGCTCTATTCCCACCAAACTGGTTAGAATTGAAAACTTTTGTCCTGTTGCACTCTTCATAGAGTTGTTTCATAGCTACAACATCCGTGTTACGAAAACTATGTTCATGTGCAAGTCATTTCAGCAGTCATCCTATGACAAACTTCTTGACAGAGGATGGTATGTAAAGGAAGAGATTGGTTTACGGTGCGAGGTCGCGCTTGATACTCTAGTTGTCAAGTACATGATTGCAAGCCAATCACTGTTACTCTCGTTTTGGTATATGTGATCACAAATGCTCAATGGTAAGTACATTCCTATGGACCGGGTTTCTGCAGGTTTGGAAGATAATCCTGCTGTGGATGTGGAAGTGATTGATAAAGAGCATGGCCTACTGTTGGTGGCTACAATAAGGGAGCTATGCAGTCTTCAGCATTTGCGGCATGACATAATTGAAGAGTCAATGGACAAGGACCTATCAGATTTTTCCTTTTTCCTAGCTGGCCGTAAGGTGATGCGGCGAAGGGAAAAAGATATTTTGTGCAAAGAGGTGGATGGTCGGGTTGAAGTAGTGTCAATGTAACAAATATTCTTGTGAACCCAAGTGTATACAAATGACTTTCAATACATGAAGTTTATTGAGCTCATTTGTCAATTGTGCCCTGTGAAAGAGTGTGCTTGAAATACATTTCTTTACCATGTAAAATCTCTCTCTCTCTCTCTCTCTCTCTCTCTCTCTCTCTCTCTCTCTCTCTCTCTCTCTCTCTCACACAATGTTAGACAAGACAAAGACATGATAGAAGAGTCATCTTAATTCATTAGAAAGCACAAACTCGTCCGTGAACAATGGACTGAGATACAATTTCTGTAAGTATGGAATCAGAATGTCTTCAAGGTAAAAATCGAAGGAATACCCCTCGAAAGAAGGTGGTGAGATAGTTGTTCCCGGCGGATTTAGTTCTCCCTTTTCAGGAGTATCATCAATCAGTAGTGTATTAGTTGCATCAAAGGGTACACCGATTTGGCTAAACGGTTTGTACAAAAGAGGTAAGTGTGGTTTTTTAGGGTGGTAGTGGCCCTGAACGGTAGCGCATTTTCTTTGATCATACAAAAAGGCAAAATCTGATGTGTGAGCGTCGCATACACTACAAACTATTGTAACTAGTGGCGTTAAGTTTTGCCTTTGCATTGAAGACCATATGGCAACTCTGAAGCGCGGAAGAAGAAACTGAATAAATTCCTTGGTTCCTGGACGAACCACGACTCGACAAGTTCCCATCCAAAACGTTTGCAAATCCTCAAAGGGTTCTGTGTCACCGAGAGGCACGCGCATCAGCAGCAATCCATTGACGTCCAAGATAATCAACCTCTGTAAAAGTTGACAAGTACATATAAGTAGTTAGAAGCTGAACATATTTTTCCATACTTGAATAGACATTACCGGAACAACCGTATCTATAGGTAGCAAGGGTCCATACTGGGTCTCTGTAGTGTTGATGTCGTTGTTGCTCTCCTTTGCTTTAGCTTCATCATTCACATCTTCATAGTCATCATTCACATCTTCATCAGGGGTCTCCCCCATGGCTCTTTCTACCTCATTCAAGGTTTCCTCCAAGGTCTTTTCCTCTCCCTCGGTTGACCGGCTTACCTCATACATCCTTGCCTGATCCATATCAGTTTGCTCATCCCTAGGCCTGATTTCCTCATCCATATCCTTTTGCTCATCTATAGGCCTGCTTTCCTCATCTTGGGTTTCAGCCATAGGCTCTTTTGGCTCCTCCACTGGCTGACTTGGCTCTTTCATTGTCTCCTCTGGTTGTACACTAGCACCTTCCATATGCTCAGTTGACCTTTCCTCATCCTCGGCTCTTTCATCTTCTGCTGATATGACCCCCTCGGCCCGTTGTGATTCCACTGTATCGGATGCAGGGGTTTGTCGTGGTGGCACGTCATGTATTGTTAGATCAATAGTGCGGTCATCCAAGCTGCTATCTTCAAGCTCTCTGGGGCTAGACATAGTAAGCAAGTGTTGTATTAAACTTACCCGGTATCTTTGCAAATAATCATATGTGTAGTTTTTTAAAGCCCTCTGCAAAATTGAAAGACCCCATGGTGAGAATTCTTTTATAAACTAAACCAAAACTACCTGAATGCATTTCCAAATGGTTACCTTAGTCATGAAAGGTTTTAATGCAAAGTAGCTTGCAAGACATATTCTGCATGGAGAAGACATCTCCAGCAGCAAGAATTTCCATCGGTTTGATTTGGGACAGGTACATCTTTGATTGGGGCCTTGTATAGTTCATACCTTCCACATAGCTTGCCATAGGCAAGCAACAACCTCTTTATACAACTGCACAAAGCAATGTCAAGATGTTAGCATGAGGCTTCAAATTTACATGGATATCTATAAGAAACACTTTCTGATACAAAACACTTACAGCCTAATTTCAGGGTGGGTTCCTTTTATTGAATTGAACACCCACACTGCTGGTTGGTCAACATCAAGGCATATGAGACTCCAGTGATGGTTGTTCTCATATGGAAAGATGATGACAGTAACTTCCAGCATAGCACAGTGGAGAAACCAACTCTCAAAGGTCCCAGATGGACTGTTCTTTTGTCTAATAATCACTGACATTTGTGGATCAAGAAGAAACACCTCTGTGTGGGTGTGCAGTGGGAGTTGACTTTTGATCAGGCTGCAGAGACTTTACCTGAGTTAGCAAACCTATTATCTGAGTTTTCAAAGCTAGCAAGATAGTAACACTTACTTAAGACAAGCATAGATAATTGTGTCTGAAATCTGAGCATCTGGATTCTGCAATAAATTAATGTCCACTTTTTCCAGAGCTAGCTTTCTGGCTCCATCTACAAATGGTATCTCTGCAAGCAAACCATCCTTCATTGAAAGTAGAGTTTCTTGATTGCTTGCCTCTATGGACAGGGTCACATTGCATTCTGTTTGCCTCTGGGACTCCACTGCTATTTTTGCTTTCTCCTTAAGCTCTGCTTCCCTCATGTCCTCTGTTTGGCGAGCAATAGTCTCTGCCCTTGCCCTTGTATTCACATCATGTGTGACATCTACAACTATGAGTTGTGGCACTAGCTCAGGGGGGTATAACAAAATTTCCCTCATTTTCTTATCCCTGCAGACATTGGGGACCAGTAGTTTGCCATACCTCCACCTTATTCTTTTCAGTGTCTCACTATCTTTGTCCATTATAGTAACCCTTTGGGCATGGGCTGCAACAATGGTGATGTCACTGAAGTACTCCAGTAGGAAGTCCTCTGCTGCTTCTTCTAGAGCCATTAATGCCACCACCTTCCACCTTTTGGTGCCCCAGGTAGCTTCTTCACATATGGACCTCACCATCCTCTGAAAGGGCAGCTTTGGTATACATAAATCTACACATTTCTGTGCCTTTCTGATTTCTCTGAAAAGTCTCATGCAGGTTTGTAAATTCTTCACCCTTGGACCTTTCAGAATTTTATTGGGTTTTCCAAGTCTTTTCTTTGGGGTTGCAAATCTGCTACTTGCTTTAGCTGCTAATCCTGGTCCCTTGCCTGCCTTCCTTGCAGTGGATTTTGTAAAGAATGAAGATGCAAGAGAGCTACACAAGACAAGCACAAAGCACACAGAGATGGAAAGCTTCTTCTTCTTCTTCACAGAAAAAAAGAGTACAAAATGACTAAGTGCTAAAGCTAAAAAATAGCACATATGTACATGCGGTCACTAAGTGTGAACTCGCTAGAAGCGTACTAGGCTGGCACTATAAGTGTAGTCCAGCTGTAGAATCACTGGCAGAGATCCTCCGTGTTGGTCACCTAACGCGCCAGTGAGTAAATGCCGTAAGTGGCCAAGACCCGTAGTGGATGCCAGCTCAAGGTGTAGAGCTCGACATCTCAACACTCCCCCTCGAGCTCTGCATGTCGCAGAGTCCAAGCATAGTCCGGAAACGTCGAAGCTTCTCAGCTCCGAGGGCCTTGGTAAAGATATCCGCTATCTGCTCCTCTGTGCTGACGTAGACCAAGTCGATGTCGCCCGCCAACACTCGCTTTCGAACGTAGTGGTAATGGACCTCTATGTGTTTGGTCCTGGCATGGAACACTGGGTTCCTAGCCAACTGCATGCTACTGAGGTTGTCACAATGGATGAAAATCTGCTGGTCCACCTGCACTCCCAAGTCCTCAAGTAATGTGCGTAGCCAAGCTACCTCGCACGCCGCAACTGCTGCACCTCTGTACTCGGCCTCTGTGCTCGATAAAGCAACTGTAGGCTGCTTTTTGCTGCTCCAAGTAACAGCAGCACTCCCAAAAGAGAACATGAAGCCACTCGTAGATCTCCTATCAACAATGCTACCTGCCCAATCTGCATCTGTATACCCATACAATGCTAATGGTGCATCTGCTGCATAGAACAATGCGTAGTCAAGAGTACCTTGCACATACCTAAGTGTGCGTCGTACTCCATCCAAATGTGGCTTCCTCGGAAGTTGCATGAACTGACTCTCCAAGCCTACTGTGTAGCTCAAGTCTGGCCTCGTGATAGTCAAGTAGATTAGACTACCCACAATCTTCCTGTACATGTTGACATCCTCAACAACATCACCCTTCTCTGCACTCAGCTTTGCATTCACATCCAAGGGAATAGAAATTGGCTTACAATCAGCCATACCATACTTTGACAACATGTCCAAAGCATATTGTCTCTATGATAGCCATACACCCTCTGGAGTTCTGATCACCTCAATGCCAAGAAAGTAGCGCAACTCGCCTAAATCTTTCATTTCAAACTCCTGTTTGAGAAGACCCTTCACATGGTCAATCTCCATAGCATTGTCACCAACAATAATAAGGTCATCTACATATATGGTAATGACCACAATCCCCACATCACTCTCACGTACATAGAGTGAATGATCAGCATGAGCTCTCCTAAAACCAATACTGACAAGATACTTGGCAATCCTGTCATACCATGCTCTAGAGCCCTGCTTCAAACCATACAAAGCCTTGAGAAGTCTGCATACATAATCTGGGTAACCTGGATCGACATAACCAGGTGGCTGATCCATATACACTTCCTCTTGCAACTCACCATTCAAGAAGGCATTCTTTACATCCATTTGATGCATAATCCATCCTCTAGATGCAGACACTGCTATGACAGCTCTCACAGTCGTCATCTTTGCCACTGGAGCAAAGGTCTCCTCATAGTCTATGCCATACGTCTGTGCATAACCCTTTGCAACCAGCCTTGCTTTGTGACGCTCAATGTTACCATCAGCCTTATGCTTGGTTTTATACACCCATTTACAGCCAATAGCTTTCTTGCCACTTGGCAATGGCACCAACTCCCATGTGTCATTTGCTTCCAATGCAGCCATCTCTTCATTCATTGCATCATCCCAATGCACATTTCCAACTGCATCCTCAAAACATGTGGGCTCCACATCCTGTATCACCTTAGCCATGTAGGCTTGGTGATGCGCTAGATACCCATCATAAGTCAATTTCTGAACTGGATTTCTGACTCTATTAGATCTACGCGGTCCTGGGTCACTCCTTTGCCCTCTAGCATCTTCTTGTACTTTCCTTATACAAGGTGTCCTGACAGCCGGAATTCCAAATTCCTCATCAAGACTTTGTTCAGAACCATCTGAATCCATGTCTACATGTGAAAAACCTGATGATGCATCAACCATAAAGGGAGGTTCATCAACCTTTTCCTTTCCTTTTCGTGATACATTCCCTGTACCTGTTGGTGGAGTAACCTGCGTACGTAGTCTACCATTCCATGGTTTCTCAACAGAGCCACGAGAAGAGGACTCTTGTGGTCCACTCAAAACCTGTGACTGTGGCCTCACATTTTGTACAACCACATCATCTTTTACATCAGCCCCAATAGTGCCATGTGCATTACTGTACCAGCTGCTCATCTCATCAAAGACTACATCTCTGCTCACTCGTAATTCTCGTGTAGTAGGATTGTAGCACCTGTACCCCTTTTGTTCAAGGGAATATCCCACAAGAATACATTTCTCTGCTTTAGGATCCAATTTCCTACGCAACTCATCTGGTACATGCACGTAAGCTATGCAACCAAACACTTTCAAGTGTGCCAAATCAGGCTTTGTACCTGTAAACTTTTCCTCAGGTGTTACATCATGCACCGCAGCTGTAGGTGTCCTGTTCATAATGTACACAGCTGTATTTACAGCTTCAGCCCGAAATGATGAGGCATGTTCTTCTCATTCATCAATGCACGTGCAACCTCTGCAATGTGCCTGTTTTTCCTTTCTGCGACCCCATTCTGCTGTGGAGTATATCTGCATGTAAACTGCCTATGTATACCATGCATTCGCAGAAAATCTGAAAAATCATTGGAGAAGTACTCTCCCCCTCCATCTGACCTCAATGTCTTGATTTGCATATCTGTCTCCTTCTCAATCATGACTTTGAAGTCTTGAAAGTGACCAAACACTTCACTTTTGTTACGCATGAAGTAGACCCATACTTTCCTTGTATGGTCATCAATGAAAGAGACATAATACCTGCAACCATGTATACTTGTAGTATCGGTTGGACCCCAAACATCTGTGTGAACCACCTCAAGTGGCTTTTTACATACATTGCGCTCATGTGGAAATGAGCCCTTTGACTGTTTTCCAAACTGGCATGCTGCACACACTTTATGCATACCATCCACCTTGAATTTGGGCAAACCTTTTACAATCTGTTTTGATTGCATGCTGCGCAATCTTTGCTCATTGACATGGCCAATGCGTTTGTGCCAAATGTCAACATCAGCCACAACACCTGTGCCCTGTGCAAATAATGCAGCTTTTACCTCAGGCATGTCTACATTCAGCGTAAACATTCTGCCCACACATTTGCCCTCTGTGATCAGCTTACAGCCATTCTAGAAATCTTCTACATAACAGCCATTTGGATTGAAGCGAACCTGCAAACCCTGCTCAACCATTTGTCCAACAGAAACAAGATTCTTTGTAATGTTTGGGACATGAAGTACATCTGCTAAGTACTTTGATTTCCCACTCTTCGTATTTAGAGGTATGTCCCCTACATGAGCAATGGGGTGAGCTGTGTCATCTCCTGTCTGCACATAGCCTGACACATCTGGTTTGCGCATATCTCTAAACCACTCTCCACGAGACGTCATGTGATTAGAGGCACCTGAATCCACATACCAAACATCATCTTGGGTGGAATTCTCTGCAGTCATTGTATTCATTACATGTTGTATAACAAACATGCGCTCGTTTTTGCTGTCATCTGCATCTCTGCTAGTAGATGCATAGTTGCCCTGTTCTCTCTTTCTACTTGCTTTTCCCTTTGGACAGTCACGTGACATGTGACCTCTTTCACCACAAGTCCAACATTCTCTACTATCTGGAGTATGTTGCTGCCTGCTTGATCCTGCACCACGACCTCTTTGACTCCCCCTGCCTTGAGACTGGTTTCCCCTGCCACCTGTATTGTTCTGATTTGATTGACCTTCCAGAAATTGGCCCCTGCAACCCCTTGGGCCTCGACCACAACCTCTACCTCTACCTCTGTTGGAGTTAGAATAGAAGGCCTGTTCAGAATTATTTCTGCCATGAGAAGAAGATGTGTCAAGGTTCTTCTCCTCAAGAATAAGCATAGAAATCAAATCTTGGAACACGGGGATGTCGTCTCTTGTATTCATGGAAGACCTAAAATGTACATACTCATCTCCTAGACCATCCAAGCATGCACGGACAATGTCATCGTCTTCCACTGAAACTTTAATAGATCCAAGAGCCTCAATGATACTCTTGATCTTCAAAGCATAATCATTGATGGAGAGGTTGTTCCTCTTAACCTGATTTAGCTCCGACTTTAGTTGAAGCTTCCTGGCCTTGGTGTTCACCTCAAACACTCTGCCTAAGTTTTTCCATGCAATGGCGGGGGTTTCAGCATCCTGTAGATAGCCCATCATGCCATCTGTGATGCTCATAGAAAGCCAATACATCACTTTGCTCTGGCCTTGTTGCCAGTCCCTCAAAGATTTCCTTTGTTCTACTGTAGCATTTGCCTCGGGAATCTCTGGTTCCTTTTCATTGTCTCCTTCTACATAGTCCCAATAACCTTTTCCTTTTAGGAAATTTGTTATTCTGAACTTCCATGCAGGGTAGTTATTTTTCTCAAGCTTCTCAGTAACAATCTGACTGAAACCGTCAGACATCTTGAAGCACTAAGACAAAATAGCTGCAATCTGCAAAAACCTGCAAATCTGCTGAACCTGCTATCGTGGTTCTTGTAACGCTTTCTACACTCAACGAGTGTCCACAATCAAGCGTACATACAACCACTGTACTTGTATAGTAAATCTCTGTATACTGCACTTTGGAGACCTGTTCAGAAACTTGTGCGAAAAACCCCTGCATCTGGTCGTGGATTGCGAACGAAGGGATTGTGATGCTCTTGCTCTCTTAGCCTCTCTTGCCTGCACCAGGCTCTGATACCATGTAAAGAATGAGGATGCAAGAGAGCTACACAAGACAAGCACAAAGCACACAGAGATGGAAAGCTTCTTCTTCTTCTTCACAGAAAAAAAGAGTACAAAATGACTAAGTGCTAAAGCTAAAAAATAGCACATATGTACATGCGGTCACTAAGTGTGAACTCGCTAGAAGCGTACTAGGCTGGCACTATAAGTGTAGTCCAGCTGTAGAATCACTGGCAGAGATCCTCCGTGTCGGTCACCTAACGCGCCAGTGAGTAAATGCTGTAAGCGGCCAAGACCCGTAGTGGATGCCAGCTCAAGGTGTAGAGCTCGACATCTCAACAGATTTTGTTCTAGCCATTTCACTGTATACAAAAAGAGGAGTCTCTCTCTCTCTCTCTCTCTCTCTCTCTCTCTCTCTCTCCTTTCTATAGCTTAGCATATTTAAATAGAGAGAGAGTGAGAGACTCCCATTACTAAAGGCGCGCGTGGAGCATGTTTTGACCTCAAAAAACACCTCCGCGCGTCGTTAGTATAAGGTAAAAGAAAGAATCACTCTCTCTCTCTCTTTCCCCCGCCTTACATCCTCTCTCTATAACACTCACACATACACTGGTCGATGCACACTACTAACGGCGCGCATAGAGACATGCACACCGGGTATGCCTCTCTACCCACGCCTTTAGTATAGAGAGAGAGAGAGAGAGAGAGAGAGAGAGAGGGAGAGGCTCTGTGTGTGTGTGTGTGTGTGTCTGTATTTGTGTGTGTGTGTAAGTTATACTTGTGTGTGTGTGTGTGTGTGTGTTTGTGAGTGTGTGTGTGTCTCTGTATGTGTGTGTGTGTGTCTGTGTGTGTGTATGTTATATTTGTGTCTTGGTGTGTGTGTGTGTATGTTTTATTTGTGTGTCTGTGTGTTTGTGAGTGTGTGTGTGTGTGTGTGTTGTGTTTGTGACTGTATGTGTGTGTTGTTTGTTAAGACAGAGCTAGATATGCAATATACTGTGACAGAAACAGAGAGAGAGAGAGAGATAGAGGCAAAGGCAGAGGGAAATTTCATAAGCAGAGGGAGAGAGAGAGAGGGCCAAACCTCCTGAGGACGCAAACCTTCGTTATGTCTAATATGGGTCGGCTTGCTGTCGGAGACGCAGACGACGGCTCTTTCTCTCTCTCTCTCTCTCTCTCTCTCTCTCTCTCTCTCTCTCTCTCTCTCTCTCTCTCTCTCTCTCTCTCTCTCTCTTTCACTCACTCTCTTTCACGAGGTGTGGTTTTTCTCTCTCATGACCTCTATACATGACGTACAAAAGTATACGGTCTCAATAATGACCGCACGTGCGACAACATGCAATTATACTCTATTTTATAGTAACACGTGGGGCGCCGCCGTGTGTATCCGTTATAAGTGTGATTTTGAGAGAGAGAAAGAGAGAGAACAATAGAGAGAGAGAGAGAGAGAGTGAGAAAGCGAGAAAGAGAGAGAGAGAGAGAGAGAGAGAGAGAGAGAGAGAGAGAGAGAGAGAGCCTCATTACTGCCAGAGAGTGATAGAGAGACAGAGAGAGAGAGAGAGAGAGAGAGAGAGAGAGAACCATAGAAAGAGAGAAGGAGAGAGAGAGAGACAGATTGAGAGAGAGATAGAGAGAGGGACTCCTTACTCTCAGAGAGAGAGTGAGAGAGACAGAGTCAGTTTGACAGACAAAAAGCAATGGAGGAGACACCTCCCTTGGAGTTTCTGCAAACCCCACCAACAAAAGGTGATCTCTCACTCTTTCTCTCTGTATTTCCAACAGTTGGTACAAATTGTGTGTGTGTGTGTGTGTGTGTGTGTGTGTAAACAAAGAAAAACCCAGACTGTTGTTCAACACACACACACCTCAACACATACTTCCATAGACAGAGACACACACACACAGACACACACACACACATACACACACACACACACAGAGACATACACGCTCTCTCTCTACCTCCCCTCTCTGTCCCCGTTACTAACGGTGTGCAGAGCCAACCAAACACTGGCTGCAGCTCTCTCCGCGCGCCTATAGTATAGTTATGACTCTCTCTCTCTCTCTCTCTCTCTCTCTCTCTCTCTCTCTCTCTCTCTCTCTCTCTCTCTCTCTCTCTCTCTCTCTCGCTCTCTCTCTCTCTCTCTCTCTCTTTCTCTCAATTGTACTTAAGGCGCACGTAGAGAGTTGCAAAAAGTATGTTGTCTTCCTTGCGCGCCTTTCTCTCTCTCTCTCTCTCTCTCTCTCTCTCTCTCTCTCTCTCTCTCTCTCTCTCTCTCTCTCTCTCTCTCAATTGTACTTAAGGCGCGCGTAGAGAGTTGCAAAAAGTATGTTGTCGTCCTTGCGCGCCTTTAGTACAAAGACACACACACACACACACACACACACACACAGAGAGAGAGAGTCTATGTGTATTTTTTAAATGTTCTTTGGAGAGAGAGAGAAAGAGAGAGAGAGAGAGAGAGACTATGTGTGTTTTTGTTTGTGCTTTGGAGAGAGACAGATATATATATATATATATATATATATATATATATAGATGGAGAGAGAGAGAGAGAGTGTGTGTGTGAGACTTGTCATGTTTCCTGATGAATAGGATTAAGGTCCAGTAGGCAGAAGAGGCTGAAACCAGACCCAGAGCTTGTGCCAGGATTTCAACCTTTGCAGGCTCAGTTGCTTAATGTTTCTGCCAAAAGAACTGTTGACTTTTGTCAGGACATATCTGAAGAAAAGTCAATTGGTGAAGATCAATCAGAGAGGTCACCAGGGCAAGAGGATCCCTCACCCTACAGGGCTCCCTCACCCTGTACAGTACTTGTCAAGAAAAATACAAGAAAGAGGAATATAGACTTCTCAGATGATGCAGATGTGCTAGAAAGTAGTCCCTGTGCAACTAAATGTAAAGCCAAAGAGGATGTGTCTTCTCTGGAAGACCCAGCTGCAACTGATGAGAGGCTGTTTGATTTTGCAGCATCTTGTGGTGTTGGGGACAAGTTTGATCTAGTTCATTCTATGTTTAATCCAAAGTTTGACATTGAAGACCTGTTAGCTCAGCACAGTAATTTCTTGCAGTCCTACAGAGATAAGTTTGAAGTGATGGTGCGGGTAGGGAGGGTTGTTCTGCCCACTATGACTCTTGTGCATTTAAATGACTGTGGTGAAAAGGGACAGGGACTGAAGAAGTATAGGGAATTACCACCTTCTTGCCGACATTCAGCCTGCCCTTTGCACCAAAAAGAATGCAAACTCATTTAGGAAGCCTTTGGCTTTATGATTTACCTGAACAACCTGTTTGGATTCCTCATGCAGAATCCTGATGAGGTGTTAGAGGAGCAAGATGCAGCACCAGATGAAGAATGCGAGGAGACAACTCATATACAAGAAGTCGAGGAGGTTGAAGATACAGTCGACCTTGAGGTTGAGGCAATTGAAGTACAAAGAAGTAAGATGCTCTCTGTGAAAACCACAGAAATCAAACTTCCATTGGATGTCAGTAACTTCACTGAGAAGCATGCTTAGATGATGTTGCCTGTTGTGCCTGACTTCAGGATTGGAGACAGGACCTATATCTTCTTACATGATGTGCAAAGCGTCTTTTATTTAAGGGAGGATTTCTCCCTGGCTATTATTTCCAGAGTCCAAGAGGAGAGGAGTGGATTTGTTTCAGAGGATAGTAGTGATGATGAGGCAATGGAAACATCCAGCAATCCAATGGAATGCCTCCGAAGATGCTTTGAGAAAGCTGAAAAATACAAGGAGACACTACCTGATGAAGCCACCTTCAAAGCAATAAGACGAAGCCTAAGACCATCAACAAGTAACAAAGAAGTGGAGGATTGGTTTAACCATTCAGGTCAGGGGTCAACTACATCTGTAGACCTGTGGCAGGAAAACCTCTTTCTGCAGGATGAGAGCTTCATGGTAACTCTCTCTCTCTCTCTCTCTCTCTCTCTCTCTCTCTCTCTCTCTCTCTCTCTCTCTCTCTCTCTCTCTCTCTCTCTCTCTCTTTATGTCACTTCTGACATGATATGTGCAGTCTTGGATTGCTGACAAGGATGACTTCCTTCGGTGGCAGACTCGAGAGTATCGTGGAAGGGATGCGGCCCTAGCGGAGTACCTTTCAAAGCTTTGCGAGTCGCCGATAGTAGTTTTTCACAATTCCATGTCACAAGAGGGTTCAATAGCAACTTACACATTCAAGACACTATCACGCTTCTTGGGTGGACCCGTGCTGCCCAAAAGTGCAGATAAAGTCATTCTTGTGGACAAAGTGTTTGCTAGAGATTGTTTTGGTTACTGCCCGGGCTATACAGGTGGTCGGGCAGCGTATTACTACACCTACACAGCAATGGCAC
The DNA here is from genome assembly GCF_014529385.1 of Adiantum capillus-veneris. Classification (NCBI taxonomy): domain Eukaryota; kingdom Viridiplantae; phylum Streptophyta; class Polypodiopsida; order Polypodiales; family Pteridaceae; genus Adiantum; species Adiantum capillus-veneris. Next base: position 151,391,179 of record NC_140949.1, on the reverse strand, counting down.
TAGCTCTTGGTAGACAAAACCCAGATGAACTTTTAGAGTATGGCAAACATCTCATGATTCGTTACAAGGGTGACGTGCCAAAAAACAAAATTGAACCTTCAAAATCTTGATACACTTCAAGTAGCAATTGTATAAGATCATGTATTACATAAATTTTGTACAATGTCATTCACTCAGAGTATCTTTCTCCACTTGTGATTCACATACACCATTGTCTCTCTCCACCTTCGTTGACTTTCACGAGCTCCGGAGTTGTTGTATGCCATTGATCTTTTAACTTTTTGTTGTTGTAAATGTCTGATGGCTTGTGTTGTTGCTGAATTTGCCAAGACTTCTTTTGCCTGCATTCGATGAATGATTCTATGATAGAACCATTCAAATAGTTCTCTCAAACTGTTAGCCTTGATTCGAGAGCCACCATGTCGTGTGTGCTTGAAATAAGCATTTCTCGCCATGTAATGAGACTTTTCCATCCCTTGGGTATTCCATATTGCCAGGTTCCCATACTTTTGTATAAAATATGGTAAATGATTGAAGATGATGTGCTGGATATGAAAACAGATTAGTTAGAATGTTTTACACTCACATATTTGTACATAAGAGAGAATGAAATACACGATAATACCATGTAGTGAGTAATTTGGGTGTCTGTCCATGCTGTCTTGAATGATTTTTCCAGAAGGTTGAGATTCTCCTTGAACTTGTTCATATCACCTTGTGACCATTCATCTTTGTCGCACATCAAAAATAGGATGTCTATTGATCGCCAAACCTCAGCCTTCGCGTTACGAGTAGTTGGTTCTTGGTCTTTGACTGGAATATGTAGCTTTTTCCAGCTCTGATACTCTACCTTGCTAACATAAGATGTGTTATATACTTTCCATGTTTTGTTAGCTTCGGATCTCTTGTACCTTGGGGTTTAGATAAAAACCTCCGTGCCTTCACCCCACCGATGGATGGTTTGCATGGGACATCCTTCTCAGAAGTTGATTTCTTTTCATCCCGCTGGATTTTCACATTGCCACCATGAAGTCCCATATCCGACAGTACCATTTCTAAGCACTGCAGGGCTACTTGTCGTTCTGCCGAGTTCTTAATCTTCCAAGCAAACCCGATATATAAGTAGACCAATTTCTCCACAATTCTACAAAGGGCATGCATTGTACAAATGTGGACATTCACAAGTGGTATTTTCAAAACCGGTCGAAAAGCAGGATCCTCAATGTGACGTGTTTGGAGCTTTTCTCCACCACTTTGGGTCCATGACTTTTGCAGGCTCCATGCAGAACAAACACGGCGACTTTGCCATTGCACCCATTCCACAATTATACATGCACTTTAATGTTTTGAGGTCACCTGCAAGATGCCGCTGAACTTGAAAGTCTCCCCTTCCATCTAGACGTAGTACCTCTCCCTGGTTAGTCTGTCGATCAATCACCTCCGGAATATTAGTTCGATGGAACACCCAATATAGAATCTCATGATCTTCTTTCTTTACCTGCAACACAAAATAAATGAGACTTAAGTAGATGTGAACATTTGAGCTTACCTGAGAATCTCGCTTACCTCAAACGCACCAAGCCACCATATGTTAGATTCTGATTGAACACTAAAATATAAAGGATCATCGCTGGGACACTTTGAGAGGGCTCTATTCATTAAAGTAATAGTAACACGCTCTAGCTTTTTCTCTTTAACAAGCTCACACTCATCCACTTTTAACACAAAATGTAATACCCCTCGTGACTCTTGAAATGTGATTTTGTAAAACTCCACCATTCTCTTCTGTAATATCCGCAAGTCCATAAAAATATTATTGAACTCATCATATGCCATGTTTGCTCCATGGCCACTATAAGTTGCTTTAATATGAAAGGGATGTCCAAGATAGTCTCCCTGTGCCTCGTTAAGCTGAAGCCTCTCTTTCCAAACACTTGAGGTTGATGGTAGAAGTTTGGATTTTATACCCTTCTTAACAAAGATGGATCAGACAAACTTTTGGATAGCCGAATATCCTCTTTTGCTTACACCAAGTGAATCAAGTGTGCCTTGTATCTCTTTTGCAGGCACTGAGTTCTCTGAAATAAAGCGGTCCACTACATTTCGTTGTAGGACCTTAAACTTCTTGTCATGTACTATATCAGCTGTCAGGCTTCTACTTATAAGTGGCTTCAATCTCTTTCCTATATTGGCTTTGGGGTCAATGTTTTCCTTGTCAGGATAGATTGAATCTCTACATGAAGACAATGCATAAGTAAATAACAGAAAATTTGCTTCACTAACACTATTTAGGCACATGAAAACAATGCATAACAAGAAAAAACAAAAAGATTACTTAACTAAGACAATGTAGCCAACCAAGAAGCATCACCTTAATGCTCGGATTCTTTTCTTGAGACCTCCTGATGCAACCTGCAATGTTTCAAGATTGCGCAATTTCTTCTTTCGGATACGACCACCCAAGATGGTGTCCTTCATTTGACAACTTTGCACCTTTCCTTTCAGTTCTTGTACCTCTGTTTTATGTTGCAAAATGGTAACCTGATCTGTAGAATGTAAATGTGAAAGGCGAACAATCTCACATTGTTGAGCTTGGAGAATGCCCTTGTAAGTTTCAGATTCTCTTGTAAGAGATTTACAATAACCCAGAAGGCCCTTTTCTCCATCACCAGCAAAGGTCAATAAGCTTGTAGGATTGACAAACGGTGGAGACGCATTAGTCATTGGATTCTTAGGGTAGAGAGAGCCTCTCGTCCAGATATCTATGTGTTTAGCTCCCTGAGCTCTGAGCGTGTCTATGGAAGCGGGAGGTATATGTGTGTTTGTTTTACTGCGCTTAATCAATGGTTGGTACTCATTGTCCAAATCAATGTGAAGGTGATATTTGGCTCATTTCTGGGTAACATTTGTGCCATTTGAGGAGTGCGCCATTAGCCAAATGTGCAGGTTTAATGGAAAGTGAATAGCGGCTGCGCCTTCGTCCCTCCATGTTAGCCTCATTCCCTCCATATTGACGAGGTTCATTCAATGCAACTGAAAAGAGGATTATCCCTCAATCACTACAAACGAATGTTCAGAAGAGTAAGAAATCTACTTAAAGTACACTTTTTGAACTTTTACTATGAAAGACCCAGCTCTATTATTTGCCATTTTTTCTAGAGAGAGAGTGCAAAAAATACATTTTCTTAGAAGGCCCTCCAAATGACCTCCGAAATTCCCTAATGTGCCTTGAGGTCTTTCACCATAGGATGGAAAATTGTTGTATCTATTTCAAAAAATCCTGTGACAAAAGCCTCTTCAAAGGTTTGTAAAAATTGTAATGGCAAGTACATGAGCCTAGAGTACATTGCCATAATAATTGTTTGAGGAGGTGAGTTTTGGAGATTCCCACATATTCCTTAGTGCCCCTCCAAAAATAAATTCCATGGATGGTCATCATCTTCAGTGTCCTTGAACACTTGGATGCAGGTGATGATTATCCGGGTAATTTTACCAGCATCTGACATGACAAATTTGGCACATCCTTGAGAAGCTTGATTGTTGAATTTAATGTGTCTATCATATATGCTTTTGCTGGAGGGGTTTGAGCTGTCAAGATTGGGTAATTCAAAAATGGTTTCCTTCTGCCTTTCCATGTTGTAAAATCTGACCATGATCTTCTTCTTGGGACTGGGCAAAAGGTAGGGTCTATTTGAATGTGTTGAGGAGCATTGTGATAATTCATTAAGTCTTATGGACGCTCCTTCAACCATTTTTTACTCCATATTGGGTGGTCTTCTACAAGGGCTTGAGCTTCTTTTTTGGTTAGAGTGGTGCCCTTGTAGCCACCCTCATCATTCCTGTCAAGTATTGGCCTCATTTTCTGTTTCCAGAGATTGGTCTCATGTCTCATTAATGGAAGTGGTAACATCTCATGCCCCACTTCCTTCACTTGCTCAGCTGGCTGTAGAAAAGCCAACACAGCTGAATTCAATACTTTGATTTCATATAACATGAATTCCTTTGCTGGACCCTCTAGCATATCTTCTATGCTTTGTGTTAGCTCTGCCCTGACATTCAGTGCCCCTAGAGCTGGTCCTTGCTCTTCCTCTTTGTGTTGTGAGGTGCCTGGCAAATCTAGCATTTCAGGAATATTTGTGAGCTAGACATGGATATGGAACTCTATTGTGCTTCGTTGGCCTATTTGTGCGTGAGATCCCATATCCTATCTTGGAGCAGCATGTCATTGAGCTCTTTTTGGTTTTGCAATTCAGCCTTTGCTTGGGCTAATTGCTCTTTGAGATCCTTCACCTTTAGCTCATTAGCTATTGTCCGGGCCATCATTCCAGAGACAAGCAGTTGTCTCTGGAGCTTTTCTTATTGTAGCTCCTCCTCCAGTGCTCTAGGCGTATTCATTGTGGCACTTTCTAAAGTGGAGGGGCTTGCTTTAGCTAGTTCTTGATTTTGCAATAGTGTTGTCAATGTGCTCTTGACGGTGTTGTAAGAAGAGCTTATTCTTTGAAATCTAGCATCTTCATATTTCAGCTGGTCCTCCATTTTCTTTTCCTTTTTGAGTAGCTCTTCACGTTGTTCTTCCTTTTTTGTGAGCTGTCCTTGGATATCCATCATGTCCTTGAGAAGATCATTCTTTTCTTGGATATTTTGGTCTTTTTCAGTGGGCATTGTTTGTAACTGCTGATGGAGATCTGCTATCTCCTCTTGGGCTATCCTTTGGGCCTCGAGTGCTTGATTTGCTTGATTTTCCCTTTCTTTGATCACCACTTGGTCGCACTGGAATTGCATTTGTAGATTTTGAAGTATTTGATTAAAATCAAAATTTTTGACAACCTCATAGGTCTCTTCTTGACTTGGGTCAGTCAACAAGGTCAAGGTTGGCACTCTTATCCTTTGCCTTGATGCATCTTTTTTCCTTGTTTTGAGTATGGGTATTTCTTGGGGCATTGTTACTTCAACATCTTGAACTTAAGATGTTGCTGGTGATTGAGGTGCTCCCAGAGGTGGTGCCTCCCTATAAGGGTATGAAGGAGCAGGGTACTTTGGAAGTGGTGGTGAAGCAGGAGGTAAGGTAGACTTTGGAGAGGGAGGAGTAGGATCCATTTGGATATCCTCCCATTCCCCCTCTCTCTCTTCTTGTTCTTGCCGCTTTGGCTCATCCTCCCTTGGTTCTAGAACAGCTTGTTCAGCTATTCTCTTTAATCCTTCCTTGATCTTCTCTCTTGCAAGAGCTGCAACCATTTGCTCCTCTATATTTTTTTCTCTCTGGAGCTTTTTTCTGAGCTCCATGTGAGTGGTAAGATCCACCACTTCTTTTTCCTTTTTCTCTTGAGTAGCTTGAGAGGGACTTCCATTTCTTGGGCCTTTTGTGGTTGCCTATTGTGAGGCATTCTGCAATCATTTCAAACCATCTTTTGTCAGCAATTCGTTCCAAAAATCGGCACTTTTAGTAAAAACAAGTTCAAAAAGCTTGAACAAGTAATAACTTGAACATTTCAGTCTGGGGGACATGGATCGCGATCCATGTACCTAAATCAATTTGATATTTGATCACATGAGTGTGTTTTTGGGGATAAGTGAGTCAATTTGGGTCTAGCACTTTTTGATTTGGATCAATTTTGAGCAAGTTGGACCCAATTTTGGTTTATTAGTCAGTTTTGGACTAAGTTTGGATTCTCCTTGGGATTTTGATGTCCGAATGGCTTAAAACTTGATGGATGGTTTGGCTTAGATGTCTAGAAGGCAGTTGTATGATTTTTGACTTCATATAATGATGGGAGACATGGATCATGATCCATGTCTCAGCTCCTTTTTCTGTCAAAAGTGGTCAGCCTTGTTCCCCTTGGTCTTCCTAGCCCATTGGTGATTTATTTTCAAATGTGGACTCAAAATGAACAAACTAGAGCAATTTTTGACTATTTGACCCTATTTTACTGAGTGTAGCCATATTGAGTTTTCTTGGCAATCTTTGGATGATCCCTGGAGTTAGTAGGAGTTAGTTTTCTAGCTTCTGATGCTTTGGCGATGTCCTGTTGTCCACTGTCTACTCATTTGTCAATTTTTGTGCTGATCAGTCACCTTTTGGTCTTTCTTAAAGGATTTTTCAACTTTCATCATTTTCCAGGCAACTTTGAGATGTCTATGAGTTAATTGTTAGTCCCTAAGTTGCATCCTGGGATCTAGGGTCAATTTTGGGCAATTAGCTATCGTTTTGTGCGCATGCATCACTGAATCGGCAATTTGTATCCTTGTGAGTGATTGTGAGATTCTCTTGAGATTCCCTCTGGCAGAAGGTCTTCATTCATGGGATATTAGCTATAGGCAAGGTCCTTGGTCAAAAACACCTCTGGGGGACATGGATCGCAATCCATGTACCTGGTCATTTTTTACCCAGATTCAAGGGTTAAGCTCTTGATAGTTTGGTTATACCCCTGGGACTACTCACTATGATTTTTGGTCAAGATTGGATAGTTGTATGCCAAAATCTTGAGTTGGGCTGTGATTGTCAAAATATGATTGTTGAATATTGAATACTTGTCTATTTCTCTGGAAAATCAAAGAGTGACAACCCCCAAGTGTGCTTTAGGCCTAGGTAATGTCAAATCTGCCAAATTCCTTGTAGGGGGGCATGGATCGCGATCCATGCCCAAAGTCATTTTTGGATTTTTCTTTGTGGAGTTCACAGACGCTGATTTGGAGATCTGCTTTGTGCTTTCTATCATGAAAATCAGCTTGGGGGGACATGGATCGCGATCCCTACCCCACCTTAAAACTGTGATTTGACTATAGGAGTTTGTTCCTAGTATTGAGGGGAGTCCATTGGTGCATTCATCCTTGAAATTGGAGTTCTTCTGATGCCTCTACGGGCCCTAGATTGAGGACATCCATACCCCGAGCAAAAAAAACCAAGCGACACATTTTTTTGAGCGAAAGGCGTCAAAAACTTGATACACAATGCATATTTTCTCTAGCTCTTTAGTCCAACAAAATGCAACTAGCGTCTTCTCAAACTATTTGGAAAGCCAACAATTAGGGCCAAAAAAATTTGCATGGGGATACTTGGACTACTGTTAGTGCTGCAAGTTCTATAGGCAAAGAGTGTAGAATTGTGAATCCATATTGGATTGAAGAAAATAGCTTGATATAAAACTACTTTGAAATTCTAGCCCCTCCCAGCCCCTGAAGTAGCTCTACCTTTGTTAGTGCACCCTGATGCACAAACTCATGAGCTACGGAGTCTAGTCGAAGGACACGGAAGAACACAAAATACATGTGTTTGCATGGCATGTTTGGATGAAGATAATGGAAAACTAGTTTGTGTTCATTGTGGCCAAAAGCCTCGTTATTGAGACTCATTGCATGTCTTTCATGTTGAAAATAAGGAAAATGCTAATACACACTAGCTTTCCATTATCTTCATCCCTCGCCATTGAGACTCATTGCATGTCTTTCATGTTGAAAATAAGACATTTGTGCATCTCAAATGCCCGCTACAATGACTAAAGCGAACCATCCCCTTGAACATATCACTACTGCATGTCACATACTTTGTCCAGACATGTCTATCAAATCTCTGCTCCATTTCATACATAGCTGAAAATTGTTTTTGTGGAGGGAGTTCAAAAGCAATGTAACCATCATATAAAAGGTGGCATTTCAAGAATGCTCACAACATGTTTGATAGTGCAGCATATAAACTAGCCCACAATGGTAGCGCACAAATGACATCAAGTACCCTTCTAGTACTTAAAGCACTTGCATGTATGTCTCCACCCTCAACAGTAATTGGAGACACTTTTGAGCCAATAGAGGGAGTAGTAGCATGATGCAAGTCCACTTGAACCTTGTAAACTGAGACAACTCGTGGTCAAGCGTGTAAAAGAACTCATTTGTTTCTATAACATGACGTTCAAGCATTACTTGATCACATAGTAATGTCAATAGACAGAGAGAAAAATTGGAACCTACCAATTGAAGAAGAGACACCAGTGTTTGTACGGTGATGTTTTGATATCGGCTATCAAAGACAAGGACCAACTTTTGTACTTGAGAAGGTCCAAAGATGGTGATATGAGGACTCATTCGTTTAGGTATACTTCTTATAGAGAAAATGGCATACAAAATGTGAGGAAGGCACTGCATAAATTGGCAACACGAAGTACGAGCTTTTTGTAAAAGGGGGTAAGTGCAAACTTGTCCCATTGTCTATTCTGACCTAAAACACTGTCGAGGTGAATCCCTACTGTTAAAGAAGATGTAGACAAGGTATATGGGTGACACCTAGTAACAAAGTACGAGGAAACTTGTGCCCTGTAGGCTCGTAGACCTATGAAGTAAGAAAATGGCATCACACTAGAATATGAGGCCAGTACATCACACTTATATGTTACTTTTCCATGTGTTATGTATCAAATTTTAGAAAAACGTAATATGCTTGTAATAACAATGTAAGAGATTAAGTTAATAATTCTTTTGCTGGTCGTATGTTTATTTAGAACCTCTTTACATCAATAAAAGCGCAAGCATAACAGTTGTGAGGCAAATAAGAGCATCACAATTCTAGGCTTTGAGTGTCCCGACCAAAAAATTGGCTTTGAGTGTCCTGGCAAAACGTGTTCGATTACTGTTTGAACACAAAAAAATAGGTTGGCGTCAACGAGCTCTGTGGGATAGAGTTGATGCTGTACAGGCAAGATAGCCCTCGCCCATGAAGTAGCAGTCTCCTCCATCGCGTACAGCTTCTTCTCATGCCTCCAAAGCGTCGTTCTGATGTACTGTGTTTTTAACTTGCGCATGGTTCTAATACCGCGCCCGCGCGGAATAGCGAGATGCGGTAGCTTAATTCGATATTTTACTGCCACCGTTTTCAATGTTTTGTGGACATTTTTTTTACCTGCACATGCTACCTACTTAAATGAGATGTTGGCTTATGAATTAGGCTGGGTTCTATGCAGGGGGCTATACCACGCCGGCGTGGTATAAGTAGCTCAATTCGACATTTTGCTGCCAGTACCGTTTTTGTTAGTACTGTTTTGTGGACTTTGTTTTATCTGCACATGCTAGTTGAACGAGATGCTGGCTTATGCAGGATTAGCATAGAGACTCTGTGTTTGTACATAGTCACATTTTGCCATTACTTTGTCGCTTACTTAAAGATGTATTGATAGCTCGTAGCTTAATAGCTCTTCTGTATGGGGGTTGGCGAGGAACTTTGTTCTAAAGCTATAATGGTAGTGATGAGAATGTCAAGCAAACCTTCACTAAAGCACGACATTATGCCTTTCCCCCGACGCGGCATATATTTGGGCAAAAAACTTTTGAATTTTTTTCCTTCTTAATTACTCTATGGATTGCCCCAAGTAGGTTTTATCTGGTTGGTTATTGTTTGGTTAGAGATAGATTGATCTACTTGGAAAGATGGTTATCAAGTGGAATTTTGCCCAAATGTATACCGTGTAGGCACGGTATACATTTCGGTCAAAAAACCATAAAATTATGCCCTTGTTAATCATAGTGTTCTGTGCAAATTGGGTTTCATCAAGATGGTTTTTGTCCTCGTACAAAGAAGGTTATTCTATTTGAGAATATTATTTTTAATGTGAAATTTTGTCCAAATGTATACCGCGTTGTCCAAATGTATACCCCGTCAGCGCGGTATACATTTGAACAAAAAACTACAAAGTAATACCTTTGTTAACCATATTGGTTTGTGGAAATTCTTTACCATTTTATTTAGGCATGTTAAAAATAGTTGGGGATTATTCAATGTGTTGACAAATATTCGTTTATATAATGCACTATGTGTGTTTGCAATCCCCCTTCTTTTAGAGGAGGTTCTAGAAGACGTGGGCAAAGTGCATCTACACCTTTATCCGTGTGCAGTTATCAGATAGCTCGATCGCAGAGACAGAGCTCCATGACAATAGTAATAGTCAAGATTTTGGTCTAAGGTCTTTACATGAGTCAGGTAAAGAGGAAGTAGTTGTTGAAGCCTTGTTACAGATAGTGCCTTTTGAGATAAGACTAGAATTTCATCCAACTAATGTTGACAAGGATGATAGCTCACTACATTTGGATGGAGGGGAAGATATTTTTTTAAAAACAAGAGGATACAATTTCTTTGAGTGCCTCCTTGTGGCATTATGTTGTCTTATTTTGCATGCTAGAGTTGGGGTTTGAGACCTGACTATTGAAGCCTTGTTGCAGATAGTGCCTTTTGAGATAAGACTAAATTTCAGCCAGCTGATCTTGACAAGGATGATAGCTCATTGCATTTGGATAGAGGGGAGGATATTTTTTTTCTAAAACAAGAGGATACAGTTGCTTTGAGTGTCTCCTTGTGCCATTATGTTGTCTTATTTTGCATGCTAGAGTTTGGGGTTTGAGACTTGACGTGAGTGGTTTAAAATTTGTGTTTGCGTGAGAAGGGTACATAAAGGAAAAGGGCGTGTTTATTGTGTCTTTGACCACATGTCAAAAGGAGGAAGCACTTGTGACTGGTAAGGCAGGTTAATATTTTATTCACTTTAAGTTTTTACTAAATAAGAGAGTGACATTTCTTTTTTCTTACAAGACGCTATTATGGAGAAGTGTATCTTATATGGAGACAAATCAATCAAGAGTATGAAGTGTTGGGGTATAAAGCCCAATGTGGTCGCCCAGGTAACTGGGCGGGCCGCCAGGTATGTACACATATTCTTTTGTAAAAACCTAATAAGAACTCACTATGCTCTACACATTACAGTAGAGCGAGTTCACCATATTGTCGTGCTCTTCTTCTCGCACCCTCTCTCGCGTCGCACTTCCGCTCGTACTCCTTCAACTGGTATCAGAGCTCAGATCGAGGCTCGGGGTAGCACTGCAGGAGGCTAGAGTCACCAACTCAGATTGGAGTGAAATTCGACAGGCGAAGACACGGCCCCAAATTCGAGGTCATCTCGGCCACCGTTCGGCTTCGACAAAGGTCTGTGCAGGCCATTTTCGACTACGTGGTCTCAGCGGGTGCAGATCCGACTCTGCAAATTTGGGGTTTTCGGCCTACGACTGCAGGTGCTGAGGATATCGACACTCCCAGAGTGTTGATTTGTGGCTGTCTACACATCGAAGGACGGCTCACAGTTCTTGGAGGCGTGTCACATACGACACGGACGCATCTACACATAGGCTATAGGCGACATCCACTAGTTCATCAGGTAGCTTGTGTTTGCTGCTTGATATTCCAGATTTCATCGTGACATTGCAGGTACTTCCACATGGGATGTATTGTCAGAGATGATGTATGTCTGTTGAGGGTTTGCTGGCTGTGAGTCACGCAGCAAACAATCGCCGCAGCGGTTACAGCATACAGTGGGAAATTTGTGGATGTATGACTTTGTGGGAAGTCTATGTACTATCAGATTTACTCCAGCCTTTGTTGAGGGTCGAGTGAGGTTTTATTGAGTTGGGGGATTCTCGAATGTTGAGATCCTGTCGGTGATACAGGTCTTGGAGCGATCCCTCGAGCACCCTTAGATAGGCAGCTAGGATGTATTGACTGTGAGTTAGACAGTTGGGATTGCATCTTTGCTTTACTGCCGTTGAGGCATTGTCGCAGTCTATGCTTACAGGACAGTGACACGACAGTCAGAGACAGTACAGGTGCAGGACAGGTTTACCCACAGCTTACAGTGTCAGAGAGACAGTGTTTTTGAGTTGTTTTTTGGTTTGTTTTTAGTACACCAGAGCCATTTTACAAAGGAGACTCTGCCAAAATTTCTGCAGAATCTGAAGCTTTCTTGGTTCATTTGACAGGTTGATATTGGTTCAGAGGTCAGTTTACAGGGGAAACTCTGCCGAATTTTTCCCAGGAAAGTAAACTACTGTGAAGCCTAGCTATGGCTGGATCACAGGACACTGCTCTTTACAATATCAAGAAGCTGGATGGAACCAATTTCCCATTGTGGAAGCAGCAGATTTGGCACGTGTTGGTACAAAAGAAGCAGATAAAACCTATAAAGCTCAAGGGGATAAAACCAAAAGATATGGACAAAGATGAATGGAGCGAAATGGATGAATTGGCACTTTCTACCATTATGCTGACTTTGGCAGAAAGCGTTTACTTCAATGTAGCAGAAGAGATGTCGGCTTATCAAGCATGTTTAAAGCTGAGTGATCTTTATGAGAAGCAGAGTGCAGCTTCACAGGTATACTGGCTTAAGAAGCTTGTTGACTTGAAGATGAAAGAAGGGGCACCTATGTCCAATCATCTGAATGAATTCAACACAATCTATAGTCAGTTGTCAGCTCAAGGTGTCAAGTTTGATGAACCTGTTAGAGCTATGTTCCTGTTGATCACATTGCCGGAAAGTTGGGACACTTTTCGCACAGCTTTGAGTAATTCTGCACCTCCAAATGGTTTGAACATAGCAGGTGTAGAAGGAAGTCTGCTTACTGAAGAAACCAATAGAAAGACAATGGACAAAGGCAAAGGAACAGCCTTAGTTGTCAGGGGAAGGACCAAAGAAAAGTACAAAGGTGGAAAGAGGAATCAGTCTCGTAGCAAGTCCCGCAGTGCTAAAGGCAAGAGTGACATAGAATGCTACCATTGTGGCAAGAAGGGTCACATGAAAAGAGACTGCAGAGAATGGAAAGCAGAAAAAGGAAAAGAGAAAGCTGAAGACCATGGTGAGAAGAACAAGTCCTCAGTGAAGATTCAAGAAATAAATGTGACAAACAGTGTTGCAGAGGATGACAGTTTAGTGTCAGGAGACATCTACTTCTTGAAAAATACAATGGACTCAGCTCTTCTTACAGCATCTGATGGAAATGCACTAAGTGACTGGATTATAGACTCAAGGGCATCACTTCATGTGTCTCCAAACAAGGAGTGGTTTACCTCTTATGTGACCACTAAAGACCATGTTCGGCTAGGCAATGGGCAGACATGTGAGATCTTAGGTGTTGGAGATGTTCAATTGAAGTTTCAGAATGGCTCTTCTTTCACGCTGAAGAATGTGAGACATGTTCCCGCAATTACAAAGAGCTTGATCAGCACAGGTTTACTTGATGATGCTGGCTACGTCACCACTTTTGGACAGAACATGTGGAAGATATCCAAGGGTTCTATGATAGTAGCACATGGAGTAAAGTCTAGAGGACTTTACATGATTTATGTATCAAATGTCTTTAAAAATGTAATCAATGTAACCGAGCAGCCGAACGTTTCTTTGTGGCATTGCCGGTTAGGACATATGTCCAAGAAGGGAATGGAAATCTTGTCTCGTTCTGGTTATTTGCCTGGCTTTTCATTTAATGATTTTGAATTCTGTGAACATTGTATGTATGGTAAGCAAATACAGCAGCCACATAAGCATAGAAGCAGTAGAAGAGATACACAGTTGGCACTTGTTCATAGTGATTTGTGTGGACCTATGCCTAACCTATCTCTAGGGGGAGCTTCTTACTTTATGACATTTATAGATGATTACTCGAGGAAAGTATGGGTTTACTTTCTCAAGCACAAGGATGAAGCGTTTAGTGTTTTCAAAACGTTTGTGACACTTGTGGAGAATCAGAGTGGCAAGAAGCTTAAATGCTTACGCACTGACAATGGTGGAGAGTATGTTTCAAAGGCCTTTCAGGACTTTTGTGAGTCAAAAGGTATACTTACTGCTCCTTACAATCCTCCTCAAAATGGTGTTGTTGAGAGGATGAATAGGACCATACAAGAGAAGGTCAGAAGTATGTCGTCTAATGCACAGCTGCCAAATGGGTTTTGGACTGAAGCTGTATCAACAGCTGTTCATCTTGTAAATAGATCTCCTAGCAAGGTTTTGCAGAAGAATTCAGTGCCAGAGATGGTATGGTCAGGCAAAATGCCCTCATACAAGCATCTCAGAGTCTTTGGCTATGAGGCATATACTCACGTTCCAAAGGAATTTAGGAACAAACTTGAGCCAAAGAGTAGAAAGTGCATCTTTCTAGGCTATGGTAATTCTGGTGAGATGGGGTACAGACTTTGGGATCCCGAATTCAGAAAGGTTGTCCGCAGCAATGATGTTCACTTTAATGAATCCAAATATCATTCTAAACCAGAGAGGGTTGAGGAGATTAGAAGAGTTGTCTTCCAAGAAGATGGACCTGCACGTGCAAGACAAAATGTCACGGCTCAAGAGGAGCAAGGACAGGATAGAGTGGAACCACAGGTTGTGGCTGAGCCTGAGCCACCTATTGTGCGTAGATCTGGACGTATCACGCGACCTTCTGATAGGTTTGTTCCATCTATGAACTATGTCATGTTGACAGATTTCAATGAGCCTTCATGTTACAAGGAAGCAGTGCAAATGAAGGACTCCGGGAATTGGCAATTGGCCATGCAGTCGGAGATGATAGCTCTGCATAAAAACAAGACATGGAAGCTAGTTAAATTACCACAGGGCAAAAAGGCTCTACCTTGTAAATGGGTTTACAGGTATAAGATCACCGCTCATGATAGTCAACCAAAGTACAAAGCAAGGCTTGTTGCCAAGGGCTTTAAGCAAGAACAAGGCATTGACTTTGATGAAGTCTTCTCTCCGGTGGTCAAGATGACTACATTGAGATGCTTTCTTGCATTGGTTGCCATATTAGATTTGGTGTTGCACCAAATGGATGTCAAGATAGCGTTCTTGCATGGTGATTTAGATGTGGAAATTTACATGCAGCAGCCAGAAGGGTTTGTTGAGAAAGGCAAGGAAGATTGGGTATGCCAGTTGTTAAAGAGTCTTTATGGCTTAAAACAATCACCGAGGGCATGGTACCATAAATTCCACAAGTTTATGCTTTCTCAAGGCTACAAACGTAGTGAGTTCGATCATTATCTATATACAAAGAAGGCTAAGGATGGTAGTTGGCTGATCCTTATTTTGTATGTGGATGACATGTTGATTGCTGGCAAGCACTTGGAAGAAATTTCAGCTTTGAAGTCAAAGATGGCAAAATCGTTTGACATGAAAGACATGGGTGAGGCAAGTCATATACTTGGTATGCGCATTGAGAGAGACAGATCAAAGAAGTTGATTTGGTTATCTCAAACAGAGTATATTGACAAGGTTTTGCAACGTTTCAATATGGAGAAGGGAAAGGCACTGAGTGTTCCATTGCCACCATATGTGAAACTTAGAAAACAAGATTGTCCTGTGTCTGAGGAAGAACGGGCTGAAATGGATAAGATTCCATATGCGCCTGCAGTGGGTAGTTTGATGTATGCAATGATTGCTACTCTCCCAGACATTGCATTTGCAGTGGGAGTAGTAAGTCGATACATGTCAAACCCAGGCAAGAAACATTGGGAGGCAGTGAAAGGAATATTGAGATACCTGAAAGCTACAAAGAGTATGCGTATATGCTATGGGAGTCAGGAGCTAAGTGTAAAGGGTTTTACAGACTCAGATTATGCAGGTGACTTAGACAACCGAAGGTCTACGTCAGGGTATGTCTTTACATTGGCTGGTGGAGCAGTATCGTGGCATTCTAGATTACAAGATTGTGTTACTCAGTCTACTACAGAGGCTGAATATGTTGCAGCATCAGAGGCATGCAAAGAATCAATTTGGCTTAATCGACTAGTAACAGATTTGGGAATCAAAGAAGAGATGCCTGTGTTATATTTTGATAGTCAAAGTGCTATACAATTGGCTCGCAATCCACTTTATCACTCAAAGACAAAGCATGTGGATATGAAGTATCATTTCATCAGGGAAATGCTCGAGGATAAGCAACTTCAGCTTCTCAAAGTTCACACCACATAAAATCCTGCTGATCTACTTACAAAAGGACTTCCCTCAGAGAGCTTTGCGCATTTTTGCAAGCAGTTAGGTGTAGGGTAGTACATCACTTCTCTACATCTCTTGTATATTAGCTTGTATAGTAGCTTCTCTCACACTTAAAGTACCACATTGGACTTTAAGTGGGAGGTTGTTGGGGTATAAAGCCCAATGTGGTCGCCCAGGTAAGTGGGCGGGCCGCCAGGTATGTACACATATTCTTTTGTAAAAACCTAATAAGAACTGGCTATGCTCTACACATTACAGTAGAGCGAGCTCACCATATCGTCGTGCTCTTCTTCTCGCACTCTCTCTCACGTTGCACTTCCGCTCGTACTCCTTCATGAAGACAAGCTTGCTGCATAACCACAGCTTGATGTTTTTTGTTTGGGAGGGAAACCACAGAATTGTTGCTTGGCAAGTGGCCATCAAAGAGATATACACCACAAACTAAGATAAGCATTGCCGTATTTTGTGCATTGTTATTGATGCTACAAAGGTGTTGGAGATTGCTTTGTTGACAAGTTTGCAAAGAATGAACTTGTGAGTGTTTGAGTACATCTTTTTTTGTTATACATTTGGGATAGATAGAATAGAGAGGGTGTGCAAAGCATCTTACTTGGTTGTTCATCGACGAGTGATGGTTATACATCACTCTTCTTATGGATATATAGAGACTGACACGGATTGTCATGAGGTTGTGGTTCTAGTACATGATTCATTTTTCTTCAAATTTAAAGTTAAAAATTTCTTGTTCTTACTATTCTCTTTTTATTAATTATTGTAGTGTGATAGTTTGATGATGTTCTTAATTCATAGACGAGGAGTTCCACCACCTACTAACATTGTTGAGAGTATGCCACTTTTTCATGATCTAGTTATGATTCTAGCTGATACCATCTTGCGACACTACGTGCCAGAGTCTGCATATGTGGTGATGGATTCCAATTTTCCTTGGCGTGTATCTATGTAGCGTTGCCCTTCATTTATTTCTTCCATGGTGGAGCTCTTATTTTGACCAAATAGCTTATGCCTAAAGTTTGATTGTGAGACTGCTCTAGTTCTTCAAACATGTTTGTTCTCTAGTCATACATGTGTAGCCTTTGATAGTGACGAGTCTTTGATTGCTACTTATGATTCGCTCTTAGTCTAGAGGGCAAGAGAGCAAGGAGGCATCCACATCTGTAGATGTGGTGGATGAGAGAGACAAACCAATGGGTAAAAATCCGTTTGATAATTTGTGAGGACTGAACCTTATCATGGATATTTATGCACAGTAGTATACCTGCATATGTTTATCTTTTGACATTTCACATTTACTACCGTGGTGTGAAAGTACTTGGAAAAACTTTGAAACCGTTTTATATAGTTATGTAGTCAATTTATTTGCACCATTTTTTATTTTCTTGATTTCATTTGATGACTTAATTTTTTGATTTTTTGAAGAGTATTGCCGGTGTACATTAAGGTGCAAGCAAGAAGGATGGTGGGAAATCCAAGATATGATATCCGTGCTCATAACAAGCCACATAAAATACATATGTTAATTGATGACTAGTGTGATTCATCATGATAAAATTTTGTTATGCATTCTCTACTTAACGATTATATGCCCTTTTGTATGCAATGAAATGCAATGTTTCAATACTATTAATAGTAAGTTGAAGCTGATTTTTGTTTCTTATGACTTGCTAGAGTGTTCTTGTTTTTCAAAGAATATTATTTGCAGAGGCCACTTAGAAAGCTCTCTCTCTCTCTCTCTCTCTCTCTCTCTCTCTTTCTTTTTGCAAGTAAGCCTTGCTCGGTTTTGCAATTTGCTGAATTGATGTGCCTTAATCGACGACAATTCTCATATGTCATAGTAAAACTTTATCACACCCTCTCTACATAATGTTCATATGCCATGTTATATGCAATAAAATCGAGTGTTGGAATGCAATAGTGAACTGAAGTTGCTTTTTGTTGATTATGATGAAGTGTTATGTTGTCTTGGAAAATTTTTGCTTGTGAACTTATATTGCTTGCATATACCTCTCTCTCTCTCTCTCTCTCTCTCTCTCTCTCTCTCTCTCTCTCTCTCTCTCTCTAAAGTGCAATGTGAATAATGAACTAGAAATCACCCTACCCGACCTATATCTACCCGGAGTGTCCGTGACGCAAAGATAGTTTTTGTTAGCTTTGTTCCCAATATATTCATCATACCACTTGTGGGTCAAATCATTTGTTATTCTGACGCCATATCACCGTTTGATGCAAATTTGGAAAAATCTTGTCACCATTGTGTAGGTTGAAAATTTGACCTGCTCTGACTGAGTTCATATTTTCCATGCTTGAAGTTTATGTCATGCTAATTTGGCATTTGCTTCCAGATCTTCATTCTGACTTCAATTGGCCATGTTTATTAATTTATTAGCAAAAATCAAACAAAATGAACTAAAATTACTTATTATTTGGCAAAACTTAGCCAAACATTATTGTACTCACACCCCTAAGTATATATTTTCACTTGAAGCATTTCAATGCTTTAGATATTGTCATTACAACTCATTATTATGCTGGTTAGATGATAAAAAGTACTCATTTGTCAGATTTTGATCAAAATTCATCAAATTTCAATTTCAAAAAGTAAAAATCACCCGTATATATACATATGTACATGTTGGATATCTTAATTGCCATAATTGCTGCTAGATTTAGTTGTTACTCCCTCTTCTCATTCTAAGTCATCTCAAACAAAAGTTTTGTGGATGTGCATGGGAGTTTAATTATGTGGCTATGCATGGCCTTGGAATGTGGTCCTTATTTTATGTTTGAAGCAATGCATTGGGTAACACTATGTTGTGCAAGATGTGTGAATTGAACAGTTTGTCCAGTGGCATTTGATGGCAAGGTTATTTGTTTATGAAATAGAAGTGATTGCTATTGATTTTCTCTTTTCTTGATGGTCAGCTTTGCAATTGCAAATACTTTCGGAACCCATTTGTATTCACTTTCAATTGGAGCTATAGTTATGGATTTTTGATCATCCAGTTGCTTAGGTTTCCATTACCATTGAGTTTGAGGTAACTTGTACTGAGTTTTGGTTGATAAGTTGACACTAATTTCTCAGTAGAGCTCTGATTTGGATGCCATTTTCATTGTGTAGTGACTGCCGTAAGTTTATCACATTGCTTTGTTGTCAAAACATTTGACTTAGGCAGCCATATCTACTTTGGTTTATTGTGCATAATCGTTTTGCTTACCCACAATGGTTTGGTAGCCTTTTTCAATGATCTGGGCTGACTTTTGTGTGCGTGTATTGGTATTTGAAGTATGGACCAATTATAATCCGTCTTTGCAAATGGAGTTTGGTACAAATTAGAGTTATGTGTGTACCTGATTGCTTCTTTTGACCATTCAGGTATTGCATTGTATGTCCTAAGCCAAGGAACACCTAAACATATGGCCTCTCTGATCACATTGTCTTCCATTACGTGAAATTGATGGGGACACATGTTTCCATCAATATTAATTAATCGATTTGCAGTTCCCAATGCTGGCATAATTTCACCATTTGCCGCTTCCACTTTCCTTCTGCAATATAGTAGTGGTTCTTTAGTTAGCCTCTTGTATGTTGAAAAGTTAACCACATTTGTTCTGGCTCTTGTGTCAATCAATGCTCTTTGAGTTCCACCGTTTGGTAGTCGAACGTTGATTCCAAAATCCATTCCTCCCTTCCACTGTTGTGTGTTTTGTATTGCTGATAAGGGAATGGGAATGTTGTCTTTTGCCGGTTGAACTCTTTCATTTTTATTTTTATTTTTGCACTTGAGGATCCTTAACACTAGAATGGTAACCTAACAGGACATAAAAGTGTCCTTTCAAGGTTTTGGGAAAAATTTCCAAAGCCATAGTAGATCCACTCATTTTGAAAAATCCTTTCATGAGCTTATAGTTCAATAAATACTACATATGGAAAAAATGAGAAACTTGTAATTTTTCTCATCCCTTGGTCACTACAAGCCTCCAAAGTTGATGGACCAGTCCATTTTTCCCAAAACAACAATTTCTTACGGTTGATTGCATATAAATAAGAGTGGAGATTTTTGTAGGACATGAGATAAAATGCCCCGTTAACTTCAATGGGTTGGTGACCAAAACATATGGTTGCTTTTACCTCACTAATTGTTTTTTGGGCAAAAAAATAGGTACAAAAAAGTTGCATTTTTGCCATTCTGCGGACCTATCATCAAAGTTTCTATAGTCATGCTCAATACAGATACTATATACATGTTTTCTTAGTTCCCTTTGGGCCTCTAGATTCAAAAATAGCCATGGAGCATGTCAAAAGGATAATGGATCTCTTACAATTGGAACCTTGGGGGCAATGATAAAGTGCTAAATACAGCAACTACATGAAAAAACTGGGTTTAGCATTATGACCTCTAGAAACCCATAGAAACTACTCAATATCTAGCCAAGTTTGTAGTCTATGATTAGATATGGTTACTACCTACAAAATACACACAATTGGCCTAAGAAACTAGCAATATTGAGAAAGTTATACTTGCTACTCTAAAATGTATCGTATTCTTCAACAATCAAAAAACTCAACCATCATCATATACTATGCTATATAGCATATTAGGTCCCCCAAAACTCAAGGAAGATTAGATTTATGTTATACATTACACTTACACAATCAAAATTGAATTTGGATATCAAGAAAGCCACCAAAAAAATCATAAAAGTGCTAATTTTGGTCAAAAAACAAGATTATGAAATTCTTGTAAATTGGTCATAACTTTCACTTTTAACACTTAGCTCTCCATACAAGCATCAAAACATGTTGAGAACTATGAAGGCCTAACCTCTAGCCATCTAAACCTCACAAACATGAACTTTAGAGTGGTATAGTTTCCAAAAATTGAAAAAAAAGCCAAAAACAGGACCCGTTTTTTCACACAGTTTAGGTTCAAAAATTTTGTGCAAGAGTAAGGTTAATGGTGAGATCGATACTAAAAAAAAAAAAGCTAAGTTTTTTTCAGCTCATAAGGCAACTTTGTGGATATATAGCACCTAGAAATTCATTTTCATACTCTTCAAATAATTCAAGCAAAATGGTCACTTAACAGGACACAAAAGTGTCCAAGGACACAAAAGTGTCCAAGGACATAAAAGTGTCCAAGGACATAAAAGTGTCATGTTACCATTTTAGTGTTAATTTTGCTTCCTCTTGAGCTTGGGATTTAATTTCTTTCAATTTGTCCTTCCGTTTCTACGCTCCATGGATTCTTGCCAGCATATCTGTTGTTAGTGGTAGATGATATTTCTTCAATTTGCAGCCATCAATCCAGTTAGGCAGCTCTTCTCCCTCTAATGTAGCAACCCAAGCAAATCTTTGGTATTCAACAATAAATATCACAACATAAGCATTGTTTCTGTACAAGCTACAATTTAAGCTTTGCCCACAAAAAATTACTCTTCAAAAACACTAAATGCTATGTTTTGCCCAAAATACAATCTTCACAAACAAGGTATAATGATGTCTCATTTGGGGGCAAAGAAGTAACCATATCAATATCACATCAAATCAGTAAAATTCAAATGAACAAAACAAGCATGCCAAAGTTTTGCATATGAAGTAACCTTAGAATCTAAAACTACACATGAAAAAAACATTTGCAGGTTTTATGTGAGCATTTAGTTTATACAGCTTACAAAACAATGTGCCTAACACCACAATAAAATTACCAAAATTGAGATCATGTATTGTGCATCCACTAATCTACAAACTTGACAAAAAGTCCAAGTATTGCAAGTGAAAGTTCTCTTTGATCCCTAGCACATATTCTCAAGTGTAAAATAACTATTACTTTGCAACAATTAACACAATTTTGCTAACTCCTTTATTAAGGTAAGATGCATTGTTGGCACATTTTATAGTATTCCTTCTTGAACCAACCTCAAGAGGAGTGAACACATCTTTGTGCAAGGTACTGTGCGTGATTGTACAACTACAAAGTATAAAAAATAATCCACAAATCCAAAAATAAATGTGTCATGAACTGGAGCATCCTATGAGCACTACACACTAAATGCCCTTTTTCATCTTACACACCATTTGTCAACTTTTAAAATATGTAAAGACATCTGCAATGGTTGCATTTGTCTCTTTCTTACAAGCTTCCATAGAGTTAAGGTTTAAGTATTGCTTGATAAGATTATTTGCTACCTTGCAAGAATGCCACTTCATCTATTCTTTGCCCTTCTTGTTGTACTTCTTAGACTTATTGCTATTTGTCCCACTACATGCTTATCAAAGAAGAATAGCTTGCACAAACACTGAGCTGCTTCTACTTTCTTGCAGAGTTATAAAAGCCTAATCAATTGCATGCTATATTCCCTATTTTTTTGGACTGGGCCTCTTGCAACATTGTCTTTAATCAAATCATCAAATGTAAACCTATTAGAATTTGCAACAAAAATGAGCTTTGAAGAAGATACAAAGTTTGGTACATCGTGGTAAGGCATCAAGAACAATTTGCACAAGCAAATGGTCAAAAATCACTTCATTAATGTCAATCAACTACTCTTTGTGATCCTTGATCTCAACAAGAAAAGCATCCAACTCATTCTCCTCTTGCATAATCTTGGATTCTAATAGTTTACATAAATATGTAATTTTAGCCTCATTACTGGCTGCATATAGATCAATTAAGATATCCCAAGAATGTTTTGATGCTAGTGTCAAACAAATATGGGTTTGATGGTACATTAAATATAAATCACAATCAATGCAAGTGCATGTGCATCCTTAGCATCCCATTGTGTATGTTCAACATTAGAAAAAACAGCCCCTATAGGAGCACTGCTAGTACTTGCTACACCTACAATGAAACCTATATTCACAAAGATTAATTGCCTTACATTTGTTTCCTACTCAGTATCCCAAACACCCTTGGACACCAAACCATGCTATATCATGTATGTCCAAAATGGGTAATTGTAACCATCAAGCAAGTTGTCATCAGAGCAGACATCAAACAAAGCACAACATTGGTGTTGTCAATTTTTGTGAGTGATTAAACTTAATGCAAAGGATGTCTTTGTAGAAGGGAATGCATACAAAAACAATATGTGCTATATAGCACAATCCACAAAGCTCATAAATTTCTTGTTTTAATGAAATTTGCAAAGTCAAAAACCTACAGAGAAGGATAAGATTGCTTAGATTGCACTACTAATAGTGGAAATGAGAGCCACAATGAGCCTAAATAAAACATTTTGACAAAATCAAGCTCTTCAAGCTCATTCAAAGATTTATTGGCCTTTAGAACGCACACCAAATCTCACCTCAAGTTGAGAAGATGAGATCAAGAGATACTAGTGACGCTACCCTAGATGCAAAAGTTTGCTTTGATATCAACATTTACAAATTAAATGTAATAATAGCATATGTAGTGGAAAAGGTAATGGTGAAGCTTAATAGCTCTATACTCAAAGGTATAGTATATATCAAGTGTGCTAATACAAAGATAAGTGTAGCCCTAGAATGATGGCCCTATAAGTTGGACATAAAGATTGTCTCTTTGAATGGTTATTTGCATGAGGAATTATACATATTGTAGCTTGTTTGTTTAGATAAGTTAAGAAAACAAGGTGTGCAAGCTCATAAGGCTTATTTAGGTCTAAACAAAACTCCATGAGAGCTTGGTATGAGAAGATACATGCTATATATATATATATGTATGTATGTATGTATGTATATATACGTATGTGTGTGTGTATATTTATATATTTATGTGTGTATATATATATCTATATATATAGCACTTTATATGTAAAGCATACTGATGACATGTTGCTCATTGGCCTAAATGAAACACTTGTTGCTCTTTTTAAGGCTCATTTGCATGCCTTCTTTAAAGTATCAAATTTGGGGCTTTTGCATCATTATTGAGGTATTGAATCCAAGAGGTTGATGGACATGCTGCTTTATTCCAGACAACATATATTGAGACATTGTTGCATAGATTTGGCCTTGAAGATTGCAGGCCTATTATTACTATTTTATGAAGACAAGTTTGAAGCTCAGTTTTCATGACATTGGAGATTATCTATGTGTCACTTTCTATTAGCAGGCTATTGGGTGCTTGATACACGTTTACATTACAAGGCCAATTATTTAATTTTTGGTCTCAAAAATGAGCAATAAATGCATAGCCCAAGGTCTACACATTGAAGGTCAATACAAGGGATATTTTTGCTATTTGAATGGAGCTTTGAATCTTGGTTTGTTTTATCCCAAAATAAAATCATTGCCTCCAAATCTATTTGCCTATTAGGCTTGGACTGTGCTAGTTGCTATGATACAAGTTTTCTCTAGGGGTTTTTGCTTCAAGATTGGAAGCTCAAGCTTCTAGATGGTTGAGAAAGAAGTAGCTTATAGTATCCACATTTAGTTGTGAGGCTAATTACATGGTAGTTTTCATAGCTATGGTTGAGTTGCTTGGCTTGGACATCTTATGGTGGTTGATTTGGGTGTTGGATAGTACTTTGCCACCACTACCTTTGCAAATAGTGAAAGTGATTTGGGAATCACTACAAACCTAGTGTTTCTTACTTGCACAAAGCACGTTCCAATGCATTATCACTATGTACAAAGACATCCTCTACAAGATATGTCACCCTGACATGTGTGCTTAGGCAAGATAACCTTGCAGACTTTTTCACAAAGGCTCTACATATCGAATGGCGTCAAGAATTTTCTAAGTAAAAGACTAACAAAAAGGAGGCTTTGGATGCCATGAAGGATTTCATTGAAATTTTTCTACCGGGCTACAATGCCATCAACATCATCCAAGAAGTGAGTTCTCCACCATGTCCTTCTTGTGATAATCATAGTTGGAGAAGAGTGAAGAGAAGAAACTGACCAATTTCCCTACCTTGCCTATGATCATCCAAGCCATCACCAATAGATTTAAAGTTAAAATTTTCCATATCAACACACAAGATAGCAAAATAACACAAATTAAAGAAAGGAAGTCTGTTACAATGCCTCCTTTTCCCAACAAGCTGGCAAAGAGGAAAAATATCACCCCCTTCCTAAGTGGCCTAAGGCCACAACACAGGCTCAAGTGGGAATTATATACTGGCAAAACCTCACTCAAGACAAGTATACATGAGCACCTCAAGAAAGAAAAAGGAAAGTGTACATTCAGCCTTGACCTCCATGATTATCGCCCATCAACCCCTACAAAGCAAAGAGGTGGAGGATTACCTACAAAGTTTGTACTTGCATACAAATACTACAGGTGCACTTTGTGAATCCAAATGCCACCAGCACCAAACTTGCCTTTTGTCTACACAAAGACCTTTGTGGATACAATCCAAAGTGTTTTGGTGAGCAATGAAAGAATCTTTCCTCCTTACCTTTGCAACTTATTTATAAGAATTTATCTTAGTCCACCAAGGAGACCATTCTTGTGGGTGATGTTTTGAATTCTAATGGTGTTACATTCATCAAACATGTTGATTATGGCAATACTATCCAATTATTTCTTTTTTAAAGAGACTTGGCATACTGAGAGGTGTGCCCATCACATCTTATGTAATCATCAACTTATCTGGCCAAGTGAAAGTGGTTCGTGGCACTGACTACTGATTAGACTCATTGGTCCTAATTTTGGTGTATTTAAGCTAGTAATCTTTTTTGTGTGTGAGTATGGACGATAATAACAACCTTTAAATGTTCCCTTTTCATTTTGTTTGTCATATGTGTGTAAATATTTATACTAATAGGAAGACATTAGGAAGAGAATGGGGTCTAGGAGGGCCTCTTTATTTGGCAATTTAAGGGATTCAAACCTTCAATATTAAGAAAGTAATAAAAGGACACTTTTTGAAGTCAAATATACAAAACAGCTAGTTTATTTGAATTCAAATTTTCCCCCCAAAATCAAATTTAAAATCTAACGGCGGATAAAACCATATCAAGTAACATATCTATGGAAAGAGCTTGACGTGTGGATTATAGATCTATGATCTCCGCTCAAATTGGAGACTGTATGTAAGAGTTATGGAAAGTTGAAATTCATATAAGTTTCCCCCTTCTTTTTGGAGGGAAAAATGTTTCCTTTGACCACTCTTACACCTCTCTTACATACCCACCATTCTTGCACACATGGCACCCCCCCATTTGCCCATTCCTTCATCTAATTTCTGATCTCATGGCAAATAAAGAGGCCCTCCTACACCCCATTCCCTTCCTAATGATCCTTTAGTAGAAAATAATATCCCTATTGTTTGAAGCTAAGAGGCTTGGGGAGATTCTACACTCTTCTCACCCTATTATCCTACCTCTAATGGACTATCATCACACTTTTAATGTTTTGATATTTATTCTATGTTGAGCTAGCTATACACTAGCTCCATAATGTACCTGCTTCACCTTATTTCAATAAATCCTCACTTACTTAATGGCTTTTCCTTACTTCTATGATAAGTTTGCAGAGACTGCTCTAGACTTTTCGATGATTTAAAAAGGACTTTTCTAGTATAAAGTAGGGATTATAAAGCCTGGCTGATTAAGCTCATTAGTATAAAGATGAAGCAACTAAGCTAGTAATATTTTATGTGTGAGTATGGATGATAATGACCCCAAAATGTTCCCTTTACATTTTTTGGTCATATGCATGTGAATATTTGTATTGATATGAAGTTCTTTTACTAGCAAAGAATAGCCCTATTGCTTTCCTCATCTTATTATCCTACCTTAGGAACTATTATCACTCTTTTTATGTTTTGATAATTATCCTATCTTGAGCTAGCTATACACTAGCTCCATATTGTACTTGTTGCACCTTATTTAAATAGATTGGGGCAACTTTTATAGTTGTTTATTTCACTCACCTAATGGCTTTCTTAACTTCTATGGCAAGTTTGTAGAGTGTTAACTAAGCCAGCATAAGTTAACAAAAGCTAGGAAAGGCCCAAGCCTTACAAATGCACATCAATGATAAATACAAAGAAGCAGTATAGATTGGAGTTACACATTTTTCATATTGTCTCAAAATGGCCATGTATTGTAATCTCTTGATTTAAATCAAGCCATTGTAATAGTTGTAATGTGTTACCGGCTCAATAGGAGTTTCAAGATGTAATAAATAGGTCAGTTAGTGTGCCTAGGTTGCAAATTTAATAAGTTGTGGAGCCCTAAAGGCCTTGGGCATCGGACAATGCATATTTTTACCCTAGGTATATAAGGCAATGAGTAAATGTAGTTAGGGTTCTCACCTTCATTTGTCGAGACCACTCTTTAGTGGAGCCCATGAGATGTGTGGCTACGGAGTCCTTGATCTTCTCCTTGCTCACATGACTTGAGTAGATGTAATTAGGGTTCTCACCTTCTTTTGTTGAGACCACTCTTTAGTGAAAGCTCATGAGATATATGGCTATGGAGTGCTTGAGCTTCTCCTTGCTCACGTGACTTGAGTAACACTAATCATGCTTAATACTCTTTCACTATACCTCTCTCATACTCTCTTATGATTTCTAATGATGCTTGATTAACTTGATCTTAACTAATTAGGGATTATTATTGCTCTAATCTTATTGATTGCCCTCTATTTTTTTGTGTGCACGTAGGTATCATTGGAGCAAGGATGCTCAATGGATATATATGTGTGCACATGTGATTTGTTTGTTGCATGATGAGATTAATGATATGTGCATCTTTGTAATCATGAGTGTGTGAAGGGGTTCATTTGAGATGAAGAGAAGTGGTTGTGGAGATTTTCAAGCACTGTGGATTAGCTTCTCCATAGGCCAAGAAGCTCCCTTCATAGAGTCACCATTTGTGTTGCCATGATTAGCTCATTAATTGTGTGAGTGTTTCTATGTCCTAGTTAGGTAGCTCATCACTCTAGATTGATAGTTATTGTTGGTTATTGGAGCTATGCTACAATAATACCTTCAACATTTGGCACCATTTTTGGGGATTGATGGCGTACGTTAGAGTAGTTATGGCATTATTGGATAGGTTCCTCACTCATTTCTTCACTAATTTCACTAGATTGTTGGTTGTTTTGTGAATTTTGGATAATCGTGTATGAGTCAATGTGCTCAACTTTCCCTAATTTGATACCATATCTTGCTAATTGTGTGTCTACAAACTCTAATTTCACACTAACTCCTTCGCTAATTTCACTTATATGGCTAATTTACACACTAATTTTACTAATTGGACTAATAAGTGGTGACTACGCTTTGAAGTTTGCTTAATTAGAGGCTTCAATTGCACTCTAATGATGTTGTTAAGTGCTAATCAACTACCATTCTCTTGATTTTGGAGTGCAAGTGTAGGGATTTGAAGCTTCAACAAATTGGTCTACAATCAAGAATTATCAATTGATAGATAGACAAGGTGATATTCTTATCCACATTAGTATGCTATATGTGTGTAAAGATATTATGATGATGATGCCAATGCAATGTATTGCTCTAAGATGCTATGGAACATTTTTTATATGTCCAATTTCATGTTGTTGTAATGCCAAAATTTTCCTAGAGTTGGATGTGTGTGAAATTGATGATTTGATTGTGCTAATTTGTGATTTTGAATTGCTAATTGAGTGATTATTTGGTTTAATATGTGCCCTCTTTTGAGTGTGTGTGTGTGTGTGTGTGTGTGTGTGTGTGTGCTTAAGTAAGAGTGTGTGTGCCAAAACTAAGTGTGTATGCACTAATCTCAACAATGTGTAAATTAAGATTAGAATGTGTGATTGATGAGTTATGATCTTGATTATTCTAGTTGAGTACATGTGATTGAAAATTGTGAATTTTTTGGCATCAGTTTGTGTGTGTGCACCTTGAAATTAGTGCAAATATGCCTATTTACCAGTGTGTGCGCATAAAAATTGAAGTGTGTGCATACTAAATTGATCATCTATGCTTAATTTATGCTTAAATAAGGTATGTGTATGTATTACTTGATTTAGGTATGTGTGTATCTTAGAGATAGGTGTGTGCATCATTAATTGAGTGTGTCATTCTCAATTTAGGTGTGTGTAAAGTGCAAATACATGAATAAAGGGAAAAGCCCATGTGAATGGTTGATTTTAGGTGTGTGTAAAGGGCACTAAATTCAACAAAAGCCAAAGCATATGGGAAAGGAATATTAGGCATAGGTGAGAAAGAGGAAGTCAATAAAGTAAAGAAAATTTTTTGAAGGCAAACTATAATTTGCATGGGCGTTCAAACTCACTAGTATGTTATAAAAAAAAAAGTTTAAAAAAAATTTAAAAGAACTTTTTTATCTTTTTCTTTTCCCATAGACATCTTGTGCATGTTACATTTAGTCGGCACTTTTTGAACCTTGTATTACAAGTTTCTCTCTCTCTTGTTCCTTCTCCTTACCTCTCGTACGCATCCCACACACAAGTGCATTCACCCTAACATACACAGTCACAAAAAGTAAAAAAGGAACAAATAAAAGTAAATATAAGCAAGCACTGACATTCTACAAGCCAAGGTGCACGAGAGGGCGGTTGACCTTTTGTCAAGGAGTGTCCACAAGAATTTCCATTTTGTAAGTGATAATTTCCACGTAAACATTTTTGAGACACTAGTGGCCTACCTTGCAACCACACTCAAGCTCCAAGAACTTGAAAGGACCCCAAGGGCTTGATTCTTTTTTGTGCTTTTGAAAAGCACTAAGTGCTAAATTTTGTACAAGCTGTTCTCACAACAAAAGCCCACCACCTTAGTGCCAATTCTTGTATAATTTCAAGACTCAAGCTTTTCATAAAGTAAGGCTCAATACTCGCATACAAAAGGCTTCAAAAAGCTTTTCATAAAGTAAGGTTCAATACTCGCATACAAAAGGCTTCAAAAAGCAACAAAAACCGTTACAAATGGCCTTCAACAAACAATTAAAGCATTACATAAGAAAAACTAGCTAGCAAATCAAGTTTATGCAAAATCTAGAGCCTTGATACATCAAGCGGAGCCTATTATATTGGTCATTGCTAGAGTAGTAAAATTTGACCAAGCCAACATGGATTCAATCTAACTCAAGGATTCAAGTGAATCAAAGCCAGTGAACAATAGCAAAGGTACAAAAGGCACTACTACAATTGGAAAAAACTAGCCACTACTTTCTACTTGTGCAATGAATGCAGCCTTTAGCAAAGCATTGATTTCTTCTCTAACCTTGCTTGCATAATATGGGTACATCCTACGTAATGTTGCGTCCTAACTAGTCTGGCATCCAATCTAATGGTATTCTATATTGACATACTCTTGGGTCTATTCCTCTTAGTTCAATATGGCTATGCAAACACATCTTTATATTCCAAGAACAATGCTTTGAGTGCCTCTTTCAATTACTCTAGTAGTTGCTTGTTCCCTCACATTGTCTTTTCCTGAGACCCTATTGCAATCTCTTCTACTTCCTCCCCAATCACTTCTTGGCAAGCCATGTTAGCAAGTTGTTTAGAGTCCTCCTCTTGGTGCTTGAGGTGTGCTAGGAACATATCTTACTGAGCTGCCAGCTTCAAATTAGCAGTGACCAGTTTAAAGCCACGGTTGCCATTGGGACTATACTACTGGCCTCAAATTTTTTCCAAATTCCGAAGTCTTTGCCAGGAATATCTCACCTGACCTAATTGCACTTATTACCTTGGTAATCAAGGTTGATATGGTGACCCTTTTGTTGTCTATTCTCATGGTCAATTTGTCAATCCCCCAATCATGTACTTCCCTAGCGGCCCTCAACCAAGGTCTTCCTACTTATATGTCATAGGAGTCCCCCACTTCTAGTATCAAAGTTGAAGTTCAAACTTAACTCTAATGGACACATTTTTCACTAACTTCAGAGGATTTGCTACCGTTTGATCAGCCACCCTCAATCTAAAGGGTGCACATTTAATCTAAAGGGTGCACATTTATGTTTCAAACCCAAACGTTTCCTAAGTGCTTTTAACATTATGTTCACCTTTGCCCCT
Organism: Adiantum capillus-veneris; assembly: GCF_014529385.1. Classification (NCBI taxonomy): domain Eukaryota; kingdom Viridiplantae; phylum Streptophyta; class Polypodiopsida; order Polypodiales; family Pteridaceae; genus Adiantum; species Adiantum capillus-veneris. The sequence continues at coordinate 151,360,416 of NC_140949.1, read as the reverse complement.
CCATCTAGTGTTGCTTGATCAACCACTTTCCAATGTTTTTGTACCTTACATTCTACTTGGATTATTGGAGCTTGATCATTGTTTGACGACTAAAGCAATGGGCGCCCTCTTAGTCATGACACAAAAAAATTCAAAGCCTTTAATATTTTATTTAGAAATGATGTTTTGAGTCATTCCAGAGCCGAGCCTCAAGCTTTGTAATTTTATATATTTTTTCATGAATATTAATTGTACATTTAGGCATGAACTCTGAAGAGGTCTCTTTGGCCGGCCAAAGCCCTTGTACAAGACCTAAGTATAAAGGTCAAAGGTTTTAATGTGAATCTTATCATCTTTTGAATGAAACTATTGTCGTACACAGTGAGTCACCACCACACTCCAATTTGTAACCTTTGTCATTGCTAGCTTGGTAATCTAAATTTAGATTTGAGTGTTGCATTGTGTTCCTCTCAATGTGCTCTATCTTTCAAGTGTATCTTTAATCAGTTCTATGTAGCATCAAGACTAATTGTTTATGAGCTTAATTTGAGGATTTAATGGTATATTTGTGTATTTTATATTGTTTTAACTATAGGAAAGGCTTTAGGAACCTTAAAATGACTTGTTAAGATCAAGCTACTACTGATGTTTTTGAGTAGTTTAGGAACATGGATCACGATCCATGTACCTCTCCAGAACGCTATGATATTCCTTGGGTAAACAATGTTTGGATTCTATCTCATGACTTTTTCAAAATTTAAACCATTTGTTTACGCATTTTGCTCATTCTTCTCTGCACCTCAAACTAAACATTTTTGCTCATTCTTCTTTGCATATCTTTTCACCATAGAATCTTCATATTGATCAAAACAACCAAGTACTTCCATTGAATCCATAGTCACTTACAATACTACTAATGCGTTACGATCTTGAGTGGTGTGAGAAGGACCTTGTTAGATTGCTAGGCTTTAGCGTGTTGATTTGCTAAAACAGTTTGTGTGTTGTATCACTTTGAGTTCACTTCATAGGTTTGACACCCTATTGAGTCTCCCTGCCTCATCCAAGTTGCTTCCCTAGTATCAATATGTATGTTGATGCCTGAAGGCTATGCTATGGACGTCTGTCACGGCAATCCGCAAATGTTGGTGCCGTTGCCGGGGAATGATCCTTAGGTAATGAGTGACGAGTGCATAAATAGATTTTCTTGAAAAGAATATCAAAAATCCTTCTACACCTCAGTGAAGCTTCTAAACAAGGGTTTAGGGCTTAGCGAAGTCAAGAGTCAGGGGATGGGCTAGATCTTCTCTTAGGATATATAGGGAGTTGTGAGTAAGGTTGCCATAAGCATTTTTGCTCTCCAATTTCTCTATGTTGATTGAGTGTTGAAATCATACCCAAAAATCATTTTGTTTGTTTTATTTGTTTCATTTCTTCATGAATTTTCATTTTTTCACATAGAAGTAGAGTAAGTAAACTCCATGTTTGTCAAAATTGAGATCAAAGATCAGGGCAAAAACCATAACTTGGACAAAAAGACCATAAACCTTGTAAAAAAGTAAAAATTGACAAGACAGAGCTTAAAAGTGAATTAAATCACAAAAGTGATTCAAAAACCACCTAAAAACACTCTTTAGAGAAAAAAAGGAAGTTTTGGTCCAAAAATGTACAGGAACATGGATCGCGATCCATGTCCCCCTGTGTCAAAAAGGTCTTAGATTGACAAGTACATAGCTGATAATTAGTGGAATGACATTGCCAAAAGCTACCATAGCAAAAAACTTGTAAAAATAGAGGAATCAAGGATTTACATCAAAACTAGACAAGCAAAACAAACAAAGGAAAAATTCTAACTTTTTGTGATCCAAATTCAAAAAGGATCAGGAAACAGCTTAGTTATATCATTGTCTGTTAGCCTGACAAGTTTTAGTGCAAAAAGAGCTGGGTACATGGATCACGATGCATAATCCCATACCTCAGATTGACCTAAAACTTGATGAGTAGATTTTTGATAAGTGTATGAACATATTTCTTAAGAACACCTAGGGAAAAAATCCCATAATCCCATACCTCAGATTGACATGAAACTTGATGAGTATATTTTTGATAAGTGTATGAACATATTTCTTAAGAACACCCAAGGAAAAAATCCACAAGAAGCTTTTCAAAATCCTTGAATCAAAATATAGGTCCAAAAACCACAAAATAGACACATAACTTGACTTTTATAAGGTCAAAGCATACCAAAATTAAATAAAAATCATATAGCAGGTATGTAGAGACCAAGAGGAAGCTGAGGGACAAGTTTCATCAAAAACTAGATATCCAAGTACATGGTTCGCGATCCATGTCCCCCAGTCATCATTGAGTAGAACCAGAATTTCTCCGAGGTAAATATTGAGAAGAGATAAGCTATCAAAAACTTGTTGAATTCAATTTGGATGCATTGATAGAAAACTGCTAGCATAATTGAGTTTGAAGTAGTTGTGAAGTCTATCTAGAGGTACAAAATTATGAAATACTAACACAGTGATCTCATAGCCATCAAGTGTCATATTGTGTAGACATTCAAAACCATGATATTGCAACTCATGCAACCATGTGAGTCAATGGCAACCTTTCTATTGCCAGGTAACAGGTTTGCATTGAGTCAAGTTTTTTCAAATTCTTGTTGTATTTGAGATCAAGAAAGTAAATCCCTATGAGAAATCAGACACTAAGAGACCAAGTGAGCAATATTTTGACTGAAGAGAGTGTGACCCAAAAGTTACAAACTCCCTTAGACACAATCATTGAGGATAGTTTTTCTAACACATCGCCAGATAAATCATAGTTTGTAATGGCCGAGGAAAAGACAAAGGTAAGTTTCATGGAAGGAACTAATGGTGAGGTAGGAACCTTGGATAAAACTCCAAAAACAAAGCTTTTGAACCTCAAGTATCAATTTGACAATGAACAAGGAGCTAAAATCTATAAAAATGGGATGGACCATTATTGCGTGAAAATAGAAGATAGGCTTAGCAAATTTAGAGATCTAGTGCCTGTGGATTATAGTGGTGACTGATATTTTAATAATTTAAAATAATGTATCTAGTTGTGCAAAACCCCAACATTGTGAATAAATGGGGGTTGACTGGCACTAAGGAGAAAGTTGACACTAAATCAGTGGAAGCTCCTCCTATTCTAAATAAGCAGAATGTTAGTTGAGAAGAGTCAATGATAGAACACGTGTCAGCATTGATAATATTTTTTTGTGATTGTACAAATATGATAGTGGAGATCATACTCTCCACTATAGATGTGAAGAACTTTGCTTAAGTAAGCTCATTGATCGAAAGATATTGAATGTATTCTCTTACATGGAGAATGGAAATACTGTTATTATTATGACAGATAAATATGGATGTAATTATGTGAGCATGGATCAAAAATAGTTGGAGGGATATACTTATTACGAGAAACCACTCCCTAATTATTATTTCACTCCAATCAGATCAAAAATAGTAATTTTGGAAGGTACAACCTCTAGAAGGACAACATTCAATCCAGCAACCATGAGATATGCAGAATCAACAGGACATCCTGTGTACTCAGAAGTATGAACTATGGGATATTTAGGATAAAGAGTACCCATAAGCACCCATAAGGAGGGAGAGAGTTCCTAAAGAACGAGCTACAAAAAGGATTCCAATGGCTACATTCACTAGGGGTATCAAACTCAAAAAAGATGTGGTTAGAGAACCAAAAGTGGTGAGGATGATAGCTGAAACGAGGCAAATGAGACCATCTCAAGTAGCCAAATGCGTGCCTAAGAAATAGAGTGGGTCAAGAGATCCCTATGTCAATGTGTTGCTCTTTAAGCAAGTCTTAAGGGTAGAACAAATCATTGATTTTCATATGCAGTATGAAGAATTTGGATTGACGTTGAAACAAATAGTATTAACGTGGTTCCAACAATTAAGTCAAAATTACTTTCCTAACATTGATCAATTATTAAAAGAGTTTGCTGAAGAATTTTCAATGAGAGGAATTTAAGCATAATATTGCATCTTAGATATATGCTTTTAAATAGAAGAAAAATAAAAAGGTAAAAGAAGCTTTATTGAGATTTAAACAATATATAGAGAGATGCCCGGTGAGAGAATTGCCATAGGATGAGAGATTATCTCTACTTTTCATCAAAGGACGTAGAAATGATACTCTCAAGAAGAATATCCACTTGAAAGCTTGCACTACATTTGAGCATATCACTAGAGAAGCCTTATATCTAGTGGACAAGTGTAAAGCATATGGGGAATTAACAGAGGATATTGATGAATCAGTAACCAGTGGTGCTTCTTTTGTTAAGCGTGAAACCTCAACTAAAAAGGATGCTCCAACTCTTGTTATGCCAACAGCGGATCAAATGATTGAGGAAGTAACAAAGAGAATGTAGAAACATATGAGACAAAATCCAATGATAAGACAACCTCAAGTGGAAAACATGCAGAAGAGATCATCCAACTCCCTGGTGTACTCAACAGCCAAACAACCAGCTATGAATGCACCAAGGGTATTAAAATGGTGTGCTATGGAAAACAAATGGGCAAACCATGGGACGAATGAGTGTTTTTACAATCAAAACTTTGTGAGAGAAAGGCCATATGGACCTCCAGTAGGACCACCATTACCACCACCTCCCAGATATCAAATTGGGCCAAATGCTAATGTGGTACCATGAGTAGACAGACCTCAACCTGTGTTGGGTCAACAACCTCCTCTACCCTAAGAGAATAGAGCTATGGTTAGATATACTCAACCATATGAGACACCACACAAGGTAAACAACACTCCTATTATTTCCTATTATGAGTAACCAAATAAATATTACACTACAAAACCTAAACCCCCAATTTACATGGATGAACCTTATCATCTATGGGAAACCAATGAAGAAATTGCACTCCCAACATATGTGCCACAATATTCTAGAGGTTAGTACTTGGTTGATGAAAGAACTATAATGTTCATTGAAAATCAAAACTATAAGCCAAGGGAGTATCCAAACAGGGCAGGACAACCAATGGGAGAACCTTTGCCAAACCAACCACCAACTGGACCATGCTTTAATTACAAAAGTTTAGATCATTGGGAGTGTAACTACCCATTCAAAGGTGAACAAGTAAAAATCTTTGTATTTTGTGATGGATGTGGAATAATACTATCGGAATGTCCAAAGAACACAGACAACAAAGGGAAAGCAACAATAAACATCATTGGAATACTACCAAGCACAAGCAGTGGATTTGAAACTCAACCTACGGTCCAAATAAGCACAATAATTTGAGCTCAAGTCAAAGAGATAGAGAAGAACAAACCCTCAGAGGAGAATGATGGAATACCCATTCTTGCAAAAAATGAAAGCATATTAGTGAGGATCCAGAGGAAATCTTGGAAGTCTCCCAGCATATGTGCCACAATAGTATAGAGGTTAGTACTTGGTTGATGAATGAACTCTAATGTTCATTGAAAATCAAAACTATAAGCCAAGGGAGTATCCAAAGAGGGCAGGACAACTAATGGGAGCACATTTGCCAAACCAACCACCAACTAGACCATGCTTTAATTACAAAATTTTAGATCATTGGGAGTGTAATTACCCATTCAAAGGTGAACAAGTAAAAATCTTTGGATTTTGTGACGGATGTGGAATACATCACATACTACCAAAATGTCCAAGGAACCCAGACAACAAAGGGAAAGCAACAGTAAACATCATTGGAATACTACCAAGCACAAGCAGTGGATCTAAAACTGAACCTACGGCCAAATAAGCACAATAATTTGAGCTCAAGCCAAAGAGATAGAGAAGAATAAACCCTCAGAGGAGAATGATGGAATACCCATTCTTGCAAAAAATGAAAGCATATCAGTGAGGACCCAGAGGAAATCTTGGAAGTCAAAAAGAGATTAAATCAAAGCAAAACGGATCAAAAATCAAACTACTACAAACAAAATTGCAAGAGACAAAAGAGCAATTAAAACAAGAATGGAAAAACAAAACTATAATATATGAGAAGAAACCAAGGAAAGCCTCTTCAAGAGGATCAATCTTGGTGGAAAAAGCATTAGAGCCTTTAGATGCTCTATTACAGGCTTATGAAGCAAGACTAAAAACAAGTCAAACTTTGGAACAAAGATGGTTGACTTATGATCATCTTGAAATTGAAATCAAACGTTTGGAAATGTGCAAAAAGCTTATCAAAATAGCTCAAGCTCTGATGAAGCCAAACAAAACTAGAACTCCGGAACAAGAAGCGTTGATTCATAAGGAAAGAGAAAAACGGGATTTCAAGGAACTGGAACAGATAAACAAATCTAACTCAGAGACATTGATGCCAGTAGATCATAGAATGGCACCAAACACAATTAATGATAGTAAGTCATTAATAGTGATGCCAATCCAAAAGTGGAAGAAACGTGGCCTCAATCATTATGGGAAACAATGAGGAATAGGAAAGATGGAAGTGCAATGCTACAATTTGCACCTATTCTTGAGATTGATTTGGATAATGAACTTTGTCCGAGGGATATACAATCATTGTATGGGGATGCGGGAACAGAAGCCTCAATGGAAAGCAAACCACAATCCTTAAATACTTTTCCATCTTTTATAGATGAACACAAAGCAAAGTCAGAGGTGAGAATAGTACCATCTTAGTTTAGAACTATTCCGAAAATGATGGATACTAAAAGCCTCCATGAAATGATGTCTACACCTATAACTTGTACCATCGCACTTTCTAAACTTCTGAAGATCAAACCACAGTTATGGGAAGAAATGGGGAAGCACTTAGAAGCCAAAGGCTTGAAATTTCCTCAAAAAATAACCCAGTATTGGAAATAAAAGACTAAGGGAAACAACCAAAAGCACAACCGGTGCCAATAAACAAGGCCGGTGATTATTGCAAAGGAGAGGAAGGCAATACTACCTTACTTGTTGAATACCAAGGGGTGAAAACAATAGCTATCCTAGATAGTGGAGCAAGCGTGGCTATTGCAACAAAATAGATCTGGGAGAAATGGGATAGACCAGTTCTTAGAAAAACAAGGAAGAAATTGTAACTAGCAGATGGATATGTGGAGAAATCGATGGAAATCTTGGAGCAAGTGATAGTAACTTCATATGAAATTGATTACAAACACACCTTTGCAATTGCAAATCTTGGGAAATCAAACAATTTTGATATCATATTGGGACAACCCTTTATGCATTGACTCAAAATGATACAAGATTGGGGTTACAACCGAATCTATTTAAGGCACAAGGAATTAACCACCAAGACTAGTATGAAGGATCACAGCTACAAAGATGTAGGGAGAACACTTGTACAAGAATTTGATTTTACCACAATCATTGGAAAAGAAATACATGCATGGTTGCAGATGAAAGCGCATCTATGGATGCGTGGGGCATCAGAATACGGAGAACTAATAAAGGAAGATTGCTCATTGAAAAGGTCAATAGAAGATAAATCCTATCTCCTTGAACCTTTTCCAAAACACTTGTTTGAGCCAAGGTTGCTAATATTTGAATGGACTCAAATATTAGCAACCTTGGATGTGTGCGTAAATGAACTAACACCCACAAAATTTTGTGATGATAAAAAGTATGATTTAGTAACATTGCAAATGGTTAGTGTTATCATGGAATCAGGATCCGATACTATAGATCAAGACACACCTAAAAAAATTGAGTGTAAATGAATGATGGACAAAATATCCATAGTGGATATTGAGAAAAGGAAAAATGAAAAATTTCAAGATTCACTAAGTGATGATCTTCCATTACTGAATGCAAATGATGAAAAATCAAGTGAATCAAAGAACAAAAAGAAATACAAAGCGAGACCAGAGGTATTTTATGATTTTCTGAATCAAAAACCTCGTCAATAGGAAAGATACAAATCCAAAAAAGTGAAAAATCCATCAAAAAAGAAAGGAAAATAATACCTCTAGTCAAAAACAAAACGGGATATTTTAGGCTTGTTAAAGCTAATGACTGCGTCAAACACAAGGTCACAGGAAGATTTTATAAAAGTACACCAAGCAAAAACAAAAAGAAACAAAAATGAAAAAAAATAAAAGCAAAAATCAAGGTGATTGGGAAATAATATTTGGAATGACAAAAATACAGCAAAAATTCAAGCACAATAAACTAAAACAAACCCTAAAAGAGGTATGGACTACAGAGATGGAAACTGACAAAGGAACGGACTCGGACAAAATTGATGTACCTACCCACTATAAAAAGTGCACAATACAGGATCAAAAGATCATTGTACAACAACCAATGAGAGAATTAAAAGAGCCAAGGACCTCTTATGATGGACCTGAGAAGGCTAAGAAAATAGATTTAGCTAAACCAGGAGAGGATCCAAAACCTTCATATATTGCCATTGATTTATCAAAAGAAGAAGAGAAGCTCTTGATTGCTACCCTAAAGGACCATAAAGATGTGTTTGCGTGGTCTTATAAGGATCTTAAAGGGGTTGATCCAAGAATATTTCAACATACTTGTTGGAATTAGGGTTGCAGAGAAACACACACAGCTTGGAGAAGACGAAGGAAGCTCAAGGCACACAATAGAGAGTGTTTTACTTAGTGTGCAATGAAAAGATAGATAGCCCTAGAGTGATGGGCGTATATACAATGCACGGGGGAAAAAACCTCCTAAAGAGGGAAAAAATGCCCCGGCGGTCCTAGTGTGTTCACACACATCACTACCACATGTATATGGTAACAAATATCCCCTAGAGTGATGCGTTGAACGAGAGCTGGCACATGAGTAAAGGGAAGTGTCATTCCCTGAGGACAGGATCAGTCCACAAAGGGGAGTAAGCCCAAAGCTTTGCGGAAAGCTTCAAGCTTCTCATGAGACAATGCCTTTGTGAAAAGATCTGCAAGGTTGTCCTGTGTTGGCACATAAGCCAAGCTGATCTCTCCTACTGAGAGCCTCTCCCTGACATAGTGGTAATGCACCTCAATGTGCTTTGTGCGAGCATGAAAAACTGGGTTCCTCGCAACTGCCAATGCGCTCTGACTGTCAGTGTAGATAGTGTTGGCAGTATCCTATCCAACACCCAAATCAGCTATAAGGCGTCTGAGCCATACACACTCAACCGTAGCTGTGAAGACTGCCCTGTACTCCGCCTCACAACTCAAAGTGGCCACAGTAGGTTGCTTCTTGCTCAACCATGATATACATGAACTGCCAAGCATGAAACAAAAACCACTTGTGGACACTCGCGTGTCAAAACAACCAGCCCAATCTGAGTCTGAAAAAGCATGTAGGTCTGGCGGCAATGATCCCCCTTGGGATAAAACAAGAGAAGATGTAAAGTGCCACTAAGGTAGCGGAAAATCCTCTTGACATCCTGCCAATGCTTAGACCCTGGGCTATGCATAAATCTGCTGACCTGTGAGACTGCAAACTGAATATCCGGCCTCGTGTTGCATACATAAATGAGGCAGCCAACAGCAGTTTGGTAAAGAGTGACATCAGTAGGATCACCAGCATCATGTAGACTCAACTTCAAACCTGTTTCCATGGGAGTGGCAATAGGTTTGCAATCCTCAAGTCCAAACTTATATAGCAATGTCTCTATGTAACTTTTCTGACACAAGGCAATACCACCATCACACTGCTTAAACTGTATACCCAAATAATGATGCAACAGCCCCAAATCTTTCATCTTCAAAGTAGCATTCAAATCAGCCTTAAATTCAGCAATATGTCTCTCATTTGGTCCAGTGATCAGCAAATCATCAACATAAATAACCACAATGAGAAGTACATCACCATCACGCTTTACATACAATGTGCTTTCTCTTGGACTATTACGAAAGCCTTGTTTGACCAAATGAGTGTCATCTTTCTCATACCAAGCACAAGGAGATTGCTTCAACCCATACAAAGCCTTGTTACATTTGCACACTTTGTCCTCTTGTCCTTTTATGAAAAAACCGCGAGGCTGCGTTACATAAACTTCCTCAAATATGTCACCATTCAAGAAAGCAGTAACAATGTCTGATTGATGTACATCTCAACCAAAATGAGCTGCCAATGCACATAGAAAACGCACAGTAGTCACACGACAAGTGGGAGCAAAAGTCTCTTCATAATCTATGCCTTTTTGTTGTGCATAACCCTTTGCAACAAGTCGAGCCTTATGGCGATCGATCTCACCATCCGGCTTGCGCTTCAACTTGTAAACCCACTTCGTACCAATGGCCTTTTTTCCAGGAGGCAAATCACATAAAGTCCATGTGTCATTTTCTATAAGTGCATCATATTCTGATTGCATGGCAACCATCCAATTTTTTGAATTTTGTGCTTCATCAAAAGTCAGAGGCTCCTCAACATCATGTAAGCTAGACATAGCCAAAGCATAACAATCTGATGCATAAGATGCATGGAAAGATCCTGAACGAGTACGACTAGACAAAGGTGCATCCAATTTACTATCACGCAAAGTGTGCACCAGCCATTTTGGCATACCTCTAGCCTGCTCATTTTTAGCCCTTTCCTCATCAAGTACATCATGTACATCTACATCAGTAATAGGCTGATCTAGAACATTTTCAGAAACCCCCATAGGCTGTACATTTGCCTCATTGGAACTTACATTCGTATTTCCACCACTGAAAAGAGGCAACAAAGTGTCATAAATGTCCTGTGAGCTTACATTACTGTCTCTAGTACATGACAGCAAGGGCTGAACAGAATCTTCCACAAACACTACATCCTGAGAAACGAGAATACGTTTTGTTTGCGGATGATACAACCTGTAACCTTTGCTTTCAGCACTATAACCAACAAAAATACATTTGACAGCCTTATCATCCAATTTTCTGCGCTGCACTTGTGGCACCAAAGCATATGCCAAACAGCCAAAAACACGCATGTGCTCAATAGAAGGTTTTTTAACATGCCATGTTTCATATGGAGTAATAGACTGCAAAGCTTTCGTAGGACACCTGTTAAGTACATAAGTGGCACACATAATGGCCTCAAGCCAAAAAGAATGCGGCAATGCTTGACTTTTGACCATACCTCGTGCCATTTCCATCAGTGACCTGTTTTTCCTCTCAGCAACACCATTTTGCTGAGGTGTATAAGGCACTGTACATTGGTGTTTTATCCCACGACTAGCCAGTAATGCATTAAATTCATGAGACATATACTCCCCCCCTCGATCAGAACGGAGGGTGCCCATAGTACATTTCGAGACATTTTCAGCCATAGCCAAAAAAAATTTGAAGCACATAAAAACTTTGGACTTCGCTTTAAGCAGAAATACCCATGCATGCCTGGAGTAATCATCTATGAAAGTCACGAAGTATAGGTAATTGCCCAAGGACGAAGTTTCCATGGGCCCACAAAAATCACTATGCACAAGCTGCAACCTGCATGTGGCCCGAACTGAACCATCCTTTGGAAATTTAGAACGCTGCATCTTACCCAAAATACAGCCTTCACAAACATGTTTGACAGGTGCTTCAAGAGGCGGCAAAGAAGCAACCATATCAGATTTCTGCAAACGCAACAAACTGGCAAAATTCAGATGACCAAAACGTGCATGCCAAAGTTTTGCATCTGAAATAGCCCTTGAATCTGCAACAGCATTTGCAAAATTTTGTCCACACTTGTCATACAAAGTGAGCTTATACAACCCACGGCACAAAAGCCCAGATGCAACAATTTCATCACCAAAACTGAGATCATGAACTGCACATCTGTCATCCACAAATTTGACTACAAGTCCAAGTCTAGCAAGTGCGGATACAGACAAGAGATTCTTCTTGATCCCAGGTACATAAAGTGCATCAACAAGTGTGAAGGAACTGCCATTAGCAGCAGTGAGCACAATCTTTCCAACTCCCTGAACTGGATAAGAGGCGTTGTTGGCACAAGTGACTGAATTCCCATGAGGGACAGACTCAAGAGAGGTAAACAATTCACAATGTGAGGTAATGTGCTTTGTAGCACCACTCTCAAAATACCACACATGTGAATCTGCAGCAACTGACAAGCATGCATCATGGACAGCAGGATTGTAAGTGCACTCTACGCTAAACGCCCATTCTGCATCAACATCAGCAACACAGTCTCCTTTCACAGAAGACTCAACAATGGCTGCATTTGTAGTGGAACCACCCTCTTTCTTCTTAGCCTCTTTGGCCTTCAACTTAGGACACGACTTGATCAAGTGATCATTGGCTTTACAATAATGGCAACGCATCTTCTTTTTGCCCTTATCACCAGAATTGCCAGACGAAGTACTGCCAGCAGAAGCATTAGGAACAGAATTTTTGCCACTCGCAGCAGAACCATAAGAAGTGGCTGCATTGTTGTAACCACCCTTTCTTTGAGAAGCAATAAAAGCCTGTTCAACTGCACGCTGCCTAGTCCTGTTTTTTCTAGAAAGTGACTCTTGCAACAGCAATGTGCATAATGCATCAAACTTGACAACTTCACGATTTCCTTGGGTCATCAGTCTCCAAGTACTAGCAAAAGTCTGGTAGGAATCTGGTAAGGCATCAAGAACAGTCTGCACAAGGGAACTGTCTGAAATGACTTCACCTGCAGAAATAAGTTGCTCATTGATATCCTTGACACTAGCAAGGAAAGTGTCCATATCATCTTCCTCATGCATAATCTTCGATTCCAGCTCTTTACACACCAAAGCAATTTTAGCATCATTGCGGCTTGCATAAAGACCTGCTAAAATATCCCAAGCCTTTTTTGCAGATTTTGCTGAACGGATGTGAGGAACAATGGTGCGCTTCACAGACAACGCAATCAATGCATGAGCTTGCGCATCCTTAACATCCCAACGAGCTTGTTCTGTCGTAGGCAAAACAACTCTAACAGCTGCAATCCTTGCAGCAAAACCTACAACATCCTTAACATCGCCTACATCCTCAAAACCAGGACGTACATCAATGCCCTGCACAATGTTCCAGACACCCTTTGACACAAGAACATGTTGCATCATATAACCCCACATAGGGTAGTTGTCCCCATCCAACCTGTCCTCAACAGCAAATATCTTGAACACATCTGTGTTGTTGTTGTCAGCCATGGTAAATGCTGCACCTGATGTGAAAACTGCCCGAAAATAGGAGAAACGGAGCGGGAACAACCTGTGCTATATAGCACAAACCGTAGAAGACTATAAGGCACCTATTATGCAGAAAACGGAACTGACAGAAATTCTGCACAAAATGACAAAATAGCTTGTGCAGTACTGCCTATAGTGGAAACGGAGGCCGAAATGAGCCCAAATCAAAATTCTGAGCAGACCAAGCTCTTTGAGCTTGCCCAAAATTTTTGTCGACCTGTGAACGCTCGCCAAAGCTCACTGAAATCGGAGAAAGTGAGCAGGCTTGTGCTGGAGAAGCTGGCGACTAAGCCCGGGAGGACGTGACCTACTCTGATACCAATTGTTGGAATTAGGGTTGCAGAGAAACACACACAGCTTGGAGAAGACGAAGGAAGCTCAAGGCACACAATAGAGAGTTTTTTACTTGGTGTGAAATGGAAAGATAGATAGCCCTAGAGTGATGGGCGTATATACAATGCACGGGGGAAAAAACCTCCTAAAGAGGGAAAAAATGCCCCGGCGATCCTAGTGTGTTCACACACATCACTACCACATGTATATGGTAACAATACTATACCCCTTAAGAGCGATGCCAAACCTAGCAGACAACGTCCTTATACATACAATCAAACTTTTGCAAAGAAAATCAAAGTGGAGATAGACAAATTGAAGGATATAGAATTCATCTATGAGATTGAACATACTAATTGAGTCTCACCAATTGTGGTAGTACCTATGAAAAATGGTAAATAAAGGGTACATGTCAATCTTAAGAAGGTAAATGTTTCTACCATTTGGGATAACTATTCCCTACCTATCACAGATTATGTAATTGAGAGAATGGCTGGCAATTGAGAGAATGGCTGGCAAAGAGGCTTACATCTTCTTAGATGGATTTTTGGGCTACAACCACTTGGCCATTAAACCAAAAGACCAGCATAAGACTGCGTTTGCTACAAAATGGAACATATTTGCTCACAAAGTTATGCCATTCGGCTTGACTAATGCAGAAGCTACATTTCAAAGGCTAATGAGTCATGCATTCAAAGAGTATCTAAGACAGTTTTTAGAAATTTACATGGATGGCCTCTGTGTACATTCCCTCATTAGGTTGGAGCATATAGAACACTTGAAAAAGGTGTTTGAAAAATGCCAAATGTATCGGATTTGTTTAAACCCATAGAAGTGTGTTTTGATGGTAAGACAAGGAAAAATATTGGGACATATTGTGTCCAAAAATGGAATTTCAACTGATATGGAAAAAATCCTTGTGATTGTTGAATTACCTAAATCATTAAGGGTAAAAGAGGTACAAGCCTTTATGTGTCATTGTGGATATTATCAAATATTTATCTATATGCATGCTATAATTGCCAAACCACTTTATGCCTTAATCACAAAATTTGTGTGGACGGATGAGTGTGAGAAATCTTTTCAAATTTTGAAGCAGCGATTGATCTTGGCTTTCAAAAGCTTCGGATTGGGATAAAATATTCCATATTCACATTGATGCTTCAGCTTATGCAATAGGCTATATACTAGCACAATTTGGAGAAAAAGAACATGGATTCCTATAAGTTACTCCAATAGACAATTAAACACTGTTGAAAAGATTTATACAACAATAGAGAGGGAGTACTTGGGAATGATCTATGCTGTTAAAAAGTTTAGACATCACCTTCTTTCCAATAAATTTGTATTTTGTGTTGACATCACGCACTTTTGTATCTAGTGAACAAACCATGCAGTAGAGGATAAATTGTAAGATGTCTCATTATACTGCTTGAGTTTGATTTCACAATTGTGGTTAAAAAGGAACCACACATCAAAGAGTTGATCATGTATCAAGAATGATGCATGGGGAAGCTACAGTGGGAGTTGATGATGATTTTCCAGACACATATTTGTTCAATATAGAAATGGTTGTCCGATGGAGTGAGAATATAACTCCACTCTTGACAATTGGACCATTGCACTTCACATGACAACCATCAATCATAGAAACAACCAAAACTCTTATGATGTTAGCAAGACGGCTATACAAGCAAGGTTTAGATAAAGTTCTAATACTTTGTATTGAACGTAACGAACAAGAATTGTATCTGAACCAATCACATGTGCAAACTATAATAATCCACAATGGATATGCACAAAAATATCAAAGATTGATGAGAATGGGTGTATATTGGCTAAAAATGTAGCATTCTGTAAATAACTACATCAAGTCATGTATTATTTGCACAAATGAAGCACCAATAGAACACACAACTCTTTTCAGACTTTCAATAGCACTCAAATGGAGTAACTACATTCTAGATTATCTCACTACTAAAAGAAAGCTACCTAAAGAAATGAGTAAATCAAGAATCAAAAGGATTTCCAAGGAAGGAGACAACTATGTGATGATTGAAAATATTCTCTATAGGAGAGGAAAAGATAACCAAATGAGAATGTGTGCCATCAAGGAGGAATACATTCCCATTTTAGAACAAGCACATGCTAGACAAACTGGTGGATACTTTTTGACAGATAAAACAGTGACATTGCCAGAGTATGGTGGCCAACACTTTTCATGGATGCTAAAGAGTATGTGTGCCAAATGAGAATGTTTGCCATCAAGGAGGAATACATTCCCATTTTAGAACAAGCACATGCTAGACAAACTGGTGGATACTTTTTGACAGATAAAACAGTGACATTGCCAAAGTATGGTGGCCAACACTTTTCATGGATGCTAAAGAGTATGTAAGAAGATGCAATGATTGTCAAAGAACAAAAACTCCTAGAAAGCGTGATGACATGCCATTGAGACCAATGATGGGGACAAGAGCATTTGCAAAATGGGGATTAGATTTTGTGGGATCCATTGCACTTCTTGCATATTGCACACATGCACGATACATTATTGTAGCAACAAATTAGCTTACCAAATGGGTTGAAGCTAAGGCTACAATTAAAAACGATGCAAGAACAACAGCACAATTTTTGAATAAATGAGAATATCTTCACAAGATACGGGTTACCAATTGAAATAATGAGTGACCAGGGAACACACTTCATTAATGATGTCATTGAGTTTCTATTGGTTGAATTCATGGTAGCTCATAGAAAATCAGAACCCTATCACCCACAAGCTAATGGCCAAGTGAAAAGCACAAATAAAATTCTAGTGGCAATTCTCACAAAAATTGTTAGTGACTCTAGAGCGGATTGGGACCAAAAGCTACATTCAGCTTTATGGGCATATCGAGTAGCTTTTAAAACATCAATTGGAACAACGCCCTTTAATATGGTGTATGGAATTCAAGCAATACTACCACTTGAATTTCTAATTTCGACTCTACGTGTTGCCAAAGAACTAACATGGACTGGTCATGAGTTGTTTGACCACATAGATATTCTTGAAAAATTGGATGAGACAAGATTGAAAGTTGTAGCTGTTGACAGGCATATGAGAGTGTCAGTTTAGTAGTTAGTCCAATCTGTTTTGGTAGTTAGTCGGAAGTGCTTCATCGGATGTAGTCAGTCGGATCACACTTAGTCGGATGTTGCTTAATCGGATATTTAACAGGTATGCTATATCAAGACTGAGGTTGTTATTACCAGTCTTTTTGTATGGTGGTCATAAGTCAGTTTTGTGAGGTGTGCTGACGCGGTTGTATTCAGAGATGTCTGTAGCTCTTCTTGATCAATGAAGTACTCTCGTTTCTTAATTCTGAATTATTAATTCCTTCTATCTCTCATCTTCAATATGATGTTAGTATCTCTGTGTATCATTTCTGAGTTATGAGATGTTGAGAGAATTGTGGTGAACTAGTATTTTCTCTATGTTGATGAACCACAACAAATTTGGCGATCCTACGGGTTAAGTTCTCTTGGCTGAGGACGTATGCAGCTATATCACGTGTTATTCTTCGGTTCATGAATCTAATTCTGGTGATAATGCATGTCCGAGCGAGGTAGAAGACTCTCTTGTATATATTACACACGGGATCAAGCCAGAGCAGGCAATATAGATCCATTCCACTATGAGGATGTGACTGCAGATGAAGAAACTGATCCACAACCTGAAGAACAATTGGTAAATTTGGTGCGAAGGGTTCTCGAGCAACAGAGGGAAGGGCAGTGAGACAACTTGTGGGGGCACTACTCTTGACAGGAGGACCTGCAAGAAGTAGAAAGCGACTCCAATTTGGCCCATTGAGAGGTTCTATCAGCAGGCAAAGAGCTGTAAGACTCCCAAATCCTATCCCCATGGCTCAACTACCTCCTAACCCAAAGATTAAATCAGCCAAGTTCAAAGGGAAGACTAAAGAGGATGTTGATTGTCATGTAGCACAATTTGAAACCCGGTGGCAAGCAAGTGGATAACATGTGATGTTTCCACATCCTATAAAATTACAGCAATTTGCAGCTACCTTGGAAGGAAAGTCCATGATCTGGTTCAGCCAATATGGTATGGCTCACTTTCCTACTTATGATGCACTTAGTTTGTCTTTTCTACAAAGATTCAGGAAGGAGAAAACTCCTACAAATATTTTGAGGAAGTTACGATGCATCAAACAAGGTACAATGTTGGTAGAAGATTTTGCTCAAAGATTCATAATATTTGTTGAGAGATTGCAAGGAAATGAAAGGCCAACTGATGAAATGTTGGCTGGATACTTTCTCAAAGGATTGAGGAGTGGTATTAAAAATGCAGTGGCCAGTATTGACATTGCAGGAGGTTTTGATAATCTAGTACAGGCTGCTTCTAGAGTTGAGAAGAGGCTTGGGATGACAAAGTCTAGCAAGAGAGGGGACAAGGAATCTGAAACAGGTTCAGAGTTAGAGACATCTTCATCTGAAGAATCGGATACAAACAGTTCATTTGATGAAGAGGAAAAGAAGAAAAAAAAAGAGTCCTAAGAAGAAGAAAAAGGACAAAACAGGGGGTGAAGTTGATTTAGTTCAACAATTAAAGAGTATTGGCTATTCAGTCATAGCACCTAAAGAAAAAAGGTATTGTGAGATTTGTGAAAGAGATGGACATACCACTTCTCAATGCTGGTACAACCCTAAGCAAAGGGGTAAATCAGGTACATGTGTTGGGCAGGGTAATGCTCCAGCAGAGGCAAATGAGGTGGCTCCATTTAGAGGAAGACCACCTAGACAGGGATTTCAGAGGGGATTTGGAAGAAACCAGGATAATAACCAAAGAAGGCCCCAAGGAGTTATGCCTTGTGTATACTGTGGTGACCCTACACATTGGGTTAGACTTCATTGTGCCTTATGGGTAAAACATTGTGGGGAGAGAGGTATTCCTGTTGTTCCATTCAATCAGGAGAACTAGCAAGAAGGTCCTCCACAACCACCTCAAAATCAACCACAAACACAAGCAAATGTGATCATTATTGACATTCCAATTTATCAGGGTACAAATAATGAAACAACAACAGTACTTCAGACTGAAGAGTATGACAATGTGGAGAATGATTTTCAACATCTAGATCATATGGAAGATGAAATTGATGTGCTGGTTGTGACAAGATCCAAGGCTAAAGTTCCTATTAATTGGGAACAGCAAAAAGGGGTTAGAGATCAGGTGCAAAAGCAAGTTCAGAAGGAGCAGCAAGGTCAAGACTTGGAGGAGCATGCAGAATCTTCTAATGAACCAGTACAACAGAAAAAGAAGGTTGAGGTACCTGAACCAGTGTGGTTTGAGGTACTGATTAACTCTCCTTTACACTTGTCTTTAGACCAAATGCTTTCTATAGTACCAGCATTTAAAGAAAGATTGCTACATAAGTTAATGGGAAAGCACTCAAAAAATCCGATGCAGCAGAAAGGCCAGCCAGGGGTGAATAGCATTCATCCTTCTGTTGTGGATTTCATGGTTCCAGTTATCAAGGTGACTTAACAGGACAGGATATTTGAGGAGGTATTACTGGATGGAGGATCTGGTGTCAATATCTTACATGAGTCAGTTTATCTCGCAATGGGCTTAGGGAGATTGGAACCAGCACCTTTCCAGGTTAAAATGGTTGATCAAAGGAGGATTCAGTCAATAGGCATTTTAAAGAACTCTTCTATTCAAATTCCAGGGATGCACTTTCAAGTTAATTTTTTTGTTCTTAGAATGAAGGAAGGTGATGCTTCCTATGAGATGTTGTTGGGAAGACCTTGGTTCAGGTTAGCCAAGGTGAAACAGGATTGGGGTGAAAATCAGGTGGTGCTTACCAAAGGGAAACAAATAATCAGCATACCTATGTTGGGTAGAAATCACATTCCTAGAAAAGAAAGACCATTGTTTGCTCAATCAGTTAGTCTTGCTGAGGAGGTAGAGGATGATGAGGAGGAAGCCTTTTTGCAGGCTAATCCGACTGTCATACCATTTTTTGAAGTTGACATTGAGAGAATTTTGCAGAAAGATCAGGAATCAGAGGAGCTTGTTGATGAGCCTGCCATGGGACAAGAAATTTAGGGTTCTGACATACTAAAGCTGATGGATCAGAGCATATCAACTAGTGTCAAAGAAGAAGTTCAGCAGGAGGAGAAGGATGCCAAAGATATGGTGGAAAAGATCTACAACAAACGATTTGGAGGATCGAAAAGGGTTCAGCAGGATGAACTGAAAGAATTGAATTTAGGGACTGAGGAAGAACCAAAGATGGTCAAGGTTAGCATTTATGTGGATGGGGAATTCCTATAGGAGTTATGGCAGTTATTGCTGGAATATAAAGATGTTTTTGCATGGGGTTATTCAGATGTAAAAGTTATTGATCCCTTACTGCATCAGCATCATATTAATATGAGAGAAGATGCAACTCCGATTGTCCAACAAAGATATAGGATGAATCCTAACTTTGCACAACAGGTTAAGCAGGAAATTGATAAATTACTGGCAACAGTTGGGTTTATCAAACCTACTCATGAAGTTACATGGTTATCTCCAATCATTGTGGTACCAAATAAGAATGGGAAGATTAGGGTTCTTGTTGATTACAGGAAGCTAAGTGCAGCCACTATTACAGATCCTTTCCCAATGCCCTTTTGTGATGCTATATTGGATGTAGTAGTAGCAGGGAAAGAGATGTATAACTTCCTTGATGGTTTCTCGGGGTATAATCAGATTAAGGTTGCAGAGGAGGACCAACATAAAATAGCCTTTATTATAGATTGGGGAGCCTTTGCATCTACTGTTATGAACTTTGGACTTAAGAATGGACCACCATCCTTTAATTTTACAGCTTATAAGACATTTGAACCTTATTTGCAGGATTTCATGAGAGTGTTTGTAGATGACTTTTCAGTTTTTGGTCAAAGGGATTTACAACTCGAGCATCTGAAATTATGTTTTGAAAGGTGTAGGATGTTCAGATTGTCACTTAATCCCTACAAAAGTGTGATAGATGTCAGGAGTGGTGTACTATTGGGTCATGTGGTCTCTCAGGAAGGGATGTCAATAGATGTGAAGAAGATTGAGGTAATAAAATCAGCACAAGCACATGGCAATATCAAGGAATTGAGCAAGTTTGTGGGATAAGTTAAGTGGCACAGCAGGTACATCAGATATCTGGCTACTGTATGCATGTCTCTTACCCATTTAACCAAAAAGCATGTAGAGTTTGTTTGGTTTGAACCACAGGAAAAAGCATTTCAAATTCTAAGGAAAATGCTATCAGTTGCTCCCAAATTACAACCTCCAGATTGGGTATTGCCATTTCATGTGTTTGTTGATGCCTCGGATATAGCCATTGGAGTTGTTTTAATGCAGGAGAAGACCCAAGGGTGGTTCTGACCTGTGTACTATGCTAGTAGGGTGCTTACATCTGCTGAGAAGAACTATGCAGTGACTGAGAGAAAGGCATTAGGGATGGTTTATGCTTTGAATAAATTCCGACATTACCTCTTGTGCAATAGGGTCATATTCCATGTGGATCATCAAGCCTTGCTTTATCTTGTTAAAAAGCCTTTACTTACAGGTAGATTGGCAAGGTGGATGCTATTGTTGCAGGAGTTTGAATTTCTTATTGTTCATACACCTGGCAAGGAACATGCAATAGTTGATTACCTAAGTTGGATTGAGACAAGAGAACAACTGACAGGGATTCTGGATTAGTTACCACATGCAGATTTATTTGAAGTTCAAAGTTCCATTTCTAATTCATGGTATGACCAAATGTTGGTGTTCCTAACTGATGGTGTTATGCCAACTAAGTTTACAACAGACCAAAGGAGGAAATTTGCCCTTACAAGCAGACCCTTTTTGGTGATTGCTGGAGCATTATACAGAAAAGGGATTGATCAGGTCATTAGAAGGTGTGTACCATATTTTGAACAATCATCTGTGTTGCAACAAACCCATTTTGGAGCAGCAGGAGGAAATTTCTCAAGGGACATTACAGGAAAAAAGATACTCCAAGCTAGTTTGTGGTGGCCTACTGTGTTGAAGGATGCTCAATCCTATGCAAAAATTTGTGTGGTGTGTCAACAGTTTGGTCAACCTGATTCTAGAGACAAAATGACAGATCATCCTATACCGCCCATTAGAGCCATTTCAAAAATGGGGTATGGATTTTGTAGGACCAGTCAAGCCTACAACAAGTAAGGGATGCAAGTACATTCTAGTAGCTATTGACTACTATACCAAGTGGGTGGAAGCTGTGGCATTAAAAGATAACAAAGCTCAGAGTGTGGCAAAGTTCTTGTATCACAACATCATGACCAGGTTTGGTTGTCCAGTAGAGCTGGTAAGTGATAGAGGTAAACATTTTTTTAATGAAGTGATTTCTGAGTTGAAAAAAACCCCACATGATAATGCACAAGAAATCTACAGGTTACCATCCCCAGGCTAATGGACAAGCTGAGAGTACTAATAAGACTCTTATGAAGATTCTGGAAAAGATTGTACAGAAGAATAAGAAGGATTGGGATGCAAAGATGGATTCTGCTCTGTGGTCATTCAAAACAGCTTTCAAGGTAACAACAGGTATGACTCCATTTAGATTGGTGTATGGCCTGGAAGTTGTAGTACCAATGGAGTTTGTGGTACCAAGTCTAAGGGTTACTGCTGAAAAGATGACTCCAAAGCTGTCAGTTCAGCATAGAAGTAAGTACTTAATGCAGTTGGAAGAAGACAGGTTGATCAGCTCCTATATCACAGAAGTCATTCAGAGAAGAAGGAAAGCCTGGGTCAGCATGAATGTCAAGTTTAAGGTTTTCCAGGTAGGTGATTGGGTAATTCTTTACAACTCCAGGTTAGGTCCACATCCTGGGAAGCTCCATTTAAGGTACAAGGGGCCATATCAGATTATGACAGACCTAGGTCAAGGAACTTTTATTGTAGCATATGTTTTTGGCACAAGGGTAGAGAAACCTGTTAATGGATTCAGGTTAAAGAAATTTCAGGGCAAGCCACCCCATTTGGATTGGCTCAAACCTACTATACCAGAGGTTGCATTTTGTCAAATGGTGGAGTTATCTTCAGGTACTATGGACCAGGTCACTGTTGATCCATCATCAAAATACACAGGCTTTGCATTCAGTTCAGGGATCGGATTGTACTACATCGGAGTTTGTTGGCTCGGAGTATACTGGGTAGGAGTTCACCTGATCCGATTACTTAAAAAACGTTTAAATTTCAAAATTTGTGTCGAAAAGGGTTCAAAGTACCTTCCACTTAACTCAATCAGAAGAGTTAGGGACGACATCATCACCTCACACACTTTTAGAGGCCGAAGCGCTTGTGCAACTCACATAAGCAGCGCTTGCATGTATACTCAAAATCTTGCTAAGCTTTCTGATACCTCTGCTCCGGCTATGCCTAAGCCTAAAGCTGTTTCTATCATGAGACCATTTCTAGAAGATGAGCAAGGGGATGTTAGTAATCTGCACCCTCGCAGAAAAGGAGTAGTTCTCAGGGTTGATGTATCTGACCCAGAAGATAAGGTCAAAGTGCTTCTTGAGGAAGAATCAGCACCAATGTCATCAAGCAAGATGCTGCAAAGTTTATTGGAGCCTTTCACTGATTTTAGGGTGGAAATTGACTGTCAGGCGGAACGAAATGAAAAGTGGTTGAAGGCAACAGGTTTATATGATTTTGCTACTCTACCGTGGGGCCAGTGGAAAGGGAACATTTATGCAAAAACCCAAATGCAGCTGTTACGAAAAACCAGAGGTGCCATTTCCAAGAAGGTACATCTTAGTCCTGGTGTGGTAGCTCAGGTATTTCATCTTCCCTTTACCTCTGTTACTGCAGCACCAAAATATTCAGATGAAGATCTGAAAAAAGAATTTGGACCAAGGGAAGGAGGTAGGCAATACTTTATGTTTAAGAATGTAGAATATTGGAGGAGAGAACAACTGAAATGGTTTTTGGAAAGAGTTTGTTTTCTAGCTAAATATGACTACATGCCTAAGGAAAACTGGGCACCACTATATTTTGCTAAAAATGGGGGTAAGGTCAGTTGGGCACATTGGGTGTATGATAGGATTCATGCAGAAATCTTTACCTCGCATAAAAGAAAGACCCAGTTGAGTAGCAGGTTAGCAGCATTTCTATCTGCTTTGTTTGCTTTTGCCCTGAGAATTGATGCAGGGGAGTCACATTTTTCTCTCATTACTCCTATCAATGAGATTAGTTCTGGGCCGGAACAGGGGAAAATATTTGACAAAGCAGAGATTAGTAAAAGCATGGGTGAAAAGCTGAGGACCATACAGGATTTTATTGAAGCAGGATACACTGAGGATGAGGCCAAGATGGTGTTGGCTAGTCCTAAGCACAAACTGCTTCTGGGGGATTTGCTCAAGAACTTGGATGTTGAGGCACAAACTCCTAGTAGGGTTATAGGAAAACCTTTAACATGCAAAAAAAAGAGGAAGCTAGATGCTGCTTTGCATGTGGTGGACAAATCATTAGATTTCTCTCTAGCTGATCCTAGCACTTCTACTAAATCTGACTTGTTTATTACTGATTTACCAACATCTCTGAAGATGTTGCAGGAATTACAGGGATTTGTAAGTTATCAGAAGCAGCAGCAGAATGGGAAGGAACAGCTACAAAATATAGCTGAATTTGGTGTATCTAAAGTGATGCTGCAGCAGCAGCCGGAGTTGGTGGAATCTTTGAAGCAGGAACTGGTAGAGATGAAGGAGAGGCATCAACAAGAGATGCAGGTTCAGTTGCAGCTACATCACAAGAGGTAGCAAAGGTTAAGCTCTCCTTGGGAATGTTTCAAACATGGACTAGGGACTTGGAAGGCAGAGTCAATTCTTAGCTGGATCAGATGTCTGGCAGAAATACAGAGTTACAGGTGGAGAATGAAATGTTACAACAAAGGTTGAAACCTTTGGAAGCTCTAGAAAAGTAAGTACTAGCCCAAGAAGATATCAATGTTTCTGGTGTGCTCATGGATGAAGGGGATCTCAATCTGGTAAGGCAATAGTTGGTTGAGGGGATGCAGGATGTTTGGAAAGCAATGAGAGAAAGGCTGACATCAGTTGTTGTCAAGTATCCCTATGAGGCTGTGAGAGCAGGCTTCATCAGTTCTCATGAAGCTGCCTTATTAGAGACAGTGGAATATCTTAAGAAGAAAAAACATGTTTATCAGGAGCAACTCCAGGAGTTCAAGGATAAATAGTTGCAGGGGGATGAAGAATTCATGGTAAAAGATGGTTCTGCACTGAAAAAACTAGTGCATGTTTCTGTTCAAACACTGCAAGCTGCTAAGGAAATTCAGAAGTCAAGTGGAGAAGCTCTGTCAATGGAGTTTGAATCTCAGAAGGAGATTATAGTTGTTGCAAATGTTGATGTTTCAGAGCTGAGTGCAGCAAAGAATGAGGAGGCTGTGGTAACTACAATCCATGAAGCTAGTGTTGAAACTGTTCTCAAAGACATGTTTGAAGTTTTGGGTGGTTAGGACTCACTTTTTTTTGTCGAGTCGGATTTCAGGGAAAATCCACCACCGGGGCGTGCCATGTGTTGACACGCATATCAGAGTGTCAGTTTAGTAGTTAGTCCAATCTGTTTTGGTAGTTAGTCGGAAGTGCTTCATCGGATGTAGTCAGTCGGATCATACTTAGTCGGATGTTGCTTAATCAGATATTTAACAGGTATGGTATATCAAGACTGAGGCTGTTATTACCAGTCTTTTTGTATGGTGGTTATAAGTCGGTTTTGTGAGGTGTGTTGACGCGGTTGTATTCAAAGATGCCTGTAGCTCTTCTTGATCAATGAAGTACTCTTGTTTCTTAATTTTGAATTATTAATTCCTTCTATATCTCATCTTCAGTATGATGTTAGTATCTTTGTGTATCATTTCTAAGTTATGAGATGTTGAGAGAATTGTGGTGAACTAGTATTTTCTCTGTGTTAATGAACCACAACAGTAGCGTCAATCTATGCACAAAAAAAGAAACATAAAATCATTCTTTGATCAACATGTGATCAATAAGGAATTTGCGATAGGGAATTATGTCTTGATGTACACCCTAAAGCAACATTCCAAAAAATTGTAAAAGCAAGGTAATGGACCCTATGTGAGTCATGACATATCATTGACCAGGGCCATAAAGCTTGCAACATTGTATGGAGAAGAAATGCCTAATTGGATTAGTGGTTGTAGATTAAAGAAGTACCATCTACCACTAACAACAGACATGTTAGCAAAAATACACAACGCTGAGAAACAAAAGAAAAAACTGGAAGATACAAAAGTTCAAGCTCAAGAGGAAGCCAAAATAAGAAATCTAAGATGCAGACAAAATTTGAAAAAGGAAAGAATTCAATAAGCTGAATACACCATTCCCATTCCATTATCTGCAATGCAAAATACAAAACAATGGAAGGGAGGGATCAATGTTTGAATCAACATGCAACTCCCAAATGGACGTACTCAACAAGCATTAAGCGACACAAGCGCCAGGACAAATGTGGTTAACCTTTTGACATACAAAATGCTAACAAAAGCACCACTGATACATTGCAAAAGGCAAGTGGAAGTGGCAAATGATGAAATTATGCAAATCTTGGGAACCACAAATCTATCATTTAATGTTGATGGAAACATACACCCCCATCAGTTTCAAGTAATGGAAGACAATGTAATCACAAAGGCTATATGTTTGGGGGTCCCTTGGCTCAAAACTTACAATGCAGTTCTTGAACGGTCAGAAGAGGCAATCTAGTACAAACATAACTCTAATTTGTACCAAACTTTGTTTGCAAAATTAGATTATACATGGCCAATAATTCAAATACCATTACAATCACCCACACGACAACAAAAACAGCCAAAAACTAGCATCAAAAAATTATGGGTGAAAAACGTGGTCATGGCAAATAAACCAAATTAAATATGGCTACTCAAAACATAAATTCCAACAACTGCACAAAGAGATGACATTCCAAAAGTATCAAACAAGCACAAACAGCAAAGATCAATGAAGATCAAAACATCAAACATCAGCCAAAGGTCCCACAATCAAAGCATTGGCAATGGAAACCGAAGGAACCATCAAAACAATCATCGAGAACTACATCATCAGATAATCTTAACTACAGATGGATTCCGAAGCTCAAACCCAAAACAAACCTTACAATCAAAGACAGGGTTGATCAATTGCAAGCATTAGTATTTCACAAGCAATTATCTTCATCTACAAAAGCCACTGAACAATCTGTTCAATTTCCATATCTTGCACAACATAGTGTTACCAAGTGCATTTCTCCACACATCAAAACAGGGCAACAATACACGGTCATACATAGACACAAACTATAATCATGAATAGGAAGATGGGAGTAGAAGTTGATAATAGTAGTAATCATGGCTACTAAAACAATTGCAGATGCCAAAATTGTACATATGTATATATTGTGTGTACTGATTTTTATATTTTTTGAGTTTAATTTTGATCAATTTTGATCAAAATTAGCACTTTGTATCATCCTATCAGCATATTAATGAGTTGTAGTGACAAAATCTTGAGCATTGAAATGCTTACGGTGGAAAGTTATACTTAGGGGTGAGTTCAATAAATTTTGGCTAATTTTTGCCAGATATTAAGTATTTCTATTTATTTTCTTTTGATTTTTGCTAATAAAACTTTCAAAAATTAAAAAGGTGGACAAATGGAGTCAAAATCAAGATTTAAAAGAAAATGCTAAATTAGCATGACAAGATCTTCAAGCATGGAAAAAATGAAATGGATCAGAGCTTATCAAATTTTTGGCTCAAAAACAAGCTGCCAAATTCGCATCAAACGATGATACGACATCACAATGACAACCGGTTCAATTGACAGGTGATATATTGAGTATTTTGAGAATAAAGGTAAGAAAAACTATCTTTGAGTCACGAACACCCCGGGTAGCTATAGGTTCGATGGGGTGATTTCCTATTCATTATTCAATTTACACTTTAAGAGAGAGAGAGAGAGAGAGAGAGAGAGAGAGAGAGAGAGAGAGAGAGAGAGAGAGAGAGAGAGAGAGAGAGAGAGAGAGAGAGAGAGAGAGAGAGAGAGAGAGAGAGAGAGAGAGAGAGAGAGAGAGAGAGAGAGAGATTTTCACACACGAGAGTGCAGACAGATTCCAGCTCCATAAGCATGTTTCTACAACCCATTCTTCACTAGATTTCACAGGTATGTTTTATATCTATTGTATAACAAGTACATAATGTCATTTAGCACAAAACACAACACATTGGGATGCACAAATCAAAATCAATACGGGAATTTTTGGGTAGGTCTAGGTCTCATTGGGGGAGCAAACAAGCTCCAAATGCAATGTGGAATCGTCAAGGAACTCCCAAGGGATAGGGGCACAAGGGGGTACCAACAAATGTCAATTTGGCTTTAGGGCATGGATCGCAATCCATGTCCCCCCCCCCCCCCCCCAATCCTAAATCTAATTCAAGTAGCAGATAAACAGTCTACACATCAGCACCTATCCACGCATGTGACCATAGATAAAAATGGATTTGGGGCATGGATCGCAATGCATGACCCCCACTACAATATTTTGGGGTTTTGATGTATTGGACAGTTCGAGTACTCATTAGGGTACCCCTCTTCTAAGTATCAAGGGAAATGGACACCAAGGGGACAAAAACTCATCATATTTCAACATTCACAAAACCAAAAGGAAAATGTGATTTACCAATATCAAATCTGCAAGAAAATTTGTAATGGGTGATGCCAAAAACATCCACACCATATCAGGACAATACTTAGGGAAAAATAGTCATGGGATATGGATCGCGATCCATGTCCTCCAGAAGGATTTTGGGCAAAATATGCATCCCAAAGTTATAGCAAAGGGTTTTGAACTTTCTTGCCAAAGGAAATGTCTACGCAATGCCATAATCACCTAGGGACTAGAAGATACAAAATCGGAAACTAAAAAGTATACAAAGGGTGGAAATAGGGAGCTTCTGGCTCAAAAGACCACCATAGAGCTAAGAAGCAACAATTTGTATCATTAACATCCCTATTGTGCCCATAAAAAGCATCAAAATGCTAGACATCCAAGAAAGGGTCAAACAGTGTACTGATCAGTCTAAAAACTTACATACCGGCAGATCGTACCTACCAAAAGCTATTCAAGTCATTTGGATCAACAAATCTAACCCCTACTAACTCCAAGGATCAATCCAAAGGGGATCAAAAACTAGATATGGTCGAACTTAGTAAAATATGGTCTTAAGTGAAAATTTGATCTATTTTTTTCAAATGAAGTCCAAAATTGAAAAAAGATGACCAATGTGCTAGGGATGAATAGCACATCAAGCTCATATCAATCTTACCTCAAAACGTCCTGGGCATGGATTGCGATCCATGTCCCCCAACATTAGAAATTACACAAAACCTGACCTTTGCACCCTACACCTCCAAGTCGCTCCACACACAAGTCCTTAAGCCTTTTGGACACCAAAATCTTGGTAAAAATCCAAGTGTAGTCCAAAATTGACTGATATAACCAAAATTGAGCATAATTTGCTGACTGATCAATCAAAATCATAAAAGGATCACACCAGGGTATCCACTACTCATCAAGTTCATAGTCATGAAGTCAAAGTTGAATTTGGCCTAGGTACATGGATCGTGATCCATGTCCCCCATGCTCAAAATTGACCCAAAACCTCAACACTAGTAAGCCTAGTAAACCTAGACACACTGGTAATATATTGACAAAAATGGATAAACGTTGTTCAAGTTATGTTCAAATTTAGCCTTTGGTCATGTTTGTACTAAAAAAGTTTGAAAAAGTGTTTTGTGAAAAGAATTTTGAGCATCCAAATGATCTGTAATGTTGCAAAATGCCTTGCAAAAGGATGCCAAAGCAATGTTCTGTAGCTCCATATGAGATAGATAAATAATTGGCAAAGATACCCACCAACATATTCATCGCAAAGTTCAATGATGCAAAAGGCAATAAAATCAAGACAACAACCTTCCCTGAAGAAATATGGATGCTACACTAGAAACCAAAGGTGGTGAATGCAGTACAAGATGTACATCTAGATGGATACTTGAAGTTGCCACCATGGGGAATAGACTACATGCAGGCACACAAGCTAATGAGCTCTATCCAGTACAACGGGGAGGCAATCATCACAGACAAAAATGGAGTAAAATACAAGGTAAATATCACAAAAGAGATTATCAATGAAGCTTTGCAGCTTTCACCTAGGCAACATGATGTACTGCAAAAGACCAAAGTCGTAGATAATGAGAAAGCATTTCTCGAAACCCCAGGGCACAAGTTTATCTATAAAGATCTAATCTACTCAGAGATGAAGCTACCCTTGAGACTGGTATCACACCGTTCCAAAGTACAAAAGCCACCAAGGTACACAGAGCCAATATTGCACATTGCAATGGCCATGGCATTGGGGGTAGCTGAACATAAGATGTGATCTGGGGGGGGTTCATACTAGAGAACTTGGTTGAAGCAAACCTAAAGGGTTCCAGCAAGAACAAACTCTATATGAATGCAGGTGCAGGTTCAATGCTAACCAAGATACATTACCAGTCTTTAGGTATGATTGAAGACCTCTCTCTTGCGGAGTCATAGGTAGACCTAATCAAAAGAGCTAAGCTAGTGGCCCGTCCTGTCAAAATAGCAACTACAGCCTCATCTTGAAGGAAACAAACAAGGTCCTCCAAGGCTAAATCTCCAAGTGACAGTGAGGAAACAAAATCTAATGAAGAACAACTACAAGACCAACCTCAAGAAGAAATCCCGTCAGAATTCAAGGAAGATGATGATACAAAACCTCTAAAAAGAAAAGGCACAGTAAAAGAGCATGCACCCAGGATGGAATAGCAAATAGCAATTGCACAGGCACAAGCTCAAGTGGAAGAAATGAAAAGACAACTTGCAAAAGCAAGGGCTATCAAAGCAATTGCCTCTCCACACACACAACCTAGAACCATGGAAGAAGTAAGACAAGCAAGGATTGAAGTAGTAAGAAAGATTCAACAACAAAAGCAACAATTAGAAGCTTAACAGGGGCAGCAAGAACAAGAAGAAGAATCTCCATAGCCACAACCAACACAAGAAGTGGTTGATATCACACGTCATACAGAGCTTCAAAAGAAGCTACAAAGAGAGAAGAATTTGGAAGAGGCTAGGGCAGCTTCTCTGGCAAGAGAGCACATCAAAACAAGGTTAAAAAGAAGTGTAGAACAACCCGTATTATAACCTACAACAAAAAACACAAAACAAAAGAAAATTCAAGAAGAAGAAAAAAACGATGAAGAGGACATACAAGAGATCCAGATGGATCCAGATCCTCAAGGCCTACTGTCTCCCCAAGCACCTCCAGAAGCTCCTGTATTACGAGAGCAAAGAGGTACAATGGAAATGGAAGCACAAGCTTAATTGGAAGAAGGTATGGGGGAGACCTCATTACACAAAGAGGAAGAACCAAAACTGTTGGATCAAAGCACACATCAAGAAATAGAGATGCAAGATGTTGTTAAAAGATCTCATGAAGCTAAAATAGAGATACAAGAAGAAACACCAGTACATGAGATAAGAAGAACAAACGCATCAAGGCCGGGAATAAGAGTGCCTACACATTATTCCCGGTCGGGAATAAGAGTGCCTACACATTGACTACTGACTCAAGTCAAGAGGAGGCCTATAAAGTTGTCAAAATTTTTGATTTCAATCAAATCTTGCTAAATTTATAGATGCAATTCTAATGTCACCAGGTAGTGATCAAAGAAAGGGAGACCCAGGAAAACCAAGCAATAGAAGCTCAGAGGATGGCTCAAGAAGAGATTCTTGACAGCAGAGCAGCTGGAAAGGATAACAAGAGAAAGGGACCACCATGTCTCAGAAAAGCTAACACTTGTCCACGATATAGTGGAGATGCAAAGGAGCTGACAAACAAAACAGAGTTGTGTGATGAGCTAATGACCAAAGAAAAGAAGATGAAAGAGAGAATTGGATATGAAGATGTAAGGTCTCTGACCCCGATCAAAAAGAGCACCCTTGTACCATGAACTGAATATAATGGAATAAGTTACTATTTTTAGTAGTTTTCCATATTCTGTCAGTGCCATGATGTTTAGAATGTTTTAAAGCTCCGAAATGTGAATTAAAATAATTTTTGTAAAAAAATCCCAAAAAAAGTAAGTTTTTGGTCTCCCGACCAGTCCAGTTCTGATCGTCTCGAAAAACTGCACCTGTACCCCGAATTTCAAAAAAATGCATTTTCGGACCCCGGGGGCTGCAAAATATGGCAGGTACTCGGGCCAGTTTACCTTAGTTAGAGCTTGCTATAGCAATTTTCCGCATCAAAATCCGACACATATGACCCGTTTTAGCCTAGAACCAATTTTCCTAAAAATTGTCCGAGGAGGTACCGGGGGCCCGGGACTGTGTGGGAACAGGTTCCAACCCACTCTAGATCAGCTTTAGCAGCTAGGGGGCGCCCTCTTGCTTTGTGGGAGTCCTGGGAGAGTTTCCAAGCCAGTAACTAAGTCTTAGAGTCAGTAAGACTATCCAACCTGACACTTGGTGAGTAGGCAACTAGACTTGCCAATGCAGTGAACTGAGTGCTCCTCCAGATGCTAATAGCAGGGCTGGTCGATTTTCAGCCTGTAGGAGCCTATTTAAAGGCCTGCACACACACACACACACACACACACACACACATATGCTCACACACACACACACACACACACCTACACACACTCTGGGAAGGTGCTGCCGGAACACACACCTTTTGAAGGAGAAGCAAGGAGGGAGGTGCTGTCGAATTCTCGCCTCAAGAAGCTCGATTAGATCAGAGAATCAAGAGGATTATCAGCCCTTAATCACAGTAACCACGGTTTAATTAATGCTTTCTGCAAATCCTTTTCATTACCATCTAAATTTCTCGTCTATTATGCTTATTCCTAGTCGTAATTCTCTATAATCACTCTCTAAATTCTCCTTAACCATATTCTATTATGTAATCATCATCCCATAGCTGAATTATCAGCCATTCATCACTCTTAATTAATGATTAGTACACGATTATTAGATCTTTCTCTCTCTAGGTAGCATAGAAATTAATCGATAAGCTGGAAATTGTGTAGATTGATGAGAATCACTCTTTCTATCACGCATTGATATTGTAGCTGATTTAGATCCATCTTTGTTATGCATTAAGATATAATTAAGGTAAGATTAATCTATTAAGTCTATAAGAGGTGGTTTTTCTCACACCTATGCATGCGGTGATTCTGCATCCTCTAATTGCTAGGAAAGAGATTAATCGTGCTTAATTCATCTCTCTGGTAATTCCATTAGTGAAGTCCTATTATTCTTAATCATCCAAATCGAGTAATTATCTTTAGAGCCGGTTCCCATAGGATTATGTGTCATCCATAATGATTGCTATATGGAAAAATCTAGACCTCTCATATAGGAGGGATTATTTAATGTTGCTAATCTATCAATGGGTTTGTTATGACGCTTGCGGACCTTAGCTCTTTTCTCCAAGCTAATTATTTAAAGTAGTGAGTAAAATGGCCCCGGTTAAGAGAACTCGCTTCGGTGGTGTCCACGACCGCGAGGCGGGAACAAGCAATGTCAATGGAAAGGGAAAAGCTCCCATGGACGAACAAATACCGGCCATCTCACGATCCATTGACGAAGAAATGGAAGAGGTAGGTCATAATTTTATTCAAGTCGTTTGAATTAACATTGCACACGTTTAGTTAGGAAAGCACATATCCCTAAACATGTTGGAGAAATCCGACGGAAACCTCGGCATTTGAATTCAATTGTATATTAAATTCTAAGTAGGAAAGAATGGTTGATGGATATACTGTTTGAAATAGGAAAGAATGTCCGCTAGGGAAAATTTAGCTCGACATGTTCATTTCTATTTCCAATGTTGATACTAGTCCGAACCCCCTCTTGATCACGGGGAGCAGAGTTCCTGGTTAAGGGCTCTTGAATCCACGACTGCTGGTTAAGCGGTGGATACCCACGTCTGCTGGTTAAGCGGTGGGAATGTCCATGTCGTGCTTTCTATGCGGTGGACTTACCTAGTTGTGGGCAGCTAGGCGACAACGGGAGGAGTGAACTCTCGCTGGAGGGGGGATGTTGTACCTCCAGAACATTGGAGTTTTAATGAATAAGTTCTAGTA
Source organism: Adiantum capillus-veneris (assembly GCF_014529385.1). Lineage (NCBI taxonomy): Eukaryota > Viridiplantae > Streptophyta > Polypodiopsida > Polypodiales > Pteridaceae > Adiantum > Adiantum capillus-veneris. The sequence continues at coordinate 151,326,658 of NC_140949.1, read as the reverse complement.
GAATTTTTACTAGAATATTGTCTTGGTGTTGTTTGCAATACTGGTTGAAGGGCTGTCTTAACGAACAATGTGCTTCGGAATTAAAACAAGGAATGTTTATGTTGAAAAACCTTTGTGGTAGTAATTAGGTCACACAAGGAAGTGTGAGTGTGGGGGTGGAAAGTGGGGGCTTGGCTCAGGTTGCCAATGCCTACGAGATGGGTAGTCCCGATTGGTCGGGAACTCTCTATCCCCATAGTGCTTACTCGATATTAGTAATGCTCATTGCCCCTAGAGCGGGGAATTCTCGAGAGTACGTCCCTCTGAAACATGGGGAAAAAGGCACTCGAGGCTTCTCTCCTCTTGGAAGGTGGGTCTTAGGATCTTTAGATAGCTCAAGTACGCTTCCCCTGTGAGGTGGAGCTAGATCTCCCTGCTAGTAGGCTCGAACTCGACTCACTTTGTGATGAGAGATCGTCCGCTAGTCGAACCCCGAACCATTTTGTTTGCTTCCGCAATAGATCTAGTGGCCACGAGGTTCACCATCAGATCCGCCGTTGATACAGCGGGGTGGGGACCTCACACCTGGTATCAGAGCCTAGGTTAGGCTGGGAAATAAAGTCGTATTGTTTGAACATTTAAAAGGAACTGAAAGTATATAGTTAGTTGATTCGAATTCCTTGCATTGGTGTTGCAGGAAGACCCCATGCTCGAATAACGGAAGTTCCAAGTGTTTGAGCTTATTTATGAGCAAGCACGAAGATCCCTAGTTTACCAGTTCAGGCGAGATGTCATGGAGATACTGTTGAAGGCTTATACGTCACACTCCACTCGCATTGATAGAGGATGGGAACTTGATTGGACATTTCCAGGAGGGGTTTACTACATCAACGCTCGGAAGCTAGGATGTCTGGCTACCGACTTGAAGAAGATACGTTGGGGAGAAGAGTTGAGAGTAATAGAGATATTCTACTTGGTGCCTACACGATTGGACCAGACTGTTTCAGACAACTCCAATCAAACCATCAACGACTGGCTCTTGGAGAAGGTCACCAATGTGATCCCAGCGAACCGAGTCAAAACCTTTGGATTACTGAAAGCGGAACTCCGGCTTGATATCCTAGTTTATTATCGACTCAAGAATGAGTATAGGAACTATTACACGAATGAAGTAGTGCATCATGTGAATACCATCTCCTAAGCGTATTTTATACGCAATCCATAAAGCCATGTAATAAGCTGATCATCAGTTATCCTAAACCTTGAGGGGTTTCAATTGTAATAAATTTTCATCAATAAAGTGCTTTTTGTCTCTGAATCTCTATCTCTTGATAAAGTAGAATCTTGAATTTTATTTAAAGTCTCGTGTCTATTTTGAAATCGAAGTAATGTATCAAGAATTCGTATAACCCATGTAGGCACCGCCTGTTGCTCTGTACTCGGCAGTGCAAAAGAAGAAGCTCCTCTTTAAGCAAGCCCAACCTCCGATATTTAAGGGCGAGGGGGCAAATGTGGAGAGAGATGCAGAAGTATGGATGGAAGCCATGGACGACTACTTTGAAGCTGCGGGGACCCAACCCGTAAATCAGACCATGCTTGCGATGTTCCGCTTGACTGGCGATGCCAAGATATGGTGGAAGCAACATTGCAGGGACATGGATATTAAGGGATCTTCCCAGTCTTGGGAAGACATCAAAGCTGCAATAATGGGATGTTATTTACCGCCTGCCTATAGAACCTTGAGGATGAATGAATTCTTTTCACTTCGGCAGCTGAATTCATCTGTCGAAGAATACTATGCAAAGTTTGTCACTCTTCGGAGATATGCTCCTAAGATGACCTTGGAACAACAGGTGGCAAGGTTCTGTCAAGGACTAATTGATCCCCTGAATACTCGGCTGGAAGCTCTCAGGTCGACGACGCTACAGGATGCCTTGTTAAGGGCCAAACCTCTAGCTCTCGAAGTACAAAAGGCTAATCAGAACAGAAGGAATCATTGGGCAAAGAGGGCAAGGACCACTGCTTGGGATAACAGACCAGCCAACCAAGCGTATAACCAGTGCCCTATTGTGGCTACCACCACAACCATGGAGTTCCCCGATGTTCGATGCTATGGTTGCGGCGAGCATGGACATTACAGATCCAATTGCCCCAGGAACATTCAGGCAACCAACACCAATGCTATACCCTTGAATACCCGTGGACGTGGCCAAGCTAATGGAAGAGGAGGACGAGGAAGGATGAACAGAGGGCGAGGGCGTGGAGCTACCGCCAGAGTGAATGCCGCAGTAGTACAACCAACTATGGGTGACGAAGCGGTGGAGAGAGCAACCCTACATGCTGCAATTGACAATCCCAACGGTTGCGAGCAATACGCAGTCATTCATACGCCAGGATCTCTCAGAGGTGAACAAGTTAACTTCCTTATAGATTGTGGTAGTACTCTTTCATTTCTTTCACCCCGATGCATGCGGAAGCTAAAGCTAGATAAGTATCCAACAAGCAAGCTAGCTGTAGATTTAGCAAACGGCAAGGAGGTAGTATCTCAACACTCTGCAGGAAAAATTGACTTTGATTTAGGGGGACACCCAACTTCTGCCCAATTTCGAACCCTACCCTTAGGATTCTTTGATGGGATACTAGGGATGGACTGGCTAAAGCAAAATAGGGCCCACATACATTGTGCACAAGGGAACTTTATTTTTACAGATAACTTGGGTAATGAAGCCTTAATCCAGGGGGGAAATGGGAGACCTAAGGCTACTCTAGTTAAGGCCAACAGACTTTTGAAGGGACTAAGGAAGGGTCAGCAAATATATGCAGTTAAACTCAACAAGGTGGACCAATCAGATACCTCACTTCGACCAAACTGGTTGAGGGAATATGAAGATGTGTTCCCAGAAGACCTTACGAATCTTCCGCCACACAGAGAGATAGATCATGAGATTGAGACTATTCCTGGATGTGAACCTATCTCAAAAAGACCTTATAAAGTGTCACTTCCAGAGGCCATCGAACTCAAAGAACAGCTTAGGCAACTCATTGAGCAAGGATTCATTCGACCCAGTACTTCTCCTTGGGGTGCTCCAGTTCTTTTTCAGAAAAAGAAGGATGGGACCTTAAGGCTATGCATAGACTACCGGGAGTGAACCAGGTAACTGTCAAGAACAAGTATCCAATTCCAAGGATTGATGAACTCTTGGACAGGCTCCACGGCGCCAAAATAATTACAAAGATTGATCTAAGGTTAGGATATTACCAAATCAGGATCAAGGAATCAGATATTCCAAAGACAGCTTTCAATACTAGGTATGGGCACTACGAGTTCATAGTAATGTCTTTTGGTCTAACAAACGCTCCTGCAAGCTTCAATCGACTTATGCAGGATATTTTCAGACCTTACCTGCATGATTTTGTCTTGGTTTTCTTTTATGACATTCTGATCTACTCTAAGAACGAGGCAGATCACAAAGAACATGTTCGCAAAGTACTTGATCTTCTCCGAAAACACCAACTTTACACTAAAGAGAGCAAGTGCACTTTTTGCTCGCCTAAAGTCCACTATCTTGGATTTGTCATATCAGCTGAGGGGATTTCAGTGGACCCAGACAAGGTCAAGGACATCGTTGATTGGCCTCAACCATCCACCGTCAGCGAAGTAAGAGGATTTCTTGGAATAACGGGATGGTACAGGATTTTTGTCAAGGACTATGCACATATTGCTGCACCTTTGACAGAACTCCTGAAGAAAGGAATGAGGATTGAATGGAAGACCGAGCACGAGTCTAGCTTTGCTAAGCTAAAAGAGTTCTTGGTCTCGGCTCCTATTTTAAAGCTTCCAAATTTCAGCAAGGAATTTGAAGTAGCGACCGACGCTAGCAAATTTGCTCTAGGCGGAGTTCTTACTCAAGAAGGAAGACCAGTGGCGTATACTTTGCGAAAGTTGAGAGATCATGAGAAGAATTATCCTACTCATGATTTGGAACTTTTAGCAGTTATTCATGCGTTGAAGTTATGGAGACATTATCTTCTTGGGCGCAATTTTCAACTGGTTACAGACCAGAAGAGCTTAAAATGGATTTTTACTCAACCTATTCTCAATATGCGACAACGACGATGGATAGAGCTGTTACAGGAATATGATCTTGACATAAAGTATAGACCAGGAAAGGAAAATGCAATTGCAGATGGTCTTAGACGAAAATCCTTTCTCGGAGCTATCTCTATTCCAAATAACCCTATCTGGGATAGAATCAAAGAAGCATCTTTGGTAGATCCAGAGTACCAACGTATAGTATCTCTAATCCAGCAAAATAAGATGCCTGAAGCTAAAGATTATTCTCTTATGGGAGGATGTCTTTACTACAGACATAGACTCTGTGTACCCAGAGACCCAGCTCTAAAGAAGACTATTCTGTATGAAGCACATGATAGCCCTACATCCGGACATCCAGGCTATGCTAAGACTCTTCATGCTGTCAGGAGGAGTTATTTTTGGTCTGGGATGAAAGGAGACATACTTCGCTATGTGAGGCAATTTCTTTCTTGTCAATGGATAAAGGCCAAAAGAATCAAGTTACCAGGGCAACTTCAACCTCTTGACATACCCCAGATGAAATGGGAATGCATCAGTATGGATTTTGTTACAGGATTACCTTCTACAGGAGGTTATGACTCTGTTTTCGTGGTTGTTGATATGCTCACAAAGTGACTCATCTAATACCCGTAAAGACAACCTTTACTGCTTCAGATGTTAGTCGGGTATTCATCAAGGAGATTTTTAGGTTACATGGTCTACCCAAGCGTATCGTCAGCGATAGAGATGCCAAATTTACATCAAAATTTTGGACTTCTCTTTTTCAATCTATTGGGTCACAATTAGCCTTTAGTACAGCGTATCATCCACAGACAGATGGGCAAACTGAGAGAGTTAATCAAGTCATCGAGGACATTCTCAGAGCCTATTGTTCGCAAGAGCCAAAGAAGTGGTTACAATATCTACCTTTGGTGGAGTATGCATACAACTCTTCCGAACACAGAAGCATTGGAATGTCACCTTTCAAAGCTCTTTATGGACAATATTGTTTAGCACCACTGAACTTCTCAGATCCAACCATCAGGGTAGAAGCCTCTAGAAAGATGTTAGAGGATATGGAAGCACAGACTAGAGCTATTCGCCAGGACATTCAGGCCGCTCAGGATAGACAAAAGCACTATGCAGATAAGAATCGTTCGGAAAGAACTTTCAAAGAAGGAGATAAGGTTTTTCTGCGAGTCCGACCAAAGAAAATCAACTTATCTCTAGGCAGATATAAGAAGCTAAGCCCACGGTATTGTGGGCCATTTGAGATTGTTAAGGTTGTGAGTGACCAAGCCTACAAGCTAAAGTTACCTACAAACTTGAAGGTTCATGATGTGTTCCACGTCAGCTTACTCAAACCCTATATTCCTAACCCTGATCAATTCTTGGACTCAGATCAGATAGTCATGCCAGCACAAGGAGTTCTCGAGCTCCAACCTGACTACATACTGGAAACAAGGGAAAGGAAGTTACGCAACAGAACTATCACGGAGCATCTGGTAAAGTGGAAGGATTACCCTGAAGAAGATGCAACTTGGAAGGACGAACCAACGCTCATAAAGGATTACCCAAGCACATTCTTGAGATGAGGACATCTCAATTTTTCACGTTGGGGAGGTTGTAAGGTCTCTGACCCCGATCAAAAAGAGCACCCTTGTACCATGAACTGAATATAATGGAATAAGTTACTATTTTTAGCAGATTTCCAGATTCTGTCAAAGCCATGATGTTTAGAATGTTTTAAAGCTCCGAAATGTGAATTAAAATAATTTTTGTAAAAAATTTCCAAAAATAGTAAGTTTTTGGTCACCCGACCAGTCCAGTTCTGATCGTCTCGAAAAACTGCACCTGTACCCCGAATTTCAAAAAAATGCATTTTCGGACCCCGGGGGCTGCAAAATATGGCAAGTACTCGGGCCAGTGCGCCTTAGTTAGAGCTTGCTATAGCAATTTTTGGCATCAAAATCCGACTCGTATGACCCGTTTTAGCCTAGAACCAATTTTCCTAAAAATTGTCCGGGGAGGTACAGGGGACCTGGGACTGTGTGGGAACAGGTTCCAGCCCACTCCAGATCAGCTTTAGCAGCTAGGGGGTTCCCTGGGAGTCCTGGGAGAGTCAGTAACTAAGTCTTAGAGTCAGTGAAACTAGCCAACCTGACACTTGCTGAGTAGGCAACTAGACTTGCCAATGTAGTGAACTGAGTGCTCCTCCGTATGCTAATAGCAGGGCTGGTCGATTTTCAGCCTGTAGGAGCCTATTTAAAGGCATGCACACACACACACACATATGCTCACACACACACAGTGCACACACACACACCTACACACACTCTGGGAAGGTGTTGCCGGAACACACACCTTTTGAAGGAGAAGCAAGGAGGGAGGTGCTATCGAATTCTCGCCTCAAGAAGCTCGATTAGATCAGAGAATCGAGAGGATTATCAGCCCTTAATCACGGTAACCACGGTTTAATTAATGCTTTCTGCAAATCCTTTTCATTACCATCTAAATTTCTCGTCTATTATGCTTATTCCTAGTCGTAATTCTCTATAATCACTCTCTAAATTATCCTTAACCATATTCTATTATGTAATCATCATCCCATAGCTGAATTATCAGCCATTCATCATTCTTAATTAATGATTAGTACACGATTATTAGAATTTTCTCTCTCTAGGTAGCATAGAAATTTATCGATAAGCTGGGAATTGTGTAGATTGATGAGAATCACTCTTTCTATCACGCATTGATATTGTAGCTGATTTAGATCCATCTTTGTTATGCATTAAGATATAATTAAGGTAAGATTAACATGTCATTAAGTCTCTAAGAGGTGGTTTTTCTCACACCTATGCATGCGGTGATTCTGCACCCTCTAATTGCTAGGAAAGAGATTAATCGTGCTTAATTCATCTCTCTGGTAATTCCATTAGTGAAGTCCTATTATTCTTAATCATCTAAACCGAGTAATTATCTTTAGAGCCAGTTCCCATAGGATTATGTGTCATCCATAATGATTGCTATATGGAAAAATCTAGACCTCTCATATAGGAGGGATTATTTAATGTTGCTAATCTATCAATGGGTTTGTTATGACGCTTGCGGACCTTAGCTCTTTTCTCCAAGCTAATTATTTAAAGTAGTGAGTAAAATGGCCCCGGTTAAGAGAACTCGCTTCGGTGGTGCCCACAACCGCGAGGCGGGAACAAGCAATGTCAATGGAAAGGGAAAAGCTCCCATGGACGAACAAATACCGACTATCTCACAGGCCATTGACGAAGAAATGGAAGAGGTAGGTCATAATTTTATTCAAGTCGTTTGAATTAACATTGCAAACGTTTAGCTAGGAAAGCACATATCCCTAAACATGTTGGAGAAATCCGACGGAAACCTCGGCATTTGAATTCAATTGTATATTAAATCCTAAGTTGGAAAGAATGGTTGATGGATATACTGTTTGAAATAGGAAAGAATGTCTGCTAGGGAAAATTTAGCTCGGCATGTTCATTTCTATTTCCAATGTTGATACTAGTCCAAACCCCCTCCTGATCACGGGGGGCAGAGTTCCTGGTTAAGGGCTCTTGAATCCACGACTGCTGGTTAAGCGGTGGATACCCACGTCTGCTGGTTAAGCGGTGGGAACCCACGTCTGCTGGTTAAGCGGTGGGAATGTCCATGTCGTGCTTTCTATGCGGTGGACTTACCTAGTGGTATGGGCAGCTAGGCGACCATGGGAGGAGTGAACTCTCGCTGGAGGGGGGATGTTGTACCTCCAGAACATTGGAATTTTAATGAATAAGTTCTAGTAGAATTTTTACTAGAATATTGTCTTGGTGTTGTTTGCAATACTGGTTGAAGGGCTGTCTTAACGAACAATGTGCTTCGGAATTAAAACAAGGAATGTTTATGTTGAAAAACCTTTGTGGTAGTAATTAGGTCACACAAGGAAGTGTGAGTGTGGGGGTGGAAAGTGGGGGCTTGGCTCAGGTTGCCAATGCCTACGAGATGGGTAGTCCCGATTGGTCGGGAACTCTCTATCCCCATAGTGCTTACTCGATATTAGTAATGCTCATTGCCCCTAGAGCGGGGAATTCTCGAGAGTACGTCCCTCTGAAACATGGGGAAAAAGGCACTCGAGGCTTCTCTCCTCTTGGAAGGTGGGTCTTAGGATCTTTAGATAGCTCAAGTACGCTTCCCCTGTGAGGTGGAGCTAGATCTCCCTGCTAGTAGGCTCGAACTCGACTCACTTTGTGATGAGAGATCGTCCGCTAGTCGAACCCCGAACCATTTTGTTTGCTTCCGCAATAGATCTAGTGGCCACGAGGTTCACCATCAGATCCGCCGTTGATACGGCGGGGTGGGGACCTCACAGAAGAGGCCAGGCACAAAAGGGTCAATGCATCTTACAAAACAGTAAAAAGTACCCTTACAACTCTTCTTCAACATCAAGAACCTATGGCAATAGCTCCTTTGACATCAGAAAGTGCTTCCATAGAAACACTCGAGGCACTACAAGAAGAGCTTCACCAAGAAAATCTCTAGTGGCAGTTAATGATATTGGGTATGATGGCCCAAACAACTACACATGAGCAAAAAGTCAAAGAGCTAGAAGAGCAGTTAGCACAAGCAAAGATTGAACTACAAATGCAAAAGGAGAATGCAAATAGAGTGCTCCTTGAAAAGAAAAGGGAGTTGGAAAAACAACCAATGCCAACTCAACCATTAGACACCCACCCTCACTCACACATACATATAGAGTTGTATGATATGCCTGATATGCCAGATCAACCAGGTGCATCTCACCAAGAAGAAGGTGTGCAAGAGCCAACTCTAGGGGATCTTGATGTTAGTGAACAGATAAAACAAAGTATTGAAGAAATGCTTGAAGGGCCAACAAAGGAATACATGGAGTATGAGATTAAAGTGTTAAAATTAGTGGCATTGGCATTCTTAGAGCCCAACAAACAAGTTGAAAGTAGTGGTCACGTCAATCTACCTCTACCACTACTTAAGCATGAGACTATTCTATGGAGATAGAGGATGCGGCCAATGTTGGATAGAAATGAAGAAGGAAATTATGAGGAAATAACACTGACAAGAGAGGTAGCCCAAACACTAGTTGAAGATTATCCAAAGTGGAAAAGGGAATGGTTGGAGGGAGCGACCTCAAGATCTCACAACATACAATAATTCTCCTCAACACGTAAAGATAGATTCGACCTTCTGCCCTCTCCCAAGAAGAAGAACATGGCAAGGCTTTGCAGCATGGAGAGGCAAAAGAATAGCAGTTTTGAGTTACCCTGTCCTTGCAAGCCCACAACTAAGTACCTCACCAACCACTCAATACATAATTCACACTTTGAATGTAACAGTTAAGCTGTTAAGAGATGTCCCAGATTTGGCATGTCAAATGATGGTTAAAATTGCCAAGATGATCATCACATGCATTCAAGTGTCTAAAGACACAAAGGATGATGATCATCCATGGACAATATTCAGGCATCTGCTAGAATTTGCAAGATTCCTTGACAAGGACAAGCATCATGGCAATGTACTCAAGGCTAATGTACTTATCACCACAGCACTTGCAAACCTTTGAGGAAGCCTTTATTATAGGGTTTTTTGAAATTGATACAACTATATTTTGTCATATGGCAAAAGATCAAAGATCTCACGACCAGGTATGTAGCCTATCAAAGCACTTTAACAAAAAATCCATTCAGGCAAGCTCTACAAGAAATCCAAGCAGTTACAAGTGCCCAGGTGTACAAAGTAAAGCTAACAACCTTGGAGCCACATCAACAAGATCCAAAATGACATGCACAAGGACGTGCATCAGCTAGGAAGGGGGGAGTATTTGGCAATTGAAGCAATGGCCACCCTCCTAGTCATGACACTACAAATTTTCAAAGCCTTGTGATAACTTATTAAGAAATGATGTTTTGAGTCATTCAGGAGCCGAGCCTTGAGCCTTGTAATTTTAAATATTTTTCATGAGTACTAATTGTACATTTAGGCATGAACTCTAAAGGGGTCTTTTTAGCCGGCCAAAGTTCTTGTACAAGACCTAAGTATAAAGGTCAAAGGTTTTAATGTGAACCTTATCATCTTTTGAAGGGAACTATTGTCGTACGCAGTGAGCCGTCGCCACACTCCAATTTGTAACCTTTGCCATTGTTGGCTTGGTAATATAAATCTAGTTTTGATTGTTGCATTGCGTTCCTCTCAATGTGCTCTATCTTTCAAGTGTATCTTTAATCAATTATATGTAGCATTCAGACTAATTGGTTTTGAGCTTAATTTGACAATTTAAGGGTATATATGTGTATTTTATATCGTTTTGACTATAGGAAAGGCTTTAGAAACCTTAAAACAACCTGTTAGGATCAATCTGCTGTTGTTTTTTAGTAGTTTAGGAACATGGATTGCGATCCATGTAACTCTCCAAAATGTTGTGATATTCCTTGGGTATGTTTTTGTTAGTTCCCTATAGCTTCCCTTTCAGTTTCGTACAATTTTGAGTTGATTTGCATAGTGACAAGCGTGACGATCTTGAGCGGTGCAAGAAGGACTAGGTTTACTTGAGGGTTATTAGTGGCCTTGGGAATATTGGCTTGCTAATTTGCTGGTGGTTCAATGCAATCCCTTGAAAAGTGGCCTTCTGTTTCACAGTTCCAATAGTAAAACATTCTTGGTGGTGGTGTATAATAAGGTCTTTGTGGTTTGGCTGATGACCCTAGACCAAGTACCCAATTCTCAAGTGCTCCCACCCTCACTATTGGTACACTTAATTTTAATGGGCATTCTTGCCATTCTTGGGAATTCTTCCCAAGGATGCCCCAATTTGTCACCATATTCACACTTAATACACTCACTGATTGAGTGAGTATCCTCCCAACAATGGGTGCACCAAGTTTCCATCTTTGTCCTTACTCCAGAAGATAACTCCAGGATCTTCTTCTTAATTTGTTTCAACTTGATCTCCCAGTCTCCAATCTTGGCTTTCTTGCTTACTAGTTTGTCATTTGAGCTGCTACAATCATTTGAATCACTAGGCTCACTAGAGCTACTTGCTTTCATGATTTTCTAAACTCCCTTGCATTCCATTTTCATGGCTCTATGAACCAACTCATCAAAGGTCCACATGGGGTCTCTAATCTCTAACTTAGCCAGGCCTTCTAATGAGGTCCAATTTGGAAACCATGCTCTGAGACTCTTGTTCCCAAGTGGTGATGATAGCTGCCTGGCCAGGTCTTTGATCTCCTCAACAAACACTTTGACATTAGTCCCCATAGGTTCCTTACAAGGTACTTGTAGGAGCCTTTATGATGAGGTTATTTATACATTGTTGTGTGGACTACAATATTTTCCTTCTTAAAGTAATGTTGTTGAGCCTAGAGTAGACCTACTGACCATACCATCTTCCCTAAATATAGAACAATGTTAAATATAACTATAAGAAATCATGGCTTTGCTTGTAGTGGGAAACTAATAAAAGCCAGCTAGGATCCAATTGTGTAGGACACCACACAAGCAGGAAAAAATTCATACACACCTAAAAGTGAGAAGGAGATAATAAATAATATTTACAATGATAATTTTGAAAATAATTACAATGAACCTTACAATAGAGCTCTAATACCACTTGTAAGGCTCTAATTACGACGGATAATAATTGGTAGCATTCATAATTAATACATTAAATTAACATGCTAATTAAAAATTACGTAAGCAATCAAAATACAAAATAACACAAAATTGCTCGATTGATAATATACATATGTGTTTGTACAATGAGTTATATGCTTATATAGCAATATGAAGTACTATAGCTTTAAGCCACATGTTGAGCCATGTGCGCTCCTTGCCGCACTGTCGAAGCAAGGGACTTGCCGATACACCGTATGCGAGCCACAAACGGCTCCAAGCACACAACAAGCCTAAACTAGCAAGCTCAAGAAAACAAAGGGTGTGTCACTCACCGCTCTACGCTCGCCTTCGTGGTGGATTCCTCGCCGCGATGAAGAAGAAGCTGCAGTCGTGCCGCGCTCAACCGCTTCGCCGCCGTCGTGCCTTCGTAATGCTCGATCGCACACACACTCTCCCTCTCTCTCTCTCTCACACACACACACAAGGAGGTGAAGAAGAAGAAGAAGATGGAGATGGAGCAAGAGCACTCTTCAATTGCACAAATGAGAGAATGAGTAAAAATTAGGTTTAGTTGGCTTTTATAGGAGCTCACCCCATTCACACTTGGGCGCCCATGCTTAGCCAACTAACCCTTTGAATGTCCAAGTTAAAGTGCGCCTCTCATCGACGATCACTCTACCTTTCCCTATTGGTCCGACAAGCCCGGTACCTGACTCTAAATCATACATAATACGCGTCCATCGTAGGTGATGGGTGTCCGTGTGCCATGAGGGTTAACATGCCCCCCTTCTTGATGTAGATTCCGTCCTCGGAAGCTATTGAGTTGAAGCTGGTTCGTCGAGGTGGAAGAGCATTTGAGATGAATGTCCTTAGCCTTCTTCAGTCACTGCAAAATCAAACAACATTGGCACAGTAATTGCATTCTCTTAAAAAGCATATGCAGTTTTAGGTAGACACATTGATTGGTCAAAGAATTTCAAACAATTTGTTAGCAATGAACATTAAATTGCAATGTAATCAAATGCATAAACAGATGTAAAGGTAAAAAATTAAACAAGTCTGGGGTCGCTAATTTGACGGTCGAAAAGCACTAGAGATCGAATATTAATACCATGGGTAAGCTTCTTAATTTTCAGTGGTCAATTAAGTTGTTTAATCGCGAGAGCCAAGTATTCATGTTCAAGGGCTGACTAGAGGCTATATCTAGAAAACCTTGTAGTTAAGCTACCATAAAAGGAATTTCTCATGAAATCATCGCCTGGCTGATTACTTTTTCTTTGACCCCCCAAGGTCTTTTCACAGTGATTCAATTATGATGTGTGTGCTTATTTTGTATGCCTTGGGTTTTTTGCTTCTCAAGGAAAAGCGCCCACACTGGGAACCTCTAGGGCTCTAGTACCATAGGCAATACATGTGAGTGAAGTACCAAATCAAGTTGAGATTTCTCTTCCAGCTTAAAATTTTACATTGTGGCACTTTGATTTTTTGTTTGTTCATTTTCATCATTTTAATTTTGTAACTTTGGGGGGTCATATAACACTGTTACACTCCCCAGGCTCATCACATTAGTAAACTCCCTTTATAATACTTAAGCTAAAGGTCAATAGGGTCAAGCCCACTAGAAAGCCCTAGTACATTTCATACAATGCTGCCTAAATCGGATTAAGAACCTAAGTAACCATTGTTTATTAGGAAGGCATTCCCCATGGTATTAAGAGAAGATTTCTAATACCTAGCTTGGTCAAACTAGCTTAGTCGGACTGCTTGATTTTTACACCTAAACAAGTGATTATGACAAAAGATTGCATTGAATTAAATGTTGGATACTAAGCCAATGCGCTGAATAGTATGCTACCAATCACAATCAAAGCAGACAAACATGGATGCAAAAAAGATAAGGGCAATGCTAATGGACAAGAAACACCTGTTTGTGTTGATGGTCGCGCTTGATTTGAAGTGTGAGTCGAGATAAAGATTCCATGAAGGTCCAAATCCTATCAATAGCAACACGCTCCTGTACACACTATGAAACACAAACAATACCTCTAGGAGGAACATCAGTGGGAAAAGAGAACTTTGCTAATCACTCAACTCTAAAACAGAAACACTCCTATCGTACTAATCTTACCTACCCTCCATCACTCAAGTGATGAGGATCAAAGGTGTTTTATGGCATAGGTTTCTGTTTCACTGTACCAAATGTGACATGTGTAGGTCTGAGTCAATGTTTTGACTTTTATTGTGCATACTCGTTTGCTAATTGCGCTTGCTCTTTTTTTTTTTTTTTTGAGTATAAAGCTTTATATGTACATTCCCTAAGATTGGTGATTAAGAGGTCAGGGAAAAAGGTTGAGAGGGAAACAAGTGAATGATGACTGTCAGCAAACACTCCCCCCTTCCTTGGGTAGATCATACCGTTTGAAATGAGCTTGTCACCCTTTGAAACCAATTATTCCACTTGGTAATAGGTGAGGATTTTTGCCAGTAGTTTTCTATTACCCTAGGTGCCTTGTCAAGCTGCAAGGGTGGTAAGGTACTCTCCCAGGATTGAACTTGAAGTGGTTCATCAGGTGATTCTTGAACACTGGGAGGTGTGGATTCTTTTGTAGCTTCATTGAGGTCCACTACTATAGATGGAGGCTGTGTAGAAGCGTTTACCTCTATGGATGTATTACATGAGGAGCTAGAATCTTCATGGGACTCCCCCTTTCCTGAGCTAGGTGGAACAAATCGTTCTTTCTTTGGTACCCAAACTAGCTCGGGAGCGGGTGTGTAGCATTCTGTGATTTTTTTCTTTCCATGATCATTGATTCGTTTTGGAGCTACGGGATTGGGCTCACTTGGGTCAGGTGATAGGTAAGAGCACAATCTACGTTTTGGCACCCAGATTTGATCATTTCCTTGATAGTAGCCTTGGGCTTCCAATAGTCGTTTAGGGATCCATCGCAACATTTTCTTACTTTTCTTGGAGCGAGTGGTACGTTTCTTACAAGGCTTCTGTTTTTTAGCACTAGTTATGGTCACTAAAGAAGCTTTAGGGACCCACTTGTATGTTTTCTTCGTTACCTTAGGATGAGTCTTGTCGGAAGCGATATGCATTGCTTGTAGCATATTTAAGGGTACAGGAATTTCATCCCCCTCAGGTGTTACCCAGGTCGTCCCCCTATTTCCCCAAGTGTCTATGGTTGATGCTAGGTGGACCCAATCCACATTGTCTGATTCCGTCATACCCGGTAACACATCCATGTAAGGAGAATCTTGGCCAATGTCTGTATCCTTCTTACAAGTGTAACAATATTGTAGTGGGGCCGAGTGAACTGTGGTGTCAGAGCGATGATCAATAATGGTTTTACTCCCTAAGGGGTGTACCTTACCAGTCACCAAATCCACTCTAAGGACAGAGTCTTGGAATTGCAAATAGACATGATTTTTAGACCAATCGTGAACCATTTGTGCTTCCCTCATGAATGGTCGTCCTAAAATCATTTCATATGACATAAGGTGTTTAGAGAAATCCATTACAATGAACGTATGTCGTACCTTGTGTCCTAGAACTTTGATCTTAAGATCCTTGAGCATCCCCATAGGTTTGGCTATGGTACCATTTGCCATCTTTACCACAATGTTAGTAACACTGAGGCGGGGTTTTCCCATGGATTCCCAACAATCTTTTGTAACGATGCTAACTCCCGCACCACCATCAAGAATTCCCTTTATAGTTAATCCCTTGGTAGTGATGGGTAGGGTCGCATTAGACTCGTCGCCTTCAAAATACTGCCCTAATTCGTTAATGGGTACCTCGATCACAGACTCGTGTCCATCTAAGTCAAGTGATTGCACATGATTTTCCTCATCAATCATAATCGAGTCAGGCCTATTTGGTTGCGCAAACTGCGGTAATCCCGTTCGTAGCTCTCCGTTAAGGAATGCTCGAAGTGCAAGGAATAACTCAGGATCTCCATACAGCTTTGCTATGATCGTGGTTCGGACCTCAGAAGACATGAAGTCCACTAGTTTGGCAACATTCATTGGCGTTTTGCAGGTGTAGGTCCTTGACTAGGAACTGGTGAGGATGGAATCTCATATTCCTCAATGGGATCAGGTATTCCTTCGTTAAACATCCTTTCCAACAAGAAGGGTGTATGCTCACTTTCTGATGTCCCGTCCTCACTCCCTTCTTGGATGATACTAGATATGGCTAACGGTCTATGGTTCATGTGGGGTGGATGAACTTGCGTGGGAAACACTGTGTCATGAATTTTGACCTGCATGGGTTCTGGTTCTAGTTTCCTTTGAGTCTCCTCCACTAAACCTCTTAGATGTTTCACCTGCTCAATCTCGTCTACTGGGTTTGGGTACGTCCCAATCTTCTTTTTACGATTTTTCCCTTTTTGCCCCTGCGTTTATCTTGGGGGTCTTGGATTGGATTTGGAAACACTTGTGGTGTTTTCAGAGGCTCTTTATGGTTTTCTCTTATTCGGTTTTCATTTGGTTCCATGTTACGGTTTTCTTTGTCGGTCTTTCCCTTTGTGGTATTGGTTCTAGTCTCCATTGTCTCGACTGAATCTGAATCATCCTCGAGGTCATTCATATACACGGGGTCATCTCCTGTTCCTATGTTTGTTTTGGAACTTGGCTTTGAATTTTCCGTATTCTGCGACTTCTTCCTTCGTGTCTTCTTTTTCTTTGCTTGGATAATTGACGCGGTATCTCTCTCTTCGAGGATATGTCCTGGCCCTTGAAGCATGGACCGTGTAATCGCATAAGCGGGTGCGACGGGTGGTATTGGCGATGTCACACTAGCAATTTCGACCAAATTTAGGGGTGTGATTTTAGGCGCATTTGGGTTATAGGGGCATTGGGCAATCAAGTGATCTATGCCACAACGATTACATGTGAGTATTGGCATTGCAGACGTGCTCCCTTGATTCATTTGCATCTGTGCAGCATTCTTTTGCAGCCTAATAGGGCACTCCGCTACTCGATGTGGTCCACCACACTCGTAGCATTGAAGAGGTGGCCTCCTAGCCTGGGTGTTGATATTTTGACCTCTGGATGCGAGAGCAGCAGCTTGATAAACCGGCTTGACTTGTCCCCAACAATCTTCCATGTAGTATATAGGACATTCTTCCAATGTATCAAGTCCGTAGGCAATACTAGTGTCTATTTCCTCCTCACAACCATCTGCATAAGCATTTGATGGCTCGCAACCCACTTGGTTCATAGGGGCGACTCTTGGATGCGGGGGCTGCGGTCCTAGCACAGGAGGTGGTAACGGTGTAGCTTGTACAACATTTTGAGATCTAGGGACCATGTGTTGCGGTAGTTGCTCAACAGGTGGAGCAGGCATCAATACAGGAGCTCGAGGTGCATCCGTCCAGGCTACAGGTGGTCTATTTGCCATCATACGTTTGATCATTAAACAATCCTTAGCTTGGTGACCATACCTACCACATGCGTTGCAAGTTCCATTAAATTTTACTCTAAACGTAGGGCACTCACTAGTGCTATGTGGACCTAAGCAAATGGAACACCATTGTTGCTCCCTTCTTGGATACATGTGACTATTTTGAGGGGGTCGATTATCCTTAAGAGACTCTTGGATTGCCTTGGTGAGGTCTGTCAAGAATGTCTCAAATACCTTTGGCTCATTGGCAATGGGCTTTGCAGTCATGGGTTCATACTCAATGGCTTGTGAGCTAGTGGATCTCGTGTCAGTAGACACCCTCATGCCTGCTATCATCAAGTTGTCCTCTAATTGGATTGCATTGGCAGTGACATCTTCCCAGGTTGTGATACCTCTAATCACTAGTCCATTATAGATTCCTTCATTCCTCAACCCTCGAATGAATCGATCAAGCAGTTGGTTATTGTTGAAGCGCTCATTTACAGGGCAACGAGAGTTTAAGTGCTTTAGACGACTAATGAAGTCCCTTACTGACTCTCCTTCCTTACGTTCGGCCTTCTGTAGCTGAGATGCTACACCCCAAAGCACACCTTCTCGTATGTACTCCTTTAGAAACAACCTTCGAAGGGTAGGGTAGATTGTTTTCTCGTCCACCCTTAGGGTCCTATACCAATCTCCAGCCTTCCCACTTAATGTCAAGCTTAAGGCATTGCACTTATGTAGTTCGTTGCGTTCCCCTAAGGAATCACATACTTGTTCAAACACTTCAATGTGTTTCCTAGCATCTTCGTCCCCATTGAATTTTTGCGTGAGTTTGGCAATTTGTACTGCCTTACTTCTAGGCTCTCTATCAGATGCATGACGCATATTTTCCGCGATAGATCGACCTATGGTTTGAGCAAACGCTGCCAAGTCACCTATGTGAGGAGGTAGGGCCGGTGGAGGTACTCTTGGAATCATATGTGGAGAGGAACGGGTACCGGTCTTGGCATATGTGTAGATGATGCAGGATATGGAACATAACCGGGCATAGGTCCACTCGGATAAGAGCTAGGGAGCGGCACTCGAGGAGCATAAGCAAGTGGTACAATTGGAGGTGTGGGGGCCATGTGTGCATAAGGGGCTAGAGGCACATATGGTCGAGGCCCCATATTAGGTACTACGACACTAGGTAGTGGCACTGCGCTAACCGTAGATGTCATCGGTACATTCTCTGTCAGGCTTATCCCTGGAGTGAGCACTGTGTTTTCCTTGATAGAGGGTTGAGCCAAGTTAGGGAAGCTAAAGTTTTCGCTCGGAGGCTCAGATTGCATAGAGACCCCAGGTGAAATGACGTAAGATGGGTCCATGGGGCTCATTAGAGGAGTCTCCATTTGAGATAGAGTAGGCTGTTGAGCCTTGCTCGTATCCAGAAATCTCATGGGGCCATTAGAGAGTATATTTACCCCTCGGTTTTTCCTTTCTGATTGAATAATGCCATGGATAACATTACAGATCATTTTCTGTTGATCTTCGATGCTCGTGGCACTAGAGGTGGATTGTACAATCTCTATCCATCCTACATGGTAGGCGTGGCCAGAGTGTAGATCCGTCAACACCTCAGTGTGGAGGTCGTATGTCCAATGATCATTAATGAACAATCCTTCTAGAGTCGACGTGTTAATGGTTTCTTGTGAGGTAGAAGCAATGTTGCTCCCCGTGGTTTTACTTGTCACCAACGGTACTCTAGAGGGAACTTCTGAAGGAGGCAGTTCAACAGGGCCTTCTTGGTAAGAAGTTGGTAGGATATCCACATGGACACTCTTTGGGGGTGTGAGGTCCACGTGCGATGTGAAAGGAGATTCCACTTCCCCACCCCCTTCGCGTGCTTCATCTGCATCAGGTTCCGAGCGAGTAGCTCTACCTAATGTTTCCATGAAACGGCTAAACATACTAGTACTAGGCTGTGGAGCTTCGGGAGGTGCATGGCCTTCTCTCTCAGTGTTTTGGGTAGGGTATGCTTCCATGATTTCTGAGTCGGAGGAGGAATCACTAGCGGCTATTTTAGGGTCTTGGGTGGTGCTACCTTGTGTCCCCGCTGAGGGTCTAGAGCTTATCGTGGATGGGTAATGGGTGTCCGTATGAACAGAGGCACCCTCAATATGCTTGTGTTCTAGCACCCGCCCAGAGCGTAAGTGCATGTGCTTTTGATACCCTAAGGTGTCAAAAAGCTGCTCTAGGAGGCCTTGTGACTAGTTTTTAGCGTGTTTTTTGTTTGTTTTTTTGCTAGATTTTTTAGAGCGTGTCGTGGAATGGGCCGTGTGATAGCTCAAAACGAGCGTATCGATCAGAGGGTCGTGCCGTGCTTTACAGCCCTCCGTTTGGTCACTCTATGCCCTCGGAATCCCTAAAACTGTCAATTTCCAGTAGGGAACTAGGCCCAAACTAGAAAGTCTAAGGGTGCAAGTGGGAAGAGAAAGGAGGAGAGTGGAGAACTTGTCCCACATGCTCTCATTCTCTCTTGAGGGAGTAAGGTATATATATAAGAGTGAGTCTAGTATATATCATAAGACTGAGGACTGAGGCCTAGGCCTGGGCCTGGGCCTGGGCCTGGGCTTGGGCTTGGGCTTGGGAAACCGATCCCGATCTATCTTTTATACAAATCAACCCGTACGTTTTAAGAGTCACGTTTTTTTTTTTGATGCAGAAAACGCAGAAATTGAAAAAAACGCAGAAATTGCAGAAATTGACAGAAAATGCAGAAAAAACGCAGAAATTACAGCAAATTGACAGAAATGCAGAAAATTGCAGAAATTGAAAACGCCGAACTTGAAAATGCAGAAATTGCAGAAATTGAAAAAACGCAGACAATAGCAGAAATTGAAACTTGACAGCAATTGCAGAAAACGCAAAAACAGAAATCTTCCACACACTCCTTCCCTGCCTTTCCTATGATAGAAATTGCACCGCAAGGAAGCGTAAAGTGCTAACCGAGCTTAGTGTAGGGCATATCCCTGGCAACGGCGCCAAAAATGTGCGCTCCTTGCCGCACTGTCGAAGCAAGGGACTTGCCGATACACCGTATGCGAGCCACAAACGGCTCCAAGCACACAACAAGCTTAAACTAGCAAGCTCAAGAAAACAAAGGGTGTGTCACTCACCGCTCTACGCTCGCCTTCGTGGTGGATTCCTCGCCGCGATGAAGAAGAAGCTGCAGTCGTGCCGCGCTCAACCGCTTCGCCGCCGTCGTGCCTTCGTAATGCTCGATCGCACACACACTCTCCCTCTCTCTCTCTCTCACACACACACACAAGGAGGTGAAGAAGAAGAAGAAGATGGAGATGGAGCAAGAGCACTCTTCAATTGCACAAATGAGAGAATGAGTAAAAATTAGGTTTAGTTGGCTTTTATAGGAGCTCACCCCATTCACACTTGGGCGCCCATGCTTAGCCAACTAACCCTTTGAATGTCCAAGTTAAAGTGCGCCTCTCATCGACGATCACTCTACCTTTCCCTATTGGTCCGACAAGCCCGGTACCTGACTCTAAATCATACATAATACGCGTCCATCGTAGGTGATGGGTGTCCGTGTGCCATGAGGGTTAACAAGCCACATGTCCTAATACATGGCATAGGAGGTGGCAGTTTTAGGTGAGAGGTAGTGGGATGTAGGTGGCACACAATAGTCCTGCAAAGTGTAGGGTTGCTTCCCACTAGAGGTGTGAGAGTAGCACCTTTTAGAGGTAGTTCACATAGGCATAGGATGGAAGTAGGTTTAAAACCCTAACAGGTTGGCCGATTGGCTGCCAGTGACCAGTAGTCAATATGGCTGGTGGGTAGAAGTCATTGGCCGGTGGCCGATTTTTAGGTGGACTTGTCTTCTTGAGGGCGGCCACACATGGACGCATGGGAGAATTCAACACGGACTTGTCTACACAAGGGCGGCTACACACGGCTGCCTCTCATGAGATAGGGTAGACTTTTGGCCTATAAAAGGAGGCCTCTTCTACACACAAAATGCATTGTGAGGCTGATGAAACAAGGGGTGTGTGAGGTGGTGAGAGTGAAGCAAGGTGGGAGTTCCATCAAGGATATAATCCCTTTGTAACCGACTTCTAGTTTGAAGTACTTAATCCATTGAGTGGTTGCTTTCCCGTGGATATAGCCCACATTGGGTGAATCGTGTATATCGTGCTCTCTCTCTCTCTCTCTCTCTCTCTCTCTCTCTCTCTCTCTCTCTATAATCTCTTGTGTGTGAAAATCATCTCTCTCCATTAAGTAAACTACTCCAATATCTACTTAGCTACACCCTATTTTCTAACAAATACAATCCTCGACGCAAAGAGCCACATGGAACGATTTCATCATCGAAAGTGAGATCATGAGTTGTACATCTATCATCCATTATTTGACAACAATATCAAGTCTTGCAAGTGAAAATTAAAAAAAAAAATGTTCTTTTTTATCCATGGTACATAAACTGCATCAGTAAGTGTGAAAATACTACCATTCACAGCAATCAGTATAATCTTTCCAACTCCCTTGATCAGATAAAAGGAATTATTGACACAAGTGAGCGTATTTTTGTGAAAGATAGCCTCAAAAGAGGTAAACAAGTCACGATACAAAGTAATGTGCTTTGTAGCACCACTATCAACTTTGTAGCAAAACTGACATACATGCATCATGGACAAAAGGATCGTAAGTACACTCTACACTAAATGCTCATTCTAAATCTACATCAACATCACAATCACCATTTTTACAAGATTTTGTAATAGCTGCACTGGTAGAAGATCCGATCTCTTTACACATCTTCTTCTTTGATTTTTTTACCAAAATCCCCAAATGAGTTGCTGCAAGTAGGAGCACTAAACACAAATAACCTGCTACTCCTAAAGAAGTGGTTGCACTACTGTTACCACTTCCTCTTTGAGCAACAACAAAGGGCATGTTCAATTGCATGTTGTTTAGTCCTATTCTTCCTTGAAAGTAAATTTTGTAACAACAATGTGCACAATGTATCAACATTAATATCTTGAGGGTTTCCTTGGATCATAAGTCTCCAAGTAATAGCAAAAATTTGGTAAGAGTCTAGAAACGCATTGAGAATGGTTTGTACAAGTGAACTCTCAGAAATAACTTTACCTTCAAAAATGAGTTGTTCATTGATATTTTTGATACCAACAAAAAAAGTGTCCATGTCATCTTCCTATTAAATCATCTTTGATTGCACCATCTCTTTATGCAACAATACAATTTAGCCTCATTATTGCGATTGGCATAAAGACCAGTGAGAGTATCCCTAGCTTGTTTTACTGATTTTTTAGAGCAAATGTGGATAGTAATAGTGCACTTCAAAAATAATGTAATCAATGCATGAGCTTTCACATCTCTAACATCCCAACAATATTGCTCAGTTGTAGGAAAAATAACTCTCACAACAACAAATCTACTAGAGCATGCAACATCCTCAATAGAGCTTGTATTGATAGAAGTTGTATGTACATCAATGCCCTAAACATTCTAGATGACCTTTGATGTAAGAACATGCGTTATCATGTAAGCCCACATTGGTTCCTTATCCCCATCCAATTTTTCCTTAGCAATAAACATCTGATAAACATTTGTGTTGTTTTCAACCATGGTGACTGACTATACTTGATGTGAAAATTGCTCCAAAAGATGAAAAATAAAGTAGGACCAACATGTGCTATATAGCACAACTTAAAGAGGGTTGTAAGGGACCTGTTTTGCAAAAAACTACTTACAAAATATTTTGCCCAAAAGAACAAAATTGCCTATGTAGTACTACTTGTAGTGGGAACGGAGGCCAAAATGACCTTGATTGAAAAATTTGAGGTCATTGAGCCATTGTACGAGCTTACCCAAAGTAATAGTCTACCCCTGCCTTGTATGCCAACGTATTGTAGATGCCAGCTATGTACGTTGCCACATAGGCCTTGATTACTACTGCAACTATGTGTGTCCATCCCTTGTTCTTGAGCCTGCACCATTGCCCCACTCAACTTTTAATTTGCACCATCACCCATCTGCAGGTGGCCATCCTTAAGGATGCCCTAACACTTGTCTCTTACTACCTACTTAGTGCCACATCCCCTATACGCTCTAGTCATATTTCTCAGAGTTAAGAAACTTGCCTTGCATTGTGTGAAAACCATGGAGGCTACAAGCACATAGGTAGGGTGTTGACAATCTCAATAGAGTGCAAAGTTCATGTCACTAACCTTCCTACATCACCATGGATGAGGGATCCATGGACCATGGAGGAGAAGAAGAAGATCATTGATACTTCTCGACCACCTCGTCACTACTACTGCCATACCCAATGCTCAATCACATACACACACATCCATCCCTCTCACACATTCAAATGCATTTATGTAAGTGGAGAAGAAGAGTAGGAGCAAGAGAACTTGCATTATCACGTCAAACAATGAAAGAGTTTTGGCTTTACAATGGCCTTTATATGAGTTAGTCATTTCATACACGGGCATCCATAGTTGCACGGCCAACACTGAACCTTATCTACTGGAGTTGCGGTACACCTTTCATATACAATGATCACCCAATCACCTACTATATATATGTGGACCAAAAAGCCTGGCCCATGACTCAAGATGATGTAGTTCATAAGGTTTGCATCCGATCATCATGGGTTGACATAGCCCCCTTCCTCATATAGATTCCATCCTTTGAAGCTAGTGAGGTGTAAGCATAGCAAGAACACTTGTTGATAAGCAGTTGTAGTAGGCCTTAGTCGTGATGTGAAGATGTACTATTGAGGAATGTGATTGCAAAAAGAGGTGAATCAAGATGAAAGCATGTATATCCAAGAAATAGAAGCAAAGAAAAAATAAAGTACATAATCTATGAGGTGAAAAAAATTATCATTTGCTTGCCAAAGTAAAATGGATGTATGCATGTACGTGCATTGAATAACCAATCCAAATTTCTACCTTCTAAATGCATTAAGTCAAATGTCTAGAATTAGGTTTATATGGATCACTTAATTCTTAGAAAAGTTAGAGTATTATAACATAATTAAGGACTCATTAGCATCCTAAGACTTCTCAGTGATCAACCTTTCACAAGTTGCACAGCTAATGATATCATACCTAAAGCTCATGAAAGTTTCTTTTTATTTTTCATTAAGAAGACTGTTGGAATTAGGGTTGTAGAAAAACACACACAGCTTGGAGAAGACAAAGGAAGCTCAAGGCACACAATAGAGAGTGTATTACTTAGTGTGCAATGGAAATATAGATAGCCCTAGAGTGATGGGTGTATATACAATGCACGGAGGGGGGGGGGGGGGGGGGGGGGGGGGGGGGGGGGGAACCTCCTAAAGAGGGACAGAATGCACCGACGGTCCTAAGTGTGTTCACAAACATCACTACCACATGTATATGGCAACAAATCCCCCTAGAGTGATGCGGTGAATGAGAGCTAGCACATGAGTAAAGGGAAGTTCCATGCCTTGAGGACATGATCAGTCCACAAAGGGGAGTACGCCCAAAACTTTGCGGAGGAAAGCTTCAAACTTCTCACGAGACAATGCCTTTGTGAAAAGATCTGCAAGGTTGTCTTATGTTGGCACATAAGCCAAGCTGATCTCTCCTGATGAGAGCATCTCACTGACATAGCGGTAATGCACCTCAATGTGCTTTGTGCAAGCATGAAAAACTGGGTTCCTCGCAATTGCCAATGTGCTCTGACTGTCAGTGTAGATAGTCTCTTGTCCAACACCCAAATTGGCCATAAGGCGTTTGAGCCATACACACTCAACCGTAGCTATGAAGATTGCCTTGTACTCAGCCTCACAACTCGAAGTGGCCACAGTAGGTTTCTTCTTACTCAACCATGATATACATGAGCTGCCAAGCATGAAAGGAAAAACACTTTTGGACACTCTGTGTCAAAACAACCAGCCCAATCTGAGTCTGAAAAAGAATGTAACTCTGGCGTCAATGATCCCCCCTTGGGATAAAACAAGCCAAGATGTAAAGTGCCACTCAAGTAGCGAGAAATCCTCTTGACAGCCTGCCAATGCTTAGACCTTGGGCTATGCATAAATCTGCTCACCTGTGAGACTGCAAACTGAATATCTGGCCTCGTGTTGCATACATAAATCAGGCAGCCAACAACAGTTTGGTAAAGAGTGACATAAGCATGATCACCAGCATCATGGAGACTTAACTTCAAATGTGTTTCCATGGGAGTGGAAATAGGTTTGCAATCCTCAAGTCCAAACTTACATAGCAATGTCTCTATGTAACCTTTCTGACACAAGGAAATACCACCATCACACTGCTTAAATTTTATGCCCAATTAATGAGCAACAGCCCCAAATCTTTCATCTTGTTGAAGTAGCATTCAAATCAGACTTAAATTCAGCAATATGTGTCTCATTGGGACCAGTGATCAGCAAATCATCCACATAAAGAACAACAATGAGAAGTACATCGCCCTCACGCTTGACATACAATGTGATTTCTGTTGGACTATTACGAAAGCCTCGTTTGACCAAATGAGTGTCAGCTTTCTCATACCAAGCACGAGGAGATTGCTTCAACACATACAATGCCTTCTTACATCTACACAATTTGTCCTCTTGTCCTTTCTTGACAAAACCGCGAGGCTGCGTTACATAAACTTCGTCAAATATGTCACCATTCAAGAAAGCAGTAACAATGTCTGATTGATGTACATCCCAACCAAAATGAGATGCCAATGCACATAGAAAAGAAACAATAGTCATACGACAAGTGGGAACAAAAGTTTCTTCATAATCTATGCCTTTTTGGTGCGCATAGCCTTTTGCAAAAAGTCGAGCCTTATGGCGATCAACCTCACCATCCGCCTTGCGTTTCAACTTGTCAACCCACTTTGTACCAATGGCCTTTTTGCTAGGAGTCAAATCACATAAAGTCCATATGTCATTTTCTATAAGTGCATTATATTTTGATTGCATGGCAGCCATCCAATCTTTTAAATTATGTACTTCATCAAAAGACAGAGGTACCACAACATCATGTAAGCTGGACACAGCCATAGCATAACAATTTGATGCATAAGATGCATGGTGAGAACTTGAACGAGTACGTCTAGACAAAGGTGCATCCAATTTACTGTCACACAATGTATGCACCAACCATTTTGGCATACCTTTAGCGTGCTCATCTTCAACCCTTTCCTCAGCAAGTACATCATGTACATCAACATCAGTAATAGGCTGATCTGTAACATTTTTAGAAACCCCCATAGGTTGTACGTTTGCCTCATTGGAATTTACATTCATACTTCCACCACTAAAAAGAGGCAACAAAGTGTCATAAATGTCATGTGAGCTTACATTACTGTCTCTAGTACATGACCACAAGGGCTGAATAGAATCTTCCACAAACATGACATCCCATGAAACCAAAACACGCTTTGTCTATGGAAGATACAGGTTGTAACCTTTGCTTTCAACACTGTAACCAACAAAACACATTTGACAGCCTTATCATCCAATTTTCTACGTTGTTTTTGTGGCACCAAAGCATATTCCAAACAGCCAAAAACACGCATGTGCTCAATAGAAGGCTTTCTATCATGACATGCTTCATATGGAGTAATAGATTGCAACGCTTCCGTAGGACACCTGTTTAGTACATAAGTGGCATACATGATGGCCTCAACCCAAAAATAATGCGGCAAAGCTTGACTTTTGACCATACATCGTGCCATTTCCATAAGTGACATGTTTTTTCTGTCAAACAACATCATTTTGCTGAGGCGTATAAGGCACTGTACATTGGTGTTTTATCCCACGACTAGCGAAAAATTCATTAAATTCATGAAACATATACTCCCCCCCTCGATCCGAGCGGAGGGTGCCCATAGTACATTTTGAGACATTTTCGAACATAGCCAGAAATTGTTTGAAGCACATAAAAACTTTAGACACTTTGCTTTAAGAGGAAATACCCTTGCCTGGAGTAATCATCAATGAAAGTCACAAAGTAAAGGTAATTGCCCAAGGATGGAGTTTGCATGGGCCCATGAACATCACTATGCACAAGCTGTAACCTGCATGTGGCCCTAACTAAACCATCCCTTTGGAAACATAGAACGCTACATCTTACCCAAAATACAGCCTTCACAAACGTGTTTGACAGGTGCTTCAAGAGGCGGCAAAGAAGCAACCAAATCAGATTTTTGCAAACGCAGCATACTGGCAAAATTTAGATGAACAAAACCTGCATGTGGCCCTAATTGAACCATCCTTTGGAAACTTGATACGTTGCATCTTACCCAAAATAAAGCCTTCACAAATGTGTTTGACAAGTGCCTCAAGAGGCGCCAAAGAAGCAACCATATCAGAGTTCTGCAAACGCAGCAAACGCAGCAAAATTTAGATGACCAAAACGTGCATGCCAAAGTTTTTCATCTGAAATAGCCTTTGAATCCAAAACAGCATTTGCAAAATTTTTCCCACACTTGTCATACAAAGTGACCTTATACAGCCCACGGCATAAAATGCCAGATGCAACAATTTCATCACCAAAACTGAGATCATGTATTGTACATCTGTCATCCATAAATTTGACTACAAGACCAAGTCTAGCAAGTGCAGATACAGACAAAATATTCTTCTTGATCCCAGGTACATAAAGTGCATCAACAAGTGTGAAAGAACTACCATTTGCAGCAATAAGCACAATCTTTTCAACTCCTTGAACTAGATAAGAGGCATTGTTGGCACAAGTAATTGAATTCCCATGAGGGATAGACTCAAGAGAGGTGAATAAATCACAATGTGAGGTAATGTGCTTTGTAGCACCATTGTCAAAATACCACACATGTGAATCTGCAGTAGAAATTGACATGCATGCATCATGGACAACAGGATTATAGCTACACTCTGCACTAAAAGCCCATTCTACATCAACATCGGCATCACAGTCTCCTTTCACAGAAGACTCAACAGTAGCTACATTTGTAGTGGAACCAGCATTTGCAGTGGAACCACCCTCTTTCTTCTTAGCCTCTTTGGCCTTCAACTTAGGACATTGCTTAATCAAGTAATCATTAGCTTTACAATAATGGCAACGCATCTTCTTCTTGCCCTTATCACCAAAATTTCCAGACGAGCTGCTCTGAATAGAAGCATTAGGTATAGGTGATTTTCCACTCGCAGAAGAACCATAAGAAGTGGTTGCATTGTTGTTACCACCCTTTCTTTGAGCAGCAATAAAAGCCTGTTCAACTGCACGCTGTCTAGTCCTCTTTTTTTTGGAAAGGGACTCTTGCAACAGTAATGTGCATAATGCATCAAACTTGACAACTTCAAGATTTCCTTGGGTCATAAGTCTCCAAGTACTAGCAAAAGTCTGGTAAGAATCTCGTAAGGGATCAAGAATAGTTTGCACAAGGGAACTATCAAAAGTGACTTCACCTACAGAAATAAGTTGCTCATTGACATCCTTGACACCAGCAAGGAAAGTTTCCATATCATCTTCCTCATGCATAATCTTCGACTCCAGCTCTTTACGTAGCAATGCAATTTTTGCCTCATTGTGGCGTGCATAAAGACCACCCAGAATATCCCAAGCCTGTTTTGTAGATTTTGTTGAACGAATGTGAGGAGTGATGGTGTGCTTCATAGACAATACAATTAACACATGAGCCTACGCATCCTTTACATCCCAACGAGCTTGCTCTATCGTAGGCAAAACAACTCTAAATAACAGCAGCAATCCTTAGGATGACCTGCAACATCCTCAACATCGCTTACATCCTTTGAACTAGGATGTACATCAATACCATGCACAAAATTCCAAACACCCTTTGACACAAGAACATGTTGCATCATGTAAGCCCACATAGGATAATTGTCCCCATCCAATATGTCCTCATTAGCAACACATGTGTGTTGTTTTCATCCATGGTAAATGTTGCATCTGATGTGAAAACTACCCAAAAATAGGAGAAACAAAGCGGGAACAACACGTGCTATATAGCAAAAACCGTAGAAGACTGTAAGGGACCTGTTATGCAAAAAACGGCACTGACAAAAAATTTGCACAAAATGATGAAATAGCATGTGCAGTATTGCTACCTGTAGTGGAAACGGAGGCCGAAATGAGCCCAAATCAAAAATCTAAGCAGACTAAACTCTACGAGCTTTCTTGAAATTTTTGTTGACATGCAAACGCTTGCCAAAGCTCACTGAAATCAGAGAAAGTGAGCACGTGTGTGCTGGAGCTGCTGGCGACTAAGCTCGGGAGGACGCAACGTGCTCTGAACCAATTTTGGGAATTAGGGTTGCAAGAAAACACACACAGCTTGGAGAAGACAAAGGAATCTCAAGGCACACAATAGAGAGTGTACTACTTAGTGTGCAATGGAAAGATATATAGCCCTAGAGTGATGGGCGTATATACAAAGCATAGAGGAAAAAACCTCTTAAAGAGGGAAAAAATGCATTGATGGTCCTAAGTTTGTTCACACACATCGCTACCACATGTATATGGTAACAAAGACAATGGGGTCTAAGAGGGCCTCTTTATTTTGTAGTTTAAGTGAGTCACACTTTTTGTATTAAGAAAGAAACCAAAGCATAGCTTTTGAATTCAAATGGGAAAAATGGCTAATTTACTTGAAATTAAATTTTCCCTCAAAATGAGATTTAAAATCTAGTGGGTAAAACCATATCATGTAACATGTCTAAAGAAAGAACTCGACGTGTAGATCATAGACCTATAAAGCTCCGCTCAAATCAGAAACCATATGTAGGAGTTATGGAAGGCAGTAAATCATAAAATTGACAATCCCCTTTTTTGGGAGATAGTGCATTCTTTGACCACTCTGTGACACACTCACCATCCTGGCACACATGGCGTGCACCAATTTGTCAAAACATTAATCACCTCCATAATCTCATGGAAAATAAAGAGGCACTTCTAAAATCCATCTTCTTCCTAATGTATCATTTTCATTTTTTGCTTTCATACTTTTGGATTTTGTATACCCTCAAGATAGTCTCCGAATCATGAGGAAAACTCAAACTGGCCGTATGTTTATTGTTTTTTTTTTAATCTATCTGGGCAACCCCCTTTTTAATCTATCTGGGGAACCCCCTTTTGTGGGTACTAATACTAAATAGCCAATGAGCATTTTTTAACTTTCAAACCTTTGATTAGGTCATTACTAACTTGAAGTGCTAATTAGTCTAAACTCTACCTAATAGGCCTAAGACATAGGCAAAGCCTGCATCATGACAAGGACTATGCTATGAAAAGAAGTACCGTGCATTTAAGGAAAATCCAAACAATTAATTTAAATGCAATTTAATAAGCAAATAAGTGAAGCAATTAACCTACATGTATGCAAAACATACAAGAAACTACTCGAGAAGTACAATGCACATATGTCAATACGTAAAATCATGCCATCAAATACAGACTACCACAATCATAATAGAAATTATAGAAAGTAGTACACCTGTAATCATGGCACTTATCTTGTAAAGTAGATGTGGTAAAAGAAGTGTGAAGTGGAATCGTATTGTGTGACCAGCAATCTATTTTTGTAATGGGGACCTCCTATAATCATGGCACTCATCTCAAAAAGTAGATGTAGTCGTAGAAGTGTGAAGTGGAATTGTATTTTGTGACCAGCAATCTATTTCTATAATGGGGACCTCCTTTTGTCAATGAAGATGGATGTGTGTAAATGAGGATATTCTTGTGTCAATTTTGGCGGCAGTCACGGCACTGTGAATAGCTAAACCCACCTCAAACATCTTTTACCTATACAAATATACTAACATAACACTATACCTTCAAGAGGCACATCAACATAAAAATAACTTTTTTATTCACTGGAATTAAAAATAGACTCAAAGTTTGGAACACTAATCATCTAGTAGTTTTCACACTAACATTGTATGATCAAGATAAGAGAATGTTGTATAGTTTGGCTAGTAGTCCCAATCCTCCTTGTCATACCATACACATAGGTTCACTAGGAATTTCACTAGGCATGGATACTCATCTTGTGCAAAAGGATAAGCATGTGCAATTGGGGAAACATTCTCTACTAGATAGAAATTATTCATGATCAATAGACGTATCAACCATTCTCACTCCTCAAAAAATTTCTTGCATATGCTAGTTTAGCTACCAGATCCCATTCAGAGGAAAGTATAGGGTAGCACACACATGTGACACACTTGAGAAAAGTAAAGAGGATACCCCTCACCAAAAGTAAAAGTGGATGAAGCGGGCGACGTTGTTGTATTTTTCATATCTATGAGCACAAATATATCATTAGTAGGTTTTTATAAGACAATTAAAATGTTGTTACATAGTGTGTGTAATATCACACAAAGCTTGTATTTATACTCTCATGGTTATGTTAGTATTTCTCTTTTACTAGTTTTTATTTTTGATGTGCTTGAGTATATATATATAATACACACACATACTCCCTAAAATCCAGAATCTACAAGGTCATGGAAGGAAGTTTGATAGGGAAGCAAGTGAATGACGGATATAAGTACTCCACCCTTCCTTTTGTAGATCATACCTTTTGGAATGATGCCATCACCCTTTGAAGCCATTTAGTCCAAGTGCCAACATTGATGGCTTTGGAAAATAGTTTTGTATGACTCTAGGTGAAACATCAAGTTGCAAGGGTGGTAAGGTACTCTCCCGTGAATGAACATGAAGTATTGCATTTGATAGTGAATTTACAATGTGTGATGTGTGTTGTTTTGTGTTTTTAGGAGAGTACATTAGTAGAGAGCGATGTTATAGAAGCTTCGACATCAATTAATAAACTATATGAGGAGCTAGAAACTTCCGATGATGCTCCACTTTTTGAGCTTGATGGACATTATTGATACATTTTGGTTATTAAAATTATATTGAGGTCCAGTGTAGCATGATCATTAATCTTTCCCTTACCATGGTCATCTCAATAGGTGTTGGAGATATAGAAGGTGACAAAGAATTTGTTGTAGGTGATGGGGAATGACTCAATCTATGTTTAGGTACCCAAATTTGACAATTTTCATGATAGTATCCTTGGAATTCTAACAATGGTTAAGGTATCCAATGCACGATATGGGTATGTTTTCTACAAGTATTTTCCTTGGAACTAAATAGAATAATAGAAGAATAAAAGAATAGAAGCATCAGTCATTGACGATAAAGCCTTGGGAACCCATTCATACTTAATGTGTGTCACAGTAGGTTGAGCCTTTGGGGTACATTTGTTGTATTAATTGTGGGGGTCAAATCCTTAGAGAGGTCAACAGCAATGGAGGATGTTTTAACCACTTGTGATTGTGGAGTGGACAATTGACTCCAGACGATAATAAATTATATTTAGCATATCTGTCTACTAATACATTATATAATACCTTTCCATAAGGGCTATTCAATTTAATTGGCTATCATAGGGATGGATCAAACTCTAAGGAATCCTAATTGGTCTCCATGAAAACACGTGGAATTCCAAGATTAGCTTCCCATTGGCACTTAATATGTTGTTATTGTTCTTAAGCGTAACCCTGGCTTGTATCTTTTTTGACTAAGCTTGTTCTTTTGCTACTTTCTTTTGATGTACGGAATGTAATTCCTCTTGTACTATAGGGATCATAGTACCTTTTGAATTTACTTCATTGAACATTCCAATAGTTTAAACTCCATCAAAAGTCTCTACACAATTGGTACCTTGCGGGGTAATCTCCTTTCTTGGTGTATTTCAATGTCTTATTTCTATTACGCACTCCATACATAAGGGCTTTATCCCCAACAATGAGATCCTTGTGTTTCGAATGGTGATCAAACTATTTCTTCCATCTATGCTTTTTTGTAAAGGCATTTTGCACACCAAATTGCCTTTCCTTCTCCAACCTTTCTAGGATATATATAAGCACTCAACTAGAAAATTACCATCCTAGCCTTTAGAGCAGTTGCATGATGACTTGGAATGACAAATTCCCACAGCATTACCGCTTCTTGGACTTATACCATTTTAAATGGTGTGGAGTTAAAGGTTAGTTTGTAAGCGGTACTATACATAAGCACTCAACTAGAAAATTACCATCCTAGCCTTTTAGAGAAGTTGCATAATGACTTGGAATGACAAATTCCCACAGTATTACCACTTCTTGGCCTTATACCATTTTAAATGGTGTGGAGTTAAAGGTCAGTTTGTAAGTGGTACAATAGGCCCAGAGAGTTGATATAAGCTTCAAATCCCAATCAGTACGACAATTTTCAACCATCTTGCTCAAAATAAAAATAAAAAATTTGTTGTACTATCAGCTTGGCCATTTTCTTGTGGATAATAAGGTGTAGACTTATGATGTGATATCACGAAACCTGATGTGAGTTCCTTTATCATTTCGTTTATGAAATGGGTACCATTGTCACTCTTAATCTCAAAGAGACATCCCAATCAAGTAATAATATTCTCAAAGAGAGAAACTTAGTTGTTTTCCTTACATCGACCTTGTGTGTAGCCCTAGCTTATGGGACCCACAAAATCTAAGGCCCACTTTTCAAATAGCTGATTTATTTTAATAGGATGTAGGGGCATCTTATCTTTTCTTTGTATCTTAGCATAACATTGGCATTCATCACAGCTCTTTGTAAAGAGTGATGCATATTTAAATAAAGTGGGCCACCAATAGCTTGATTGCAATACCTTTGTAGTATTCAAATCTCCTAGAAAGTGATCACCAGCTACACCCATATGTGCTTCTTGGAAAATGTAAAAATACTCATCCTCACAAGGGAATGGCACCTAAGAATGTCATTTTTTTCTCACGTATATAGAGTTTCATTAATTAGGTAATAAGACTGTAAGGAACAGCACCTAAGAATGTCATTTTTTCTCACGTATATAGAGTTTCGATAATTAGGTAATAAGGTTGGCATTCCTTGATTAACTTTTGAGCCAAATCCTTTTTGAGCTCTTTGGCTGGACAATTTAGCTAAAAAGTTAACAAGCATCTCACTCCATTGGGGCTTGGTCTCAACCATAAAGAGGGAAGTATCAAGAAACTCATCATCAACTCTAGTGGGAGCTTACCATTTGGTGTGCAAGACAAATGATCATGTTTTTTGTCAGGTCTCACACGCATTGTAAAATCAAATTCAAGGAGAATGAGTAACCATACTATGATTCTTCCCATGAAACATGGTTTGTTTACGAGATATAGTAATGCTTGATGATCAACATAAAACAAAAACTTGGAAGCTAGGATATCATACCAATTTTTTTCTACCACATAAATAATTGCTAGCCCTTTTAATTATGTAGTATTGTAGTTCATCTTAGCATCATTCAATTGGTAACTAGTAAACCTAATAGGGTAGTCCAATTTATGTTGTCACAGAATGGCTGAGTTAGAACACATGAGTAGGGGATTGGAGGAAGATTTATGTGGGAGCTTTTGAGGAAGATTTTCTTAAAAAAATAGAACAATTGATAATTTTTTTGAAAAAGCTTCCTCTATGCTCGTTTTAGTGGATTGAGTCAAATAGACAAAAAAGATCTCTTTTCGCTCTTCGTATTCAAGACAACCATAGTGATTAAATGATCTTACAAAATAGCCAAAAACACACGTAGCACTTGAGAAACAAAAAACTAACAAGTTTGCATAAAAATGAAACGATTGAGTTTATAATT
Organism: Adiantum capillus-veneris; assembly: GCF_014529385.1. Taxonomy (NCBI): domain Eukaryota; kingdom Viridiplantae; phylum Streptophyta; class Polypodiopsida; order Polypodiales; family Pteridaceae; genus Adiantum; species Adiantum capillus-veneris. Next base: position 151,291,847 of record NC_140949.1, on the reverse strand, counting down.
ACCACAACAAACAAAAGCTATAGTTACAAGTATTTGAGACAAAACGGAACACATCTATTTAATCAGAGAATATTCAAAGCATGAGTATACATTGGAAGACCACAACTAGCATCATCTACATAATTTGAGGTATCTTGCAACTAGTCTACTATATGGGATGGGCTGGTGGATCCAATTCCGCAATGTCTGGATGCGGCTCCACAAGAGAAGCTGCCTTTAGGGAACGCTCGACCTCCTCTGCTAGTCTCTTGTCTCGCTCCTGAATCTCTCGCAGTTGATGGGATTGCATCTCTAAAACGGCGTTCAGTTTGTTGGAGACATCCTCATTGCTTTCAAGTATTGTCATCGTACGTCCCATCTGGCTACCCATTAAGGCCAATGCACCGCAATCACCCCTGTATTGAACAACAACATCGTTCTCATTAGTGTATTGTGCAAGCAATTGCCAAGAACCAATGCCCATGCGGATCCATGCCCCCTACACCACAAATATATGTCAAAGGATTTACTTACATGAAAAAAGAAAACCATACTTGGAGCCAACGATAGAAGGACCATACCTCGCATTGGTGTCCCATCTTCCTCTTGTGTCCAAGCACCCTCTTGTAGCAAATTGTACCAAGCATCATCTGATGGAATGTCAATGGCCTTTAAAGGCCAAGACTGCTCTTTTCTCGTAGCTGACACTAACAACGTGCACATGGTTCTACTCTTTGTCTTGCACACAGGTGTCTTACACACACCACATTCAAGTGGTCTTCTTGCCAACCAATAGATGACGCCATATCATGCACCATTCCATAACTATCTGATGGACAAACAACCACAAGTACGCGTATGTCGTTGGCAGTTGCCAATGCAAGTCATGCAAGTTGCCAAAATGGCATGCTTCCATCTTGTTCCAATCAGGTACATTTGTTTTAGATAGCCCATACACAGCCATGTTTGATGGCAAGAAAAGAATAGATGCGTTGATCGATGAATCAGAGGCCGACCATCACGTATTGGCATCAGAAACTTCTCCACCACGTGAAGCTTGACAGTGCTCAACAATGCATTTTTCAAGTCCTCCTTCGTCTTGTCCCATCCAAGATGCAGAATCAGGACACGCTCTCCACCGCCAGCTGAAAAACCAAAACATTTACTAAGCAAGCATGCTCTTGCATCATACTTAAATGGTTAACCATTTACCCAAGATTATAAATCACTAATAGATGGTATTGTAACAAGGGACAAGTCTGAGACAGTGTATACATGTCTTGCTACCTTATTCACAGCCGCTTAATACCTGCGCGGATGACAAGAATTAACTATGCCTCTCATCTATTGTCTATGTATAAATTCACATGCTCTTAATGCCCCATAAGCTGCTCCAATATATCTATGATGAACCAATTTTTAGGCACTTCCCCTTTCTATCTCAATCTCTATCTTGTTATCTATATAGTAGTTTCTAGATTCCTCTCGTTTTGACCTAGAAGGAGATAGAAAGTAAGTGAGAGGAAGAAGGAGAGGGAAGCATCGGTGGTAAAGGCGATCAGGTTAAGATCACTTTATGCATCTATAATTCCCTATCCCTCCCACACTCTTTCATCCTCCTATCCACAAAAATCCCAAAATACCCTTGTATCTGCTCCAATTTTCACATGCCTTATCCATTTTTTATGCTCTAGATCTATCTTTAAGAATCTTAGACAAACATTATTATGAAATAAACTGATAAATATGTGTCACTTGTGTCTACAAATAATGAACTATTTGGTCTGAGAGCCCACAATAAAACCACAAATCATACTTCTAGTATAACCTAATGATGGAGAGGCAATATTGCTATACCTTTCATCTCTCTCTCTCTCTCTCTCTCTCTCTCTCTCTCTCTCTCTCTCTCTCTCTCTCTCTCTCTCTCTCTCTCTCTCTCTCTCTCTCTCTCTCTCTCTCTCTCTCTCTCTCTCTCTCTCTCTCTCTCTCTCTCTCTAGGTTTCAAGGAGATGGTTACCTTACAAAAGTATTGCTCGGTTGTAACCACTTTCAATCTACTCTCAATCATCAATGAGTCACCCTTATTTATAGGCATCTATGCCGCCCTCTATCTTTCATCATCCTATCTAACTTCCATCTCTCCCTCTCTCTCACATCCCCTCTACCTCCCTTGAGCTCACCAAGTGTGGTGAGCGCACTCACCACACTTGGTGAGCTCAAGGGAGGTAGAGAGGATATGAGAGAGAAGGAGAGATGGAAGTTAGACATCAAGATGAAAGATAAGGTCGAAATAGTTTCTTAGGGATTATTACCTTACAAGTAGCTGCCCTTCTTGTTACCGCCGTCTTGAAACTCTTTATCATAATGGAGGTACCATTATTTATAGGCATTTCCCTCCCCATGTGAACCTTCTCCTTTGATATCTTCTCAAGCATTTTCTCTCACCCTGTTGCTCATTATTTTGCCCAAGCGCTAGCGCTCAAGCATTGTGATAGGAGGGATGCAATTGTTTTGTTTTGCCTATGTGTAATCCATCACTTTACCTAATTTGTGTGGCAAAAGGCTCTTATTGCCACAAACTTCCATTTCCACAAGGCAAAACTGGATCCCGATGTTATGCACCATGTTATGTCTACACTACCCTATGCTATGCACCATGTTATGTCTACACTACCCTATGCTATGCACCATGCCTGAGCGCTAGCACTTCATGCACCCTCATCCTGCTCTCTTTGATTATCATTCTATGCAACATCCGTGCTCTTCATCATGCTTGAGTGAGTGCTTGGGCAACATGATGATGAGAGCTAGTCTTAAAAAGTAAACTCAAGTCAACCTACTCAAGTCTTAGAAAGTTGCCACTCTAGCAATCACCATGGTAAACAATAATGATTATCGCTAATTATTACACTAGCTCTACTTAAAACTGCTATTAACACTTGGGCATCAAGAGGATTGTGGCTACTTATTTCTTAACATAGCGCTGACTCTTAACTAAGCAATGGTGGAGTACTAACACACTTAGTATAGAATGCTAATTAGCATTGTAGATCGTAGGATTTGCCAACAGACTACATGGTAACTTTGATAAGTATCATATAGAGGATAGCTTACTAAAATAGATTAGCACTACCACGTCAGCTTTTGAAGGTGCACTATTGCCTGCTCTCCATGCTACTTGAGTGCTAGCGCTTGGGCAACATAATGAGCAAGAAGAGCAGAAATCAAAATGCGAGATAGCCTACCTGGCGTGCTTTGATGAAATGATCTCTAACTTCTTTGTTTGCGTGCGCCCTTTGAGGCCAGACTTGAGATTCCTTTGCTAAATCAATTCTCTCCAGCTCAAACGTCACAACTTTTCCTGCAAAAGCAATTCGCTCCTACTGAAACCCTTCCTATATCAAACTGCTATAGATATTGAGCCACTGATTTGCTTTGCTATATTTTCTAAAAATTTTGCTGAAAATACCCCTAAAATCTTTCCATTAATCTCTATAACTCAATATCTATGTCGAAGAGTGGGCTCTAGCGCTAGCGCTCACCCCTCTAGAAGGCATTGAGAGAAAGAGAAAGAGGAAGAGAAGCAATCAAGAGAGTAGGGTGATGAGGAGAGAGTAGGGAGAGTAGGAAGGGAGGAATGGCATCTGAATTTAATGTGATAATCAATAGTTACATCAATTACCCTTCTACCGATTCCTTTTATCCCTCTTTGTCACTTCCTCTTTCTCCCTCAAGATCACCTCAGCCTACTTGGTGATGTTGAGGGAGATAGAGAAAAATTGAGAGCGAGGGATTAAAGCATCTATTTTTCCTATGAATTAGTTATAATTAGCAACTTTATTTTTAGTGCAAGGGTTTATCCGAATTTGAGTGCTTCGCTAGGTAATTTTTCACAAATTAGAGGTCTTTTTGGGATTTTATGACAATAGTGAGGGTGTATTTTGATTGTTCAAGGCCTTCTTATCTTTGTTCCTGAACTTTACTCCTTAATGAAAATTGAGATCCGTTTTGAGTGCTTGCATGTGATTTGTCACAAATTGCATAGCAAAAGATGGAACTATGCTTGCAATTAATGAAGCAATTACTCTCCAAAACTTGAATAACCCACCCAAATCTCACTTTTATCATCTTGTTATGATATACAATCAATCCTCTTAGCTAAACCTACATTTTTTTTTGAAAGTATATAATCTACTAAACAGGGTTGTTTTGGGTGTTTTGTAAATTTTGAATGGCATTTTGGGATTTTATGACAAAATAGTGGGGGTATTTTAAGAATAGTTTAAATACCCTTGTAATATTTTTGTTAGCTTGTTGAAAGATTTCTAATCTTTTCCCTTATCTAACAATTGAGATCCGATTTTGAGTTCTTCGCACAAGTGAAAAAAATGCACTAATGCCAAGAAGTAAAGAAGCAAGCTCTCCTCTTATAACACCAATTTAGGAATTTAGGGAATTCTTCAAGTCCCATTTTTTAACATAGAACTTGAAAACTCAAAGCTTTTTGTCTCTTTTGCTCTAAATTTAGCACATATATTGATTGTTCCATTTATGATCAAGGCACTAGAAGATCAATTTAGGAATGCTCTGGAAAGTTCATCCCATCTTTTATAATGGTGCTTCTAATTTTGGCTATCTAAAGGAGTCAATCATGTAGTGTATACTATCCTCTTAATAGTGGAAGAATATATGCTCTACAACTAAATATACATATACATTTTAACTATTTGGAGATAAAAATTTTGATAGTTTTCTAATGTTACATAAAAATTAACTTCACTTTTTTAAAATTTTGGACAAGGTAAATTTCAAAATAGTAACCAATGATTGGACTTTTTCCAAGAACAAAGATACAATTTTCCTCCTTTAGACCAAGTTTATGCAAGAAAAAATAAAACATGCTAATGATTATAAAAGCTTGAAAATGTCTATCACAATTCTTGAAACAAGCTATAGGTTTGTGATCTCTAAGAGAAAGGTTTTGTTTAAAGTTTAGAATTCTCACAAGGGTCAATCTTAATTTTGAGCCTTCAACATTTTCTAGGCATAAAATTGGCATGAAGCTTGAACTTGAGCTTCTACCCACTTATAAGCACAAAATGGGCATGGGTTTTAGCCTCCACCCCATTTTGGGTAAGGAATGGGCAAGATCCTTGAACTTAAGGGCAAGCCTCTATCACTTGCTAGATAGAAAATGGGTACAAGGCTCGCCACTCCACCCCTCCTAGCTACAAAATGGGAAGAAAGGAACTCACATGGATATCTCAAAAAGAAAGTGGTCATGAGACCTCATGTACCTTGTAACTTGTTGTAGAAATAATGGGCATGAGGCTCGAACTTAAGTTCGAACCTCCACCTCATTCACACAAATTATTGGTATGATGCTCAGATTCAAACACAAGCCTCCACCCCTACTAGGTACAAAATGGGAAGAAAGGCAGTTACATGGTATATCTCAAAAAGAAATCGGGCATGAGACCTCCTCTACCTTGTTGTAGTAATAATGGGCATGAGCCTCGAACTTAAGTTCGAACCTCTACCTCATTATTTTGACACAAATTATTGGCATGAGGCTCAAATTCAAACACAAGCCTCCACCCGTACTAGGTACAAAATGGGAAGAAAGGCAGCGACATGGTATATCTCAAAAAGAAATCGGTCATGTGACCTCCTCCACCTCATTGTAGTAATAAATATGTCCATGAGGCTCAAACTCAACCCCTCCAAGGTACAAAAAAGGCACAAGACACCCACATGGCATAGTTCAAAAACCTAACACAAGGCAACAAAAAGTAGAGAGAGAGAGAGAGAGAGAGAGAGAATGGATTCTACAAAAGATACTTGGTGGACGCAATCTTGTTGCACACAAGATATTCTTAAATTCATAATTGCCCTGGTCCAATGCTGTTAATTGAAGCTGACTAGCACAATATGGCATATCTCTTCTGGCTACCTGGAGGTCTCTTGGAGGTTCTCTTCAAAATGACATGGTTGCCGAGAGGTTTAGAAGGGACAGGATCCCCTTTTGCTTCGTCATCCTCCAAAGCTGTCGGCTTGTCCCTTCTTGTTGCAGGAGCAGCTGGGATCATGCCGCCTCACACTGTACATTTGTCTCTGCAAAGCCACAGATGCTGGCAACAATCCAGGCGACATAAAGGCGGATGGTTTAGCATGGACTTCTAGCACGAACGATCATTACTGGGCAGTTCAGCAAGTGGGATTGCCACCTCACACCGTCCGTTTGTCTCTACAGATCCACAGATGCTAGAAGCAGTTCAAGCGATAGTGGGGTGGAGACTCAATGCTGAGAGGTTCAGCATGGTGACAGTGGGGTGCGACTCAATGTTGAGAGATTCAGCATGGTGATTGTGGGGCTGATGGTTGCCAAGAGGTTCACCATGGTAATCGATAGCAGCGTTTCCAGATCCGCCGTTAGTATATGACGGCCGTCAATTTCAAAATTCAAATTAAAGTGTTCTAAATTTGGATGGGTGGCCAAGGTCGAGCATACAAATTCTTCATCGTGCGGATGGGCCACACCCTTTGTTCACTTAGAGATCAAGAGTAGAGCATACATTGACCCTCTAGGCTCAACCTCAAGTTTGAGCATTTGGTTCAACACTTTGTGCTAGACTTGGGGAAAAATGCATTTGAGCCTCCAAGGTAGTTATGAGTGAGAGTACCGTCTCGCTAAATTGAGTGTTTGCAAGGGCTCAATGTGGTGAAACAACTTGGTGCACATGTCACGAATAGAGCTTCCAAAACTTGGAGGGGATGGATCTACGCTCTATAAGCACTCCAAAAGCTGGCTTGATCATGAGTTTTTACAAAGCATCAGCATGCCAACCGGTTGTGCCAGGTCACAAGTAGCTCAACAAAGCAAATAACCTATTGAAACTGCTGCAACAAAATGGGCAAATTGGTAAACCCTTACTTGCTCATCGGAAGGCTACCGAGAAATTTTCTTGCACTTTGTCATAGTCGTGTGCCAGGAATGAGTGCATATAGAACGTGAGAATGGTGAGCCTCTCCAACCCTTGCAAAAAGTGTTAGGTGGGATGTGGCTTTGAGGGTGTTTACAAGTCATAGACTTGAGCCTCAACAGCAATTTTGATTCCATCTTTCCTAATCTGTTATCACCACAAAGACTCTACAATTGTTTTTGTTTGCATTGGCAAGGAGCCTGAACCTAGAGCTTGAGCCTCCACATCTCTAGACACACTCTATAATTGTTTTTGTTAGTCAATGCATTGGCAAGGAGCCTAAACCTAGATCAGCTTGAGCCTCCATGTCTCTTAACAAAACTTTTGGTCTTATTCTTGCTCAATAGTTACTAGTCAGTGGTGGACATAGCTGTCATAGGAGTAAAACATCACATGTTTTCTTTATACACATCTTTTTATGTTTTAGCACAACTAGAATTTTCACAAGATCGAGACTTATGCATTGGCAAGGAGACTCATCCTAGAGTTTGAGCCTCTAAATCTCATCTACCACAAGCTTTGTTTGGGAGAATCATAATCGAAATTTAATAGTGTTCCTCAGTGAGAATTTGCATAGTCTATAGAAACGTAGCCAAAAAAAAAAATCCTCATTGAATACTCATCCTTCTTAGCATTTTGTTAGCAGTAACTATAGTTAACCATAAGCGCGAGTTCCCTAAATAAAACTAAGAGTGTCAAACATTACATATGTGTAGTCTTCATGCACATTTTCTTATAAATGGTATTTCTTGTAGACAAGAAATATGAGGACATCATTCACACTAGCTCTCATCCTACAAACTATAAATGAGACGAAGACAAGAAATATGTCCCATTTTTATGCATTTTTCCCAGTTTTCCTAAATTGATCTTTTATGGAAGGCTACTAGTATTTTTATGTTTGGAAAAATATTATCTCTTTTCTACTCTAGGTAAATTTGGCATGCATTATAGCAAATAAGTGAACTATGCCTGCAATTTATGAAGCAATTATTTTCCAAGACTTTTATAACCCACCCAAATACCACTTTTAGCATCTGGTTATGATATACAATCAGTCCTATTTGTTACCATATACATGTGATAGTGATGTGTGTGAACACACTAGGACCGCCAGGGCATTTTTTCCTCATTAGGAGGTTTTTTCCCCCGTGCATTGTATATACGCCCATCACTGTAGGTCAATCTATCTTTCCATTGGACACTAAGTAATACACTCTCCGTTGTGTTCCTTGAGCTACCTTCGTCTTCTCCAAGCTGTGTGTGTTCTCCTGCAACCCTAATTCCAACAATTGGTATAAGAGTAGGTTGCGTCCTCCCGAGCTTAGTCGCCAGTAGCTCCAGCACACACTTGCTCACTTTCTTCGATTTCAGTGAGCTTTGGCAAGCATTCGCGCAGGTTGACAAAAATTTTGGGAGCGCTCGTAGAGCTCAGTCTGCTCAGATTTTTTATTCAGGCTCATTTCGGCCTCCGTTTCCACTACAGCTAGGTCTGTGCATGCAATTTTGTCATTCTGTGCAAAATTTCTATCAATGCCAAATACTGCATAATAGGTCCCATACAGTCTACCAAGGGTTGTGCTATATAGCACCTAATGGTCTCACTCAGTTTCTCCTTATTTTGGGTAGTTTTCACATCACGTACAGGCATTTTTCATGGCTGACAACAACACAGATGTTTGTTGCTGAGGACGGATTGGATGGGGACAATTACCCTATGTGGGCTTACATAATTCAACCTGTTCTTGTGTCAAAGAGCATCTGGAATATTGTGCAAGGCATTGATGTATGTCTAGGTTCTGAGGATGTAGGTGATGTTGAGGATGTGGCAGGTCTTGCTGCAAGGATTGTTGTTGTTAGAGTTGTTTTGCCTACGGTAGAACAAGCTCATTGGGATGTAAAGGATGTGCAGGCTCATGCATTGGTTGCAGGCTCATGCATTGGTTGCATTTTCTGTGAAGTGCACCATTACTCCTCACATCCATTCATCAAAGTCTGCAAAATAGGCTTGGGATATTCTAGCAGGTCTTTATGCAAGCCGCAAAGAGCTAAAATTGCTTTGCTACGTAAAGAGCTGGAATCGAACATTATGCATAAGGAAGATTATATGGACACTTTCCTTGCTAGTGTCAAGGATATCAATAAGCAACTTATTTTCTGTAAGTGAAGTCATTTCAGATGACTGTTCTTGATGCCTTACGAGATTCTTACCACACTTTTTCTAGTACTTGGAGACTTATGACCCAAGGAAATCCTGAAGTTGTCAAGTTTGATGCATTACGCACATTGTTGTTGCAAGAGTCACTTTCCAAAAAAAACAAGACTAGGAAGTGTGAAGTGGAACAGGCTTTTATTGCTTCTCAAAGAAAGGGTGGTAACAGCAATGCAACCACTTCTTATGGTTCTGCTTCGAGTGGCAAAAAATTTGTTCCTAATGCTTCTACTGGCAGCAATTTGTCTGGAAATTCTGATGATAAGGGCAAAAAGAAGATGCGTTGCCATTATTGTAAAACTAATGATCACTTGATCAAGCAGTGTCCTAAGTTGAAGACCAAAGAGGCTAAGAAGAAAGAGGGTGGTTTCATTGCAAATGCTGCTTCCACTACAAATACAGCCATTGTTGAGTCTTCTGTGAAAGGAGACTGTGATGCTGATGTTGATGCAGTATGGGCTTTTAATGCAGAGTGCACTTACAATCTTGTTGTCCATGATGCATGTATGTCAGTTGGTGCAGATTCACATGTGTGGTATTTTGATAGTGGTGCTACAAAGCACATTACCTCACATCGTGAATTGTTCACCTCTCTCAAGTCCGTCCCTTATGGGAATTCAGTCACTTGTGCCAACAATGCATCTTATCCGGTTCAGGTAGTTGAAAAGATGTACTTACTGCTGCAAATGGCGGTTCCTTCACACTTGTTGATGCACTTTATGTACTAGGGATCAAGAAGAATCTTTTGTCTGTATCCACACTTGCTGGACTTGGACTTGTAGTTAAATTTGTGGATGACAGATGTACAATTCATGATCTTAGTTTTGGTGATGAAATTATTGCATCTAGCCTTTTGTGCCGTGGGCTGTATAAGCTTACTTTGTATCACAAGTGTGGACAAAATTTTGCAAATGCAGTTGTAAATTCAAGGGCTGTTTCAGATGCAAAACTGTGGCATGCACATTTTGGGCATTTGAATTTTTCTAGTTTGCTGCGTTTGCAGAAATCTGATATGATTGCTTCTTTGCTGCCTCTTGAAGCACATGCCAAACATGTTTGTGAAGGCTCAATTTTGGGTAAGATGTAGCGTTCGAAGTTCCCAAAGGATGGTGCAATTAGGGCCACATTCAGGTTGCAGCTTGTGCATAGTGATGTTTGTGGGCCCATGCAAACTCCATCCTTGGGCAATTACCTTTTCTTTGTGACTTTCATTCATGATTACTCCAGGCATTCATGGGTATTTCCGCTCAAAGGGAAGTCCAAAGTTTTTATGTGCTTCAAACAATTTTTGGCTATGGCTGAAAACGTATCGAAATGTACTATGGGCACCCTCCGTTCCGATTAAGGGGGGAAGTATATGTCTCATGAATTTAATGCATTTTTGGCTAGTCGTGGGATAAAACACCAAAGTATAGTGCCTTATACACCTCAGCAAAATGGTGTTGTTGAAAGGAAAAACAGATCACTTACAAAAATGGCACGATGTATGGTCAAAAGTGAAGCTTTGCCGCACTCTTTTTGGCTTGAGGCCATCATGTGTGCCACTTATGTACTTAACAGGTGTCCTAGGAAAGCTTTGTAGTCTATTACTCCATATGAAGCATGGCATGATAGAAAGCCTTCTATTGAGAACATGCATGTTTTTGGTTGTTTGGCATACACTTTGGTGCCACAAACACAGCGTAGAAAATTGGATGATAGGGATGTCAAATGTATTTTTGTTGGTTATAGTGCTGAAAGAAAAGGTTACAGGTTGTATCATCCGCAAACAAAACGTACTCTCGTTTCATGGGATGTAGTGTTTGTCAAAGATTCTATTCAACCCTTGTTGTCATGTACTAGAGACAGTAATGTAAGCTCATAGGACATTTATGACACTTTGTTGCCTCTTTTCAAGTTTCAATGAGGCAAATGTACAACCTATGGGGGTTTTTTAAAATGTTATAGATCAGCCTATTATTGATGATGTACTTGATGAGGAAAGGGCTGAAAATGAGCAGGCTAGAGGTATGGCAAAATGGCTGGTGCATACATTGCATGACATTAAATTGGATGCACCTTTGTCTAGTCGTACTCACTCAGGTTCTCGCCATGCATCTTATGCATCAGATTGTTTACCTTTGGTTGTGTCTAGCTTACATGATGTTGAGGAACCTCTCTCTTTTGATGAAGCACATAATTCAAAAAATTGGATGGCTGCCATGCAATCAGAATATGATGCACTTAGAGAAAATGACACATGGACTTTATGGACTTGTTCGTGGCGAGGAATCCTCCACAAGAGCAAGCGTAGAGCGATGAGTGACACACCATCGCCATCCTTGAGCTTACTAGTTTAGGCTTGTTGTGTGCTTGGAGCCATTTGTGGCTCGCACACACTGTATCGGCAAGTTCCTTGCATTGACACGTGCGACATACGCGCACATTATTGGCACTGTTGCCGGGGAATACCATACACTAAGCTTGAATGGCACTCTATGCTTCTTTTGTGGTGCAATTTCAATTGTAGGAAAGGTAAGGAAGGAGGGTGTGTGTGTTGAGAAGAAGGATTTTGTGTTACTACTGTGTATTTCTTTGTTAATGGAGTTTTCAAAGGTACTGTGTTTTTTCTCTGTCATAAGGAATTAGTATTAAGGTTGTTAGTTCTGTGTAATGCAAAGTGTAAAGTGTGAGCTTTGTCCTAAGGTGTGAGTCAAGCAGAGGAGAGTGGATTTATCCCACATACTGTGGAGCAAGGCTGTAGAGCTACTTAAAGCCCATTTCTTGAATGAATAAACAACAACTTCATTTTGCACTACATGCTTGTCTATGGTGAGCTTGTGCTAAGCTAAGTCAATACTCAAGATTGTGTTTATGAGTCCAAGCTAATTCTATCTTGGAACCTAATTCACTTGAGTGATAACCTTGCTTACACACACTTGCACCATATTTCTCTTTCATCCACCATAGCTAGCACGATCCAATTCCTAACATTTGGTATCAGAGCCATGGTGTGCTAGCTAGGATTTTCATTATGCATTAGTGTGTGTTAATCATTAGCATCTCCATTAGCTTCGATTAGCACTTCTTAATCATCCTTTTTTTTGAGTCCGTAATATATCATCACCTCTCTCCTTCCACCTCTAATAATCATCACTTAGTAATCACTAGACTAATTAGTTGTGAGCAAGCTCATGGGTTTGATTCCTATGAACCACTACTCTCACTAGTTAATCTTGGTGGTCAATTAAGCGATCTTTAGATTCAACCTCTTCAATTTGTGTACATTAAGTGTCATTTCCCCCCAATTTGCACTTGCTATTAATTTCTTTAGCTTCACCATTAAGCTTCATCACCCTCGTCATCTCGAAGCACTCCTCAAAACCTATCCATAGAGTCCCTAAGTGCCCCATTCTGACAAGGGAAGCCCGTTTAATTTTTTTTCTAAAAATGGTGTGTGTGTTATGTGGAAAGCTTGCTGAGTTTTGGTTAAGAATCAGATTTTTGGAGGCACTTCACAAGGAAGCACTTTGGCTTGTTGGCTAGCCCAAAATAGCTTGTCCAATATTGGCTTGTGGGGTCCGAGGTTCAAGTCGGGCATACCCAACTTGGGCAAATCGGGCGGATGCTAATTGGAATTTCAAAACTGCTTTTGGAGCCTGGCGGGTCCGCTGGGGCAGGTTCCCACAGGCGCCACGCGCTTTGCTTAAAATCTTTTCCGACAAGATGCCCACGCTCAACTGCCTTTAAAGGAAATTTCGGGTCCGCCCCTACGGGGCCCCCCTTCCCACCCTGCATCAAAAGCCTTCAAGCTCGCCTTGCCAACTGGCCCTGGCACCGGGTTTCGCATGCCTTACTGCATCCGAGCCTCAAAGCTCCAAGGTAAGTAAGACTTCAAGGCTTTTGTAAGCCGCCCTTCCCACGCTGATGAAGCTTGACCAAGCCACTGCTTGGGACCGCTTCCCGCGCTACTCCAAGGCAACCTCAAGATTCAAGTTTATCCTTCGAGCATCAAGTCAAAAGCTTCAAAAGGATTCATTGAAGATTGCTCAAAGGCATCAAAGAACTCCGAGTGGAAGAGATAAAGCAACCAAAGGCTTCATCAAAATTCTCCAAATCACTCAAAGAAAATCTTAAAAGCATCCAAAGGAGCATTACTTCATTGTGAAGAGGGGCTTCACTGACAGTGAAGAGGAGCTTCACATTGAAGCAAAAATCCAAAGTACAAATTGAAATCTTGTAGCCAAGCACAACAATTTCTTGCAATGTATGTAATTATATTTGTCTACATGGATGACATTATGTGCTTTTGTAATGGGATAGACATTGGCATTGGAGAGTCTCCAAATTGCTAAAATTTCTCCATGTGTGAAGACTTTGTGACAAGTTGTATGAGAAATTCCGCATGCTTGGGCTCTCGGAGTATGACCAATATGGAAGAGAGCATTAATTTTTGCATAAACCTTTTGATAGGATATTTTAGCATATTGTTGCATGTCATTATGACGCATGGAATAAAGCCTGATTGTACCACAAAAAGGGGGACAGAAAGCACTCGTTCGAGGGGAGGATACGAAGTCAGACCATGAAGCAATTAAAAGCAACAGTAGAAGCAACAAAGGCAAGAGACCTAACAGAGGATCAGCTCACATAGTAGAAGACAAAAAGGACAAAGACGAGAGCAGCGTTGTCTTTTATGAAGACCCATTTTGAAGATGCAGAATCTCTACTTGTAGGGGAGGACTTTTTCCTGTGTGGATACCAGCTTATCAACTTGTGTGGACATCACCATCCTTTGTGGATTTTTCTTGTGTAGATTTTACCATCCTGTGTGGACATCACCATCCTTTGTGGACTTTATTTTCCTGTGTGGATATCACCATCCTATGTGGATTTTGTTAGCCTGTGTAGATCGTGCATCTTCAGTATCTTGTCTTAGTCCAAACCTCAAGGGGAGGATTGTAAAGTGTGAGCTTTGTCCTAAGGTGTGAGTCAAGCAGAGGAGAGTGGATTTATCCCACATACTGTGGAGCAAGGCTGTAGAGCTACTTAAAGCCCATTGCTTGAATGAATAAACAACAACTTCATTTTGCACTACATGCTTGTCTATGGTGAGCTTGTGCTAAGCTAAGTCAATACTCAAGATTGTGTTTATGAGTCCAAGCTAATTCTATCTTGGAACCTAATTCACTTGAGTGATAACCTTGCTTACACACACTCACACACTTGCACCATGTTTCTCTTTCATCCACCATAGCTAGCACGATCCAATTCCTAGCACAAAGTACAGTAAGTAAGAAGTAGATCTTTGAGAGCTAATGAAGTGTGTTAGTGTGTAACAGTAGGTGTATTAGTTGTAAGTAGGTAGGTAGAGTGTGTGTGTGCTCGCACGCAGGCCACGGTGACCTTATCCCAAAATATATATATATATATATATATATATATATATATATATATATATATATATATATATATATATATAAGGTAGGACCGAGATTGGGATTATCTCCCAGACCCAAGCCCAAGCTCATGCTCAGGCTCAGGCCTCAGTCTCCCTTTAAAATTAAGTATTTTAGCTTCACATGTAGCTGAAAATCGAGTTTTGAGGACCAACGGAGCTGCAGCTGTCTGAACGTTGTGCTGTAAAGCACACCGCGACCCTCTAAGTGATACGCTCGTTTCAAGCTATCACACACTTTAATCATTAAAAAACATTTAAAAAAACATTAAAAGACATAAGAAAACGAGTGAAAATGGATGCCTAAAATAGTAAGCGGTTAATCTTCGAGGTTATTCGCCGACGCTTGTAGGGTGCCAATGGCACATGCATCTACGCTCTGGTCGTGTGCTAGAGACATAGCAACTAGAGAGAATTTCGACTTACGTGAGTTCTCAATATCCACCTACCTTAGGTTTCGGGCCCTCGGTGGGGACCCAAGGTAGTACAAACCAAGACCCGAACATAGCGGCTAGTGACTCTTCCTCTGACTACGACGTCATGGAGGATTTCCCAATGCCTAATCCCGATATCTCAGGCGAAGACATGCATGCCATTGGTCGACGGTCTGGACAGAGAGTGCTTAGCCGCTTGAAGGAAACCTTTAGTAGAGCCACTCGCTCCGAACATGGAGCTAATGATGTAAATGAGGGGGTGGGAAAGTAAATTCTCCATTCATGACCAACGTAGACCATATGCCCTTAGAGAATGTGCACGTGAATACTTCATTCACTTCACCCCCTGACTCTTCAGAACTATTCCCCTCTGAGGTCATATTACCCGATGGTAGAAGCCTTGCCGAAGTGCAAGAGGTTGAGCGATATATCTTTGCAGCGAGGGAAAAGTAAATTGAGAGCTTACGCAAGGCGGAGCAATGAAGAGAGTTGAAATCAAAAGCTCCTATGTCAATATCCTTGCTAGGAGAGCAATCGAGTGCTCTTGACTTAGCAACCGCTAAGGGCCAACCCCTAGAAAACAACATTGCATCTAGTTCAAAGGACACCCCTAGCACCTCAATCCTAGATGGAGCGTTCTAAAATGAGAACTGGGAGTACGAACTACAAACGGGAACTTTGACCAACCTATACACAGGTCACACCTATCACGTGGGTTGGTTAGATGTCCTACAATCCACAATGGGTGCTACTAGTGTTGAGGATCAACAACAAAGAGTTTGTGAGAACACAATGACCTGCAAAACAATTATATGTATCCAAGAAGGGAGCAACAATGGTGCTCAGTATGCTATGGAACGCATAGTACCAGTGAATGCCCTACTTTTAGAGTAAAATTCAATGGGAACTGCAATGCATGTGGGAGGTATGGTCATCAAGCTAAGGATTGCATAGTATTTAAGCGCGTGATGGCCAATAGACCAACCTTAGCATGGACAGACACACCTCGAGTGCCTACATTGATGTAGGCCCCACCTCTTGAACAAACAGCACAACACATGGTCCCTAGGGCCCAAAATGTTATTCAAACAACACCCTTACCACCTCCAGTGCTAGGACCGCAACCACCACATCCAAGAATCACTTCTGTGAATCAAGTGGATTGTGAATCATCTATTGCTTGTTTGGAAGGCTATGAGGAAGATATAGACCCTAATATTGCCTATGGGATGGATGTGCTTGAAGAAAGTCCACAATACTACATGGAGGACTATTGGGGACAAGTCAAACCTGTATATCAAGTAGCTACAAGAGGCCAAAATATCAATTACACTACTAAGAGACCACCTCTTCAATGCTATGAGTGTGGAGATCCACATCGTGTAGCCGAGTGTCCTATTAGGCTACAAAAGAATTCCACACTAATGCAAACCAATCAAGCGAGCACGTCTACAATGCCGATACTCATGTCTAATCGATGTGGCATAGATTATTTGATTGCCCAATGTCCACATAATCCAAATGCACTGAAGATCGCGCCATTAAACTTGATTGAGGTTATCGAGGAGCCATCACAAAGTACACCTGTGGTACCAATAAACGTACTCACACAATCGATGCTCCAAAAACAAAACTATATCCTTGAGGAAAGAGACACGGCATCAATTGCCCAATCTCAAAAAAAGAAGAAAACATGAAGAAAGACATCGGCAAAAGCAGCGAAGTCAGACCCCAGTTCGAAGACCAACATAGGGACTGGTGTCGACCTCGGATATATGAACAACGTTGAAGAAGATTCTGATTCGGGTGAAACCATAGAGACCAAAACAACCACTAAGATAGAAACCAACAAGGAAGATCTTCATGAGCCACAATGGCAAGGATCCAAGAAGAAGATAAGAACTTATCCAAACCCTACAGAGGAGATTGAGCGAGTCAAGCAATTAAGGAGTTTGGTAGAAGATACCAAAAGGGATCTAGAACCAGCACCTAGGCAGATGATGGTTATAGACACCGTGTTCCCTACGCAACAACAACCTCACCAAGTCCATAGACCCTTAGCCATACCTAGTGTCATCCAAGAAGAAAGTGACTTAAAGTCATGGGAAAGTGTTCGTACTCACTTCTTGATCGAAAGAATGTTTACAGAGGGACTACCTGATCCTATCGAAGAAATGGAGATCCCATCTTCCCCACATCAAGGGACTGAAGCCCAAAAGGTGTCGTTAAACATTGCCAAATTGATGGATTTCATGTCTTCAGAATTTAGAACCATCATCATGTCCAAACTATATAAAGACCCTGAGCTAGTCTCAGCTCTTCAAGCCTTCCTCAATGGAGAACTGAAGTGTGGGCTACCACAATTTGCACAGATGGATGGAGCGGGGGAGATTCCAATAGAGGAGGAACACTTAGATCCACAACCCAACTTAGATGAGAACCTTGTTATAGAAATACATGTTAATAAGTTGGGACAATACTTTGAGGGTGATGAATCCAATGTGACCATACCAATCACTACTAATGGATTAACTGTGAAGGGAATCGTTGATGGTGGCATTGGGGTTAGCATTGTGACTAAAAATTGATGGGAAACTATGGGAAGACCTCACCTTGTGACCACAACCATAGTAGTGAAGATGGCCAATGGGTCTATTGTTAAACCTATTGGGATGCTAGAAGGTCTCAAGGTCAAGGTCTTTGGACATAAAATAAGGATTACCTTTATTGTTATGGATTTCTCCAAACACACTATGGCATCGGAGATGATCTTAGGACGTCCTTTCATGAGGGAAGCAAAAATGGTGCATGACTGGTCTAAAAACCATGTCTGCTTGCAGTTCCAAGATTCTCTCACTCGAGTGGATCTTGTGATTGGTCAAGCACATCCCCTAGGAAACAGGTTTATAACTGATCATAGATTTGACACCACAGTTCACTCGGCCCCATTGCAGTATTGTTACACGTGTAAAGCGGACACCGATGTTGGGGAAGATTCTCCTTATATGGATGTACTACCTGGGATGATTGAGTCGGACAATGTGGATTGGGTCCACCTAGCAGCAACCATAGACACTTGGGGAAATAGGGGGACGACCTGGGTAACACTTGAGGGGACTGAAATACCACCACTTGTACCCTTAAATTTGATAGAAGCAATGCATATAGCTTCTAATGATCTACAAGATGAAAGTTTGACTGGCATTGAAACCAGTAGCGCCTCACAAGACTATAGCCCACACAATTTGGGGTCAGAATCATCAGTTGAAATTGAATCTGAGGACAAAGAATCTGAGTTAAATCTTAGTACAAATGTGGGGACAAACCATTCAGGGCCCAATGGTAACCTAGATGACAATCTATCCCAAGGGAGAAAAAGACACAAGTAGTGATTCATCTAGTGACTCTTCACTAGAGATCACCCGTAATCGAGAACTAAACAACAAGAGTAAGAGATATCAGAGGCGACGATATCGAGCAATGTGCGTGCTAGAATAAATGAAAAGAAATCTACCGCAGAATGGCTTAATTATATAGGGGCATGTGATGCTCATCGGAAGTTGGTAGATAACTGGGGTGAATACCTTCAAAGCGTTATGTGGTGTAGTCCACAACCCATTGACATCGCACAACTAGAGGCTACAGAGAATCCAAAGTTGAGTCGTATTGTAAGGAGACGACAAAATCGAGAGTTAGCTCAACAAAAAAAGGAATCGGAAGTGAAATCACAGTCCACAGAAAAACATGACTCCACAGACTTACACCTGCACCTGAACATTTCAAATCCTATACCACAGAGGAACGTAAGGTTGTGTATACAAAGGCTCAAAGAAAACCTATCGATGGGAGCAATGGAGTCTATGACGGTCCAGCAATAGTTAAGGAAATAGAGTTACCAGACCCAGGAGAAGAGTCTAAACCTATTTTCATTGCCCAAGATCTGACCGAGACTGAGGAGTGTGTACTTAAAGAACTTCTCAAGGAATTCATGGATATATTTGCCTGGACATATCATGATATGAAAGGTGTTCCACCTTCCATGGTGCAACACACAATCCCCATGAATAGCATGGTTAAACCAGTTCAGCAACGACCCTACCCAATGAATCCTAAATATGCAAAAATCGTTCAAGAAGAGATTGAAAAGCTTGTGGAATGCGGATTCATATACCCTATTGAGCACTCAGAATGGGTGTCTCCAATAGTGATTGTGCCAAAGAAGAATGGGAAACTCATAGTGTGCATGGATCTCAAGAAGGTCAATGCCGCCATAGTGGAGGGACCATTACCCCTTGCCATATTCAGAACATGTGCTTGAAAGAGTTGCAGGGAAGGAAGCTTATAGCGTTTTAGATGGGTACTCTGGCTACAATCAAATCACAATTGCGCTGGAGGACCAAGCTAAAACAGCCTTTATAACCAAATTTGGAGTGTTCGCATTTCGTGTTATGGCTTTTGGCTTAACCTGTGTTTATTCCTCTTGGAAAGAACATCTATCATGCTTACGAAAAGTGTTTGAGAAGTGTAGATTGTATCGCATCTCCTTAAACCCTTTCAAATGCCAATTTTGGGTTAAACATGGAGTCATTTTAGGGCATATAGTGTCCAAAAATGGGATTTCCACATATGAGAGCAAAATTAAAGCCATTGCTAAATTTCCACCACCTACAAACTATAAAGGAGTTAAAAGGTTCATGGGCCATGTTGGTTATTACCGACGGTTTATTTTAAACTTTGCCGAGATAGCTCGTCCTTTGTACAAGCTTCTTATTGAGTTCCAATGGACTGCGGAGTGTGACCATGCTTATGAGTCATTGAAAAATACCTTGACTAGCGCTCCTATTCTACGAGTGCCCGATTGGAATGTAATTTTTCATGTGCATATTAATGCATCAAACTTTGCTATTGGGTGTGTTCTAGCTCAACCAGGAGAACATAAACTAGACTACCTCATTAGCTTTGCAAGTCGTCAATTGAATGATGCTGAGAGAAACTACACCACTACAGAGCGACAAGGTTTAGGTATGATTTACGTAGTGAAGAAATTTCGCTACTACCTTCTGGCCAACAAGTTTGTGTTCTATGTTGATCATCAAGCCTTGTTGTATCTAGTAAATAAACCTTGTTCCATGGGAAGAATTACACGATGGTTGTTAATTCTCCTTGAGTTTGATTTTACCGTTGTGGTGAGACCTGGTAAAAGACATTTCATGGCGGATCATTTGTCTCGCATAACCAATGGTGAAGCCCCTACTGGAGTCTATGATGAGTTGCCCGATACTTCTCTATTCCTAGTCAAAACCATACCTGAATGGATTGAGAATATTGTGAACTTTCTAGTTAATGGTTTTTCACCCAAAGAGCTAGCTCAAAAATTGTTAAAAGAATGTAAACCTTACTCTCTCATTTGCAAGAACTCTCTACAGGCTAGGGAAGGATGATATTCTTAGACGTTGTGCCCATGAGGATGAGTATTTATACATACTGCAAGAAGCCCACATGGGTATATCCTACGGACATTCTCAGGGGAACTAACAGCTAGAAAGGTGTTGCAATCAGGCTATTGGTAGCCTACCTTATTCAAGGATGCATCACTTTTTGCAAAAGGATGTGATGAATGCCAACGTTACAAGATCACACAACGAAAGGATAGGATGTCCTTACATCCTGTTATAGTGACTCAACCATTTGAAAAATGGGGTTTTGACTTTGTAGGCTCAATTAGTCCGGCAGCTCGTAGCACTCAATCTCGATATATTATTGTTGCCACTGACTATGTGACAAAGTGGGCGGAAGTCAGGGTGACACGTAAGGCCGATGCAATATCAACTGCCAAGTTTCTCTTTGAGAACATTATACAAGATTTGGTTGTCCCTTTGAGATTGTTAGTGACAATGGTACTCATTTTATAAATGGGGTAATAAAGAACTCACTATAAACTTTATGATAGCTCACCATAAGTCCACACCTTATTATCCACAAGCAAATGGCCAAGCTGAGAGCACCAACAAGACCTTAATCTCTATCTTGACCAAAACGGTGGAAGCTCATCGCAAAGATTGGGATTTAAACCCTACATCAGCTCTATGGGCTTATCGTACTGTGTACAAAGTTTCCATTAACTGCACACCATTCAAGATGGTGTATGGCCAAGAAGCGGTTATGCCATGGGAGTTTGTCGTTCCTAGTCTTTGAGTAGCTTCTCAAGAAGGTTGGGATGGTCACCCCTTAGTTGAGTAATTATATATCCTTGAAAGGCTAGATGAAGAGAGGCAATTAGCTGTGCAAAATGCACTTGTGGAGAAAGATAGGAGGAAGAAATGGTTTGACCGTCATCTAAAGAACAAAGATATCAATGTTGGTGATAAAGTCCTTATGTATGGAGTGCGTAACGAAAATAAAAAGTTGAAATATGCAGGAAAAGGACCATATAGAGTATGTGAGATCACCCCACAAGGAACCATTCGTGTGGAGACTCTTGATGGAGTTGAAACTATTGGATTCCTCAATGGGAACAAATTTAAAAGATATTATGATCCTTTAAGCCAAGAGGAGCTACGTGCCATCCATACAAAAAAGGCAGCCAAGGCACAAATAGAATTGAAGAAGATACAAGCTCAAGCTGAGGCTAAGGAGCGACAACAATGCATAAGACGAAAACGAGAGGCTAACCTTGGAGTCACACATGCATTCCACGTTGAAAGCGACGAGGATTGGTTGGACTCTGACACACCTCTACGATACCCTATTGAGCTAAACAGCACCTATGGAAAAGTGCTATATAACCCCTTATTGGACACAGGTGCTAAATATAATCTGCTATCATATGGGGTGTCGTGTCAGTTAGGGAAGCCACCTCTATCTGAGAGTATTATCCAAGTCAAGGGTGTCAACAAGAAAAAAACTTTGGTTTTTGGAATCTGACACACTTCTGTCACTTATGACAATGGGGTTGTAGCTCAAGACTTTTTGGTCATGCATGTTGGAACTATGAAGGGTAATATAAATCTAGGACGCACATGGATGATAGCCACCAAATGCACTATTGATTGGGGGACAGGGGGTGTCACAACACAGTAACCAACTCTTAGCCCTGCCACTCAAGGCATACTCCTTGAAATATTGCCTCTTAAGAAAATAAAACCCAAAACATTGCATGTCCAAGAGGTTGAACCATATGTCCCCATAGCCCAAGTCTCTAGAACTTCAACTGATGTAGCTGAAATAAAGCTTGAAACACACAAGACCCATCGGAATATAACAAAGAAAACATACAAGTGGGTCCGTAAAGCTTCTGTAGCAACCATAGCCAGTGCTAAAAGACAGGATCTTTGTAAGAGACGTCCCATTCGCCCCAAGAAATGTAAAGAAACGTTGCGTTGGATTCCTAAAAAACTATTGGAAGCCCAAGGCTACTATGAAGGAAATGATCAAATCTGGGTGCCAAGACATAAATTGTGCTCTTACTTGTCATCGGGCCCATGTGAGCTCAATCCTGTGGCTCCAAAACAAATTGAAGATCGCAGAAAGAAAAAAATCACGGAATGCTACACACCTGCTCCCGAGCTAGTTTGGGTATCAAAGAAAGAACGATTTGTTCCACCTAACTCAGGGACATCAAAATCAAATGAAGCTTCTTGCTCTTCGTGTAGTTCCTATACAAAAATAGAAGCTTCAACACAACCTCCACCTACCATTGTACATATCCATACAAGCAAGAAAGAGTTTGCACCTCCCGTTGTAAGTTCACCACCTACAACAATGTTGCAAATAAAATCATGGGAGAGTACCTTACCACCCTTGCAACTAGATGAAACGCATAGGGCAGTTGAAAACTATTGGTTAAATCCTTCACCCATAACAACTTGGAACAATTGGTTTCAAAAGGTGACGACATCATTCCAAAAGGCATGATCTACCCAAGGAAGGGGGGAATGTTTGCTGGTATCCATCATTCACTTGCTTCCCTCTCAACCTTCCTCCCTGACCTCTTAATCTCCAATCTTAGGGAATGTATATATAAAGCCTTATAATCGCAAAAACAAGATAAAAAATTAAAAGAGCAAGAGCCATAACACAAAATCATATAAACACATTATGCACAATAACACGACCCTTGTAATATTTGCACTCTAACCATCATGTATTTGCATGTACAGATATGGCTAGTACGCTAGAGTCATCCACTCCTGCCTTGGGTGAGAGCTAACCTCGTTACTTTTCACAAATGTTCCACATGGTCTTTCCGGTGCTTGCATGTGAATGGGATTTGGTAGGTACGCTAGCATGTGAGAGGAATTTCGAGGAGTTAGAATGGCTGATACGTCTCTTGACCATGACTGACCCATACTTAGTAGAGAGTGTTTCTCCCATTGCACAAGCCTACCCTTTTGACCAAGATGACTCTAGGTGTCTAGTGACCTTCCTAGTAAACATAGGTACCTATGATGAAGAAGAAGATTTCTATGACTACAGGATGGTACTGATAGCCGTTTTTTGGCTTTCCATAGTGGCCATAGTAAGCTACCTCACCCTATCAAATCACTCAAACACTATGGCTATCCCTACCATTTCACTATATATAGGCGTGCGTGAGTCACGGGACTTTTCCCATATCTTCTTTAAAAACCCTCAATTAGCTAGTCATTGGGCTAGTTGAGCCAAAAAAATAAAAAATATAAAAAATATAAGTATATTATGGACCATGCGTATGTAAATATTTCTTTGTATATAGGGCCTAAATAAAATATTTTTTCATAATTATTTTGGTATTTATTTAAATATTTCTACTTAGGTGTGTGTTATTTATGCTCTGTACATGGCCTCACCATTACCACAATTTTTTTTACCATTTTTCATACTCTTTATTCCATATAGAAATATTTTCATGTAAGCTTCTCTTATATTTGGTGTAACTCCACCCCAACAAAAATCCAAAAAAACTAGTTTTATTTATGTGTATATTTTTTCACTATTGTGATTTTTCCCTTCCTACATCTATTTTATTTTTTTCTAAAAAAATTAGAACACCAAAAATATTTATCTTTTTATGGTAGCCTCATAATGAGAGAGATTTCTTTTGACCCCTTTATATTTTTTCCACTTATATTATTTATATTTGACATGTACATATTTTTTAGACCCCTCAATATTTGATTTTCTTAGTTGTACTATTCACTTATATCCTAATCTCAACAATATCTTCAATTATAGACCTACCAAATAAGGTCAAGGGTAGGTGGCATGCATACATGCACTATAGAGGGCTCACTCTTGGAGGTATTCAAAAGAATCATCCAAAGAAGGACCCCACAAGGACCTTGTGCAGTGGAAAAAAACAGTCGGTTTTGCAGAATTTTTAAAGTTCACTTGCTCTCCGAATTTGAAAAGGTGATACAAACAAAAGTTGTAGCTCGTGGGCTGAACTTTTGCCTCAACTTTTTTCATATTTTTTTGAGCTACGAGCTGTGAGCTATGATTTTATTAGTGGACCCCAGTTTTCCCATGCTATGCAGCCACACTCTCTCTTCCACTTTATCATTTTCCTCTTTCACACACACTTCTCCACTCATCATCCCCACCTCTCTCACCACTCCTCTCTGCACCCTACTCACCTTCTCCTCAACCTTGAAGAATAAGAGAAACCATG
This sequence comes from Adiantum capillus-veneris, assembly GCF_014529385.1. NCBI lineage: Eukaryota > Viridiplantae > Streptophyta > Polypodiopsida > Polypodiales > Pteridaceae > Adiantum > Adiantum capillus-veneris. The sequence goes on along the minus strand of NC_140949.1, from coordinate 151,267,153 downwards.
GTGAACTCATACCTCCCACACACAATTCCGTTCCAAAATTGACCACCTAGTCTCATTCTTCCTCCTCCAATTTACCCATATTTATCAAAAAAACCACAAAATTCAGCCTCTTCTCTTAAAAGAAAGCATCATGATGGTTGATTACTCAGCTTCAATTACCTTGTCTCTCAAGGAAGGTCAAGAGTGGAGAAAAAATGTACCGTCAAAGCTAGTGGACCGTCAACAAGCGTCAAAATTGGCCCTACTCAAGACACTTGGAGCATCAACCTTGTAAGAAATCCACCTTTTCTTACCTCTTAAAAGTTTTTCTTCCTTATTTGTATCCTACATGGATACTCCCATTGTAACTATCCAATTCCATTTGTAAATTAATACTAACTCTACTAACACTAACCCACTATGAAAAGTCCTATCACCTCCATTTCTCTCCTCTCTCTTTCCCCACCAACTTCTTGATAATTCCAAGCAAAAGAAATTAGATAAATTGCTGAAAATCTAACCCAACCATGGTTAGAGGAGTAACCCTAGCCTTCAAAATTGCTATAAAAGGAGGGTGTAGCTAGCACAAAAGGGGGAGCCATAAGCAAGAGCACTATGCTATAGCTTGAGAAGCCAAGCTCAACCTCTCTAGAAGGAGCTCTTGAGTGGAAGCTCATTGTCTTATGCATGTGCATGTGTTGTAATAGGGGATTAGCGAGGGAACTCTATGCCATTGTAAGAGAGAGAGTGATCATTCAATTGAGAGTAGGAAATCTATCATTTCTCCTACTAGTGTAAGCCCAACATTTGCTGAATCAAGGAGGGTGGATTTGGACTAAGCTTGGATACTTTGTCTCCCTTCCAACGTGAAGTAATGGACAACAATGATGCGTAGGTGTCTTGGTGTTTTTTGTTAAGTTCTTGATAGCTTGTCTCTGGTGTTGTCATCAATCTAGCCATAAATTCCACATGCTGTAAGAGGGCGACAGGGTGGAGAGGACTCCCCTGGCTTTAAGACAGTGATTGGGGTGGCTTTTCTTGTGATGTGTTGTGGTGAAATTTACGCAAGCTATGTTGAACAAATACTAATCTCACTTTGATTTGTCATGACAGATTTGTAAGAAGGTATTAATGCAACAAGCACCCCCTCCCCCTTTCTCTCTCTTTCTTAAATATATAGTTGTGTTTGCTTGATCATTGCCGATACGTCTCAAAGCAACCCGAGCACTATCTCTCTCCCTCTCTCTCTCTCTCTCTCTCTCTCTCTCTCTCTCTCTCTCTCTCTCTCTCTGTGTGTGTCTCTCTCTCTCTCTCTCTCGTGTTTTAGTGTGTAAGAGTGTTCCATTGGTGTTAGGGTTAGTGTAAATTCCTTGCTTGTTTGTGGGTTGCTCTAACGATTCTCCTCTTTTGCGTCCTAGTTCGCTCTTAAACTAGGTGGTGCCCCTTGTGTAGTTGGGATTTGGCTGTGGGTTTGTTGTTTTGGTTTGTGTTGTGTTGTGCCCCAGCCCCATTGAGCAGCACGGGAGCTTTGAAGGGTGTCTAGAGGTTGCTCTTCTTGTTGCCCTCCCCGGACCGCCTCAAATTGGTGCCCCCACTGAGTAACAGGCTTGTGTATGTTTTGTGAAGGCTCAACCTTTAGCATAATCAAGTAGCTTGCATGAATCACGAGAATTTGTATGATCCCTTCATTCCCATTGCAAGGCAAAAGGTACACATAATTGTTAGTACTAAGTTGCAATTTCAACGTGTCATTCGTAGAATTTTAGGTCCTCTTAGGTTGGCCGAGATAAACGCTTCAGTAAATCCTTTTATTTTGCCTCTTATTAGGTACGACCTTAGTTTGGACGTCTATATTTTTGTTTTGTTTTAAGCATTAGGACATGCATAGGCCATGGATAATGGCCCAGGAATAGAGGTTTTTCCCTTTCATTTTACTCCACACATTAGAATAAACGTTGCAATTAGTAGAAAGATCCATTTTCAACAACGAATGGTGTTCATGTTTGGTGCCCAAAGAGCAGGAGAAATTCTTGCATCACCAAACCCTGTCATTCTACCTCTCATCAACTACCACACTTCTTTTGATGTACATGTGTTCATTTTATTTTAAAATGAAGTGCAGCCCGGCAAAATAGTGTGTATGTTTGTTTTTTCTTTGTCCAAGTTGTTACAAGAAACAAAAAAACGATCATTTGTTCTAACTGGGAATGTGTGTGCAGTGAAAGTTCAATCCTTAGAGATCTAGCTCTATTACCAATTGAGTTGCAGGAGCAAGTAGTAAGGCGTCTCCCTCATAACAAGAGGGTGGTGAAGTTAAGACGGAAGGTCCTACGCGTGGATTCCATTTTCCTCTTGTTGTTGGGCACTAAGGAAGACCGCGCATTCATCCAACTCGTGTGTGCCCTAAGATTGGTAAATAGAGTGAAATTTGGCGTTTGGCGAGTGCATTTCACCATTGAGGAAGACTCTTCAGGAAACTTGCGGCCAGAGTTCATGCTTCATAGACTCACATTTGGTGAATTTTTCCCTCATTTGCGTCTTATTAATAGTCTTCCTTTCGCTTTCAACAAAGGAGATAGGGAGCTATTCAGAGCTTGTCTTAATAAAGAGAGCATAGAGAAGATTGCAAATTTGTATAAATTCTCATCCTTCTCTACTTTCTATGACACTTTGTTCATAGAGACATTGTAAATCTCTTTATGCTTTTGAATGATTTAACCATAATCCTAAGGAGTTTTTGTCCAGGAATTTTGTAGCACAAGTGGAGTCTTTAAATCTTGCAAACTTGATTGGACTTGATGAGGATGTTCGTTATGAAATTGTGAGAAGGTTGCCTCACTCCGACTGTGTGGAACTCGAAGGAAAGGAGCTCCTAGTCAATTGCTACTTTCTCACGGCCTTCGACGAGCATGAAGATCTAGTTTTTATACAAACCGCTTGTGCGTTGGGAATTGTAGAGCAAGTGCAATTTATCACTTGGGACGTGGTTGCTCTTTTGGATCCAGAAAATGAAGTTCTAGAGATTTCTGTTTATCGCCTTAGCTTTGAAGAATTTCAACCCTTCTTAGAGCTCATCAATAGTCTACCTTTTTGTTTTGATCAAACAAATCGAGACCTTATTGAAGCTTGGATAGCTGAAGAAGAAAACCTAGAGTGGTATTTTCTCACTTCTTCATTTGCAGGCGAGTGGTTCTAAATCTCTATTGTATCCCTTATTGTAACTCGTGTTGTAATCTTTCATAATAATGGAGAGCCAACGCCAAATGTCTGGATATCCTCTTTTCTTTGGAGAGCCTGGAGAGGATGCAGAATTATTTTTAGCAAATTTCAAGATGTCTTGCCGTATCAAGAGGATAGTAACCGATCAAGAACGTGTAGAAATGTTTGAGGTGGTCCTTTGGAAAGATGCTAGTACTTGGTTTGACTCTTTGCCTGAGGAAGTTAAGGGGAATTACACAGAAGTTTTGAATCGTTTTAAGAGATACTTCTTTGATCCCCAAAACACTCAAAAACTATGGCAAGACATTTTTTCTCATAAGCAAAAAGACTTAGATGACTACTACTTGTACAAGCAAGAGTTTCTACGTCTTTGGGCTCTATGGATACGAAATGTTGCTAACGCTGGTGATGGTGCAGAATTTCTAAAGAAGGAGAGGTTCACAGCCGGACTCTTTCCTGACCTTAAGGTAAAAGTTGAGGCGGGTGCACCTGCTACCTTTGATGCAGCTGAAACTAGGGCTGCTGAGAAATATAGGAAACTCAAGTGCTTGAGGGGAGAGGTTCCAATAGAAGGTCTTAGACCCAAAGGTAAGTCACAAGCATCAACATCGAGGGAGCTTCCTGAGGTAACGGCGGAAGTAATTAAGAAGTTAAACCAATCTTTAAGCAGCCTGTCAATTCACCTTGCACAAGTTGTAGGTCCAAAGGGACAAGCAAAGAAGTCTGAAGAGCGAGATCCACGACCTAGGAGAGTCTTGCAATGTTGGAATTGCGGAGAGTCTGGACATGGGATGTATAATTGTCCTTGGCCCCATGGGGAGCCAGGGAGACCTAACTTGAATTACCCAGTGATGAATGCAGGTGAAGGAACTGATCAACAACCAAGGCTTCTACAAAGGCCAAATGGACCAAGACCACCTCCACAAGGGGTAGAAGGAGTTCCACCTTTTCCAGATCCAAATGTGCATGTGGTAGAGGTGACAAACTCAAATGAGGTTGACATGGAAGCAAATGGCATTAAGCGTGGCCGAGGAAAAGGTAAAGAGAAAGAGGGTGTCACATCACAGAGTGACCATGGACAAGGCAAAAAGGCAAAGGAGACCAAGGAAACCAAGAGGACTCGACGTCGTATCAACCTCCAAGACTTCCCTCTTGGACATGGTATGGCTCCGTACAACTTGTTGGAAGACATGAGAGGTAAGGGTCCTGATATTTCATGGCCTCAATTTCTTGCATTATGTCCACAAGTAAGGAGGGATTTAACAAGGGCAGTTAGCACTAGGAGAAAGGTAAAAGAGAGTGTGCCTGTTGTAAAAATTGCACAAGCTGAAATGAATGAGGACATTACACCAGTGCTAGACTGTTACATCAAAGGAAGATTGGTTAGGAAAGGTCTAGTGGATGGGGGTGCACAAATTTGCATCATGACAGAGGGACTCATGCAAAGACTAGGCATGCACATCCATGAGACACCTGAAATCAAAGTCAAGATGGCAAACAATAGCAAGGCTAGGTGTGTAGGCATTTGTAAAAATGTCTTTGTAGAGGCCTTTGGCATTAAGAAAGCGGTGGATTTTTATGTTATGTCGACCAAGGGAAGTGGTTATCCATTTATCCTAGGAAGACCATGGCTAATGAAAATGCGAGCTTTGCAAGATTGGGAGAGTGGGAAATTAATTTGCAGGAATGACAATCATAAGAAGGTTGTCTTTGACATGAAGGAGCAACGCCAAGAGGAGCTCCATGAAGAATCATCTCAAAGTGAGACGGAAGAAGGTTGGACCGATAGCACTTCAGAAGAAGAAATTAGCGGCATCATTACTAAAGAGGAGTCTTCCATCGAAGTCATGGGGGTAAGGTTTAAGCCAAGCAACCAAGAGACCTCTTGTCAAGGCTTGGAGGAGATATGTCCTCAAGAGAACGAAGGTGTTCAAGATGAAGGGATGCTGGAAGGTATGCTATCAACAACACTTACAAAGGATGAAAGAGAGGAGTTCAAATGTGTGCTAAGGAAGTTTCCTAGGCTTTTTGCTAAAGACTACACCGATGTGCGTGGAGTAGATGCTGTTCAACACAAAATTGAGTTGAAGCCAGAGGCCATACCTAAGGCTCAGAAGCTACGAAGGCTAGGAGTCATCAAGGAGCAGGCTTTACTCAAGGAGGTAAGAAAGCTTCTAGCAGCAGGTTTCATTTATCCAGTGGAGAATTCAGAGTGGGTCTCTCTCGTTGTTGTCACTCCTAAGAAAAACGGAAAGTGGAGGGTGTGTGTGGATTACCGTCCACTCAATGAGGCAACAAAAAGAGATCACTTTCCCCTCCCATTTCAGGATGAGATACTAAATGAGGTAGCTGGTCATGAGAAGTACAGTGTGTGTGATGGCTACTCAGGTTACTTTCAAATAGGGATTGCATTGGAGGATCAATTGAAAACAACCTTTATCACTCCTTGGGGTTCTTATGCTTTTAGAGTCATGCCATTTGGTCTGACAAATGCTCCTGCAACATTCCAACGTTTCATGAACATGGTGTTTCAAGCATTCTTTGGAAAGTCAATTAGGGTGTTCATTGATGATTTATGTATTTATAGCTCAAAATCATTGCATCTACAAAGGGTAGAAGAAGGTTTAAAGAAGCTCTACGATATGGGAGGTCAACTCAACCCCGACAAGTGCCACATAGGTGAGGATGAAGTGATCTTGCTCGGTCACAAGGTTTCCTATAAAGGCATTGAGGTGGATCCTTCAAAGGCAAAGTCTCTTATTGAGCTCCCATCACCAAAGAGTCTTAAGGAGGTCATCTCTTTCATTCAGAAGGTGAAGTATATGTCACCCTTCATTCACTTAGCCTCGGATTTGCTTCATCCTTTGCAAAAGTTGACACAACAAGTAGAATTTGCATGGTCTGATGAGCTTGAAGAGTATTTTTGTAACATTAAAGTCATTTTGTCAGAGCTACCAACACTCATGCCTCCTTGTTGGGAGTACACATTCTTTGTTAGCTCTAGTGTTGGAAGGGAAACAATTGGTGTTGTGTTGCTACAACAAGATCCCCACAGTACAAGGATGCGACCCATCTACTTTGCTAGTAGGGTCATGAATGCTTTAGAGAGAGGCTACACGGAGGCAGAACTCATGATGCTTTCTCATGTTTGCGATAAGGAAGTTTAGATCCTACTTGCTCCCAAAACCTTTTGTAATTCTCACTGCAGAGAATTTGTTCCCTTGGGTGTCATCTCAAATGAATCTTAGTACTAGGATCTCAAAGTGGATTATGGAGTTGCAAGAGTTTCAATACTCCTTCAAGGTAGAAGATAGTGTGCGTTCACAATTGGCAGGGATTCTCACTTATAGGGTGCATGAAAATGAGATTAAGGTGCCTGAAGTAAAGACCCTACCATTGCCACCACCAAAAAGTATTCCCAATGCTTTTACCTTGTTCTTTGATGGAGCTTTTCGACGAGCCACAGAGAAAGCAGGGGGAGGGCTAGTATTGCTCAACCCAAGTGGAGAGGTGGTCATGAAAGAGAAGGTCAATCTACCAGGTTCAACTAGCAACAATGAAGCAGAATATGACACACTACTTCATGGTTTAAAAATATGCATTGGCCATGGTATACAGCGTCTCATGGTAAAAGGGGATGCACTTCTCATTGTGAAGCAGATTTTAGGCATCTGGGCATGCAAAAATGAAAGACTAAGGGCCAAAGTTCATACCATCCATAGGCTATTTAATCAATTTGAGGAGGTGCAATTATATCATATTCTTAGGAAACAAAATGAAGATGCTGATTTACTTGCACAACAAGCCGTTGCATGTGTAAAGAAAGAAGTGCAGGTCATCATGGTGGCGGCTGCTGTGAAGCAACCGAGGTACCAGGGATTGGAGTCATTGGCTCCCATCATTGGCTACATTTTGGAGGGTGAGTTTCCACCAGACTTCACAAAAGCTCAGAAGAGGAGACTCATGAAGAAGGCAAGCGCATATCTCTTCCTAGAAGGCTCCCTCTATCAAAGAGGGAAGGATCAAGTGTGCAGAAGAGTACCAACTATCGAGGAAATTCCAGCCATTCTAAAAGGTTTGCATGAAGAGGCATGTGGTGGTCATTTTGCCCAAGAATCAACTGTGAAGAAGATTTTGCTTGCGGGGTATGTTTGGCCAAGCTTGCATGTGGATGTTCAACATTGGTGTAAAAGCTGTCACAATTGTCAGATAAATGGAAATAGAAGATTGGTGCATGGCCCTAGGCAAATAGTGCTTGCAAATGGACCCTTTGAAAAGTGGGGCATTGATGCTATGGGTCCTCTGCCTAGGACAAAAAATGGTAAACTCTACATTCTAGTGGCTGTAGACTATATGACTAGGTGGGTGGAAGCTCAAAGTGTGGCAAGAGTGAATGAGAGGACAGTTAGCAAGTTTGTGTACAATCACATTTGTTGCAGATTTGGCACACCTTTGGAGATTGTTTCTGATAATGGTCCAGGGTTTAGGAAGGGCTTGCTCACAGAAGTTTGTGAAGAGCTTCACATTCTACATCGTCATAGCACACCATACTACCCACAGTCAAATGGTTTGGTGGAGAAGGCTAATGGTGTCATTGCAGGAATCATTAGAAAGATGGTGCAAAACAAGACAAAATTATGGGATGACTTCTTGGATGGTGCCTTGTGGGCATATCGAACCACATATAGGGAAGCCACGGAGTTCACACCATTTCACTTGGTCTATGGTCAAGAGGCTTTGCAGCCTATCGAGCTCAACATTCCAACAATGCGACTTCATGGCAAAGGAGCACAAGATGATCAAGAGGTATGGATGGATCGACTTCTTACGTTAGTGGAGCTTGAGTGGAAAAGAGAAGCATCATATGAGTGCTACAAGAGGAAAGCCACACAAGCGAAAGAAACGCACGAAAAGAAACTGAAGGACAAAGGCATCAAGGAAGGAGAGCTTGTGCTAAGGTATGACAATCGACTTGACAATCGTTTTGATGCCAAGTTTGAAACTAGATGGCAAGGGCCATACATAGTCAAGAAGGCTTTCAATTCTAGTTACTATCAGCTTATGGACTTGAATGGTAAAGAGCACTCCAGGAAGGTAAACGGGTATCGCTTGAAGCCCTATTTGAGTCGCCTTCTACCAAAGGATCTACCAAAGATCTGTCCAAAGGCCGCTGTCTCATGTAAGTATTGTTACATGAAGCATGAGTGTAACTCCAGCCAAAATTCTGAGGGGCCAAACAATGAAAATCTCGTCAAGGACTCTGAAGCACTCTCTTTGGAAAAGATGCTCTATGATGGTACATGAATATACCATCATCCTGGGGGAGGGCTAATGATAGCCGTTTTTTGGCTTTCCATAGTGGCCATAGTAAGCTACCTCACCCTATCAAATCACTCAAACACTATGGCTATCCCTACCATTTCACTGTACATAGGCGTGCGTGAGTCACGGGACTTTTCCCATATCTTCTTAAAAAACCCTCAATTAGCTAGTCATTGGGCTAGTTGAGCCAAAAAAATAAAAAATATAAAAAATATAAGTATATTATGGCCCATGCGTATGTAAATATTTCTTTGTATATAGGGCCTAAATAAAATATTTTTTCATAATTATTTTGGTATTTATTTAAATATTTCTACCTAGGTGTGTGTTATTTATGCTCTGTACATTGCCTCACCATTACCACAATTTTTCTTACCATTTTTCATACTCTTTATTCCATATAGAAATATTTTCATGTAAGCTTCTCTTATATTTGGTGTAACTCCACCCCAACAAAAATCCAAAAAAACTAGTTTTATTTATGTGTATATTTTTTCACTATTGTGATTTTTCCCTTCCTACATCTATTTTATTTTTTTCTAAAAAAATTAGAACACCAAAAATATTTATCTTTTTATGGTAGCCTCATAATGAGAGAGATTTCTTTTGACCCCTTTATATTTTTTCCACTTATATTATTTATATTTGACATGTACATATTTTTTAGACCCCTCAATATTTGATTTTCTTAGTTGTACTATTCACTTATATCCTAATCTCAACAATATCTTCAATTATAGACCTACCAAATAAGGTCAAGGGTAGGTGGCATGCATACATGCACTATGGAGGGCTCACTCTTGGAGGTATTCAAAAGAATCATCCAAAGAAGGACCCCACAAGGACCTTGTGCAGTGGAAAAAAACGGTCGGTTTTGCAGAATTTTTGAAGTTCACTTGCTCTCTGAATTTGAAAAGGTGATACAAACAAAAGTTGTAGCTCGTGGGCTGAACTTTTGCCTCAAATTTTTTCATATTTTTTTGAGCTACGAGCTGTGAGCTATGATTTTATTAGTGGACCCCAGTTTTCCCATGCTATGCAGCCACACTCTCTCTTCCACTTTATCATTTTCCTCTTTCACACACACTTCTCCACTCATCATCCCCACCTCTCTCACCACTCCTCTCTGCACCCTACTCACCTTCTCCTCAACCTTGAAGAATAAGAGAAACCATGGTGAACTCATACCTCCCACACAATTCCATTCCAAAATTGACCACCTAGTCTCATTCTTCCTCCTCCAATTTACCCATATCTATCAAAAAAACCACAAAATTCAGCCTCTTCTCTTAGAAGACAGCATCATGGTGGTTGATTACTCAGCTTCAATTACCTTGTCTCTCAAAGAAGGTCAAGAGTGGAGAAAAAATGTACCGTCAAAGCTAGTGGACCGTCAACAAGCGTCAAAATTGGCCCTACTCAAGACACTTGGAGCATCAACCTTGTAAGAAATCCACCTTTTCTTACCTCTTAAGAGTTTTTCTTCCTTATTTGTATCCTACATGGATACTCCCATTGTAAATATCCAATTCCATTTGTGAATTAATACTAACTCTACTAACACTAACCCACTATGAAAAGTCCTATCACCTCCATTTCTCTCCTCTCTCTTTCCCCACCAACTTCTTGATAATTCCAAGCAAAAGAAATTAGATAAATTGCTGAAAATCTAACCCAACCATGGTTAGAGGAGTAACCCTAGCCTTCAAAATTGCTATAAAAGGAGGGTGTAGCTAGCACAAAAGGGGGAGCCATAAGCAAGAGCACTATGCTATAGCTTGAGAAGCCAAGCTCAACCTCTCTAGAAGGAGCTCTTGAGTGGAAGCTCATTGTCTTATGCATGTGCATGTGTTGTAATAGGGGATTAGCGAGGGAACTCTATGCCATTGTAAGAGAGAGAGTGATCATTCAATTGAGAGTAGGAAATCTATCATTTCTCCTACTAGTGTAAGCCCAACATTTGCTGAATCAAGGAGGGTGGATTTGGACTAAGCTTGGATACTTTGTCTCCCTTCCAACGTGAAGTAATGGACAACAATGATGCGTAGGTGTCTTGGTGTTTTTTGTTAAGTTCTTGATAGCTTGTCTCTGGTGTTGTCATCAATCTAGCCATAAATTCCACATGCTGTAAGAGGGCGACAGGGTGGAGAGGACTCCCCTGGCTTTAAGACAGTGATTGGGGTGGCTTTTCTTGTGATGTGTTGTGGTGAAATTTACGCAAGCTATGTTGAAAAAATACTAATCTCACTTTGATTTGTCATGACAGATTTGTAAGAAGGTATTAATGCAACAAGCACCCCCTCCCCCTTTCTCTCTCTTTCTTAAATATATAGTTGTGTTTGCTTGATCATTGCCGATACGTCTCAAAGCAGCCCGAGCACTATCTCTCTCCCTCTCTCTCTCTCTCTCTCTCTCTCTCTCTCTCTCGTGTTTTAGTGTGTAAGAGTGTTCCATTGGTGTTAGGGTTAGTGTAAATTCCTTGCTTGTTTGTGGGTTGCTCTAACAATTCTCCTCTTTTGCGTCCTAGTTCGCTCTTAAACTAGGTGGTGCCCCTTGTGTAGTTGGGATTTGGCTGTGGGTTTGTTGTTTTGGTTTGTGTTGTGTTGTGCCCCAGCCCCATTGAGCAGCACGGGAGCCTTGAAGGGTGTCTAGAGGTTGCTCTTCTTGTTGCCCGCCCCGGACCGCCTCAGTACATATGGTCTCATGGATGATGACTTTGTTTATCTCGACGACGAGGATAGGGGTTTAGCCTTAGGGTTTCTCTACAATATCCTATTCACTTAACTCCTTAGGGGGAGTGCAAATAATTAGGTTAGAGGTCCTTATGTTTTTTTTGCTGTGTTCAATAAGTGGTACCTTTTTCCACTGATGTGCCTCCTAGAGGTTTTCTTTGTGTTTCCTAGTGTGTACAGGAGCGTGTTGCTGTTGTTAGGATTTGGACCTTCATGGAATCTTTATCTCGACTCACTCTTCAAATCAAGTGCAATTATCAACGCAAACAGGTGTTTCTTGTCCATTAGCATTTCCCCTTATCTTTTTTGCATCCATATTTGTTTGCTTTGATTGTGATTGGTCGCATAATATTCAGTGCCTTTGTTTAGTATCAAACATTAAATTCAATGTAATTTTTGTCATAATCACTTGTCTAGGTTTAAAAATCAAGGAGTCCGACTAAGCTAGTTTGACCAAGCTAGGCGTTAGAGATCTTCTCTTAATACCATGGGGAATGCCTTCCTAATAATCAATGGTTACTTAGGTTCTTAATCCGATTTAGGCAGCATTGTGTGAAATGTACTAGGGCTTTCTAGTGGGCTTAGTCACGATTGACCTTTAGCTTAAGTATTATAAAGGGAGTTTACTAGTGTGATGAGCCTGGGGAGGGTAACAGTGTTATATGACCCCCCAAATTTACAAAATTAAAATGTTGAAAACGAACAAACTAAAAAATTAAAAAACAAAAAAAATCAAAGTGCAACAATGTAAAATCGTAAGCTGGAAGAGAAATCTCAGCTTGATTTGGTACTTCACTCACATGTATCGCCTATGGTACTAGAGCCTTAGAGGTTCCCAGTGTGGGCGCTTTTCTTTGAAAAGCAAAAAACCCAAGGCATACAAAATAAGCACACACATCAAAATTGAATCACTGTGAAAAGACTTCGGGGGGTCAAAGAAAAAGTAATCAGTCAGGCGATGATTTCATGAGAAATTCCTTTTATCGTAGCTTAACTACAAGGTCTTCTAGGTATAGCCCTCGAACATGAAATCCTTGGCTCTCGCGATTAAACAACTTAATTGACCAGAGAAAATTGAGAAGCTTACCCATGGTATTAATATAGTCGATCTTTAGTGCCTTTCAACCGTTGATTTAGTGACCCCAGACTTGTTTAATTTTTTACCTTTCCAACTATTTATGCATTTGATTATATTGCAATTTAATGTTTATTGCTGACAAATGGTTTAGAATTTTGCTACCAAATAATTTGTCTGCCTAAAACTACATATGCTTTTTAATTGTATATGAGAATGCAATTACTGTGCCAATGTTGTTTGATTTTGCAGTGACTGAAGAAGGCTAAGGACATTCATCTCAAATGCTCTTCCACCTTGACGAACGAGCTACAACTCAATAGCTTCCGAGCACGGAATCTACATCAGGAAGGGGGGCATGTTAACCCTCACGGCTCACGGACACCCTGTCACCTACAACAGATGTTGTATTATTGACTTGGTAGAGTCAGGTACCGGGCTTGTCGGTCCAATAGGAAAAGGGTAAGAGTGATCGCCGATAAGAGGTGCACTCTAACTAGAACATTCAAGGGATTAGTTGGCTAAGCATGGGCGCCCAAGTGTGAATGGGGCGAGCTCATATAAAAGTCAACTAAACCTAAAATTCAGTCATTCTCTCATTTGTGCAATTGAAGAGTGCTCTTGCTCCATCTCCATCTTCTTCTTCTTCATCTCCTTGTGTGAGTGTGTATGCGTGAGACAGAGAGAGAGAGAGAGAGAGAGAGAGAGTGTGCGATCGAGCATTGTGGCGGCACGACGGCGGTGAGGTGGTTGAGCACGGCGTAGCGGCGTCTCCCTCTTCTTCACGGCGAGGAATCCTCCACGACAGCAAGCGTAGAGCTGTGAGTGACATACCATCGCCATCTTTGAGCTTACTAGTTTAGGTTTGTTGTGTGCTTGGAGCCATTTGTGGCTCGCACACAGTGTATTGGCAAGTTTCTTGCATTGACACGTGCGACATACGCACACAATGTGATTTGACTCCTGGAAAATCTTCCACCCGTACGAAATGGGTTTACAAGTTGAAACGCAAGCCAAATGTTCAGATCGATCGACATAGGGCTCGACTTGTTGCAAAGGGTTATGCACAGCAAAAAAGTCATATATTATGAAGAGACTTTTGCTCCCACTTGTCAAATGACTATTGTGCATTTTCTATGTGCATTGGCAATTTATTTTGGTTGGGATGTACATCAATCATACATTGTTACTGCTTTCTTGAATGGTGACATATTTGAGGAAGTTTAGGTAACGCAGCCTCGCGGTTTTGTAAAGAAAGGACAAGAGGACAAAACGTGCAGATGTAAGAAGGCTTTGTATGGGTTGAATCAATCTTCTTGTGCTTGGTATGAGAAAGCTGACACTCATTTGGTCAAACGAGGCTTTTGTAATAGTCCAACAGAAAGCACATTGTATGTAAAGCGTGAGGATGATGTACTTCTCATTGCGGTTCTTTATGTAGATGATTTGATGATCATTGGACCAAATGAGAGACATATTGTTGAATTTAAGGCTAATTTGAATGCTACTTTCAAGATGAAATATTTGAGGTTGTTGCATCATTACTTGGTCATACAGTTTAAGCAATTTGATGGTGGTATTGCCTTGTGTCAGAAAAGTTACATAGAGACATTGCTATGTAAGTTTGGACTTGCGGATTGCAAACCTATTGCCACTCCCATGGAAACAGGTTTAAAATTGAGTCTTCATGATGTTGGTGGTCCTGCAGATGTTACTCTTTACCAAACTATTGTTGGATGCCTCATTTATGTATGATGTATGCAACATGAGGCCGGATATTCAGTTTGCAGTCTCACAGGTCAGCAGATCTATGCATAGCCCAGGGTCTAAGCATTGGCAGGCTTTCAAGAGGATTCTCCGCTACCTTAGTGGCACTTTACATCTTGGCTTGTTTTATCCCAAGGGGGGATCATTCACCAGACTTACATGCTTTTTCGGACTCAGATTGGGCTAGTTGTTTCGACACGCGAGTGTCCACAAGTGGTTTTTGTTTCATGCTTGGCAGTTCATGTATATCATGGTTGAGTAAGAAGCAACCTACTGTGGCCATTTTGAGTTGTGAGGCTGAGTACAGGGCAGTCTTCATACCTATGATTGAGTGTGTATGGCACATACGTATTATGGCTGATTTGGGTGTTGGACAGGACACCTCCAACACTGTCAAACACTGAAAGTCAGAGCGCATTGGCAGTTGCAAGGAACCCAGTTTTTCATGCTCACACAAAGCACATTGAGGTGAATTACCACTATGTCATGGAGAGGCTCTCAGCAGGAGAGATCAGCTTGGCTTATGTGCCAACAAAGGACAACCCTACAGATCTTTTCACAAAGGCATTGTCTTGTGAGAAGCTCGAAGCTTTTCGCAAAGCTTTGGGCTTTGCTTTGTGGACTGATCGTGTCCTCAGAGCATGGCACTTCCCTTTACTCATGTGCCAGCTCTTGTTCATCGCATCACTCCAGGGGGGATTTGTTACCATATACATGTGGTAGTGATGTGTGTGAACACACTAGGACCGTCCGGGCATTTTTTTCCTCTTTCAGAGGTTTTTTCCCCCGTGCATTGTATATACGCCCATCACTCTAGGGCAATCTATCTTTCCATTGCACACTAAGTAATAGACTTTCAATTGTGTGCCTTGAGCTTCCTTCGTCTTCTCCAAGCTGTGTGTGTTTTCCTGCAACCCTAATTCCAACACTATTATCAAAAGCTACAACTTTTTGTCTTTTGGAAAATATAAAATCTCCTATCCAGGGTTGTTTTGGGAGTTTGTAAATTTTGAATGGCATCTTGGGAATTTATGAAAAAATAGTGGGGGTATTTTGAGAATATTTTAAATACCCCTGTAATATTTTTGTTGGCTTATTTAAGGATTTCTAATATTTTTCCTTTTTTAATAATTGAGATCCAATTTCGTGTTCTTGGCAGAAAATTTGTCTCAACTGCCTTGTAAACAAAAGGCACTGATGCCAAGAAGTAATGAAGCAATCCGTCCTCTTATGGAAGGCTATCATTATTTTGGGAAAAATATAATCTCACAACTAGGGGTATTTTGGAAATTATAGAAAATTTGAAGGGGATTTTGGGTAATTCTAGGTAGTGTACTTAAAACGATATTGTCAAATGATACGGTGTATTGTGAAGAGAAGTAGCAAAATTTAAAGATAGGTCCAATGACATAGTATATTGTGAAGAGAAATAGACAGAGAGAGATCCACAAGTAGGAGTGTTAGATATATAGACATATTCTAACTAATATCTTATATGTTTAGATTTGGGCTTGTCTCTAATATGGCCTTTGATTTCCAAATCTAATTTATGACATGATCGATTGAGCTACCTAATCTTTGTCTGGGTGTCACGGATGCCTATAAATATACAATAAGGGGAAAGCTCTAAAATTCACGTATACCCATTTTTTTCTGCTAGAGTTGTTGAGAAATGGATTCATCCTCATTGATCAAGGTGAGTTTATTTTTTAATAATGTTGGCAATGTCTTATTGTTGCTTGATTTCTGAGCAAGATATTCGATGGTGAATCCTGGGGACTATGGAGGTGGTGGTGACAGTAAGATGTTTGCCATCATTTCAACTCCTGAAGGTGACATTTAGACAAAGGTGACAGATGGTGTGCAAGTAGGTCAACAATTTCAATTTGTGTTGGATTCAACCTTGTCTTCAAAGTTTATGTTGGTCACGCACGATAGTGTGAAAATTCATCAACGCCGAAGGTGACAATAGTGGAGTTGTTTGAAAGCTCCTTTCAAGAACAAGGACAAAGGTCTGCCGAAATTTCATCTCGTAAGGGTAAGGATTCCTTTCATGCCTATCAAGAAGAAATGGCAGGTAAATTAAGTGAGGAACATACCAAAAACACACAAAAAAGGGCAGATTTTAAGCAAATTGTACAAAACACAAAGTACATTGGAGTACATAGCATTAAATAGATACAAGTACCCCAAGTTAAGCCGAATGATCTCTAGATGTTCAATTAAGAAGCGTGTTGATGAAGTTCCTCAAATATACAATTGGGACTGCGTTTTTTAGCTAGACGTGGTGCCAGATGGCATTTCCAAAATGATGGGAATGGATCAGAAGTATGATGGCCATTGTTGGGTTAAGCTAGTTCATTCTAGAATGAGATATCCAGCTTTGATCACAAGAGAAGTAAGTGTGGTGGGCACCTCATTTGTAAGAATAGCTCGTGTTTGATAAATGCAATGAACGGGTTGCCTAACGAGACTTCTTGGACGAGGAAATTATTAACATCAATTGCTTTAGTTGGTATGTTTAGTTCTAAAAATGGGACACTACATTGCTTTCATTGTGGTAATTGTCCAATTCTTCTTTGGAAGTGTACATGCACTGTCTATTACTTACTAGCAAATTACAACTAGACCCGATTATTTATCCACCTCGGAAGGTATAATCATCTTGTGGCCAAGGGAGTTTTGCGATCAGCAATCAGACAAGCTAGAGAGCTTGTGTCATGTGTGTTTTCTGAAAGCCTAGTGACAGGCCCTAGGCATTTGCAATTAAATCTTGCAAAGCAGATGGTTATGGGAGTGGTGGTGCGTGAAAATGGGGGGTAGCTGAATAGTAATGAGCTCCTCTTTGTACTAGAGGAGATGCAACCACTAATTCATACACAGAGGTATTTAAATGTTGTCTAATAAATGTATCAATTGCACTCCCTCTGGAAGTTATTAACTCCATCTTTGTTGTTTGTAACTCAGATTCAAACATTGGATGCGAGAAGCTACAACAGCAATGATTGGTGTTGGTGCAGATTCCCAATTGATTTTGTTGAAAAACAGTTGCGGCTACAAGTATTTCCATGGTTTGCTTTTTCCAAGACAATCCATAGATCAAAAAACAAGATGTCATGTTTTCAAAATGTGATTCAATGGCCCAGGATCTAATGTTGAGCTTGTAAATTGGATGCAACAAGACGGTACTGGAGACCTTCAAAAAATTTGGGTATGCTTTGATCATGTTCGTAGAGTAGCAAGGTGGACAACAATGGCAGCCCATGTCTATGACCCTACGTAAGATGTGCTAGCATATTTTCCCTCCTCTTCTTCTTTTGTTCGTAATAATGGTTGATCAATGCACTTTTCACGATCCAAGAAATGCAGACAATAGCCATCTGTGAGATGAAAGAAGAAGACACAAAGGCACAAACCATGTTTTCGGAAATGATGAACTTAGCGCTTTTAGAAAGTGGGCACCTTTCAGCAGATTTTAGATGATTCATGGCAAATGAGGCTGGGCCAAATTGGAGTGTTTGGACTGTATTCAATGGAGGGCCTGTCAATATTATGGAGGGAAGACAACATTTTTGCTTGTTTCATTGGGAGCAAAGTTTGCACATTCACACCATGCAATACGTACATAAAAATTTTCAGGATGAGCATAAGCGTTTGTGTGAACTTTGGCAATGTGCAAGGAGTGAGGAGGAGGCAACAAGCTTGTATCGGACTATTCAATCTTGGTGGGTAACTGGAAAAGTCTCCAACAGTAACTTGTCCCAGATGGATTGTTGGCTCAGTTGGTGGCATGTGCATTATCCTCACTGAAGAAAGCACTTTGTTGGGGTAAAACTATGTGGGATGCTATCTTAGTTGCATGTAGAATTATATGCTTCAATGCATTTACAAGAACTATTTCTGTTGTAGGAAGTAGATGATTTGTCATACAATCCAACTACAAACCTTGCAGAAACAAAGCATGCAAGTTGGCTTGTTGGCGAGAGAATTGTTGAGCTTGTACGATGCATGCGTTTTCTATCTATCGAACTCATTGTTTCAAAGTGTGAAGATGCTTTCTTTTTTTGAGGGTAGATATCATGGAGTAGGCCCTTCAACCAATCGTCACGCACAGCAATGAAAAGCACCGGGTCCAGCAATTGTTGCTAAAGAGATTGAAGATGGGTTGGGAGGTACACCCCTATATCACCATGGAGGCACATGTTGTACAGCACAATGTTGTGAAGGTAGACATGCATGAAAAATTCATTGTGGAGACATCTTTTTCTCAAGTTTGAGGAGAGAGATATGAAGTTCATGTTGGCAGTAGTCTGATGTGTACATGTGGAGACTTTGCAGAATGAGTGGCGCAAAGTAAACCATATATGGCCTGCAAGCATATATTCTACATATTCCTCTGCTATTTTGGCTTGGATTTGAACCACAACATGTTCGTCCATCAGAGAAAGCTTACAAATGAATATTTGTTGCGTGTGTTCAAATGTCAATGTGCAACATAATTGCCATTTAGCACTTGCTACTTTGTATGTAATTGCGGGGAGATTTGGTATTGGAACTCTTTTAGTGAGAATTCCGTCTTTGGGATGATGTTATGTCTATTTTATTGAAATTTTTCCACTTTGTCGTAAAATATCTCTTTGTTAATGGATGCTAGTTGTTATGCAGTTTGTCTGCTTTAATCTTATCATATTACTTTTTTTTCAGATGCTATGTGCTGGGTTGAAGTTGTTTTGCAGTTCGTCTGCTTTGTGCATATTTCTTTGCCAATAGATGTTGTGTGTTGAGTTAAAATTGTGATTTGTGTTGGGGCTCACATGTCCTAAAAGTGTGGAATGTATCTTGTCGTCCTTCTCATATGTTTCAAGCATAGTTTTTATCACAAACAATGGTAGTTTGAATATTCTTAGGGATTGATAAATAACAAAAAAAGCTTCCTCGAATAAGCTCTCTCCAGTGATGGTGTGGAAAACTTTTGGCTAGAAAAATTTGCTTAAGTGGAGGAACAGAAAAAAGCTCTCTCAAAAGCTTCCTTCAAAAGCTCTCTCCATACCCGTCCCCAGAACACACCCAATAGCAAATTTTGATGCATCAATATGTACGTGGAAAATCACATCCCAATCGGACACTCATCAAAGCCTTCTTTAATAACTCATAAATGTGGCCACATTCCTCGATCCACTTTAATTTGATAAGAATCTTGTACAAAGGAAAAGCTATCTCAAAAAAGGTTAATATAAAACATCAATAATAGCCAACATGGCCCATGAATCTTTGATCTCCCTTATACTTTTTAGGTGGTGGAAAATCTAGAATGGCTTTAATTTTGTTCTTGTTTGTAAATCCCCATTCTTTGGCACTATATGTCCTAAAATAACAATTCCATGGTTAATCCAAAATCGGAATTTGGAAGGGTTCAATAAGATGCAATATCATCTGCACTTTTCAAACACCTCTTGTAAACATGACATATGCTCATCCCAGGAGGAATAAACACAAAGGTCATATGAGAAAGCTTTACAAAAATCCCTTACTCCTTGAAAGTAGTGTTTATTAACTGTTGGAGTGTAGCAGAGGCATTCATTAAGCCAAATTCCATAACAAGCAATGCGAACACTCAGAACTATGTTATGAACGAAGTGTTTATTAACTGTTGGAGTGTAGCAGAGGCATTCATTAAGCCAAATTCCATAACAAGCAATGCGAACACTCAGAACTATGTTATGAACGAAGTGTTTATTAACTGTTGGAATGTAGCAAGGATATTCATTAATCCAAAGTCCATAACACAAAAATTCAAACACTCCAAACTATGTTATGAAAGCAGTTTTAGCTTGGTCATCTGGAAAAATTGTGATTTGATTATAATGGGAGTACCCATCTAAAAAGCTATAAGCCTCCTTGCCTACCATCTCAAGCACATGTTCTAAATATGGCAACGGATTATGATTTCTCCTAGTGGCTAAATTAACCTTTTTGAGGTCTTCACACACTTTAAATTTTCCATTCTTCTTTGGCACAATGAATATCAAAAAAACCCATCTAAGTGCTCAATAGGGTATATGAATTCACATTTGATAAGATTATCAAGTTCTTCTCTTAAGAAATGTTTGCATACTTAGGATTCATTGGGAGGATTTTGTTGGACTAGGTAAGCAGTGCTAATCATGGGAATCATATGTTGCACCAGAGAAGGTGGAACACCCTTCATATCATGAAATATTCAAGAAAAAATGTCCTTGAATTCCTTGAGAAGCATTGTAAGTACACCCTCTTAAGTCTTAGTCTAAAAATGTTCAATGGGTCTTTTTGAGATTCTATTCCATGACCTAAGGTGGGTGAGTATGGGATCTCCACTTTCTAAATGCGATCAGATATTCCCCCACTAAACATCCTCTCAAATAGATAATATGTATGCCTAGTTTGCAATGTCTTACACTCACTCTCTTTTCATATGATACTAGGTATGGCTAACCATTTTTGGTCCTTGTGAGGTTAAGTTTTCTTGGAAAACACTATGTCTATAATCTTGATCTGCCTAGGTTTTGGCTCTAGCTCCCTTTGGGTCTCCTCTACTAAAATCCTTAAGTGCTTGATTTTCTTGATCTCCTCTATAGGGTTTGGGTAAGAGTCCATCTTCTCCTTTGGCATCTCAGGTTTTGACCCATGTGGCCTCTCTTGGGGGTTCTCGGCCTCTGATTGGTTAGCTGTGAGGACACCCATTAATTTGTTTACGGTGTGAGAGTGGTGTACTTATGACTTCTCTTTCCCAATCGTGTGTTTGCTTGAGTCCCTCTTGTTTTTCTCCCCTTTGGTTTTCTCCCTCATGGTGGTAGTTTTAGTTTCCATGGTTTCTATTGATGTTCAAGGTCATTCACATACTCAGGGTCATCACATATCCCTATGTAAATCTTTGAACCAGGGTTTGGATTCGCAACTTTTAGTGATCCCTTTCTTCATGTTTTCTTCTTCCTTGCTCCAATGATTAATCTAGCATCTCTCTCTTTGAGGATATAATTTTGACTTTGGAGCATTGACCTTGTGAGTGCACTCACCAATGTAACACGTGTAGTTTCTGTTGTCCCATTGGTAACCTCGATCAAGCTCAATGGTGTAATCTTTGGTGCACTTGGATTATGGGTACATTGAGAAATCAAATGATCTATGCCACGGTGATTACAAGTGAATATTGGCATTGCATATGTTCTCCCTTGATTTGTTTGCACTTGTGTAACATTCCTTTGTATTCTATTAGGACACTCAGCTACACAATGTGGTCAACCACAATTGTAGCATTGAAGAGGTATCAGAGCTTGGTTATCTTTGGTATTTTGAGGGACTCTGTTATCTCAAAGGTATTCTTGGATGGCCTTAATAAAATCTTCCAAGGACATATCGTATATCTATGGATCCTTAGCAATAGGATTTATAATCATTGTTTCATGCTCAACCACTTGTGAGCTAGTGGATTTTGTCTCAAAAGACACCCTTTTCCCTACAATCATCAAGTTGTATTCTAGTTGTATTTTGTTGGGAATGACAGCTTCTCAAGAAGTAGCTATACCTCTAATGACTAAGCCATTATAGATTTCCTCATGTCGTAATCCTTGGATGAATTTGTCAAGTAGTTCATTAATGTTAAAGCTCTCATTTGGGGTACAGTGAATTTCGATTCTTCAAATGACTAATGAAGTCTCTCATTGAAGTCTCTCATTGATTCTCATTTCTCATGTTTGGCTTTTTGAAGTTGATGTGCCACTCCTCAACGCACATCTTCTCATATGCACTCCTTCAAGAGCAACCTCTTGATAACATTGTATTGTTTGGTAGTGCGTTCTTTAGCTCTTAGTGTCCTATACCGATCTCTTTCCTTTCCACTTAGGTTAAGTTCAAGTTTTGCACTTATGCAACTCATTGTTATTTTCTAAAGAGTCACATACATTTTCAAACCCTCAATATGCTTCATAGGATCCTCATCACCACTATTTTTTTGTGTGAGCTTTTCCACTTGGACCGCTTTGCTTCTAGGATCTCTCTCAGGTGTATCATACATTTTTTGTGCAATGAATTGACCAATGATTTGTGAAAATGTTTCCAAGTCACCTATGTGAGCAGGTATAGCTGGCGTAGGAGAGGCTCCTAGACCTACATGAGGCACGAGCACACTCCTTGGGCTCCATGCTTGGAATGGCATTGCACCATACGAGGTCCAAAGATGCGGGAACAATTGGCCTACTACAAAAAGGTGTGGGGCCCGCTTGAGATGTGAAATATGACATGAAATCTAGCATGGCTCCATTCAAATGGAAATTAGGGTAATGCGGTCGTGAAGCGTGAGCAATTGGAACGTTGTAAGGTGTACGGGCTGCATAAGCATTAGTCAAGATAGGCATAAATGGGGTGATGCACACTTGTATTAACTGTTGCCATTGTTGTAGGCATTAGGTAAGAAAGTGTTTGTGCAATATTCACTACAAAGTTTAGGGGTGCACTTTTTATCATGGTCATCACTAGATTAGGCATGGTAGTTGTAGTGCCTCCGAGAGAAAGATGAGCTAGATTTGGAAAAGTTAAAATACTACTTGTGGACTCAAACTACACCAAGATGCCAAGCACAACAATGTATGATGGATCTATTGGATTTGCAAAAGGAATCTCCATTTGTGACAGTGTCAATTGTGTTGCTTTGGTTGGGTCTATTGGATTCACAAAAGGAATCTCCATTTGTGATAGTGTCCATTGTGTTGCTTTCAAAGGAGTTGCCTGGATCATAAGATATGTAACCAACCCACAAGGTAGGTGTAGCCATTTTGTAGGTCGATCAAAATATCACTCTATAGTGTGTATTCCCAAATTCCATTGAGAAATGGGGTGATCCCCAAAATTAAGATCAAATTTGAATTTGGAAGCTTATTTAAAGCCTAAATATTCCTTTGAAAACCAGTGCTCATGCCATGCTCTCATATTGCTTCCAATTTTTTTAATGTCTTTGGTCGCTCGGATCATCTCTTGCTCGGAGACACTTGCCCAGGGATGGGGAGTTCTCCAAGGCTATCAGTCAATCTTAAGGACACATATGGGCTTCAATGCATATGCTCAGCTTTTTTTTTGGCTTACAAAACCCATATTCTTCTAATTGAACCTAAACTAGAACCATTTAAGCCAAACATTAACTTCAAAAATCTTCCATGTAAGTGTACAGGCAAGCTGGAGACTGCATTCTCCATAGGATCTCAAATTATAGGTGAAAGTTTTCATGTGCTAACTCCAAGTAACTTGCAGGAATCTCACTTTTCAAGCAAAGTCGTTCAAACACAAGCCCACATGTGATCAAGGTGCAAGGGTAAGTAATTGCATGTGGAAAGATTCTCTATACAGCCAAGTCTGTATCTCTATGTTCTATTGGTTTTGATATTCCAAGAGGTAGTGTTGCATTCACATACATGTGAAGAAAGGCCTCTATGAGTACTCTCATAGAAAATTTGTTTGCCTCTCTTAGCTTCTCTCCTTGTTGTACATTGCCCGTTAGCACCCGACGATAGTCCTCCCATACCTACTTATGGCCGTACTAGGGTGTTTACAAAAAATAGGTATCATAGTGTTTTTAACGATTTGAAGCTACAAGTTCCTGGCTAGATTTTGAGCTTGCCTTAAAGAAACCTTGTAAAATTTTACAAGTTTTGATGTAAATAATGGCAAATTTTACAAGTTTAGTGTAAATAATGACAAATGCTTCAAATTGTGTGTGTGTGTGTGTGTGTGTGTGTGTGTGTGTGTGTGTGTGTGTGTGTGTGTGTGTGTGTGTGTGTGTGTGTGTGTGTGTGTGTGTGTGTGAGAGAGAGAGAGAGAGAGATAGATAGACAGATAGATAAACTGATTTATCATCCACGTAGGTCATATATGACCCATGGGACCATCACAAAAGGCATTACATCGACTTGTTGCTTCTGAGTGAGGCCATCAGATACATATCAGTTAAGGACTGAGGGTCCAATCATTGGGATAAGAAGGGGGGGGGGGGGGGGGGGGGGGGGGGGGAACAAGATCTAGGGAGGGTTGGACAGAGCCTTTTTGGGGGCTCGAAATTCTTGAATGATGGCTTTACCACCTCGATAGACTGCCCATTTACCTTGCTTGCGGGCTTCCTGCATTTTCTTGAGCTCGCTCTTTTTTATCTTCAATTGAGTTGTGGTCAGCTCCTCGTTGATCCAAATATTTGTCTCTTTGAGGATTCAGGCTTGTCGTAGTAATTGCAGCTTATCCTCTTTATCTTTGAAAGTAAGAAGACAGTGTTCGGGTGGTACTTGCCTGTGTGTATCGTTGATCCAAGAAACCTTTTCACGCTTGATGTTAATTGGTTGAAGGATGTCGTTGAGCTTGGTGATCGCTTCCTCGAGGGTGTCCTCAATGGTACACCATGGCGAGGGGAGCCCACCAATGCGAACCTTGAGGGCATTTTCTTCTTGAAGTTTTTGTTCACGAAGCTCTACTGTCACGCAGGTTTGAACTTTGGCAAAGGGGATCGATTGGGCTTGAGTAACCTTTGATTCGACTTCTTTTGCTTTGTCGGTGACAAGCTCGACCATGGAGTCGAAGCGTGCCTCAAGCTTGCCAAGGCGAGCTTTGAGGTCACAGTTCTCCTCCATTACCTTGTCGAGGGCTGCTTGGAGTTGTGCAATCTGTGTGAGCTTGCTCGGGGCTGCAACGATTGTTGCAAAGCTTGGTCGGCTCTTCGCGGCGGGCTTAGGGGTGTTCATTCTGGGAGAGGGTCGGCTACCGTGGGAACAAACCCTAGGTAGAGAGTTTGTTGGGATAGGCTTAGTGCTCTCAAAACAAAAATTCAGAGGTTCGGGCAACCGAAATGGTTTCTTGAAGAGGCTTTTCGGTTTCGTGCAGAGGCAGCTCGTGCAGCCAAGCCCGTCGTGCAGGCAAGGCCTTCGTGCAGAGAACTTCGTCGGGGCTGTGAGACTGTCGACCTGCGGCAGCAGGTTTCGGCCAGGGCGAGCTCGAGCTTGTCGGTGTAGGTAAGGCCGGGGCGGCCAGTGCAGCTGGGGCAGGGCTAGGTTGTTAACGACCCCCCACAGGGCAGCCCCAACATCCCAACAACAGCTTAGCTTCCACTCCCTTTGATGAGATACATGGCATTCGGGCAATGGAGAAGAGTCAAATCAATTGTGCACATTATGCTCACTGCGAGTTTGAGAGTACCACACACTACTATCTAGAGTTTGAGTACCACACGCTACTAGAGTTTTAGTACCATACACTACTAGAGTGCTCCGCTTATGTCACATTCAAAACTTGCTTCCCTCACATTTTTAGCAATGACTTAAACCTATCAAGTTTCCTCTCCTAGCCATAGTGTGGGCTCTCCATTGCGACTCTCATCACCATAATTTTGGAGCATCGAGAATCACTCATCAACCCCATACATACTACATCACATGTAACTTTGGTCCCATATATCATGTTTGACCTCCGAGGATGAAAGTAAAATCTCTCTCTCTCTCTCTCTCTCTCTCTCTCTCTCTCTCTCTCTCTCTCTCTCTCTCTCTCTCTCTCTCTCTCTCTCCGCACACGCACCGCATTTGCGTACTCTTCAATTGGTATCAGAGCGTATGGCAATTGCACAGAGGACAACAGTGTTGAGAGCTTCAAGGCATTAGCTTTCTCGCTCTCGATAGTGGAGAGATCAAGAAATCTTGAAAGCTTTGTGAGAGTGCAATGGGAGCTTGTGAGCTTAGCTGAGAATGATGTATGCTCTTGTGGAAGCTCAAAAGAGAGTGTGGAAGATTGTGTGTAGGTGAAGATGTTGCCCTGAAAACTGTGTACACAACAACAATGTTTTGTAGAATTTTTTTTCTCCTTGTAAAATACAGATATGAAGATTCTTCCCTTTGCTCCCCTCCGTTTTGACGTGTTTTACAACTTTGCATAAGAATTTTTTTGCAAATTCCTCAGTGATTTACATATATTTAGCTCAAATTGACTATATGCAAAAAAAAATTAGCTTTTCTATTTTCGTGTACTATGCAAGTTTGATGCACTTTTAGAAGCACGAAAGGTGCTCGAACTTGAGTACATAAATTTTGAGCTCGAGAGGCAATTTCAACTTGTACAGAGCTTGAGGTTTGAGGCTTTTTGGTAGATTTGGGTCTACACACCATCAAAGCGGTCTCTTGAGAGATGCAATTTTTTGAGCATACAGGTGGAGCTTCTTTTCACACAGGACACTTTGGCAGCGATTTTGTGCTTCAGTTTATGATCTTTGCGGACGGATTTACATATGCTTATGGCACATACTTGATGCCCATTGTAAATACATTTCAGTGAGCACTTTTGAGTGTTTGTGAGCTCTCTTGATAACATTGTTTTTCATTGATCAGTTTTGAAATTGCACCTCTTTCGGAGCTTATTTATGTGTGCACACTCTGTGGATGTAAGTTAAGAGTGTGGATTGCCATTGTATGTCACATTGTGGAGCCATTTTGGAATTTCTACCAATTGGCATTGAGTAGTTTATGGTTTATGGTTTTGAGTCTTGTTCCAAAGACTATAGTGATCAAGATTTACTTCCACTTTGCCATATCTTTGGTTGACAGATTTTGGTCATTTTATAGTGATTGAGAGCTTCTCCTATTTTGGCATCTTTGATGCGGTTTATGGTTTGAGAATTTGCATTGAGATTTTTCTCCTTTTGCAAGGGAGACTCTGTCCAATTTTCCCTAGATTTCTCGCCATAGTTTTGGCTTGATTTCCATACACTTTTTGTGATCATTGGATTGAGACGATTCTTCCTTGTTGTGGTCAACTTTGCTTCCACATCGACGGACATATGGTTGTTTTTTTACACTGATTGGTGTTCTTGTATCCACTCTTGCAGAGTGAGAATTGTGTTTGCTCGCAATATGCGTATCACTGACAAGGGGATAGGCTCAAGCATATAAGATTGAGTACAGCTTCCTCTTTCAGCAAAGAACATGGTTTTGTAGCTAGAGGCAATATGGGTGGTGTAATGCATGAATCGTGACCCACCAAAATCTCAAGCCGTAATACATTGGCATTGTAGAAAAGCTTCATTCACTTTGGGGGGGGGGGGGGGGGGGGGGGGGAGAGAGAGAGAGAGAGAGAGAGAGAGAGAGAGAGAGAGAGAGTCTCCAAGAACTTCTCTTGTAGAATGGACAAAGCTCTTGAGGGTCCAAAGTTCGATGGACTCCTCAAAGCACACTTCTCAAAAATTTAATTGATAGTGCACACACACACACACACACTTACACACACATTTCATTATCATCCTCAAAGGTCAAATATGACCTATGAGACCATAAGAAACATATCATGCAGGGTGTGTGGCACTAATAAGTGACTCTCAATGCTCAATAATTGTAGAAACGGGTGTCGCAATTGAGAATCAATGCCGTGGTTGGGAGAGGAATGTGTGTGGGGAGGATAAATAAAGCTCTAATGTGATCCATAGGTGGGCACTCCAATGGGGTCTAATACTCAAACCTAGGAACTTTGGGGGACAAAGTGCATAGTCGATGAGACACCTCGCATGAAGAGTATGAGAGTTGAGCTAGATGGAAACGATAGTGTGGATCGCACTCAAGGGGTTATGCTCAAGCATGTAAGTGTTTGTTTGATTCCTTCATTCAGAGAACAAAATGGTTTTGCAGTTGAGGTCAACATATGTGTTGTAATGCATGAAGAGTGAAGCCTTGGGTCTCTCCGAAGTTGTTGTTACCATATACATGTGGTAGTGATGTGTGTGAACACACTAGGACCGTCGCGGCATTTTTCCCTCTTTAGGATGTTTTTTTCCCCCGTGCATTGTAATGACGCCCATCACTCTAGGGCTATCTATCTTTCCATTGCACACTAAGAAACACACTCTCTATTGTGTGCCTTGAGCTTCCTTCATCTTCTCCAAGCTGTGCGCGTTTCTTTGCAACCCTAATTCCAACAATTGGTATCATAGCAGGTTGCGTCCTCCCGAGCTTAGTCGCCAGCTGCTCCAGCACACGCCTGCTCACTTTCTCTGATTTCAGTGAGGTTTGGCAAGCGTCCGCAGTGGAAACGCACAAAATGGAAATTGCCTGTGCAGACCTGCCTATAGTGGAAATGGAGGGCGAAATGAGCCCGAATCATAATATGATGCACTTATAGAAAATGACACATGGACTTTATGTGATTTGCCTCCTGGAAAAAAGTCCATTGGTACGAACTGGGTTTACAAGTTGAAACGCAAGCTGGATGGTGAGATCGATCGCCATAAGGCTCGACTTGTTGCAAAGGGTTATGCACAGCTAAAAGGCATAGATTATGAAGAGACTTTTGCTCCCACTTGTCATATGACTACTGTGCGTTTTCTATGTGCATTTGCAACTCATTTTGGTTGGGATGTACATCAATCAGACATTGTTACTGCTTTCTTGAATGGTGACATATTTGAGGAAGTTTATGTAACGCAGCCTCGCGGTTTTGTCAAGAAAGGACAAGAGGACAAAGTGTGCAGATGTAAGAAGGCTTTGTATGGGTTGAAGCAATCTCCTTGTGCTTGGTATGAGAAAGCTCACCCATTTGGTCAAACAAGGCTTTCGTAACAGTCCAATAGAAAGCACATTGTATGTAAAGCGTGAGGGTGATGTACTTCTCATTGTGGTTCTTTATGTAGATGATTTGCTGATCATTGGACCAAATGAGAGACATATTGTTGAATTTAAAGCTGATTTGAATGCTACTTTCAAGATGAAAGATTTGGGGTTGTTGCATCAATACTTGGGTATACAGTTTAAGCAGTGTGATAATGGTATTTCCTTGTGTCAGAAAAGTTACATAGAGACATAACTATGTAAGTTTGGACTTGAGGATTGCAAACCTATTGCCACTCCCATGGAAAAAGGTTGAAGTTGAGTCTACATGATGCCGGTGATCCTGTTGATGTCACTCTTTACCAAACTGCTGTTGGATGCCTCATTTATGTATGCAACATGAGGCCGGATATTCAGTTTGTAGTCTCACAGGTTAGCAGATTTATACATAGCCTAGGGTCTAAGCATTGGCAGGCTGTCAACAGGATTTTCCACTACCTTAGTGGCACATTACATCTTGGCTTGTTTTATCCCAAGGGGGGATCAATTGCCGCCAAACTTACATGCTTTTTCGGACTCAGATTGGATTGATCATTGCCACCAAACTTACATGCTTTTTCGGACTCAGATTGGGCTGGTTGCTTTGTCACGCGAGTGTCCACAAGTGGTTTTTGTTTCATGCTTGGCAGTTCATGTTTATCATGGTTGAGCAAGAAGCAACCTAGTGTGGCCACTTCGAGTTATGAGGCTAAGTACAAGGAAGTCTTCACAGCTAAGGTTGAGTGTGTATGGCTCAGACGCCTTATGGCTGATTTGGGTGTTGGACAGGACACTGCCAACACTATCTACACTGACAGTCAGAGCGCATTGGCAGTTGCGAGGAACCCAATTTTTCATGCTCGCACAAAGCACATTGAGGTGCATTACCACTATGTCAGAGAGAGGTTCTCAGCAGGAAAAATCAGCTTGGCTTATGTGCCAACACAGGACAACCTTGTAGATCTTTTCACAAAAGCGTTGTCTGTTGAGAAGCTTGAAGCTTTCTGCAAAGCTTTGGGATTACTCCCCTTTGTGGATTGATCATGTCCTCAGGGCATGGCACTTCCCTTTACTCATGTTCCAGCTCTTGTTCACCGCATCCCTCCAGGGGGGATTTGTTACCATATACATGTGGTAGTGATGTGTGTGAACACGCTAGGACTTCTTGGGGCATTTTTTCCCTCTTTAGGAGGTTTTTTTCCCCTGTGAATTGTATATACGCCCATCACTCTAGGGCTATCTATCTTTCCATTACACACTAAGAAACACACTCTCTATTGTGTGCCTTGAGCTTTCTTCGTCTTCTCCAAGCTGTTTGTGTTTCTGTGCAACCCTAATTCCAACAGTTGTGATACAATGGAATAGCAAAAAAGCCTCATTCACTTTGATTTCCATGGAGGCATCATGAATCAATTGTAGTGCATCCTATCTTCCAAACCACTTCTTGATGTCTTCCTTCCTAAACTCGCTATTTTTCTTTTCTACATATGTTGGACCTTTTAACTTGGTTTCCATGCAATCTCAAAAGTCAATGTGAAGGGTTTTGCCGCATTTTAGCCATGCACTCCACGACTCTCTTTCCATACCCATAATCTCAATGGGAAGTGATCCAAATTCAAGAAGTAAGATCATGTATGGTGTTTGCGTCTTACTTGGAGGAAGTTTGAAAGAAAATGCTTTTGGACATTATCAAACTCTTTCCAAGCACACTTAGAGATGCTACCACCGAATACTTCAACTCCATAAAAAAGCATCGGTTCATGGTGTCAATGAGGTATTTCTTGAGAGTCCAACATTTAATATCTCACCTGTATTGCAATGTTCTCAAATGTATAGGAGGGTCGCTTCTTGGCTTTTTAGTGTCATGTAGTACAAGAATTCCATTTATGATTGTCCGGAAGCTCATGGCCAAGGTACTTGAATCTCTCTACCACTTCAAGGGGCTCTTTACTGTATACAATGCATGGCTTCTCCTTGTTGAGAGCTTTCAGAAGCATAACCATAGTTTTGGAGCCATTCACAATCAACCTACTATTCTTCCAAGACAACCATAAGCTTTTGTGCATTGCTTAGAGTGGGCTAAAAGAACTATTTCATCCGTATATAACAAAAGTATGATTGCCACATTCCCTATCATTATTTCTTTAATATCTTCTTGTTGCATAAACCCAAGTAACACATGTTCCAATTTATTAATGAGTAGCCCAACGACGGTTGGTGAAAGTGGGCATCCTTGCTTGACACCAATAGTACTCGTGAAATAATTTTGAAATTCCCTATCCCATATGCACTTGGCATATCACCATCTTGTAAATGCAAGAAATCCCATCCATAAATTCACTTTGCACTTGGAGTTTCGCCATATGTCCCCAAAGGCCTTTTCGATCAAAATATTTCTTGGAGTCCACAGAGCAGTAATATAATCCTTTACCTTTCAATGAGCTTTCTTCCCTGAGAACTCAAAGAGTGACAAGGTGATCAATCGTGATGTGACGTTTTTGGAAACCCACTTGTCCAAGTGCACATTTTCAATTCTTCTCAAGGCCCAAGGAAGACAAGATTTCCAACCTACTAGGAGCCTTGTCATCTAGCTTTGACGAGACAATTACCGTCATTGAGTAGAAGCAGAGGAGGAACTCAACTTCAAGGGGAGAAGAATTTGCAGTTAGTTTTGCCAATAAAACTTGTTTCAACCCCGATTTGTAATATGTGATCAACTCTTTACAGAAAAGAAGCAGAGGAGGAACTCAAAGGGGAGGAGAAATCGCAATTAATTTTAGCAATAAAACTTGTTTCAAGGACCCAACCCCCGATTTGCAGGATGTGATCAACTCTTTACAATCGGAGGAGGAGAAGAAGAGGGGAACTCAACTTCAAGGGAAGGAGAATTTATAGTTAATTCTAGCAATAG
This sequence comes from Adiantum capillus-veneris, assembly GCF_014529385.1. Classification (NCBI taxonomy): domain Eukaryota; kingdom Viridiplantae; phylum Streptophyta; class Polypodiopsida; order Polypodiales; family Pteridaceae; genus Adiantum; species Adiantum capillus-veneris. Next base: position 151,235,521 of record NC_140949.1, on the reverse strand, counting down.
AACTTGTTTCAAGTGTGGCAAAGAGGGACATATAGCCAAAGATTGCCTAGCATCAAAGGCTTGTAGAATTTGTGGAAAGAAGGGCCGCCCTCCTTCCAAGTGCTTCAAGAAAGATAGCAGTACCAATAAAACTCCCCCCTAGGCGATTGATGGCATGCACATACACCTTTGTTAAGAAGTTCATTGCCTTTTCTTCCATTATAGTTTGGTAGTTGTTTACGTTGTTCACATCTCCTACTTTATTTCAAGGTTTGATTCAATTTGTACTCCAAGAATGAGGCATGACGTGCTAACGTGCAAAGTTAAACATATCACGTATCTAACAATGTGTTTCCTAGCTTGTCCATTTTAGGATTTCAAGCTTGATACCTTGACGATCTTCTACCTTGCCATTGGACAATTTCTTTAAGCTCTCCATATATCTCTCTCTAGTGGTAAAGAAAGGAGGAATACATGGAAGAAAACCATGACACGTCTTCAAAAGGTCGAATTTGGCATATGAGACAGATCAATGTTCCTTTGTCATCTTAAACAAAGGAATAGTGAATAAAGCTAACTAATGATCTGATGAGTGGTGATCATATATATATATATATATATATATATATATATATATATATATATATATATATATATATATATATATATAATCTCTCTCTCTCTCTCTCTCTCTCTCTCTCTCTCTCTCTATATATATATATATATATATATATATATATATATATATATATATATAGAGCTCTCTCTCTCTCTCTCTCTCTCTATATATAGATTATCTCTCTCTCTCTCTCTCTCTCTCTCTCTCTATATATATATATAGATTATCTCTCTCTCTCTCTCTCTCTCTCTCTCTCTCTCTCTCTCTCTCTCTCTCTCTATAGATAGAGCTCTCTCTCTCTATATATATATATAGAGAGAGAGAGCTCTATCTATAGAGAGAGAGAGAGAGAGAGAGAGAGAGAGAGAGAGAGAGAGCTCTCTCTCTATATATAGATAGAGCTCTCTCTATATATATATATATATATATATATATATATATATATATATATATATATATATATATATATATATATATATATATATATATATATATATATATATATATATATATATAGAGAGAGAGAGAGAGAGCTATAGATAGAGCTCTCTCTCTCTATATATATATATATATATATATATATAGAGAGAGCTATAGATAGAGCTCTCTCTATATATATATATATATATATATATATAGAGAGAGAGAGAGAGAGAGAGAGAGAGAGAGATAATCTCTCTCTCTCTCTCTCTCTCTCTCTCTCTCTCTCTCTCTCTCTATATATATATATATATATATATATATATATATAGAGAGAGAGAGAGAGAGAGAGAGAGAGCTCTATCTATATATAGATAGAGCTCTCTCTCTCTCTCTCTCTCTCTCTCTCTATATATATATATATATATATATATATATATAGAGAGAGAGAGAGAGAGAGAGAGAGAGAGAGAGAGAAAGAAAGAGAGAGATTTCTTTCTTATCATAATAGAGGATGGCTAAGTTCCAAATTGTGATGATGGATGGTTTGTGTGCAAATTGGTTTCAAATAGGATCGTCCATGCGGTGTGTTATAGCAAGGAAAAGCTTCATAGATTGGCTGGGGAAAATTGTTTCACACTCTTATGGGTGAGTATATTCAACAGTTGTAGAGAATGGCATTCGACAATATGTATTTGATTGTTTCAAACATAGCGGTGACTTGTCCATGTGGTCTTTTCTCCTTTCAACATTTGCAAAAATTGTCTCGTGTTAACCAAGTAACAGCTATGGAGGAACAATTCCAAATCATTTCATCAATTGGATCTGCCTGGTAATGAATAGCATACTATTGAGGATAATGAAGGACAGAATTGGAACATTGACACACCTCAACAACTTCACGAATGTGAAAAATATCAACTAACAATACACGCCACTCTTTTGGGCATTAAGAGAAGTATTTTCCTCATTTGCTGCTTCCATTGGCATTCTATAGATATTCTTCATTGGATTGTGTCATAATGGCATAGTGAATGTTAAGGCCCTCATTGCCTAATTGAGAATGCTAATGTAGATAGCACTATTGAGCCCACACAATAGAGGTTTAAAGGATAAGAATTCAATGGCAAAGCAAACTAAGGCCAAGTAGGAGACCAAAATGACATCATTAGTGCTACTTGCACAATGTGCAGCAAATCTTCCATAAGTTTTCATAGAAACTAACCATCCAAATTTCTTACACTCCAACTATATCCATCACTTAAACTTAGGCTAAATTCTTTCGTGTCACACCTATAGCAAGCAACGATTATGTTGCTGGTTGCAAACCATGAAGGTGGAATGCCATGAGCAAGCCAGGTGATAGCAGATAGACCAGACCCAGATTTGGCTCTCCACTCCCATGTGTACGATTCCAGGTATTTCATGAAGTAACAAGATGAAACATAGGCATCGTTTGCCTCTACCTTCAATGAGTCTCCAAAGAGCTCCTAAGCATAGAAGCACTGTTATAAGATCATCCCCTTTACATAGATTTGACCGTCCACACTTGTCCGGGACATCGGCCGGGCGTACCCAAGTGGGCTACACACCCCGGTGGGGATCTAGCCTTCCTCAGATCCCCTGTCAAACTCCACCCCTAAACTTTGCATCCCCGGTGTGCTCTACACACTCTATCCCTGCATGCCATGTGTGCTCCATTGTCACACTGCTATAGTTGACGTGACAAGGATTTGCAGAGTGATACATGAAGATTTTCCCAAATTTTATTATGCACATATAGGTATGACAGCCGATCAAACTTGACTGGTTAATGGCCATTACAAGTGTGTAGCCCATCAATACAAACAACTATAATAAACAATATAAAAAAGCATAGCTGCTTTCAATACTTCACAAAAAGAGACCAAAATATACTCTCAACTGAACAGAAATGCATGGCTTCTTTCAATCGTCCTGTGCCAAGGAGCAGCCTGTAAAAGCAACTTGGTAACATGCAAAGATTATGCAAGAAAGACCTGTAAAAAATATCATCTTCGTGAGTGAGTGTAAATTTCCGTTACTCTTAAAATTACTCTCATGACTTCTTCGAGACGAGCATCACCAGTAAAAAATAATACGACAGAAAACTACTAAAATAAGTTTTCATTGCAAAAGGGTTTATGTAATGTCCAAAGTGCATGCCATAGGAATCTTAAATCACGAATTAGTAAGTCCAAACCGGTTGAATACCACGGTATAAGCTTCACAATCTGTAACTGCTTGTCCATCGGAAATACCATTCTCCCAATACTCAAGACTGCAAAGAAAACTCGCAAAAATGCCAATATCTATATTTTGTCTCTGAAATTTTGTACATGACGTTGACTAGAAACTGCTAAATCCATAAAGCAGCAGAAGAATAACACGCCAAACCTGTAAAACTTTGCTAGAACAGAGACCACATACCTGCAGAAGGTGCACTCATATCACAAAAATATATCCTGTTCTCTGATATTTCTCTACTTGAACCAACCCACAGATAATTACTCATCATTCTCAGCAGGTCTGATTGTACAAGTGTCCTAGTTATAAGTGCTTATCTTGTACATGAAATGTATCCAAATCTCCCAATACGGGGGCATAAAACACCGTTAACCTCCTATTCACGAGGAATGATAGAGGGCCGCCTTTGCAACCATGCTTTGTTCAATTCATCATTAACAATAACAACAAAGCAATGTTGCAACAACACCGACAGCTGCATCAAGAACCAGAGCTGCTAATCCCCCTTCTTGGTGATGTTGTCCATATTTTAACTTCCAGCTGGCTGTGTGGCTACACTCGTCGCCGCTGCCGCTGCTGCAGAGGCCGTTGCTGCAGCCGCAGCACCAGCTGCAGCTGCTGCTGCAGGTATAGAGGAAGAAGGCTCCTTCAGAGATGCCAATGTAGCAGCAACAGGAGCCGACGCCGCCTCTCTCTCAGCAGCCACCTTGGCAAGGAGCTCCTTGATCTGTGTTCCCGTCAGAGTCTCACGCTCTAGCAGAGCTTTGGCCAATGCATGCAGTTCATCCTGGTGGGTCACCAAGATCCGCTTCGCATCCTCATATGCTTCCTGCAGAAGCTCCCTCATCTCATTTTCTATGACACGCCGAGTCTCTGTGCTCATGCCATTCCAACTCTCAGTGTCATGAATCGCAAAGCCTACTGCTTTACTCATTCCCCATCTTGTTACCATCATTTCCGCCATTTGTGTCGCATTCTTTATATCTGATTGTGCCCCAGTTGTAACCTCACTGTCTCCAAAAATTAGTTCCTCGGAAGCCCTTCCTCCCATAGCCACACGTAAACTTGCTAACGCTTGCTTGCGAGAAAGAACTGTCTCATCCTTGTCAGGAAGCTGCAATACCATCCCAAGGCTTTGCCCACGAGGGATAATGGTGGCCTTGTGCACGGTTTTGGCACCTTCTGTCATTAATGCCACAATGGCATGTCCTCCTTCATGATAAGCTGTAAGGCGCCTTGTTTCCTCTGACAGAACAGCTGATTTTCTCTCACTACCCATCAAAACTTTGTCTTTGGCAAACTCCAGGTCTGTCATGGTTACTGCCTTGGCACCGTCCATTGCTGCCTTCAGTGCTGCTACATTTACAAGATTTGCCAACTCCGCTCCAGAAAGTCCAGGTGTCCCTCTAGCAACCGTGTGCAAGTCCACATCATCCCCTTTTGTAACCTTTGGATAAGGTGTAATTGAAGATTAGCCGATGCAAACCTGTAATCTCAAATTGAAAGAAAAACAAGTAGAAACTACTTCAAACTTTACCTTCGACATATGGGATTCCAAAATTTGACGGCGACCCTCAACGTCAGGGTATGGTACATGAACATGGTGGTCGAAGCGCCCCGGGCGCACAAGGGCCTTGTCAAGGGTCTCTGCAAAATTGGTTGCAGCAATGACTATAATGCCCTCATTTTGCTTAAAACCATCGAGCTCCACAAGAAGTTGATTCAGAGTCATCCTGACGTACTGCTGATCTTTGGGATTTCTACTACTACCGATGGCATCGATTTCATCCATAAATACAATGCAAGGAGCATTTTTCTTTGCTGCCGCAAACAAGTCACGAACCCTCCTGGCCCCAACACCTACAAACATCTCTTCAAACTCGCTACCACTGCTGTAGAAAAATGGGACTCCAGCTTCACCAGCAATTGCACGTGCAAGCATTGTTTTTCCAGTACCAGGTGGCCCAACCAGCAAAACTCCCTTCGGTAACTTTCCGCCAAGCACAGTAAATCGCTACAGCAACAAAAGACAATGTGAATAACTTACCTTGTAAACTCCACAGACAATAAATATATTAAGGAAACTTCTGCTAACCTTAGGATCTTTTAAATAGCTGACAATTTCTTGGAGCTCTGCCTTGGCCTCATCCACACCTTTGACATCGTCAAACTTTGTACTCTTTTCAAAGCTTGGCCGCACTTCATCGTTCAACCCTAGGCCTGCCCACATTTTCAAAAATATAAATAGTGGTCATAACAGTTTACGCAGCAGAAGGGATTCCCTAGGCCCGAAAAAGGAGGGAAAGGTGGTTGGTGGTGGTGGTGGTGGTGTTTGGGAGGAAAAGGAGGGGTGGGGAGGTGTGTGTTTTGGTTTTAAGAAAGAAGGAACAACAACGTCCATTAGAGGGCGAAGTCAACCTCCTGGACAAACCGGGGGGGGGGGGGGGGGGGGGGGGGGGGGGGGGGGGGGGGGGGGGGGGGGGGGGGGGGGGGGGGGGGGGGGGAGAGAGAGAGAGAGAGAGAGAGGAGGCCTATGAGACGGAACGTTGTACATATGTCTGTCCTCTAGGCATATAGGAAAAAGGACGAAAGTAAATATAAATGCTGAAAAATAAAATAAACCAATATTAGGGTGGGTATACATGTGTGCGAGGGACGGATGTGAAACTATATGGGCAGGGGAGTACAAGTAAACGACTAGCTAGCTCCACCCCGTACCTAACTCCACCTGGTACCAAACTAGGGGTGCAGTTACCAGTATGGCATGCATATGGAGCAAAGAGTCCCCGCAGCATAGCAGCAGGGTCAGAGAGAGAGAGAGAGAGAGAGATGAAATAAAATGTTATATTAACGTCTTCAGAAGGCCAGAATGACCTATGAGACCAGAAAGTTACAATGTGGTGGATCTGATATAAAGTCAGAGTAGCAAAAATGACAAAATAAAATGCTATGGATCCGAAACAACTAGGTGTGATCTAATCAACTAGGTGGGATAGCTAAATCACAGATCACAAAAGATCCACTATCGGTCGCTGGCGGATCTCATCAATCTCCTCCATGGTCAATAGCCTGACCGGGTGTCGTGCATGTCGGGCCAGAGTGATCAGAATCCTCTGAAGCAGCCTCCGTCGATGCTGTGTAGTCCTCCGCAGTCGTGGGCGTCTGGATCTCCCTAGCTTGGTCGCTCGGTCGATCAGTGTGCCTATGGTGTGAGGCGGCGAGCCCTCCTATGGTAGTAGCTCCTCCGGGTGTCAAGTGTCTGCTCTAAAGAAGTCTGTGATCCATCTCTAAGACTGGTTGGCCTTTCCCCTCATCGGGCTCTCTCTGTGTCTGCGCAGCTCGAGCAAGAACAGACCCAAGCATCTCTGATCCTCGTACCGCATGACTTTGGAGAGTGGTCTGAAGCCCTCTCTGAACAAGCAATGGAAGCGGCCGCGTATCTAGTAGTAGACGGGGCAGTGGCATGTGTAGTGCAACTGTCTCAGGCTCCAGGTCACACAGGAGGCATGTCTTGGCCTCTGCTGGTACTAGTTGTATCTCCGAGTCTCGATCCGCAGCTGGTGTGAAGATATGCGTATCTGGCCAATAGCACATCGTATCCCATGAGACAAGTGGGTGTCCATGTATCTGGGTCTCGTCACAAAACCATCCTCCGTGAGCTGGAGAAGATGCTCTCTCTAGAAAGCCATCTTCGAGCCCAGCTCTTGTGCTGGTTGTATCCATGTCCTCCTGGTGTCTAGCTGAGTCAAGTCCTGGCGGATGATCTCGGACTGTGTGAGAGTCAGAGAGGGTGCATCCAGTGAGTACTGGAAGGGGGGCAATCTATCTATGTTGGACCCATGCACCTGAAACCATGATGTCATCTCCCCATACCAGCATGTTGTATCTCCCTGCATGGCTAACTGTCGAGAAGACTCAAGTCAAAGCGGGCATATCTGTTTCTGGGAAGTTCCCACATGCGGTGTGAATGTATGAAGGAGATCGGGAATGTATGAAGGAGACCGATCTGGTGAGCGCCTCAACCACTAATGGGGGGGCAGATAGCTCTGCTCAGATAATGGCACGTGGTACTGAGGCCTTGGCTCTAATAGTGGCTTCTCCATGTCCCCCCATCCATCAGTGCGACCTGTCCTCCCATGATGTCCAATGAAGGTCCCCAGATCTCAGCTCCATAGAGCAATGCAGAAGCCACCAGGGTGTGGAAGAGCCAAAGCTTCATCCGAGGCTCCCGAAACTGAACATGTGAACAGATCCTCTCCAATCTACCCAATGCTGCATGGGCTCTGGTCAATCTAGTCTCTGTTGTTCTTCTCAATAAAAATGTTGGTCCACTAAAAACCACTCCAAGGTAGGTGTAAGCATCTGGATACTCCACTGTCTCCTGGCTATTGTGAATGCGAGCGCTGACCTCTTGATCCACTGTGGGGTGGTATTAAATACCATGACCTTGGTTTTACCAAGGTTGACAGACAAACCACTTTCATGGGCAAACCTATGCAAAGCATCCAAGTGACGTTGCGTCCCCTTCGGAGAGTCGGAGATCACCACAATATCATCAGCATATAACAATAGTGGAATCCATGTTCCTACCAGTTGTGCACCTGTCACAAGATGGGCACACGCAGTGGCGAATTCCACCCCAGAGAGTATTGGCCCCAAACCTTGGCGCCCCTTTCGGTATTTCTTTATATTGCATCAACACAGTACAAGCCAGTAGTCAAGACTCTGCATCTTCTCCAGGAAGCATGCTAGAGAATGAGCCCTAACCTCATATTTAAAGGCCCTAGGCCCCAAAAGCAGTTTACAGTAAAAGGCCTTCAAACTCAAAAGCTTCTGGTCCAAAAACAAAGCCAAAAAGCTGTCAACGTAAATTACGAAAATCGTACTGCTACCACATTATCAGCCAACGCAAAACGCAGAAATCCATACAGCCTGCCACGTCATCATGCCATCGCAATTTTCGAAAATTTGCCACGTCATCAATTTTTCATGTGTGTGTGGATCCTACTTTATTTTAATTTTTTATGTCACTTGGGGCCCCATCGGACGGGGTTCCCGTAAGTTCGTAGGACTTCTTCTTCTGTTACTTGTTCTTCTTAGGGTTTAGGCCCCTCGGCCGGCATCTGTAAGTTGGCTCCATTCTTAAGGCTTTGACACATCAATGTAAGGTGCAACGGAAGTGAATGTTGAACTTTGCTCAAGATGAGTGCTCCGAACTGTGCTCAAGGGTTCCTTTTACTTAGGGAAGGGAGAGCCTTCTGTTCTTTAATGAGAGAGTGCAATGGACACAAACAAAGTGAATGGACACTATAAGTGAAGGTGCTGAGACTGAGAGATAGAGAGAGAAGAGAATACGACACCAGTAAGTGGTCAAACCCTCCTCCGATGGCCCCGCTCTCTATGGCGAGAGCGGTCTACTTATGATTGCACAAATCTCTACAATGCTTGGACTTGCCGACGATGTCGACGACGATGAGGACGACGACAAGACGGGCTGAAATTTGAAAATGCTAAGGGCTGAAATCTGCAAATCTTTATTTGCTGAATTCTGACTTTATGTCGATGACGATGTCGATGGTGACGATGCGCTGAAAACGCAGATGCTGAAATCTGCGTTTTGCGGGCTGAATCTACAAACTTCAATGGATCTGACCATGTGGTGAGAAGCTAGTGCGGAAAGGAGAGATCTGCGAGGTTCGGGGGTTCTACTGCGGAGTCTGACTGCTGAAAACTGAAAACGCTGGTGTATCTTGAGGTTTCATCGCGATGGAACTGCAAAACGCCGAGACGTCGGGCTGATCCAAAAACGCTAGGGCTGATCTTTGTCTTGCTATGGAGAATCTGCTAACGTTGGGGAGTCTACTGCTTCTTGCTGTCGCCAAGCTGTTGCCAATGCAAAAAAGCTGGCTGATCTGGTCCAAAAACGCTAGCCTTCTGCTGTGATGCAAAAACGCTAGGACATCTAGGGGTTCTGTTGAGAAGTTGCCTATTGAGCGAGTGCTCCTGCTGCCTCTTCTGCCAGAAAGTGCTAACTCTAGTTTGCTTATATATTATCTTAGCAAAATTGCCCTACCTAGTTCCCAACAAACATCACTTAATAAATAAGTGAAAAATGTCAAAAATAAGTTTAAATGCACTGGAAAATTCCCCTAATGGATTCTAATGAATTTTGATGGGAATGCTGATGATCATGTTGTGTGTAACCAGAGGATATGCATCTAATCTAAGTGTCTAGACATGCACTGTCTACAAACAGACTCACAAAAGTGCCAGATCACTTCCTATTCTAGACTGACTTGACTAAACTAAACCCTCGTCATGCTGTAGCTTGTCCACGGACACATTGGGTTGGATGTCACGTGACATCCCCTCCTTTTCAAAGTGGGGTACTGGTACCGAATTGTATGGCGTCGAGGGAGATCGCCAACAACATCCGGAATCCTCGAAAGGACTCTTCCCCTGCCCACTCTGAGGTGTGGGTCATGCGACACTTGACCTTTATAAAGGTCTGCAACGCTTGCTTCTTTGGGCCGCGCCGAAAGCGACACAAAGTCTTCAGTGGCTCCTTCAATGCTTGAACTTCGTCTATAGTCATGCGTCTCTCTTCTTCAAGAATCTCCGTTCAAGAATCTCCGAAGCTGACAATTCATGAAACAACTTCCAACACAAAAACATGAACATACCTATTCCATGTAAAGTGAATGGAAAAAATCTCGTCCTCCTCAAAGAGTGTGCATGCAATGTAGATGAACAAATAGACGGAGTGCCAAACCGTTCACCATACACACGCAAACAATGAGATCGAATCTTGTCTTTCTCATCTACATCAATCAACTGTGGCAATTCACAACGGAAATGCCCATGCTTGGTGCTCATACTTTCTTGTGCGCTTTCTACAACTGTGTCGTGCCAAGGCATGGAATGTGACTTCCTTGAATGCATACTTTTCAGCTTTTCATGAGAAATCCGCATACATCAGTGCTCATTCATGAGTGAAACGTGCTCAACGTACAATATGTCATGCCTAGGAAAAGGCATCACATATAGACGCTGACTAAATACACGAAACGATCACGAATGAAACACTCGAACAATGCGTGCTGACTAATCATGCAAACACATAGTACTTCCTGTGGAGGTTCTCTGGACCTAGGCTTGAGAGCCAAGATCGGTTCTTCCTGAGGGGTTCTTTGGACCTTGACTCGAGAGCCAAGATCGGTTCTTTGTAATTGATCGAATCTGCAATGAGGTTAGCTTCACTAGAAACAGTATCAACTAACCCATCATTCTTGTGAACAATCACACATCGTGGTCATACAAAGCATCATACTCATGAGAAATCACAACTTGGTCATGCAAATCATCATGCTTGTCATTGTCATGCAATTCTTCAGCTTATCATTATCATTCAAATAATCATGCTCATCATTATCATGCAAATCCCGTGTGTCATGCTTTGGAGAAGAAGAGACGGAGAGAGTCTCCTTCTCCTGATTCTGTTCAAACTGCGCCTGCACAATAGAAAAGAGTCACAAGAACTCTTTCATGTGTTGGTCGCTCTTTTCTTTTCTTGCTTTGTTCTCGCGATCAAATTTTGCTTGTCTTGCTTTGTTCTCACGATCAAATTTGGCTTGTCTTTCCAAGAGTGCTTGCGCATGCTTACGCTCTATGGCTGCCATTCTTTCTTCATATTCACGATCTATGGCTGTCCTTCTTTCTGCAAATTCCGATATGGCTACTATTCTTTCTGCTTTACTTGCTTCGCGTTCTAACTTCCTTTCCATAAACAACTGCTTCAACTCCTCCATAGGAGTTAGTGCAATAGATGGGAAAGGGGGAGGGTCGGAAAAACCTCCCGGTGGGGAAAATTCTTCGTCGCCTCTCTCATGCTCATCACCTCCAAGCGAAGTATCCATTCTGCTTCGAGTGATGACCATCCACTAAAGTCGTGGGTTCTTAAGTTCACGAGGAACTTGGGTTCTTGTGGGTCTTGGGATCTTGGGTTCTTGAGGATCTTGAGGTTATTGCGGTTCTTGACGTTCTTGTAGTTCTTCTTTCGCTTGCAATCTATGTTAGAGAAGAATCTTCTCTTCACCCGAGTTCTGCTCTTTTCCGCGGGCGCACCCCTTTGCGGCCTTGCGCTCACACCAAGGTTGCTTTTTCCCACCTCACGTCGATTGGCCAGCCGCTAAGTGCACGGTCTGCTCTCAATGAGTGAAAAGAGGCACAAGGAGAGGCTGGACAAGCCCTTCTTTCTTAGGTTTCCTGTCACTCTTCAAAAACACGATTAGGAATCGACACGCCCAAGAGGACTTGGGTTACGTGCGACCGTAACAAGCAAAAAAAAGATTCTTGTAGTTCTTGTGGTTCTTACCTTAGAGTGATACAGAACACTGTCAAAGCTCTGATACCAATGTAAGGTGCAGCGGAAGTGAATGTTGAACTTTGCTCAAGATGAGTGCTCCAAACTGTGCTCAAGGGTTCCTTTTACTTAGGGAAGGGAGAGCCTTCCGTTCTTTAATGAGAGAGTGCAATGGACACAAACAAAGTGAATGGACACTGTAAGTGAAGGTGCTGAGACTGAGAGATAGAGAGAGAAGAGAATACGACACCAGTAAGTTGTCAAGACTCAAACCCTCCTCCGATGGCCCCGCTCTCTATGGCGAGAGCGGTCTACTTATGATTGCAATTCTCCCTCTTCAAGTGTATTTCGTGATCGTGCCTCTACGAGCTCCCTCTTGAGTGACGCAATCTCTTCGTCTTGGGCCGTCACACGATCTCCTAGTGTAGCTATCTTGCTTTCTTGGGCCAACACGCATTCGTTGAGCATTTTTATTGTGCCCAATAAGTTGCGGTTGATCTTGTTGATTGTTTCGGTCGTTTCTTCTTTGCACTTTTGAATTGCATCCTCTAAAGGGTCAAGCTTATCGTTCTATTTCCTCATGCTTTGGTCGCCGCAAAAAAACGCAGAAAACGCTATGGCTCAGAAATAACCAAGCAACAAGTGAGCATCCACAACCCGATGCGGGTATATTCACAACCTCAATCCACTGCGGGCATTAGCAATAGAACAAAAAGAGCAAAATAGGATGAAGGGCATTGCGCCCGCTGTCCTGCACAACCCCACAGAGCGCAACGCATATATTCCTGCCAAGAGACGCAGCCCCAGCAGATCTGCTCCTGATTCTGCACCTGAATGGAAACAAAATCCACGCGGCCCCAAGATGGGTCAGCACGCGGCTCCAATAAGCTCCCTCTGTGGTACTGGCCCGCGACCTGCGTACGCGAACACCCTGTAAAGCAGAGGGCACAACCCTGCTGGCTGCTACCCGCAAACTTGCACCTACTCTCTCTGCATCTCCACAGCCCTGCGCGTCTGTTGCCCTGATTGCTCGGCAGTCCCCACACGATTTGCTGTCCTACGCAAGGGGTCTCTTCGACCCTTACGTCCTGCAGCCCTCTGTGCCCTCTTGTGCGCCCCTTCTGCTGCCTGCCCACACTCTGCTGGCCTGTGCACCGCCCCAAAACACGTCTGCCACTGGTTCAGTTCGTGCAGGCTGAAAAAACCTGGCCTGCTCGTGCCTGTTTATCTGCGCACAACAGCTAAAGTTGCTACTCCTTCACGCGTGAGATTCCCCAAAAGGCGCTTTAGTTGCTGGAGTTTGGTTCACACGCGCGTCAATTGCTCCTCCTTCGCGCGCGCGCGCGAGAGAGAGAGAGAGAGAGAGAGAGAGAGAGAGAGAGAGAGAGAGAGAGAGAGAGAGAGAGAGAGAGATGAAATGTTATATTAACGTCTTCAAAAGGCCAAAATGACCTATGAGACCAGAGCGTTACAATGTGGTGAATCTGATACAAAGTCAGAGTAACAAAATGAAATGACAAAATGATAAAATAAAAGTACTATGGGATCCTAAACTGGTAGGTGTGAACTAAGCAGCTAGCTGGGATAGCGAAATCACAAGTCACAAGAGATCTAGCATCGATCGCTGGCGGATCTCATCAATCTCCTCCATGGTCAGCAGTCTGACCGGGCGTCGTGCATGTCGGGCCAAAGTGATCCGAATCCTTTGATGTAGCCTCTGTCGATGTTGTGTAGTCCTCCGCAGTCGTGGACGTCTGGATCTCCCCAACTCAATCGCTCGAACGATCAGTGTGCCTCTGGTGTGAGGCAACAAGATCTGATGTGGTAATAGCTCCTTCGGGTGTCCAATGTCTGCTCTAAAGAAATCTGTGATGTGTCTCTGAGACTAGCTAGCCTCTCCTCTCATCACGCTCTCTCTGTGTCTGCGCAGTTCAAGCAGAAACAAACCCACGCATCTTTGATCCTCGTACCTCATGACTTTGGAGAGTGGGGACTGGTCCAAAGCCCTCTCTGAACAAGCAATGGAAGCGGCCTCGTATCTCGTAGTAGACGGGGGCAGTGGCATGTGTAGTGTAGCTCTGTCTCAAGCTCCATGTCACACAGGGGGGCATGTTCTGGCCTCTGCTGGTACTTCATTGTATCTCCCAACCTCAATCCGCAACTGGTGTGAAGATGTGCGTATCTGGCCAATAGCACACCGTATCCCATGAGACAAGTGAGTGTCCATGTATCTGGGCCTCGTCACAAAACCGTCCGCCGTAAGCTGGAGAAGATGCTCTCTGTAGAAAGCCATCTTCGTGCCTAGCTCCTGTGCTGGCTGTTTCCATGCCCTCCTGGTCTCTAGCTGAGTCAGGTCTTGGCGGATGAGCCTGGAGGTCTCGGACTGTGTAAGAGTCAGAGAGGTGCATCCAATGAGTGCTGGAAGGGGGGCAATCTGTCTATACTGAACCCATGTGCCTAGAACCACGACGTCATCTCCCCATACCAACATGTTGCATCTCCCTGCATGGCTAACTGTCGAGAGGACTCAAGCGCAAGGTGGGCGTATATGTCTCTGGGAGGTTCTCACATGCAGTGTATGAAAGAAACAGATCTAGTGAGCGCCTCAACTACTAGTGGGGGGGCAGCTAGCTCTACTCGGATAATGGCACGTGGTATTGAAGCCTTGACTCTAATGAGCCGCGAGATCATAGAGACCAAAGGTTTCTCCATGTCGCCCCATCCATCAGTGCGACCTGTTCTCCTGTGATGATCCAATGAAGGCCCCCATATCTCAGCTCAATAGAGCAATTCAGAAGCCACCAAAGTGTCAAAGAGCCAGAGCTTCATCCGAGGCTCCTAAAACTGAACCTTTGAACACATCCTCTCCAATCTCCCCCAATGCCGAATGAGCTCTGGTCAATCTAGCCTCAGCTACTCTCCTCAAAGAAAATGTTGGTTCACTAAAAACCACTCCAATGTTAGTGTAAGCATCTGTATAATCCACTGTCTCCTGGCCATATGTGAATGCAGGCGCTGACCTCTTGATCCACTATGGGGTGGTATTAAATACCATGACCTTGGTTTTACCAAGGTTGACAGACAAGCCACTTTCATGGGCAAACCTATGCAAAGCATCCAAGTGACGTTGCATCCCCTCCGGAGAGTTGGAGATCAACACAATATCATCAGCATATAACAATAGCGGAATCCATGTCCCTGCCAACGGTGCACCTCTATCACCATCTCTCTCAATGTAGTCAAAAACCTCATCCACATACATACCAAATAGAGTAGGAGAGAGCGGGCAACCCTGCTTCACTCCAATAGTGGAGTGAACCGGTGTAGATAGACCCTCTGAAGTGCGTACATGCCCTACTACTGATCTATACAATGCCATGATCCCCCAAATGAGCTCTGTGGGTACTCCCATCACCTGTAATCCGCGCATCAAACTAGCTCTGGGTACTGTGTCAAATGCTTTGAGAAAGTCCACAAAGCTACACTAAATCCATCTCCCACGAGATATGCCCTCCTCGATAATAGCCTTGAGTGTCAACATATGATCAAGAGTAGAAAAACCTCTCCTGAACCCTGCCTGCCCAGTTGCACGCATTCCCTCTCTCTCTGCCCATCTACTCGGCTGCTGCTCAAGAATGGATGCGTACAACCGTGCCAATGTGTGTCCAATCATGATAGCGCGATAATTCCCAGGCTCCATAGGGTCTCCTGATTTGAAGATAGGTACAATCGTAGATAGGCTCCAGGTATTATGTAAGCCCTCACACATGGCACAGTTAAACATAACTGCTAGAGGCTCTGCTAGTAGATCTCTGGCATGCATGAAATGCTCAGCCACTAAGCCATCGTGATCATATGCTCTCCCAGTCCTCATCCTGTCAATAACCTTCTTCACCATCTCAACTGTAAGGTGCAACGAAAATGAATGTTGAACTTTGCTCAAGATGAGTGTTCCGAATTGTGCTCAAGATTCCTTTTACTTACGGAAGGAAGAGCCTTCTGTGCCTTTAATGAGAGAGTGCAAGTAATCACAAACTAAGTGGATAAACACTGTGAATGAAGGTGCTGAGATTGAGAGAGAGAGAGAGAGAGAGAGAGAGAGAGAGAAGAATACGACACCAGACAAGTTGTCAAACCATGTCAGCAGGAGGTGTATTTTTCTTGTTGCTTTCTTTAAATATGTACTAAATATTTTTATTTATTTTATTTTTACTTGTTTTCCCCGGAAAACTTTCAACCTTTGAGAGACGAGGGTTCTCAAAAGGAAGCATCCTCTTCCAGTGGGCAAGAGGAGCATAGGGCTGGTGACAAAGGGAGGCGACCCATGGAGCCGGAGGATGAGGATCTTATGTTCAAAGCTCGGTTTTTGAAGATTATGGATATCTTCGAGCAAATGGCTCAGAATCCAAAATTACAGAAGTACTTACAAGCTCCTAAACAGGATCTCTCTCCCCTACCACCTGAAAAAGAGGGTTCACGTGCAGAGGGGTCTCATGACACTCATGGAAAGGCTCCTATGGAAGAGCAGCAGACAGCAGGTGGTGAAGACACCCAATGTGTCTACAGGTCCAAAGGAACATGTGGTATCTGGACATGAGGCTGTGAATGGTCAAGGCAGTAATGAACAAGCCGTTCGACAGAACATTCCACCGTTTACTTCATATCCTCGTTACTTTGGTGGTGGTTCAGTGTTTCAGGCTATGGTTGGATCATCCAAAGGTTTACAAGGATACATACCAGGAAATGTGTTTGGGGCAATGCAACCAGGTGCGGTTAACTCTATGTATGGGAATATAGGTGTTTAACTAGGCTTTCAGGGTGCTTATGGCAATTTTGGGATGCCTGGAACTCATTTCGGCATGGCTGGTTTTTCACAGCAAAATGCAGAGAATGCAAATAACCATGGTAAAACACGTGATATGGCTTCGCGTCTAAGTCCCTTACGGGAAAGTACGGCCTCGTGCCTAAGTCCTTTGCGGGAAAGAATGACCCTCGGGTCTAAGATTACAGAACGGAGGGGTTTCCTCGTGCTTGTATACGACTCTCCCTGAATAAAGAATACTCTTGACGGGGGGGGGGACCAGCCCATCTTCTGGTCCCCAATACTGTGTCGATCTTCTCCTTTCTCTCACATTTGCAAAGTTATTTAATTTTCAGATTTTAAAGTGCTCGTGTACGCTCCCGTTTTGTGACATACTTCTCGGTTAAGCATTCCAACACTCGTACTTCCCGTGAGGGACTTCCCGTAAAAGGGAGATTCCTGCAAAACAAGCCACACAAAGCAACAACTCGCAATGCGTATCGACAAATTATACCTGTCGCAGCAACCTCCGTATCCCGTCGTCACCCGAACACTCGCAGATTCCCGTCGCCAAACTTTGCTCCAAGACCTCAGCGCTGGCACTTCCTGCTACTCCTTGCGATCTCTCCAAACTGTAACGCTTGCTGCCTTTTTATAGGCTCTTGCACCCAACGGAAATAGGGCACAAAAGCAAAAGCTCTGGCGCTTCTAGAGAGAGGAGAGAGAGAGAGAGAGAGAGCTGTTTTCAGCCCATCCATACAGCTTGCGTAGGTTTTTTTTTTTTACCTAAGGATTTGGGGTTGCTTTATTTTATTAACAAAAGGGACCGGTCACTTAAAAGTGGCCGGCCACTTTTAAAATAAAGTGTGAACCTGTTCAAACTTTTAAAAACCACTCCGTGAGTTAAAAACTAATGCTACACAAGCACATTCCAGGCGTCCCCGGGTGCAGAACACGGCACAGATGCAATGCAGACATAGCTTCCTCGCGGGAAAGCATCTGCCCTCCCGTGAAGGTTCCTGCTTTTCGTAAAATGCTTCTTTGAAGTTTTGAACCCATCTTTATTCTTGTGCTTGCGTTCTTACGCGTATTTTCTTACTCAGTTCGGATTTCCTCCTCAGCCTACGGAATGCCCCCTTTCCTGATGCACCCGTCACCCATCATGTGACGCATCAGGGCACTCGTAACCCGGCCCTTTTCACCGAACTTACAGAAACTCCTTCGCGATGTTTTACCATCACCCATCAAATGACACATCAGAGTTGTCCGTTCTTGATGGCATTTCCTGTAGCTACAATCTTTTAACAGTTCTTAGTGTATCACAATAAAATATCCTAGAAAAAGAAATTAATCATTAAAAATAAGAAGATAGTCAAATTAGCAACATCCCTCTGGCTTCTAAACAGTTGACCTCAACTGTAGTGCTTGGATATATACCTCCAGTATCTGGGGATAAGCTGCTAATTCCTCCTGCGTCATCCATTGAGCATCTAAATTCGAATAGTTCTTAAACTTAACCAAATACTTCCGTGTTATTTTTCCAGCCTTTAGGGGCCGCCGCTCCTGATGACTTACTATCTGCTCCGGTTGGAGTATTTCTTCTGTTTCCTCAACCTCAGGAGGTTCCTCAGCACTAGGTTGACTCGGAGGCGGTCCCACATACGGCCGGAGTAAACTGACATGGAAAGCATTATGGATCCTCCAATTAGGCGGTAGCTCTAATCGAAATGTGACATCATTCACTTGCTTAGTGATCTTAAACGGCCCATAATAACGGGTAGAAAGTTTTACCACCTTCCCCTTATGAGACGCTTATTTCTTAAGTCTTGCCTTCTCAAACTTGAGTAAGACTAACTGTCTGACTGTTAAGTCTAGATTCCTCATGTGCTTGTCTGCAGCTTTCTTATGCTTTTCCTGAGAGCGTAGAATAGCTCTCCTAACTTGCCCGTAGGCTGTGTCCAAATCCCGGACAAATTCATCTGCTGCAAAGATCTTATCCTTAGTTAAAAGGATCAGTGGAAGCAAAGGCTTACCATAGAGAATCTCAAAAGGTGCTTTCCCCGTCGATGAATGTATGGTATTGTTATACGCATACTAGACAAGGGGCAAATATTTCTCCCAGTCAGATTGCCGGTCTGACACATAAGCTTTTAACATATCCAATATTGTAAAATTGGCTATCTCACTTTGCCCGTCCGTTTGAGGATGGTAGGCAGATGAAAAATTCAACTTCGTACCAAGATTATCCATCAAGGCACGCCAAAAATTTCCTATCATGCGAGGATCTCGATCACTCACAATAGACTTAGGCATTCCATGATGCTTAAATATCTGTGCCAGAAAGACCCTAGCCATATGATCTGCTTTGATCGTTTTCTTGACTGTTATAAAGTGTGCTTGCTTGCTAAACCTGTCCACAATGGTCCAGATCGCGTCATTTCCAGTCTGAGTTCTAGGGAGGTCCATGATGAAGTCCATGGCAATACTTTCCCAAGGTTCATTAGGCACAAGCAATGTTTGTAGCAACCCAAGCGTCTTATGCCGATCATACTTCACTTTTTGGCAAACCAAGCATTCCCTGACATACTTATCAATGTCTGCTTTAAGGCTAGGCCAAAAGAAATATCTTTCCATAGCTAAGGTCGTAGGGAGAATACCCCGATGACCCGCATAAGGCGAAGCGTGTGCTTCATCCATGATCTTCTTTCTTAATGGTTCCGCCACACATATGGCCTGATGGTGGTAGAGATAACCGTCCCGAATGGAATAGGGAAACTCATTCTCTCCACGATGTAGCTTTCCCCAAACGGTGGAGAAGTCTGGATCATTGGGATACAAATCCGGTAGTGCTTCTAATTCTTGATGATACACCGAAGTGATAGCATTCACCCTTGGCCGCCTAGACAATGCGTCCGCGACCACATTCTTACTGCCAGCCGTGTGAAGGATCTTGAAGTGAAACATAGACAAAAAGTTTGCCCATCTCATCTGCTTCTCAGATAGTTTCCTTTGCGTAAGAAAATACCGCAAACTCTGGTGATCAGTCTTGATCACAAAATCCGCTCCTAGAAGATAGTGCTTCCAGTTGGATAAGGCGTGAATCACAGCCGTAAGTTCCTTTTCGTAGATTGATGCATGCAACTCTGCATCCTTAAGCCGTCTGCTTTCGTAGGCCACTGCATGGCCTTCTTGGTTTAACACTGCTCCGATGCAATCGCCTGAATCATCGCAGTGAACCTCAAATGGTTTCCTTAAGTCAGGCACTATCAAAATAGGTCCATGGCTTAGCAAGTACTTGAGCCGATCAAAAGCTCCTTGTTGTCTCGATCCCCATCTGAAAGGAATCTTCTTCTTTGTCAAATCATGAAGTGGTCCTGCTACATGGGCAAATCCTCGGACAAACCTTCGATAATACGAACATAATCCCAGGAAGCTACATACATCATGTACTGTAGTGGGAATAGGCCAATCTTCTACCACTCGGATCTTGGCAGGATCCATACTCACTTGATTGTGAGCGACTATATGGCCGAGATAGTGTATCTCTGAGAGAAAGAACTTGCTCTTCTTTGCATTCACATGCAACTCATGCTTTCGCAATTCTTGAAACACTAGGTCCAAGTACTTCCGATGTTCCTCTTCCAACTTAGAGAAGATGAGTATGTCGTCAAAGAATACTCCCGTAAAAGCTCGATACGGGCTGAAAATGCGGTCCATCATGCGATTGAACGTCGCAAGAGCATTGGTCAAGCCGAAAGGCATTACCAAAAATTCATATAGTCCAAAGGTTGTGCGGAAAGCAGTCTTATGGACATCCTCAGGGGCGATCCGTATCTAATGATACCCACTCTTTAAGTCTATGCGACTAAAGACACTTGCACCCTGCAACTTATCAAGTATATCATCAATCCGAGGGATCGAAAAGCGATTCTTGACCGTGATCTTGTTTAAAGACCTATAGTCTATGCACATTCGAAACGTGCAATCTTTCTTCTGCACCAGTAAAACTGGAGAGCAGTAGAGTGAAGCACTTGGCCGTACTAACCCTTTCTCTAGAAGCTCGTTGACTTGCTTCAAAATTTCCTCTTGTTGAGCAAGACTCACCCGATAAGGGGGTTGATTGGGAGGCGAGCTACCCGGTATGAGATCTATGCAGTGATCTTCCGAGCGTACCGGAGGTAGTTCATCAGGGAGTGTTTCCGTGAAACAATCTTTGTATTTTTCAATAAATTGAAAACGCTTAATTTCCAGACTAGAGAGTGAATCCCCACTAGTTTTATCCTTCTCACGTGCAAAAATCAAGTAAGCACAAACACACTTCTTCATTTCTTTCTTAATGGAGATATGACTTACAATCGGGAACTGCCAATCTCCTACATCAACATGAATCTTTATTTTCTTACCCCCATGATCAAAAGTGAGGGTCTTTTCCACATAATCAGGGACGGGTGTCATGTGGAAGTGCCATGGCATACCCAAGATGATATCACATCCCTCGATGGGTGCCATCAAAAATGATTCGCAATCCTTGTACTCGCCAATCCGAAGATTGAGCTGTCCTTGCACGGGAGTTGCATTGGTTGTCAACCCCTCGAATGCCGATCCGGATGTAACCGGTGTGCCAAGCTGAGCCGGTGTGAGGCACAAACGTTCCGCAGTATCCAGGGAGATGAAGTTATCCGTGGATCCTGGATCATAAAGAACCAGTACTCTCGCTAGTTGTTCAAAGACCCCCAGCCCTTCAGAAGTTGACGCTTCTCTTTCTCCGTTTCTGTGTTTCCTTGAACATCTGGAATTGAGTTCGAGCTTGGTGGAGCGGGTTCCTTACTTGCTTTATCTTGCCTCGTAGGGGCGTGTTCTTGCCGTTGCTGCTTTAGCGGGCAATCCGGTTTCATATGTCCTTTCTCGCCACAGTAGAAGCATCTTCCTTCCTCTCTGAAGGTTTGAAGTTGAGTAGGAGAAAGATACTTAGTTCGCTTGCCATTGCCCTCTGGCTTCTTAGAATGATCATAGTCCCTAGATGGAGGACGTTTTCTTCCTTGGCCCCCTTGGTCATCGTAGACCCCTCTTTGTCTCGCACGGTAAGTGCTATGCTCCATTTTTCTAGGCGTCCCAGTTGAGTGCAAATCCTCAACAATGATTGCTGACTCCATCATCCTCTGAAGAGTGTCATGCGGATACACTTTCATACTCTTTCGAAGCTGAGGTTGGAGACCCGCTTCGAACTTCCGTTTCTTTTCCTCGTCGGCAATCTTCATGAAGAGAGTGACCTTCAAAAGAACCGACCAATACTTGTCCACATAGGTTGTTACTCTCTCATGTTCCTTCTGGGCGAGCCAGTCCCATTCCTTCCGTATGTCCTGCTCGAAGTCAAGCGGAAGAAACTATTCATAAAATTCAGATTTGAATCTCTCCCAAGTTCTGGCCTGAGAACCTTCCAAAATCTTGGCTAACCACCAATTACTTGCCGTTTCCTTGAGGTGCATCCCCACATGGCGCAATTTGTATCTTTCTGTGAAGTGCCCATTGGTAAAGGCGACTTCAAACTGTTTGATGAAGGACAGTGCTTTGGAGATATCTCTCCGTCCGTTGTAGGTTTCGAACTTGATGTCCTTGTCGCCCGATTTGAAGACTCTCATGCGATGTTGAGACTTGCGACCATGCTTCTTGAATCGAGGCTTATCTTTAGGTTGATGTAGGGTAGTAGTAGTAGCGGCTTCCTTCTTCTGGCGAGACGATTGAGAAGTAGAAGTATAATCAGGAGAGTAAGATGGAGATGAGATAGAGATGTCCTTGCTCTCGTCTAGCAAAGAGAGCGCTTTTTCCTGGCCTTTCCTTGGAGTAGGCCGTTCATTCCGATCCGAAGATCCTTTGTGCACCTCGGCATGTTCTTCTTCTCTTTCTTCCTGTGGTCTCACGCCAACAGTGTGGTCTGGATGCCCGGCTGCATCGATTCCATTCGTTCTCTTCATTCCGCCCAAGAGCTTTTGGACATCTGGCAATAGTAAGACTTGTTGCAAATCCGCAAGCTGAGCTCGCACTTGTTGAAGCTCCTCTTCAACGCTTCTCCCTTGGCTCGACATGGTTCTTCCCGGAATCGTCCTTCTTTGCAGAGAAAGAGAGGAGTCCGAGCTCTGATACCACTGTCACAAAACGGGAGCGTACACGAGCACTTTAAAATCTGAAAATTAAATAACTTTGCAAATGTGAGAGAAAGGAGAAGATCGACACAATATTGGGGACCAGAAGATGGGTTGGTCCCCCCCCCCCCGTCAAGAGTATTCTTTATTCAAGGAGAGTCGTATACAAGCACAAGAACCCGAGGAAACCCCTCTGTTCTGTAATCTTAGACCCGAGGGTCGTTCTTTCCCGCAAAGGACTTAGGCACGAGGCCGTACTTTCCCGTAAGGGACTTAGGCGCGAAGCCGTACTTCCCGTGAGGGACTTCCCGTAAAAGGGAGATTCCTGCAAAACAAGCCAAACAAAGCAACAACTCGCAATGCGTATCGACAAATTATACCTGTCGCTCCTTGCTCGGAAAAGCAACCTCCGTACTCCGTCGTCACCCGAACACTCGCAGATTCCCGTCGCCAAACTTTGCTCCAAGACCTCAGCGTTGGCACTTCCTGCTACTCCTTGCGATCTCTCCAAACTGTAACGCTTGCTGCCTTTTTATAGGCTCTTGCACCCGGCGGAAATAGGGCACAAAAGTAGAAGCTCTAGCGCTTCTAGAGAGAGGAGAGAGAGAGAGATCGCTGTTTTCAACCCATCCGTACAGCTTGCGTAGGTTTTTTTTTTTTACGTAAGGATTTGGGGCTGCTTTATTTGGGACCGGTCACTTAAAAGTGGCCGGCCACTTTTAAAATAAAGTGTGAACCTGTTCAAACTTTTAAAAACCACTCCGTGAGTTAAAAACTAATGCTACACAAGCACATTCCAAGCGTCCCTGGGTGCAGAACACGGCTCAGATGCAATGCAAACATAGCTTCCTCGCGGGAAAGCATCTGCCCTCCCGCGAAGGTTCCTGCTTTTCGTAAAAAGCTTCTTTGAATCCATCTTTATTCTTGTGCTTGCGTTCTTACGTGTATTTTCTTACTCAGTTCGGATTTCCTCCTCAGCCTACGGAATGCCCCCTTTTCTGATGTACCCGTCACCCATCATGTGACGCATCAGGGGCACTCGTAACCCGGCCCTTTCCACCGAACTTACGGAAACTCCTTCGCGATGTTTTACCGTCACCCATCAAATGACACATCAGAGTTGTCCGTTCTTGATGGCATTTCCTGTAGCTACAATCTTTTAACAATTCTTAGTGTACACAATAAAATATCCTAGAAAAAGAAATTAATCATTAAAAATAAGAAAATAGTCCAATTAGCAACAAAGTACCACTTCTTAAAGCACCTGTTGATGATAATGTGGTCACTACGAGCCAGCCAAAGGAATACAAGGAAGGCGGGGCAGCCGTGAAGTTTGACACTTTTAATGGCACACAGGACAAAATGAAGGCCTTGACCTTCATACAACAATTTGATGCGGCACATGCAGGTGGAAACTTCACAGAGTCTTCCAAGATACGCAAGGCTGCCACCTTTTTGAAGGGTAATGCGTTGAGATGGTGGACCACATTGTTAAATCAGGGCCAAGCACCTATAACATGGGTTCAGTTTAAACAGATACTTTCACCTGCGTGGCTCACAAACACTTTTGAGGTGGATGTGATCAAGGCGTGGTATGATTTGAATGCGTCAAATTGTGCAAATCTAGAAGAGTACAATCAGAAATTTTGGGATACTTTGTTACCCATAAGCTCTCTCTCTCTCTCTCTCTCTCTCTCTCTCTCTCTCTCTCTCTCTCTCTCTCTCTCTCTCTCTCTCTCTCGTTTTTTGACCTAGTAGACAGCAGTTCACTCTTTTGACCATAACTTGCTCATCCGAACTCCGATTTAGGTGATCTATAGCCTCAATCGAAGAGCACGAAGCCCTCTACGCATTGATGTAAAGACAGAATTTTTCTGTGTAATGGAAGGCTTTGCTGTAACAGCATCTCAAAACTGAAAAAACTGTCAAAACTTTTCATTTTTGTTGCCGACTTGAAGGCAATGTCAGACAAAACTCGCAAGGGTGGAAAAGCCACTCTCGCCATGGAGAATGATGCAAAATCTCCAAGGAATTTCGATGTTAATCCAACCACATCGTCTACAACAATGGAAGCAATGATCATGGCTTACTTGATCTCATTACAAGAAACCGTCAACAAGCAAGGTGAAGAGTTGCGCGCACTTGCAATGGAGAATGGCACTTTAAGAGTTCTCGTTGTGGAAAATGAAATCTCGAGAAGGTTCTTGAGATGCAAACAACACGCTTGATGCATCTTGAGAATGAAGTTCAAGAATGTAAACGCTCTCTTGTTGACATGAATGTATTGAAAGAGCGCTTGAGCAAAGTTGAGAGTGATCATGTATTGAAAGAGGAAACGATAGATACAATACAACATGATGTATGTGAGATAAGAAATGCATCCAAATCATGGGCTGATATATGTAAAAATCATGTGGTTTCTACATCTCCTATCACGCAAGCTGTTGTCCAAGCAAAGAATGTAGAGAATGTGGATACTCAAGAATTGCAAGAACGACAAAAACGCTCAAAGAACATCGTCATTCATGGAATCAAGGAGGAAAGCATGGAAACACCCCAATCTCTTGGGGTTGCTATTGAAGAGTTTTTTGCTACACACTTTCGCATGTCAGGAATCATGGCTTATGGTGCACATCGAGTTGGAAAACAAGGAGTCCCTCGCTCCGGAGAAAAACCTATTGTATGTACCATGGCTGATGAGGTAAAGAGAAAGATCATTCTTGACAATGGTTGGATCTACCTCAAAGGAACGGGTTGTAATGTATATGAGGATCGCACTCTTATGCAACAAAATGTATGTCGCAAAGCATATGAGGAAAGAAGCAAGAAGGTTAAGGTATCATCTCAAGAAGAAAAGCCACTTGAGGAGGATGCAAGTCCACCCAACAAATAGGGATACATGATCTATGAGACCAACTCACGCTTGCAAATAAGCTTTTAAAATTGTAACGGGTATCCATGGAATGCGGGAATTGGCATTGATGAGCTTACCAATGACTCCGATGTGATACTTCTTGTCGAAACATGGAAGCATGATGCCCAACGAATTCTTGGATTACAAATACGATGTGCATTCTTTGATGTGGACCAAAAATGCAAGCAACGAAGAGGCCAAGGAGGCGTAGCATGTATGACCAAAAAGGGTTTGAAAGATGTTTCCATTGTCAAAGAAGATCAGTATAAACGCTACTTATGGCTGAAAATCAGCCCACCAAATGGTCAAGTCATGTTTGTGGCTGGTTGCTACATTCCTCACTATGACTCCAACTTTTATGCTCGCTTGAATATGGATAGAGATCAACCCTTTGTTTAACTAGAGGAAGACATTGCTCATTACAAGATCAAGGTGAAGTCATTGTTTTTGGAAACATGAATGCTAGCACAAATATATTACAGCACGATACACAACAAGTCGACATGCCGCATGTCTCAAGAAGAATAGATGACTCATACATGTATAATCGAAGTTCTAATGATGCAAAAGAACTGTATCACTATGGAAAGTCACTTCTACATATGTGCAATAGTACCGGAATGCTCATTGCAAATGGTGTATCTCTATGGCAAGGCACCAATGACTTTACATGTAGAAAGCACAATGGTAATAGCGTGATTGACTATATGTTGTTCTCGGAAGCCACTCTAGAATGCATACAAAGCTTTACACTTGGTGAATGGAATCCGGAATCGGATCATAGGATGTTATGTATTGACTTCGAGTGTGGTAAACGGCCCGAGCATGTAGCCTCCAATCATGATGTGAATCATTTTTTCCTACGTCTAGACTTTAAACGAGCACTTATATATGCTAATATGGTGGACCAAATGTTAAGCATGATAGAGCATCAAGAGAGCCCAACATTAAAATACAAGTGGAAAGTTTTCAAAGAAGTAATTTGCTCTTGTGCAAAGGAATGCTTTTCGGTGAAACACATGTCTTGCAAAAGGTCTAAGAAGGGTATCACCAAGAAGAAATGGTTTGACATGGAATATAGTCAAGCCCAAAAACACTTGCTAAGATTGGATGCAATCAAAGACAAGGAAGTTTACTTGGAATGTTCACACATATACAAAGCACTTGTTCAAAAGAAGAGGAGAAGGTGGGAAGTCAAAAAACAACTTCTTTTAGCGCAAGAGAAAGCACATGCATGTGACAAGTTTTGGCAAAATCTAAAAGGCAAGCGCGTTGAGAGCTTTAGTGACTTGACTCTTGAGGATATGTATATGCATTGCAAGAACCTCTATGAACAACCCAATGTTGATAAGATGGAGTGTTGTAGCTCCCTTCCGTTTATGTCTCCCTTCTTTACCATTGAAGATGTATGCCGCGCGCTTGAGAAACTTGCTACTCGCAAGGCAGGTGACCTTCAAGGTATCAAGGCTGAAATGATTAAATGGACAAGCAAGAAAACACGATATTGGATATGCGATATGTTTAACCTTGCACTTCAGTATGGCATGCCTCATGATTGGAGTGCAAATTGGATCAAACCTTTGCACAAAGGAGGAGATGTAAACAATGTGAACAACTATCGCACTATAATGGTTGGTTCTTTGATGACAAAGTTATTTGGATGTATCATGGAGATGAAGATAAGTGAATGGGCTGAAAAGAATGGCAAACGTGCGCTTGGCCAAGCAGGTTTTCGAAAGCATCATAGCACTATTGATCACCTTGTCACTCTTGGAGTTCTTATGGAAGCGTCTCGATTGAAAGGAAAAAAGTTGTATTGTTGCTTTGTGGATTTCAAGAAAGCTTTTGACATGGTACCGCGAGGAAATCTTTGGAGATGTATACAAAGCCTTCAAGTGCCGAGAGAATTTATGCATGCAGTCTTTCGCATCTACCAAAAAGTGATATGTCGATTACGTCTGGGAGATGGAATTTCAGAATTTTTTGCAAGCACTATTGGTGTCAAACAAGGATGCCCACTTTTCCCAACCCTCTTTGGGCTACTCATTGATGAATTGGAATGCATGGTTCTTGACTTTATGCAGCAAGAAGGCATAGAAGAGGTTAAGATCGGAAATACGGTGATCATGCTTTTGCTTTATGCCGATGATGTAGTGCTCTTGGCACATACCTTAGCAGATGCACAAAAGCTTATGAGTGTCTTGAAACGCTTTTGCCTACATAGCGGGCTGATCGTGAATGGATCCAAAACCAAGGTTATGCTTGTAAAGACCCTCAATGACGAAAATACATGCATTGTATACAAGAATGAGCAACTTGAAGTGGTAGATCACTTCAAATACCTTGGCCTTGAGGTTCCATCCAATCATAAATGGAAGGATTGTGCAATGCGTCGCTTGGAAGCCGGAAAGAGGGCTTATTATGCATTTGAGAACATGTGCAATGCTGGAGAGATCAAGTGTTGGGCTCTCAAAAAATACCTCTTTGACACATTGGTGACACCGGTGCTTCTTTATGGAGTGGAGGTGTGGGGTGGAAGCATCGGGAAGTCTACTTGGAAAGAGTTTGAGAATATCCAAAAGCATTTTCTCACCAACTTTCTCCAAGTCAAGACACAAAACCCTACATGCTCTTACTTCTTGAGTCCGGATCGCTTCCCATTGAGGTCTTGGGCATGCAAAGGGTTGTGGAGTACATGCGTAAGACACAACGTAGCCCTTTGCATCGACTTCCTAGAATCGCATATGAAGCAAGTCAAAAGGTTCAAAAGACATGCAAGAGCAAAATACTAAGTTCGGGGTGGATGCTTGACATCAAGAAATGGTTTGGAAGATGGGATGCATGTCACTTGGTCAAGGATGCGTCAATCAACTCCCAAGTTAATGAGGCCTTCTTACAACGCCAATGTATCACGGCTTGGCAGAAATCCGGAGGTTCTCGCTTCAACCATTACACCACACCCGTTGCCCCAAACTACAAATCTCTCTTCTTCTCCAAATGAGGTAACTACTAACCGAACCCATCCCTACATCCTTGAGCCCATCCCGTTGAGTGCGATCCGCACCATTGCCTCCATTCGTCTTAGCTCCCATTCTCTACACTGCGAGACAGGACGTTGGGGCACTGGCGAGGAGTGTCATCGACTTTGCACCTTATGCCCTCGTCAAGTGCGAGAGAGTGAGTACCACATTAGGTCCTCTTTTCCCCATATATTCAGCCATGAGCTCTCCCTATATACCTTCCTCTCCCAACCACGATGTGGACTCTCTATTGCGACGCTCATTTCAGTCATTTTTGAGCATCGAGAGTCACTTATGACCTCCGCTCACACCACGTGACATGTTCATTTGGTCCCATAGGTCATATTTGACCTCCGAGGACGATAATAGAACACTCTCTCTCTCTCTCTCTCTCTCTCTCTCTCTCTCTCTCTCTCTCTCTCTCTCTCTCTCTCTCTCTCTCTCTCTCTCTCTCTCTCTTTGTGAAACAAGTGGCTGTATACTGAGTACAAAGAGACTTCCAAGGATGCTCTAGAAAGCCTATCCTTGGAAGGTGTACAAAACTGTATGGGTGCACATCCATGTGTGTGTACTGGGTGAAGAGACTATAAGTACATCAGGGTGTAGGATGTGAGGAGTGCAACAAGAACCATCTCGGGGGTGCATAATGCCAAGTAATGCCCCCACCAGCTAGGCTAAACAAAACTGTAGTCCGAGCCCATAGTCTGAGAAAACCTCTTTGCCGCTCCTCTGCTGCCCTCGAAGAGCCATCTGAAGTATCCCACTGGCTACGAAGAGTATGTAGCAAAACTGACCAGATCTCCAGCAATGTGTCTGTAATGCTGGAAGGTTGCGCGCTAAGAATCTGTGAGCATCTCACCTTCAAGATCACCCATAAAGTAATAGAGGAGATAGTGACAAATCTCTCATCCCTAACAGGCACATCAGCCGCATGAATATCTACTGAAAGCATATCCAGCGAACCTCTCCTATACCCAAGAGAGGTCAGCAAAAAGACAGGATCAGTGTCAGAACCCTCATAAACCAGGTGTGAAGCCACGTAATGCTGAAGCCAAGCGACAGAGCCCCATGTCACAAAGCCCTGATGAACACCCATACGCACTAGCAGACAACACACCGCTCGCCAAACAAAATGAGCCTGTGGACAAATCCAGAAGCAGTGTCGCAAAGTCTCTGTAACTCGCATAGGACATCTGAGACAAATAGGGTCATGACCTGCGCGGGCCGCCCACTCCCCAACAGGCAAACCAGCATGAGCAAGCATCCACATGAAATAAGAAATCCTCCTGCTAACCCGCAAGCCCCAAATAGTGGACCAAAACTGCCTCTGCTCTACAGGTGAGATCCTCTGGGACAGCCAATGCTGCAAGCGTCGAGGATAGTGTGGAACCGGCTGGTGGCTAATCATAATCCTCCTCCCAATCCGAGCAGTGTACTCAAAAAAGGAAGGGGACTCCTCTCCCCTTTGTTCTGGTGGCCACAACCACTCACCTGGATCCCAAACAATCTGAGCCAAGGGTCTGCCCTCCCAAATCCAAAGTCGCCAAAGGGATGCCTCATGTTGAGGAAAAACTGGGTCAACTATACATCTCTTCCCTTTGGAACCCACCACTCTAATAGGCTGCCAATGAAAAGCCGGCTGCAGATGCACGGGGACTGAACCCTCTGAAGAAAGGCGAATATGCATACCCGAAAGCCGCTGCTCCATCGGCGCAAAGATCAAAGCACCTCGCCTAATGATAACCGGTCTGCTCTCTCTCTCTCTCTCTCTCTCTCTCTCTCTCTCTCTCTCTCTCTCTCATTCTCATGAAGAAAATGTGCCAAGGAGGAGGCAAGTCTCTCAAGCAAATAGGGATGCGTGACCTATGAGACCGAGTTACAATTGAAAATATGCTTTTGGAATTGTAATGGATACCCATGGAATGCGGGGGTTGGCATTGATGAACTAACAAGCAAAGCCGATGTTGTACTTCTTGTTGAAACTTGGGAGCATGATACACAAAGAATTAACGGCTTGGAGGATTACAATGTACATTCATTGATGTGGTCAAAGAATCTCAAGCAACGAAGAGGACAAGGAGGGTTAGCATGTATGGTTAAGAAAGGATTGGAAGATTTTGTATCAATTGTGAAAGATGACAAGTACAAACGTTATGTATGGCTGAAAATTATGACACCAAAAAGAGCACCCATTTTTGTAGCCGGTTGCTACATTCCTCATCATGATTCTCCCTTTTATGCTTGCATGGATAGAGATCAACCATTTTCTGATTTGCAAGAGGACATTGCTTATTTCAAAGGTGAAGGTGATGTTATTGTATTTGGGGATATGAATGCTCGCACAAAAACATTGCAACATGATACTCAACAATTTGATATGCCATACATTTCAAGGGAGTTGGAGGAAGTTCACTTGTATGATCGTACTTCAATGGATGAGAAAGAGCCAGATCACTATGGAAAGTTACTTTTACACATGTGTAATAGCACGGGTATGCTCATTGCCAATGGTGTATCTTTGTGGAGTGGAACCAATGGATTTACATGTAGCAGACATAATGGGGATAGTGTGATTGACTATATGCTACTCTCTGAAGCCATCATGTATCGCATAAAGAGTTTTATGTTTGGTCAATGGACCCCGGAATCCGACCATCGCACCTTATGTATTGACCTTTCATGTGGAGAAGCAACTAAGCATGATAATCTCAGCCAAAGGAAAGAGAAGTTATCACTATGTATGGATTTCAAACGGGCACCAATGTACATTGAAATGGTTGAGCAAAAATTATGGATGACAAAGCTTCAATGTGATGCACCATTGGAAACTAAATGGGAAGCTTTCAAGAAAGCTATTTGTTCTTGTGCGGAAGAATGCTTTGCCATAAAGCATCTCCATGGTATCAACAAAGATAGATCACGCAAAAGGTGGTTTGATAAAGAATGTCAAGATGCTCGAAAGTCCTTGATAAAGCTTGATGCAACTATGGACAAAGACAACTATCAAAGTCATTTGCATACATACAAGGCATTGATTCAAAAGAAGAGAAGAAGATGGGAAGTAAAGCAACAAGAATTTCAAGTCCAAGAAAAGGCACATGCATGTGGAAGATTTTGGAGAAACTTGAGAGGCAAGCGGGTTGAGAATTTTGGTAACTTGAGTCTAGTGGATATGTACACACATTGTAGGCAATTATATGAGCAAGAAAATACTGAAAAAATGCCATTTTATGGTTCACTCCCATGTATGCCGTCTTTTTTTACTATTGAGGATGTATGCGGTGGGCTTGAAAAGTTGGCCACTCACAAAGCGGGAGATCTTCAAGGTATCAAGCCGGAGATGATCAAATGGACGGGAGATTTTACCCATGAGTGGATGTGTGATATGTTCAACCTTGCACTTCAACATGGTATGCCTTATGATTGGAGTACTAATTGGGTTAAGCCTTTGCATAAAGGAAGGGATGTAAAGAATGTAAGCAACTACCGGACTATAATGATTGGGTCTCTTATGGCAAAGTTATTTGGGTGCATAATGGAGATGAAATTGAGTGATTGGGCTGAAGAGAATGATAAGCGTGCAAAGGGACAAGCGGGTTTTCGTCGATGCCATAGCACCATTGATCATCTTGTCACTCTTCGTGTTCTCATGGAGGAAAGTCGGTTGAAAGGCAAGCGATTGTATTGTTGTTTTGTGGACTTTAAGAAAGCCTTTGATATGATTCCACGTAACAATTTGTGGAGAAGGATGGAAGAACTCCAAGTGCCAAGTGAGTTTATGCTTGCGGTTTCTCGAATCTATGAGAAGGTGATTTGTCAATTGCGCATGGGAAGAGAAATTTCAGAAATTTTTGTAAGCACTATTGGGGTTAAACAAGGATGTCCATTGTCACCAACTCTCTTTGGTCTATGCATCGATCAATTGGAACAAATGGTACTTGACTTTATGCAAGAAGAAGGCATTGAAGAGGTCACTATTTGCAATGCGGTAATCATGCTTTTGTTGTATGCGGATGATGTAGTGCTTCTAGCACACACTTTAGAAGATGCACAAAAGCTTATGGTTGTCCTTGAGAACTTTTGCTTGCATAGTGGGCTGATTGTAAATGAATCCAAAACAAAGGTTATGCTTGTGAAAACCAACCATAAGGAGAAGCCATGCATTGTGTACAACAACGAGACACTTGAAGTTGTTGAGAGCTTTAAGTACCTTGGCCTTGAGGTTCCATCCAATCACAAGTGGCATGAATGTGCTATGCGTCGTTTGGAAGCGGGAAAGAGAGCATATTATGCATTTGAGAACATGTGTAATGCGGGAAACATCAAGTGTTGGGTTCTCAAGAAGTATCTTTTTGATGCATTGGTGACACCGGTTCTTCTTTATGGAGTTGAAGTGTGGGGTGGGAGCATCTCAAAGTCTACTTGGAAAGAGTTTGAGAATGTCCAAAAGCGTTTTCTTACAAACTTTCTCCAAGTTAAGACACAAACACCATATATGCTCCTACTTCTTGAGTCGGGATCTCTTCCAATTGAGGTTATGGGCATGGAAAGGGTTGTGGAGTACATGATAAAGATGCGTCAAAACCCCTCACATCGACTTCCTACAATTGCATGGGAAGCAAGCAAAAAAGTTCAAAAGACGCATAAAAGCAAGATCTTGAGCACGGGATGGATGCAAGACATAAAGAAGTGGTTTGGGAGATTGGATGCATTACACTTGCTACATGATGCTTCAATTGACTCTCAAGTGAATGAAGCTTTTCTACAACGCCAATGTATTACGGCTTGGGAGAAATCCAGTGGGTCACGCTTCATACATTACACCACCTATATTGCCCCCAACTACAAAACCATGTTCTTCGCTGAGAGAGGAAACCGTACTCACACTTACATGCTTGAGCCTATTCCCTTGTCTGCGATACGCACTATCGCAGCAATTCGGCTTAGCTCCCATTTCCTTCGATGCGAGATAGGGCGTTGGGGCAATGGAGAAGAGTCAAATCGATTGTGCACATTATGCTCACTGCAAGTTCGAGAGTCTGAGTACCACACACTACTAGAGTGCTCAGCTTTTGATCACATCCGAACTTGCTTCTATCACATTTTCAGCCATAACTTAGACCTACACACTTTCCTCTCCCAGCCAAAGTGTGGGCTCTCCATTGCGACTCTCATCACTACAATTTTGGAGCATCGAGAGTCACTCATCAGCCGTACACATACTACATCACATGTAACTTTGGTCCCATAGGTCATATTTGACCTCCGAGGATGATAATAAAATCTATCTCTCTCTCTCTCTCTCTCTCTCTCTCTCTCTCTCTCTCTCTCTCTCTCTCTCTCTCTCTCTCTCTGTGTGCAGTGCTACCTCAACTGTCAGAGAGCTCCTACCTACAGGGCATCGGGGTTTTTTTTTTTTTTTTTTGGGGGGGGGGGAGGGGGGTTGGTTTGTGCTGCAGACGAGGCAGCTCGCAGAGGGTTGAGCATAGGGGCAATCCTTGATTTGGTGACCCGTCTGGCCACATCCAAGGGGAGGGAGAGGCGCCGCAGACGAGCAGGGCAAGTCGGGTACAGGATAAAAGGGGGCAGGCAGGCGCACCTTCATTTTTTTTGGTTGGGGGGGAGGGGGAGGGGGAGGGGGATCAGGATATTTGTAGGTATCTGTCCAACATGTGGGCTTTTAATTTAGTATGTGATGAGTTGGGGGGGAGGGGGAGGGGGAGGGGGATCAGGATATTTGTAGGTATCTGTCCAACATGTGGGCTTTTAATTTAGTATGTGATGAGTTGGGGGGGGGGGGGGGGGTGAAAGTAGTGAATGAGGGCTAATATAACACACTATGGGTGTGTGTGTGTGTGGATATAATGGGTAAGAGCTGATACAAAGGTTGGTACAAGATGAGCAGGGTGTACAATCCTTAAAAGAGAGAGACAGAGAGAGGACCCGGCAGATGAATTCCTAGCAGAGCCCTTGACTTGGAGTAAATCTTTTTGGTATATTTACAAATGGAGACACGGAATGGATCTACCTGCGGTCTTGCAGTAATGATGAGGTTACCTAGGATCAGAATAATGTAGAAAGAGCTAGTAGAAGAAAGGCAAAGACAAGATGACGCAAGCGGTGCCTCAGCATAGGCACAGGGTTCCCCAGCTGGAATTCCACCTTCATGTGGCGGCTGGCCCCCCTCTTCAAACATAGGACTTCATCCATCTCCTACAGCCCTGACAGCATACCCTCTGTCTAAAGTTCTAATAGAGATTCCTATAGTTCTACAGATGACAAAGTATGAGGAGAATTTACCCAGCTGGGATTCCACCTTCATGTGGCCCCCCTCTTCAAACGTAGCACTTCATCCATCTCCTACAGCCCTGACAGCATACCCTCTGTCTATAGTATATACTCCTTACAAAGTTCTAATAGAGATTCCTCTAGTTCTACAGATGACAAAGTATGAGGAGAATTTCCACCTGTTCTATTGGATTGGATTGTATATTAGGAGCTTTGAGAGCTGAAAATCAAGAATTAGTCTTGTTTTCTTTTTACTGTGTTTAAATTTTAGTCTTATTTGCATTGCCCTCTCTGATGTAATAGAGAGGGAGAGAGAGGAGACTTCTCAGCACTAGCCATTGACCCGCACTCCTTCCTCACTCTTTTTTTTTCTTTTTGGGAGAAGGGGGAAGAGTGGGGGAATTTTAACGTCGTGGGACAATCCCAAGAGACATCAAAAATGTGTGTGTGTGTGTGTGTGTGTGTGTGTGTGTGTGTGTGTGTGTGTGTGAGAGAGAGAGAGAGAAAGATGACTAATCATCATGGATACCCAGCTAGCACAACAAGGCTTTGAACTTTTCACTTTTAAGGACAGCAGCTAGATGTGACTACACCCTCAGAGAGAGAGAGAGAGAGAGAGACCTTTGGTTATTGCTCGGTCATCCACAAATGCTCCAAGCCCAGAGACCACAACAAATCCCAAAGCCAAAAGTCTTAAAAACCGCCACATTTGTTGTTTCAGACCACCCTCAGAATTGACCATATGGACAGGAGAATTTGCACTTCCCAGAGCACCGTCCTTTGTGGTGCTACCAAGGCTACTTAAAATGGGTGGAGCCCCCCCTACAGAGGGCACTGAGGATCCATTTACCATCCCACCCAATCGAGCTTTGACACCTGAGGAAGAAAACATCTTAAGACCGCCTACTTTCCAACCTTGAGAAAACAGAAAAGGAATATAAATGTTCCAAACCTTCTTTAAGTGTCATAAGCAACTCATGCTCGTCCAGCTTATCTACCTTTACCAAAGCTTTCAAATATTCCGCCAGAAAAGCTGGTTTATACCATTGATGGGGCGGGCATCGCTCATACCAGTGTATGACATACTCTGGGTTTGTTTTGTTGAAATCTTTTAGTAGTGCAATTTCTGCAGAATCCTCACTCTGCTTTAGCCTCTTTGCTAGGCTGTCAATGTATCCAGAATATGCACGTTCTTGAAAATGCTGGGCCCCTGCATAGCATGCCAAAAAACAACTTAGCGTGCAAGAAAAACTGAGATCGTTGTGTACTAAATATTGTGGTTTGAAACCAATGTACATCTTCACTGGATGAGTGCAGTGATGTTCCAAACATATCACCCAAGAGAGTAGTTTCAAAAGAAATGTTTCATGGCTGATTAATCAAACACATGATGTGTAGAAGATACTTAAAACTGGTCTCCTCAAACCGAACTTCCTTAAGAAGAGATTATACTAAAGTGAACCAAAAACAGCCATAGAGATCTGCACTCTTGTTCATTTCCTATCATTCCATTAAAACAATGGAAGAGGTAAGTTGTGTCTATACATCTTATGAAGTCGCTTGCATGATGCATTCCATCGTGTTCATCACTTCAGCCCGCTGTGCAATTTTGCTTTTGTGGTCTAGAAATCTATCCAAGATTTTGCTGGACTTGGATGGGCCTCTCATTTTGTTCTAGCTGCCTATTAAGATGTGTGATCCCTGTACTGATGTTTTTATATTCATCAATAGCAGCTTGCCAGTACGTGTACATCTCCTTGCCATAATGGCATGCAAATGAGATGCACCTTGTACCCATAGGTGTGCTGTGTCATCACTTTGTGACATAACCCCACTTAAAAGAAGAGTAACCGCCCTCAATTACGCCTTGGACAAAAATCTCCTTGGTTTCTTCTACCTCTGGTTGCTCCTCTCGCTCCCTGTCCTCTAGCACTTCGCCTTTGAAAGGCCTCAATAGATTCACACGGAACGCATTGTGAATCTTCCAAGTATCGAGCCCCTCTCTTCACCGAAAAGTAAAAGGAACCATCATCTAAGCTAAAAGGAATCACTAACCAAGGAAAGAAGTTGAAGGATTTGTGAAGGTGTAAAGCTAGCTCTTCACCAGTGCCCCTGAAATTGGTATCAGACCTTTGAAAATTTTGCACTAATCCGCTGATCTCCAAAAAGTTTTTTTTTCTCTCGTGTTTTTGGTTGTGTTGGCAGCCCTTCGATGTATACTCCTCCCACTCATGGAGCACAAGGCTTGCCATTGTGCGTAGAGCCGTGCGTCTTGAGCATCGAAAAATAGGTATACCGTGTGTTGCATGTGGGGTGCGCCAACGAGGGGGTAGATAGTCTCCCGAAGAATAGTCTGCGACCTTCCTTGAACCAAGTTCAAGAAAGATGGCTCATCGCGGTTGTGTGTGGATTATCAACAAGATGACGGTCAAGAACAAGTTTCCTATGCCTCCATCGAGTACATTTTGGAGCGTCTCAATGAAGCGATTGTGTTTTTGGAAGTCAATTTCAACAGTGGCTACCACCAGGTAAGAATTGCAAAGCGAGACATCTACAAGACCGCCTTTAGGACCGAACGTAATCACTAAAGGTCATTGTTATGTCGTTTGATCTAACGGGTACGTTTCATCTTTTGATGATGCATATCTTCATTGACTTGGTCGATAAGTGCGTGTTTATTTTTCTGGATGACATTCTCATTTTCTCCTCTTCTTGCGAGCAACATGCTATTGATGTGGAAAAAGTTTTGACCCGATTGGATGCTAACCGTCTTTACATTGCAGCAAAAAAGTCGGAATTTTTTTTGACAATTGTGTGCCATTTGGCCTACATCATCTTTTCCGAGGGCATTCGACTTGATCCCGCGAAGGTAAGTGAGGTAAGAAAGTGGCCTATGCTTGAAACAGCATATGATGTTTGCTCATTTTTGGGTTTGTGTCAAGCATACAGTTCTCACATGAAGCACTTTGCACATATTGCCGCACCATTGTCTGATTTCATATAGGGTGTCAAGACTCGCCGTCGGCAAGTTGTCATAACCGATGCCGCTAAGGGTGCTTCTGAAGCGCTCAAAGTAGTAGTCACTGAGGCACCATGCCTCGCCCTTGCCGTTTGGGATGAGCCTTTTGAGGTGTTGACTAACGTTAGTAACATTGCCCTTGGCACAATGTTACAGCAAAACAACCATCCAATGGCATTTTTCTCTCCTAAAGTGAATAGTGCTGAGAAAAATTATTTTGTCTATAATAAGGAACTTCTCTCTGTCATTCATGCATTGAAGCATTGGAAGCATTAGAAGAATTTCATTTATGGGCGGGAGCTTGTAGTTCGCATAGATCACCAAGCACTTAAATGGCTTCAATCTATGCCTAATGCACATTGGAGTGATAGACAAGCACGATGGTCTCAATTTTTGAACAATTTGCTAGTATGATTATGTCCCTGGAAAGCTAAGTAAGAGCATGGATCACTGCCAATAGCTCTTTTTCATAAATCTGTGCTACCAATTCTGACCTTGAAAACATTCTGCTTCAAAAGCAATCACATGGCCTTCTTGCATCAAGACCGCTCCCAGACTACGATCACAATAAACTTAGAATGGCTTTTACAAGTCTGGCAAAGCCAACACTGATCTAGTAGTCAATTTTTCCTTAAGTCGCTGAAACACAATCACCTCTGTCGGTCCCCACCAAAAAGGGACTCCTTTCTAAGTCAATAAGTGCAAAGGCAAAGCTATCTCTGCAAACTTCTGAATGAGCTGCAGATAGTAAGAACCCAAGCCCAAAAAGCTTCTGACTTCATAAACATTCTTAAAGTCATGCCAATCGCGGATAGTGTCACTTTTGGCCTGATCCATCTGTACCCTTTTTGCTGTATCCCAAGAAATGTATCTCAGGCAAGAAAAACTCGCTCTATTTCACATTTATAAGCAATTTATGCTTCCTCAAGTGTTTGGAAAACCCAAATGATCGGTACTCTCTGAAAATCCAAAAAGTCGTCATGAAAGCTGTCTTGTAGACAACTTCAAGAGCAATACAGATCTGATGATAATCACTCTTCAAATCAATTCGGCAAGTAGAATTCTGAAGTTTGTCGAGTATATCATTGATCCTCGTAATGTGAAACTCTGTTTTGGTTCATAGTTTCTTTATTCTGGCCTCGGCTAACTCTGTAAGGTGGCCGGTTCGGTGGCGTACTACCAAGAATCAATCATGTGATCTTCATGACGTGAAGGAGGCAACTCGCTTAGTACGCCTTCAGAGAAACGGTCAATCTCTATTGCAGAAAATCCTGTCGTTTCCTTTCAAGGTCAAACATATTCGACCTTCAATCACCATTCAGTTCTTTCAAGAAAATCGAGTAAAGAAAACTGGATTTCATCAAGTACAATCTCTTTGCTTTTCATTTGTCAAAATCGCTTTCTTAACTCGATAGTCAACCACGGCGTTGTTCTTGTGGTACCAAGGGATTCCTCGGAGAACATCACACCCTTTCAAAGGCATGACGTGAAAGTCCTTGTGCCCTAAACACCAACATTGCAAATGAAGTTTGCTAATGATCGGTGTAATGGCAACATCCCGTCCAGGAGCCGCTAGAACTGCCTCCGCCTGTGGCCTCAGCTTGTCCGGCGTAATTCCAAGTGGAGCCGCCAATTCAAGTAAAGAGAAGTTGGCCTTGGCTCCTCCGTCAATCACTTTGCCCCAAGTGCGGCAAAGTTTTGTACTTTCGTTTTGGTCGGTCCCCACGCAATGTGGTACCAGTTCTACTTTCATCTTTCCTTTCCCTCCGCACTCGGTTGCTGCTCTGTAACTCTCAAGTTTATCTTCCGGTGGTCCTTTGGTTCATCTTCTTTTCAAAAGTTCTTGTTCATGTCCTTTCTGCGAGTACAGGTTCCGCTTTTCTACACTCGTTTGTCCTTTCGGCTTTCCTCTCGACCTGAGAGGAGAAGCAATTGGCCACATGCCATCTCGAGTAAATCTTGTCAATCGGGTAATTCTTTAGGTGTTTTGCAAGTCTCGGGTCTATGAAGTACTTGATAAATCTTTTCACAGATGTGTCAACCTGCAGTTGACATTTGTACTCCGTTCTGGTAAAATTTTCCACCAAGAATCTGTCCAAATCTAAATTCTTTTCTTCAGTTCTCGCGCCGGATTCCAACTTTTCTTTTGCCTGCCCCTTGTTAAAAGTGTTATCTTTGTCACATTCTCCGAGAAAACCCATGTGAAATCTGGGATTCTTTATGGCTTTATGCCTTGTAAGACAAAGTGATGAAGACGGGAGCGCACCCGATGCGCGATGTATGAAGGGTGGGAGTGGCTAATAAGTCCGGGGTCGGGACACGGAGATTCTTTCACAAAAACCTGTGTGTGTTGCAAAAAGGATCGGATCCTTCGTAGAAGGAAAATCTTTTTGTGCTCTGATACCATTGTAACCGGCTTAGACACTCCAAGTGAGAAATCAATAGCAACACACGAACACAAACTTCATAATCACTGAACTTTAATGGGGGGAGAGGGAGAGAGGGAGAGAGAGAGAGAGAGAGAGTCTAACACGGCCCGGCGGAGTTCCGTGCCCAAAGGTATTGGCCCCAAAGATTGGCGCCCTTTTCGGTATTTCTTTTTATATTAATCTTTGGGCAAAGTACAACTCTCGCGGGTGCTCGCTCTCAGACTCTACATCTAGATGCTCTGAGAAGTGAGCCCCCTTAGGTCACTAATAAACATTACAAGGGATGCCAAAAGCAGAGCCCCAAAAGCTTCAAACTCAAAAGCAACGATCCCTCAAAAGCAACTGGCTCAAAATCTGCCAGTAAAATCAGCCAGTGCAAAAAGTGGAATTCCATACAGGCTGCCACGTCAGCACTTGTCAGCGCAAAACGCGGAAATCCATAATGTCTGCCCATCAGCATGTCAACGCAGATTCCAGAAATCCATACAGTCAACCATGTCACCTGCCCGTACAGTCAGTCCGCGGGAAGTCATGCCACTTCATCATTTTGTGACACATTCCTCCCATGCTTCTTCTCCTCGGACATTAAAGAGTTGATTACATCGTGGAAATCTGGTGTTGAATCCTTCTCCTCAATGATGGTCATTATCTGGTCAAAGCTAGGTGGTAAGGCTGCTAGAAGAACTGCAACTTTGTCCTCCTCTAGTATTGCACTGTTTACATAAGCTAGTAGTGTGGTCATGCTTTTAAGGTCATTGACCAAGCTTGCAATATCTTTGTTATGTTTCATTTTTAATTTGTATAGATCCTTCTTGCTCTTCTTTTTTCTAGCTCCAAAGTTTTTTTCTAGTGCTTCCCATGCAGCTGATGAGGTCTCACAATCATCAGTAAAGTGTACATAATTGTCATGTAGTGCAGTGATTATGATTCCTAACGTCTGCTTGCCCTTGGCTTGATTTTGTGCGCTCATAGCTGTATGCTCCATCAATGGATGACGAATCAGTGATCGTTGGCTTAACTACTCCCCACAACTGCTTTTCATTAAGTAGCCTTTCAACTTGGTTTGCCAAGTGTGAACGCCCTCCCCGTTAAAATTCCTAAGCCCCTTCTCTTCCATTGCGCTAATAGAGGGGTCTTAGCTTAGGAGACTCTCCTAGGCAATGTCTACCTCTTTACACAAGCATGACTAAAAAAACATCCCCATAAATGTAGATTATGACATACATTGCAAATGGCGGTGGAAGCGGGCCCTTAAATAGGCTAGAAACCTTTGGGCTAGTGGGGCTGCGGGATCACCCCTTGGTAGGGGGTTGGAGGCTTGGGAGCTTCACGCAGTAGGGTGCTGGAAGGGGGTCCTTTATGAACGGACCCAAAAGCTCTTTTAAATGCAGTTGACCGCGGGTATAGTGGCATCCACTGGTCGAGAGAGGTGAATAAGAGCACCGGTCGCGATCAATCGCATGAGAAGCTAAGGTAACGACGCCACCGGACGGCGATAGGACAGGCAAGCAATCGAACTGGAAATGTCCGATCGGACCCGAAAAAGTAGTGCACTAACCAGAGGGATAGTGTGGACTCCTAGCTTTGGTCCCTTGGTCAATCGAAGATGGTTCCAAGCAAGTGAAGAAGGCTACAATGCGCCAGTTGTGTCCCCTCACAAAGGAGTGGTCAAAACCCTAAGAATAGGGTGTTCTCACCACGAGTAGGGCCGACTTTTGGGGCTATTTAAATCCTCTTTTCCACAAGGGTATGGTGAGCATTCAATGCCCTCTTAGGTGAGCGCACACACTTTTCTGAGCTTCAGATATGCTGGAAAAACAGAGGATAGACATTGGCAAGCTTGAAGTTTGTTCAAAGCATTGATTGACAAAGCCTAGCTCAAAATTGGTGTGGATGGGCTTAATTGAAAGCTCTCGACAATGGCTTCACACACACATAGACCACAAAAGCAAATACACAATACAATGGTTGCAATGCCAAT
Organism: Adiantum capillus-veneris; assembly: GCF_014529385.1. Classification (NCBI taxonomy): domain Eukaryota; kingdom Viridiplantae; phylum Streptophyta; class Polypodiopsida; order Polypodiales; family Pteridaceae; genus Adiantum; species Adiantum capillus-veneris. The sequence goes on along the minus strand of NC_140949.1, from coordinate 151,193,284 downwards.
GTAAAATGGGCTCGAAGTGAACACAAAAGGATACAAATTACTAGAAAATCGACAAACAAACTATTTACCTAGATGAATCTAGGATAAGCCCAGATTCACCCTTATAGGAAAGTGCAAGGTATAGACCCATGGTAGTCACCCACAAGACAATATAACCGACACAAAAACTAATCCAAATGCAAGTGCAATTACAACATACACTAATTAAATGCAAAGAACCTACAACTCTTAATCAAGCTTGACCGGAAGGTAGTGGCTCAATGGACTTTCACCATGAACTTGCCCACACATAGCTCAATCATGAATTGATTTGAGAGTAGAGAAACCTAATGGAGATACTAATCACACTAGCACACAAATGCATAGCACTAATCCTAGCTAGTATACCATGGAGCTCTAATACCACTTGATGGGAATGGGATCATGCTAGCTAGGGTGGATGAAAGACAAACATCGTGCACACAAGTGAGTGTGTGTAGGGCCTAGGCTAGATTATCACTCAAACAAATTAGGTCCCAAGATAGATTAACTTGGACTCATAAACACGATCTTGAGTAGTTGCTAACCCATCACAAGCTCACCATAAACAAGAGAGATTTAATGCAAACTTGGAATGGATTTGTTTATTCATGAAATGAGCTTTAAGTAGCTCTACAACCTTGCACAAATACATGTGGGATAATTCCACCTATTCTCTACTCGACTCATACTCTAGTGACTCTAGGACAAAGCTCACACCTTACATCTTTACATTGAAAATTTGTTGTTTCTTATCTCTCAGGATGTGATATGATTTTCTGCATTACATGGTTTTGTGAGCATGCTCCGCTCTTTGATTGGAAAGCAAACACCCTCACTCTCTCACCGGAAGGTTCCTCTCCCGTGGTCATCCGTGGTAAGCAAGGCCTCCATTCTTTACCTCTCATTTCTCATCTGCAAGCTAAGCGTGAGTTACAACGAGGAGCTCAAGCAGCATTCATCTATGCCACTCAAGTGACTCAGGACCTCAAGACCCCAGAATAATACTCACGTTTGTTTCAGAGTTATGAGCATCTTTTCTTGCAAGATGATATTCCACCCCCGTCTCCCTCCCGAGCATCCAAAGGATCATCGCATTGAACTCATGGAGGGGGCATAGCCCATTAGTAAGGCTCCCTACCGTTTGAACAAGTCTCAAGAAGCACAGTTAGAGCGGCAACTTGGCCAGGGGTTTCATACGCCCTAGTGTAAGTCCTTTTGCTGCTCTTATTCTGTTTGTTCGCAAGAAAGATGGGTTGTCTCGTTTCCGTGTAGATTACAAGGCACTCAACAAGATGACCGTAAAGAACAAGTTTCGGATGCCTCGCATTGAGTATATCCTCTATAGGCTCAATGGCGCGAAGGTTTTCAGTAAAGCCGATCTCAAAAGTGGATACCATCAAGTAAGGGTATTCAAGGGCGACATCTACAAGACGGCTTTCCGCACAGAGCAGGGGCAATGGGAGTATGTTATTATGCCTTTTGGATTGATAGGTGCCGAGGGTACGTTCAATCGTCTTATGGTAGGTCGTTTTGGAGACATGATTGGCGTGTGTGTTTATTTTTTATAAAGAATTTTGCATGCATTGTCGCACTCATGATTGATGTTTTGAAAGGGGTGAAAACTCACCGATAGAGCGTAGTTTTGCCCGAGGCTGCCATTGAGGCTTTTGAAGCTCTCAAGGTTGCGGTGACTGAGGCTCCGTGTCTCATCCTTGCCTCTTGGGATGACCCCTTTGAGGTATGACGGCTACGAGCAACATCGCCATAGGAGCTGTGCTACAACAGCATGGCCGTTCAGTTGCATTTCTCGGTAGAAAGTTGAACAATGATGAAAAGAATAATCATGTGTATGATAAGGAACTTCTCTCTATCATTCATTGTCTCAAGCATTGGAAGCATTTTTTTGTATGGTAGAGAGTTTACTTTGTGTACTAATCATCAAGCCCTCAAATGGCTTCAATCTATACCTAGTGCACATTGGAGTGACCGCCAAGCACGGTGGTCTCAATTTTTGAGCAATTTGGAGGTTTAATTGCGTATGTTCCAAGTAAAGCTAACCCTGTTGCAGATGCGTTAAGTCGCAAAGGACACATTTTGACTTTTGAGACAAGTTCACCGTCTCTATTCAAGATGTCTCTTTTGAGAGCATGAAGAACAAGTATGCAGACTCCGAGTTTGGTAAGCTCAATGGTTGCAGGCTCTTGCTTCCCAAGGGCCTAGCAATTATCTCATTCGTGATGGTCTTTTGTATTTTCGCCACCGTCTGTGTGATTGTGTGTGTTGCCTCCTCTTAGGCAAGCCATATTGCACGATGCACATGATGCACTCACGGGTGGGCACAAAGGCATGAATACCACTTTAAAAAGATAGAAAGATTCTTTTTTTTGGCCTAAAATGCGAAAAGATGTGTTCAAGTATGTCACACAATGTTCCATATGTCAAAAGGTAAAAAAGCTCCTTGGGGTAAGCAGCAAGGCCTCTTGCTACCGCTGCCTATTCCCGAAGGACCATTTCAGGGCATTTCCACGGATTTTGTGACTAATCTTCCACCTAGTTTGCATTCTAGAAACAAGGTGGATAGGTACGTAGTGTACGGCATGTTTTAGGTACGTATGGAACGTACTACCGTATTGAACCACCTTTCAGGTACATAATAGGTACGTACCATTTGTAAAAAAACCCATATTTTATTGAAAACCCATACTCATAAACAAATTTACATTACAATGTTGAAAATCACCATATTGGACGACCGGTTGCAATTGGTCTTGCACACACTTTAATTTACTCTCTAGAACACATAAAAGACTCCCGTTAATTGTCCGCCACTCGAACACTGGATCGTTTCAGCAAGTTTTGCATGTTGATTCCTTGTAAGGCCATAGTGACAGCACAAGATGTAGCACGTCTGTTCATTAAGCACTCGTATCCCCTTTGTGGTTTGCCAAAGTCGATTGTGTCAGATAGGGATGTCAAATTCACGTCACATTTTTGGAAAGCGCTTCAAGTTGAACTTTTCATCCACATTTCACACACAGTTCGATGGTCAAACTGAGATCTATAATCAGTTGGCTTTCGATGTTTTGAATTCTTGTGTGATGATCAACAGTCTCATTGGGAGCAGTATCTCCCATTAGTTCAAGCAATTTTGAATGCCTCATATTCTAGTGCCCTCGGTAGAACTCCGTATGAGGCAGCATTTGGTCGTCCGTTTCAGTCTTTGTTGACTCAATCGGTGAGTCAGTTGCCTGATGCCAATACTGAGAGCGAGTCTTTGGATGAGATTATTGAGAGTGTGAAGCATCGGCTAAGCAAGGCTCAAGAGTCTTATTCTCGTCAGGCTAACAAGAATAGTCAGGATGTTACCATCAAAGAAGGGGATTAGGTCTATCTTAGGATCAGGAAACAACGTCTCAAGCAAGTATCTAAAGTTGTCTTTTCAAGTATATCATCCTTTTCCAGTCATTAAAAAGATAAATGAGGTTTCTATGAAATTGTAGTTGCCTAACTCATGGTCAATGCACCACGTTTTTCATCTTTCTTGGTTGAAGTAGTTTCAGGGAGACCCACCAAAGGACATTTCTAACGAAGAAGATCCAGAGATCATTGATGAAGTAGAAGTCATGAAACCGGAGTAAAGTTTGTTGCACCGGTTTCACCATGGATCAAAGAAGCAAGCACGACAATACCTTTTGAAGTTCAAAGATCAAGGAACCCACGAAGCACTGTCGGTTGATAAAGCATTTTTCACAGACTACCCTGAGTTGTTGGCAGACTAGAAAGAAGCCATGCAGCTTGGTACCAATTCCTCACCTTGAAAGGGGGGGGATGTCACATGCACATCTAACCCTATGTGCATGACTTAAAGTAGTTGCATACCCTCTAATTGCACACCTAGCATGAGCATTTTTTACCACTACATGAACCCAATTACACTTGCATATGAACCACCTCTTATAAGGTCATTTTATTTTAAGTGACTTTTTAATTAAATCCAAATCGTGGGGCTGTTATTGCACTACTCGACCCAATTGCTGGGAGGTATATAGGCAACCATGGGGCGCATGGAAGAAGAAAAGACAGATAGAGCACAGGCATCCGTAAGCTCTCAAGCGTATTCTCAGCAACATATCAGTGTTTTCAGCCGCAAGCATCAGTATTTTCAACAGTCAGATCAGCGTTTTCAGCCTACCACACCTTCCCATACCCGATTCCTCGCCTGATCCCACAAAACGCCATCGGTTCAGCCAGCGTTTTTAGATTTCAGCCCATCGGTGTTTTGCATAGCCTCATCATCGCCGGCACATGTGCAGATTTCAGCCCTAGGACAGCGCTCAGTTTTCAGCCAGCCTCAGCCCTAGTGTTTTTCATTTTCAGCCCTCAGTTGTCATCGACGTCATCGTCATCGTCGTCAAGTACCACAGCATCTAGAGCATTGTGCCAGACCTTAGTGCAATCTAAAGCAAATACCTCTCTAGCAATAGAGAGGGGGGGCCCTTGGAGGGGGGTTTGGGACCCCATCTGGTGTTGTCTCTCTCTCTCTCTCTCTCTCTCTCTCTCTCTCTCTCTCTCTCTCTCTAGCACTCTCTTGCACTCACTCGCAGTTTGCATTCCACCCTCTTGTTTTGGTCATTGCACATTCACTCTATAAGCAAGGAAGGCTCTCCCTTCCTCCAAAGTAAAAGGAACCTTGAGCACCCACTGAACACTCATCCTGAGCTTACACCATCATTCACTTCCACTACACATTACATATTGACATATCAGAATCATTTTACAAAGTCGTGGGGGCTCAATCTGACACTGCTCAACCCACACTTTTGCGCCTATATAGGAGACCCTAGGGGTCACCTTTCCAGACATCCAATACCCACAGTACAAGTACCGGCAACACAAGCATCTTCAGCGTTTTTCAGCCATCAGCCCACCCCAACGTTAGCAGAAGCATCAGCCCAGCATTTTCAGATTTCAGCCCTAGCCTCATTGTCAAATCACAGTTCCAAGCCGATACAACCAAACGCTCCCCACGCCGCAACCTGCGTCTCTTGGAGGTTTCAAGCATACAACTAAACGCTCCCCAAACACTCAATCTGCGTTGTTCACAAGTTTTGCAACATACAACTAAACGCTCCCCAGACACCGAGTCAATCGTTCAAAGGTTTTCCAACATACAACTAAATGGTCCCGAAACATTCGGTCTGCGTCGTTCCAAGATTTTTCAACATACAACTAAACACTCCCCAGACACCCGATCTACGTCCTTCATAGGTCTACAACAATCAAGAACACTCCTCCCGGGAGTAAATTATAAACCATGGACACCAACATCAAAACCAAAATCGAACAATTCTCAAATCGACACCAAGACAGGTTCAAAACAGATAAACCATTTCAAGCAAATTTCAAACAGTACTTTCTCAAACAAAGTTCAAAAGTATCTAAATATAAAGCGATTAGAATATTCATTTCAAGTTTTTCTCGAACAACCGTACTTTTGTCCTTCTGTATAAAGGTGATCATACGATTTCCGATCTGGTGTGTCGTGCCATTCTTGTCATGACAAGGCATGCCCAAGAGAGCATCGCAATTGCCCAACTTCATGATGTGAAAATCTACTTTCCCTGCTATCCTTGGTGGCAAAGCATCAATGAGAGGTACCACCATCTATGTTTGACCAATGGCTAGCTCGGCTTCGAGTAATCATAGTCTAAAATCCATTTGCTTGACCAAGTCGGGATAGATGAAATTCTCAGTAGCTCCCGGGTCAAAGAAGAGTAGAACTTTCAAGTTGACTTTTTCATATGCTCTGCGCAATTCATTAGAACTTTCGAGATTAATGCCATAAATATCACGTACAAGTCCAATGGCAGGTCTAGCTCTCTTAGCCGGAGGTGGTCTTGCGGGTCTATCTGCTGTCACGAGACAGGCACCACTTGCCAACGGAAAAGAACAGACTGAACAAACTTTTAGCACTTCAATAACAACTGAATTGAAAGAGACGCACGACACACGAGACGAGGAGTGGTGGAATTCCATCCCAAGAGAGCACTGGCCCCAAACCTTGGCACCCCTTTTGATATTTCTTTATATTGCTTGAACTCGATACAACGCTGGTACTCTAGACTCTGCACCTCCACACGGGAGTGTGCCAGAGATTGGGCCCTCTGCACATATTTAAAGGCCCTTGGCCTATGAAAAGCATCAAACTCAAAAGCAATTGGTCCAAAAACATCTTCTCCAAAAGCTGCTAGCACAAAACAGAAAATTTCGTACAACTACCACATCAGCACGTACCGACGCAATTCGCGAAAGTCCGTACAGCCTACCACGTCATAAGTGTAAATCATGGACATCCGTACAACTACGACGCCATCACCTTTTTTGCAAGAGATTGAGTGTGTGTGGTCCCGTTTTATTTTAAGGGCTTTAGGTCCCTTGGGCCCCATCGGACCGGGTCCCATTTCTTCTTTAAAAATAGGCGACTCGGCCAAAGTTTGCAAGTTGGTGAAACTTCTTTTGTTGCTTCTGCTGCTTCTAGGATTTAGAACAGACTGAACAGACTTTTAGCACTTCAATAACAACTAAACTGAAAGAGATGCAGGACACGAGACAGGGAGTGGCGGAATTCCATCCCAAGAGAGCACTAGCCCGAAACCTTGGCGCCCCTTTTGGTATTTCTTTATATTGCTTGAACTCGATACAAAGCAAGCAATCAGTACAACGTCGATACTCCATACTCTCCACCTCCACGCAGGAGCGTGCCAAAGACTGAGCCCTCTGCACATATTTATAGGCCCTTGGCCTATGAAAAGCGGCTGCTGCGTCGAGCATATGACATTAGAGACAGAGAAGTCGGTGAGAGAAGCTTCACCAAAGAGCGAGACAACACACTTGTCAACCATCCCATCGTGTATCCTTCCACACCGAGAAGCATCGACAAAGAGCGAGACAACCCACCTATCAACCATTCCATCGCGTATCCTTTCACGCCTTTTTCTACCTGCCACCACAACCTCACCTCTATCTTCGTTTGCTCCAAGCACTAAATCTTCTCTAAATTCCACCTAATTTGCCTTTTTTCATAATTGACCACACATACTTGAGCCACTCGACGAGGATTTGTAAGTCGGTAAAAACTTCTTCTTCTTGAGCTTCAACTAGGGTTTAGGCACCTCAGCCGGAATCTGTAGGTTGGCTAGGGTTAGACTTGGGATTCCCTAACCGTTAGGTGAAACTGGCCCGTAGACTCGCTAGAGGGTAGTAGACTTTAGCTTTCACCCAATCTTTACTTGACCTTTACGACACAAAGCAACTTCACGAATGAACATGTGATTGGAATTCAACACTTCAAACAAAAACACGGCTTGGCAACTAGACTCTAGAGTGCTTCCAAGCAGACAGCGACAACCTATAGGCCCCAAAGATTGGCGTCCCTTTCTGTATTTCTTTATTCTTATTGCAAATAAACAATCCGTACACTTTCATCCAACTCTCACCATGCTGTCCAAACTTGTCCATGACTATGATTGCAGGTTTTTGACCAAATTTCGGTACATAATGGCGCCAAAACCCCTGTAGGTCAAAAGTACACGTCTAAGACACTTTCCCTCGCATTCTTGAAGCTTTCCGGTGAGCTCCAGGTCAATTTCAGCATGCTGTAATTCCCTCTTTAGTCACTCTCAGGTGCCCAAAGCCCTGTTTAAACATACCAAGGCCTTCCCGAGGCTCCCCTAAAGATCTCTTGCAGTTTAGGCTCAAAACCCTAAACCTGCACAAAAACACAGCGGGCTGTAATTTTCTGTTTTGGATCGTTTCGAGCGAAGCGAAAAGGTCTACGCGTGTCTCAGGTGCTCCGCACGCAATGGGACACTTCCCCTTTCACTTGGACGAGTTTTCACGCGAGAAAACTCTCCATTTTCACAATCCTTCGCAATGGAACTGTGCGCACCTGTGGAAGATTAGCAATTAGCTAATCCGGTTTCTGTACAGAAAGCTCTTGCCTTGGCAAACGCGCAAAGGGGAGAGATGCGTGAGCAAATCATCACGCTACATGAGACAAGGGAGAAGAAAAGCTTTCCATTATATGTTGTGATCACCTACACCCACTACTCAAACACTGTGGTTACTTATGTGCAAAATCATCCTCCACTCAATTTTGGGCGCCCCCTCTTGGATGAGGCTTTTGAAAAGTGTGTGGCTTGTAGGTTGCTCTCCTACTGCCATGTGTCCACTTTACTCCTTTTGGTTTAATTTCCTAGTACCCACCAACTTATAAGTGTCGTGTGGGGCCTAAATGACTTTGAACTGAGCCTAGACACCCTTTTACTGCTCGGATTTCAATGCCAATCGGCCCGACCACCTCGTGGCGCCCTTCCCATCACTGTTGCGTGTGAAACTCTCGGCCGTCGGCCGTTTCACACTGGCCATACAATGTCTGGCCATTTGTGACTTCAAAAAGAGGGTCCCAAAAATTAAATAAAAATCAAGGGAAAGCAACCAGCAACTAAGGATAGTGGTTGCCACAACCTCGTGACATTAGGTCTTCAATGGCTTGAGTTTGTGAGGCCCATGTGATGGTGTAGGACGTTGCTAGGCTGAAAAACGCTAGGGCTTCTCCATGATTCTCATGTATCGATAGGAGGGAGAATTTGGGGGGGGGGGGGGGGGGGGGGGGGGGGGGGGGGGGGGGGAGAGAGAGAGAGAGAGAGAGCTTTTTAGTGGTTTTTAGACCTAGGATTCCACTCTTAAGTTGTAACGACCAACCAATTTTGTTTGTATGTGAGCGCCAGAGCGTGAGCCCTTGAGTTCAGTGCACTAGCCGCGAAGTTCGCGGGAGCAAATCCTCAAAGTGTATAGCCCTAATTCTCAAGTGCGTGTCGATTAACTTTTCGTTCCAAATTGCACAAATGTGCACATACATGATTTTTGGGTACTGAGGCCCATATCTCACAATCTCAGTGAAGTATTTGTCTTTAGAAACAGGACCCACCCCTTTATCCTAGGCTACATGCTGGTATTGCCAAACACGTTGCATTTACCCTAGGCAACATGCTGTTGTTCCAAGATTCCCACCAAAGTGTACCAACCCATTAAACATGTGTACAAACCATTTATGCAAGAGAGTTTCGAAATCGAAAAACCTATCTAATGAGACTTGTCCCAACATGCAAGTCTTGTGACCAGGCTCACAAAGTTGCTGGTACAAAATACCTTAGACTCGATAGACAAACCTTGGCTTTGAAGACGTAGTAGCAGCATGTCCACCTTCTTGCACATAAAGCCATGTGAGGCCAAATGGTTCAGAATTTTGGGGGCAAAGAATTCATAATCTTCTTGACATGCAACATGACCTCACATTTTCGAGCACTTCATGGCATACTTTCATATGAGTGACCCTTTCCAACACTGACACACACCCACAAAATCCCCTAGCGCTAACTTTTCAAAAAAAAGTATCAGCAAAAACGCTGGAGACATAATTGACAGCACTTATCATCTCTAAACCTAGTCAACTGAACATGTCTCAATTAAACAAGAAGGGATGTAGAAACAAAACTTATACCGCTACAAGTGCGAGGGAACACATTGGTTTCAATTCCTGAGATAGTATCTCGGATGTTGCCGAATGAAAGACGTAGGCGGTTTGACAAGGGCCCACTCTGCACAGCAAAAGGAATGTAAGTAAAGGCTTTGCATTTATACTGGTAAGCTGTCAAAGGACTGGCCAGAGGCAGTGCCACCCACACCACATGATATGCACAGAAAATTTGCAAGGCCTGAAATAGCGTAGGTTGCAGAAGCTACAAGGCAGTACTGTGATGCCTGCATAATGAAACTTACGTTTGAACAAATTACCTTTTTGAGAAGCTGAGACCATGCCATTGTATTCACAAACACCGGTAAGTCTTATGCTGAACCCTTTAATTTAAAAGTAGTCAGAACACACAATCAGAAGCAGAAGCCTTTGACATTAACTGAAACACTTTTCCTGCAAAAAGCAAACACCATCAGTTATACACATACCAGCAATCTAAGCTTCCTAAGACCTCTATGACTAGTGCCTCGCATGTGGTTTTAGTGAACATTAGTTAAGAGGAAATGGGTTACGAAATCGAAGGACAGGGGAACGAAGGGCGTGTGTATGTACGTTACCTGAGTGAGCCAAAGACAGAAAAGGACTCCTTGGATCGCGCCCATTAAAACCTTGCTCTGCTCTCTCTCTCTCTCTCTCTCTCTCTCTCTCTCTATGCGTCCCTCAAGACCACCATGCCTCGATTTCTTTTCGATCAGATATTCCGACTAACGAGTAATTGCATGTTGGCTGTGGTATTCCCTTTGGAAGAAAGTTGGTCTTTTGTTGGCACTGCCGTAAGGCAGGGTCTATAGGGAGAAAATTTGCTAGCATGGCCATAGAGCCCTAGGCCAATGGGGAGTTGCCAAGCAAGGGTATGTTTTTTAGGGTGGACTGCATGCATTGGATTGCTATTTATGTTGTTGAGGCTTGCTACTATAGAGGTATTTCTCAATTGAAATTTGGCATCTAGAAGGTTTTGTGCAATGTGGAGTGCTGAGTGTTATTTTTGGAATGCAACTGTCGCTTTATGACAGAACGATGAGTTGCAACCGTGTATGATAACGATTTGCAGGTGCTTCGATTGTCCTCTGAGAGACCAGGTGCTCTCTCTCTCTCTCTCTCTCTCTCTCTCTCTCTCTCTCTCTCTCTCTCTCTCTCTCTCTCTCTCTCTCTCTCTCTCTCTCTCTCTCACACACACACACACACACACACACACACAACCTCAGTTTGTCTTCTTGTTGTTGCGCAATCATTCTGTTACAACTTTTGGATAGTTCACCGATTCGGCAAAACTGAGAATTGGAAAAAAAGTAGGCTTTAGTTCCTCCGATAGCTTTTACTGAGTTGTGAGCTTGTGCTCGGTTTATATATGTAATGGTGAGGGCTTTCTCCCCATATTTGACTAACAATAAATGAAAGCTACACAGGCTGAGAAAACTCAAGAGGTTCAATGGCCACCCAGCATTATAATTAGACTTCTTTTGCAACTAGATGTGTGTGCAAGTGGCTATGCATCACTGTTTGCCGCAATCACATTTTGTGTGCATCAAACTTAGATACCTACTTTCCTCTACCTCGACTATCCTATTCATGGATGTGTAACTGTAACGCTTATATTGATTTCTTTATAGATGGATTGTGAGAAGCTGATGAAAAAAGTGTTGGCTGCTCATACTCGAGGAAAGGCCATAGGAAGAAGGTATTTCAAATGTCTATTGTCTTCTTTCAGCAATACTTTCACTTATGTTTTTGAAACGATTGGAAGGAGTATTGGCTGGTGTATACATGCGATAAAATTGAACTTCAACAACCCTGTCATGTGACGTTCAGACCTCTCAGATTGTGGTCTCATTGTTGGTGTCAAGCCACCACAGGTTAGTCTTATAATTGATTTCTGCAGTGTGCTAATGCTATGCTATGAAGAGAATTTGATGGAACAACTTTGATGTCTTCCATCAAGGACACTTTTGTCGGACAAGGCATATGCCTTCTTCTCTCACACAACTCTCGACTGAAGAATGTGCCTCTGCAAGTACCCTCTTGATCATGGGATCCACTTGTCAATAAAGCCTTGTCCAAAAACGTTTTAGTGCAACCATGGACTTCCAACCATGGAGAATTGTGGGTGGCCTTTTGCATAGAGCTCTTGCGACAGCCCTCTCAAGTGCAGATGGTATTGTTGGAGGTGGTGTTGCAACTCAATATTGGGATTCAATTCAAAGACATCGGCTACCTTGTGAAGCTGCAGTCCATTGTTGTAAGCCATATCTAGTTTGTTTTGCAAAAGGATGCAACAGGCTTTGGGCCTGCTTGTCAACTATCAAGTTGCTCTCCTATACCTACCAAATGTTCTCCTCGATATCAGTGCAGGAATAGTCTCTTGGAACAAGAAACCACCCTTACAATGGTGCTTATGCGTGTTTTCTGCCAAAACAAGAGACAACTTCATCTTTACGTAGAGAAATGTACAAAGGATGGTTGGAAGCCAGAAATCGAGGACATCAGTACATTGCTCAAGGTATGCGTTGACCTTGTAGATCTTGATAAGACTAAGCAAGTGCATTTGCATGTCATTGAGCTCGATATTTACATCCCTCTCCAAGTCAATAGTGCCCTCGTTCACAGTTACATGAGATCTAGAAGCATGCAAAATGCATGCAGAGTCTTCAAGAGTGTGCGCAAGTAGGATGTCATCTTATGGACAACCTTGATCACAGGATACACAAATTGGTCTTTGTGAACAGGCTTTTGCATCATTCGACTCGGAGGTCGACTCTCCAAACCATGTTACACATGCAAGCATAGTGAAAGTGTGCCCAAACATGCCCAAGTGTGGGCTAGTTGCGCATGCACATACTGGCCTTCTTGAGGAAGGCTTTGGCCTAGAAGTCACGCCACATTACTTGGATGAGAGTTCATTGTCATTTTGTGATCCTCCTCCTCCTTCACGTCAAGGGGAAGTAGTTGAGAATCAGCAGGCCATGGGAGGCAGTGGCCGTAATCGACCCGCCAAAGATTTACAAAAGCTCCATACACATGCATACATAGAGGGCTTCATAGCTGCATATCTAGAAAGCCTTACCTTGGTGAGATAGGTGTTCCTTTCCTTTTCAAGAAAGTGTCTGCACATATTTGGCGCACCTATGCAGCATGGTACAAATCGGTGAAGTAGAGGTAAAATGTTTGGAAGCAGAGGACAACTTGTGCACATAGGTTCAAGTGGGTTTTTTGTAACAAGGCTTAAGATTTACTTAGTTAGCCCAAAGTGCTCAAAAAGTGTTGGAAGGTCATTTTTCCACGATAGGGTAGTCAGTTTAGCCAGCACTTTGTTTCCATCCTCTGACAAAGCATTGAGATTATTTCTTTTGTAGTTTTATTTCTTTTGCTAGGCCATTGGCACAAAGATATATCGAATTTTTCCTATGGGCTAGCATTGGCCTTTAGATGATGCAAACATGAGTTGCTTTCTTTCTTTTTCTCTTGTTTTGGGCTTGCATGCTTTTAGGTTCATCTTCCTAGACTTTGTCTATCATTTTGATTTATTTCACTTATCCAGGTTCAAAGAGACTACTAGCCTTGTTGTGGGTGGATTTCAAAATCTCACTTGAGAAGCATCAGGAAATAATAAGCACCTTGAGATCCAACATTTGAGCATTGATGCCTAGGTTGGTTTTACCTTATTTATGTCTTAATTAATGTCTGTCTCATATGTGTGTGTTCATTTTATTCCCACAGAAATGGGGTTAAAGTACTGCATGAGGCGGGTCTCGCAAACGCAAGATGCGGATGCAGTCCTAAGCATGAGCCAAATTTAACTTTGTCCTTGAGATCAACAATGCCAACATCGCTAATAAGGAGAATGTTTCAAGTCTGGCCCTTCCATCAATGAAGCCAAAACCCTCATCGTCAATTTTATGTGCAACTCATGCAAACATGTTGGCACCTCTTGTCAAGGGACCCGAAGACAATAAATACCACAACACTTAATTTGCTTTGAATTGCTCACTTCTATCCATTTTTGCTTGTTTGTCTACTTCTTGTCAAAGATATGCTTGATCAATTTAAAGAACCTGTACTTATGATTTTTTTTTGAAGCTTGATCTTACTTAATTATTTTATTTCTGTGTGTGTATCTCCACATATACAGTGAAGTGGAAAGTCTTACATTTCATACAATATACATATACATGCGTACCCATGTATGTACACACACACACACACACACACACTCATACATAGCATCAGGAAGAGAAACCCACTGACATGGCGTTTTGGTTTACAGACTAGTAGGTTTGATATATCTGTTCGAGATCATATTCTTCAATTATTACGGCAGTATCAAAGCTATGTTCATCAATATTCATGGCATTCTTTATTTATAGCCACGGTGAGCAAATTCTACACGGTCTTGGCCTGCAGGCTATTCCTCTCCAGGAAGTTCACGAGCATTGTGGCCTAGTTGTTTTGGAATCATTGCAAGCAATGAAGTCATTAGTTTCTTGATCCATGCCGCACAGATTGTGAGAGCAATTATTGCAGATGGACTTTACACTACACACTAGGCTATTTGGGAGCTTTTGTACCCAAATGGCTGGAAGTTCACACAAGCATTGTGGCCTAGTTGGTTTGGATTCATTGCAGGCAATAAAGCCATTAGTTTCTCGATCTGTCGGACTTAATGCCGCATAGGTTGTGAGAGCATTATTGCACATGGGCTTTACACTACACACTAGGCTGTTCGGGAGCTTCTATACTCAAGTGGCTATCTTATACACTACATATGCCACATGGGGATTTCCTCAAACGGCAAGCTATATAAATGGAAGTGATGATAGTAGGAATTAGCAAAAATAGGCTAGGCTCGAAGGTAGTAAGTGTTACCATATACATGTGGTAGTGATGTGTGTGAACACACTAGGACCACGGGGGCATTTTTTCCCTCTTTAGGAGGTTTTTTCCCACCTGCATTGTATATACGGCCATCACTCTAGGGCTATCTATCTTTCCATTGCACACTAAGTAACACACTCTCTATTGTGTGCCTTGAGCTCCCTTCGTCTTCTCCAAGCTATGTGTGTTTCTCTGCAACCCTAATTCCAACAATTGGTATCAGAGCAGGTCACGTCCTCCCGGGCTTAGTCGCCAGCTGCTCCAACACACGCCTGCTCCCTTTCTCCGATTTCAGTGAGCTTTGGCGAGCGTTCGCAGGTCGACAAAAGTTTTGGGAGAACTCGAAGAGCTTGGTCTGCTCAGAATTTTGATTTGGGCTCATTTCGGCCTCCGTTTCCACTACAGGCAGTACTGCACAGGCTATTTCGTCATTTTGTGCAGAATTTCTGTCAGTGCTGTTTTTTGCATAACAGGTGCCTTCCCGCTCCGTTTCTCCTATTTTCGGGCAGTTTTCACATCAGGTGTAGCATTTACCATGGCTGACAACAACAACACAGATGTGTTCAAGATGTTTGTTGTTGAGGACAGGTTGGATGGGGACAACTACCCTATGTGGGCTTATATGATGCAACATGTTCTTGTGTCAAAGGGTGTCTGGAACATTGTGCAGGGCATTGATGTACGTCCTGGTTCTGAGGATGTAGGCGATGTTGAGGATGTTGCAGGTCTTGCTGCAAGGATTGCAGCTGTTAGAGTTGTTTTGCCTACGGCAGAACAAGCTCGTTGGGATGTTAAGGATGCGCAGGCTCATGCATTGATTGCGTTGTCTGTGAAGCGCACCATTGTTCCTCACATCGGTTCAGCAAAATCTGCAAAACAGGCTTGGGATATTTTAGCAAGTCTTTATGCAAGCCGCAACGAGGCTAAAATTGCTTTGCTACGAAAAGAGCTGGGGTCGAAGATTATGCATGAGGAAGATGATATGGACATTTTCCTTGCTAGTGTCAAGGATATCAATGAGCAGCTTATTTCTGCAGGTGAAGTCATTTCAAATAGTTCCCTTGTGCAGACTGTTCTTGATGCCTTACCAGATTCCTACTAGACTTTTGCTAGTACTTGGAGACTTATGACCCAAGGAAATCCTGAAGTTGTCAAGTTTGATGCATTGTGCACATTGCTGTTGCAAGAGTCACTTTCTATAAAAAACAGGACTAGGCAGCGTGCAGTTGAACAGGCTTTTATTGCTTCTCAAAGAAAGGGTGGTAACAGTAATGCAGCCACTTCTTATGGTTCTGCTGTGAGTGGCAAAAATTCTGTTCCTAATGCTTCTGCTGGCAGCACTTCGTCTGGAAATTCTAGTGATAAGGGCAAAAAGAAGATGCATTGCCATTATTGTAAAGCCAATGATCACTTGATCAAGTCGTGTCCTAAGTTGAAGGCCAAAGAGGCTAAGAAGAAAGAGGGTGGTTCCACTGCAAATGTTGGTTCCACTACAAATGCAGCCATTGTTGAGTCTTCTGTGAAAGGAGACTGTAATGCTGATGTTGATGCAGAATGGGCTTTTAGCGCAGAGTGCACTTACAATCCTGTTGTCCATGATGCATGCTTGTCAGTTGCTGCAGATCCACATGTGTGGTATTTTGACAGTGGTGCTACAAAGCACATTACCTCACATCGTGAATTGTTTACCTCTCTCAAGTCAGTCCCTCATGGGAATTCAGTCACTTGTGCCAACAACGCCTCTTATCCAGTTCAAGGAGTTGGAAAGATTGTTTTCACTGCTGCTAATGGCAGTTCCTTCACACTTGTTGATGCACTTTATGTACCTGGGATCAAGAAGAATCTCTTGTCTATATCTGCACTTGCTAGACTTGGACTTGTAGTCAAATTTGTGGATGACAGATGTACAGTTCATGATCTCAGTTTTGGTGATGAAATTGTTGCATCTGGCCTTTTGTGCCGTGGGCTGTATAAGCTCACTTTGTATGACAAGTGTGGACAAAATTTTGCAAATGCTGTTGCAGATTCAAGGGCTATTTCAGATGCAAAACTTTGGGATGCACGTTTTGGTCATCTGAATTTTGCCAGTTTGTTGCGTTTGCAGAAATATGATATGGCTGCTTCTTTGCCGCCTCTTGAAGCACCTGTCAAACATGTTTGTGAAGGCTGTATTTTGGGTAAGATGCAACGTTCTAAATTTCCAAAGGATGGTTCAGTTCGGGCCACATGCACGTTGCAGCTTGTGCATAGTGATGTTTGTGGGCCCATGCAAACTCCGTCCTTGGGCAATTACCTGTACTTCGTGACTTTCATTGATGATTACTCCAGGCATGCATGGGTATTTCCGCTTAAAGCGAAGTCCGAAGTTTTTATGTGCTTCAAACAATTTCTGGCTATGGCTGAAAATGTCTCGAAATGTACTATGGGCACCCTCCGTTCCGATCGAGGGGGGCAATATATGTCTCATGAATTTAATGCATTTCTGGCTAGTCGTGGGATAAAACACCAATGTACAGTGCCTTATACACCTCAGCAAAATGGTGTTGCTGAGAGGAAAAACAGGTCACTGACGGAAATGGCACGATGTATGGTCAAAAGTCAAGCTTTGCCGCATTCTTTTTGGCTTGAGGCCATTATGTGTGCCACTTATGTACTTAATAGGTGTCCTACGAAAGCTTTGCAGTCTATTACTCCATATGAAGCATGGCATGATATAAAACCTTCTATTGAGCACATGCGTGTTTTTGGCTGTTTGGCATATGCTTTGGTGCCACAAGTGCATCGCAGAAAATTGGATGATAAGGCTGTCAAATGTATTTTTGTTGGTTATAGTGCTGAAAGCAAAGGTTACAGGTTGTATCATCCACAAACAAAACATATTCTGGTTTCTCCGGATGTAGTGTTTGTGGAAGATTATGTTCATCCCTTGCTGTCATGTGCTAGAGACAGTAATGTAAGCTCACAGGACATTTATGACACTTTGTTGCCTCTTTTCAGTGGTGGAAATACGAATGTAAGTTCCAATGAGGCAAATGTACAGCCTATGGGGGTTTCTGAAAATGTTCTAGATCAGCCTATTACTGATGCAGATGTACATGATGTACTTGATGAGGAAAGGGTTGAAAATGAGCAAGCTAGAGGTATGCCAAAATGGCTGGTGCACACTTTGCGTGACAATAAATTGGATGCACCTTTGTCTAGTCGTACTCGTTCAGGCTCTCGCCATGCATCTTATGCATCAGATTGTTATGCTTTGGCTGTGTCTAGCTTACATGATGTTGAGGAGCCTCTGACTTTTGATGAAGCATAAAATTTAGAAAATTGGATGGCTGCCATGCAATCAGAATATGATGCACTTATAGAAAATGACACATGGACTTTATGTGATTTGCCTCCTGGCAAAAAGGCCATTGGTACGAAGTGGGTTTACAAGTTGAAACGCAAGCCGGATGGTGAGATCGATCGCCATAAGGCTCGACTTGTTGCAAAGGGTTATGCACAGCAAAAAGGCATATATTATGAAGAGACTTTTGCTCCCACTTGTCGTATGACTACTGTGCGTTTTCTATGTGCATTGGCAGCTCATTTTGGTTGGGATGTACATCAATCAGACATTGTTACTGCTTTCTTGAATGGTGACATATTTGAGGAAGTTTATGTAACGCAGCCTCGCGGTTTTGTCATAAAAGGACAAGAGGACAAAGTGTGCAAATGTAACAAGGCTTTGTATGGGTTGAAGCAATCTCCTCGTGCTTGGTATGAGAAAGCTGACACTCATTTGGTCAAACAAGGCTTTCGTAACAGTCCAACAGAAAGCACATTGTATGTAAAGCGTGAGGGTGATGTACTTCTCATTGTGGTTCTTTATGTTGATGATTTGTTGATCACTGGACCAAATGAGAGACATATTGCTGAATTTAAGGCTGATTTGAATGCTACTTTCAAGATGAAAGATTTGGGGCTGTTGCATCATTATTTGGGTATACAGTTTAAGCAGTGTGATGGTGGTATTGCCTTGTGTTAGAAAAGTTACATAGAGACATTGCTATGTAAGTTTGGACTTGAGGATTGCAAACCTATTGTCACTCCCATGGAAACAGGTTTGAAGTTGAGTCTACATGATGCTGGTGATCCTGCTGATGTCACTCTTTACCAAACTGCTATTGGCTGCCTCATTTATGTATGCAACACGAGGCCGGATATTCAGTTTGTGGTCTCACAGGTCAGCAGATTTATGCATAGCCCAGGGTCTAAGCATTGACAGGCTGTCAAGAGGATTTTCCGCTACCTTAGTGGCACTTTACATCTTGGCTTGTTTTATCCCAAGGGGGGATCATTGCCGCCAGACTTACATGTTTTTTCAGACTCAGATTGGGCTGGTTATTTTGACACGCGAGTGTCCACAAGTGGTTTTTGTTTCATGCTTGGCAGTTCATGTATATCATGGTTGAGCAAGAAGCAACCTACTGTGGCCACTCCGAGTTGTGAGGCTGAGTACAGGGCAGTCTTCACAGCTACGGTTGAGTGTGTATGGCTCAGACGCCTTATGGCTGATTTGGGTGTTGGACAGGACACTGCCAACACTATCTACACTGACAGTCAGAGCGCATTGACTGTTGCGAGGAACCCAGTTTTTCATGCTCGCACAAAGCACATTGAGGTGCATTACCACTATGTCATGGAGAGGCTCTCAGCAGGAGAGATCAGCTTGGCTTATGTGTCAACACAGGACAACCTTGCAGATATTTTCACAAAGGCATTGTCTTGTGAGAAGCTTGAAGCTTTCTGCAAAGCTTTGGGCTTACTCCCCTTTGTGGACTGATCCTGTCCTCAGGGCACGGCACTTCCCTTTACTCATGTGCCATCTCTCGTTCACCGCATCACTCCAGGGGGGATTTGTTACCATATACATGTGGTAGTGATGTGTGTGAACACACTAGGACCGCCGGGGCATTTTTTCCCTCTTTAGGAGGTTTTTCCCCCCGTGCATTGTATATACGCCCATCACTCTAGGGCTATCTATCTTTCCATTGCACACTAAGTAACACACTCTCTATTGTGTGCCTTGAGCTTCCTTCGTCTTCTCCAAGCTGTGTGTGTTTCTATTCAACCCTAATTCCAACAGTAAGAAACGGGCATATCATATGGATGAGCATCTGTCTCTCTATGTGTCCCTGCTCGCAAGCACACATGTAGAAGTCCAATTTGGACCTAATCGCTTTTAGTGCTCCATTTTGTATCATCTGTACTTAGTTCATTGTATTGATAGGTTCACTGGAATGTCTCATGGTTTGTGTCATTTTATCTCTAGTTGCATGCTAGGGTAACAGTATGATTGTCATCAAGATGTGTACAGCCCTGGTTCCACGATAATCGTGCCCTTGGTCAAGGATTGCAATGCCTGTGTGCCTCAAGTGTTAAAAGACGTCTATAAATATATGTTTGAAAATTGCACAATTTTTTGAAGCTTAG
Organism: Adiantum capillus-veneris; assembly: GCF_014529385.1. Lineage (NCBI taxonomy): Eukaryota > Viridiplantae > Streptophyta > Polypodiopsida > Polypodiales > Pteridaceae > Adiantum > Adiantum capillus-veneris. The sequence goes on along the minus strand of NC_140949.1, from coordinate 151,173,327 downwards.
CAGACACAGGTACCTGTCGCACGAACACAGAAGCAGCACAAAAGCCGATGCCATTATCCAATGGAGAGGTACATGGGGTTGTCGTTTGCATATTAGCATTGCTTCTTGAAGGTAACCCTACCAACAATGCCTTCAAAACCCAATAGACTTCCAAACCCACCACACGTACAGACGGCCTCACCACTTTCAGAAGTCAAGACGATTTGAAGTCCATCAGGCATATGTGTAGAACTTTGCGTGCGCAACATGGGGAGGCGTTGAGCACATGACCTCATATACTCATAGCCGTTTGATCTAGTTACTCATATCTACTTGCTTGCTATCCTTGAAGTGGTAGGTATCATTTTTGTTAGCAGTGTGAATTGGAGAGACCCAAAAGGGAGTTCACAACTCACGACATTCCATGAGCATTTTGAAAGCACCCTCAGAGGCAATTGTTGAGCAAAAACCTTGCTGAGTGAAAGACAATAATAAGACTGTTCCTTTTTGCTGATATGTTAAAAAAGATAAGCTGCCCACATAGCTTTTTTTGCTTTGTCTACTGCTATGTGGCACGGTAGAGTAGAGCATTAGGCCTATGCACCTAGTGTTTATGAGCAATGCTTGCAAATTGGGGTTTAGGGTATAATTAACTGGTTCAAATTGCATAATCTCCGATTAGATTCTGAGCTAGCTTTGAAGAAAACTAGTAAGCTTCTACAAACTGTAGTGTAAAAATCTTGAATCCTTGAAATTGTGACCTAAAAATCGGGACAATTTTAAGTGTGGCCTTTTTATGCTTGTTTTGGAAAAATGTTCCTTGTTTGAGTTAAAAAGGCATCAACTCTCTTGGCCACCAGGCTTTGAAGCAATCTTTAGCCTTGGTAAAGGCTTGCAATATTGAAATGCTCTAGTGATAAGATTTTCCGAATCTAGTGGATACATATAGGTACTCAAGGAGCCAATTATGAGACATGCTCCGATAACAAAGGGCATTCATCCCCGGGCTCTAGTTTACAAACTTGGAATCTTTTTTCCTTTTGGGCGTATCGCACAACTCCCATGTGAGGTGACAAGCGTTGTCCATGAGCGCTAACGTCACTTGGTCGCATTTGAAACCAATGACCCTAGTCACTTATATACACTTGTATGATTTGCTAAAAAGTACACGTGATTTCCTGTAACTTGATTGTCCTTAATGCATTTAAAGGCCTCAAAAAGTGAATTTCTCAAAATAAAGCATTGAGACAATTTTAAGAAATATCAATTCTTGGTATTGTTCAATACTTCTTTCATGAAAAATATGATGCAATTTTATATCACAACAATGATAGAATTTGCAAACCCCCCTCCTCCCCCAAACAACAAAACGCACTCCATTCCACAGCAAATTGCTAATTTTCAACTCACTATGGTTCTTCTAAGGCCTTGCGTTGCTAGTAGCAAAAGGCATTTTTATAAGAATTTGCAATGTGTTACCAATGTGTAATTGTTGAGTGCTTACTCCTTCAAAATATGCTGCTCTGATGAAAGACCATTGTCTATAGGTCTCTCCATAAGATCAACCCATATGGCTAATTCTTGGAATTTTTTGATTTGGGACATTAGACTAAAGTACTTTATTATTATGCATATTGCAAGCTCTCTTCTTTCCCAAAGAGTGGGTATGTAGGCCATGCCGCCATTCTTTTCTCGAGATAATCGGATAGGCTATGTAGCAAAGCCCTTTGAAAGCGCTAACAAAACTGCCATGTAATTGTCCATTTGGGGAAACTTTCATTGAAATGGAAAAACACATTACAGGCGTGTCTCAAGGTAGTATTATAGTGACTTCTTTGAATGTCAATTTTAAATTGATAGGAGGGAGCATGAAGCTTATGTCATCCATTCAAGTAACATGAGAGAGTGGGCATAGCTAAGACCACCATGGAGCTCGTAATGAGGATCATGTGGTCCATCACGACGGCAGGCACTACGGGAGTCCATTGGATGGCAAGAGTGCCAACGCTGATGGTAAGGGTCCATTGGATGGTTGATGATCGACGTCTCTCTCGCTTTGTCATCGATAGTTATCCATGGACAATATACCCCTGCGGTTGTTTTTCAGAAGTTGGTCGTGGCAAGGCCATCCTATGATCACAAACATCAATGAACACCCATTAGCACAAGCAAAGGGGATGAGAGAAGAAACAAGGTCGATTATAGTAGATGAGGGCACTGCCTTCGATTAAAAATTGGAATTGGTGGTTAAAAATGTTATTAAACTTGAGGCGCGAGAAATCATATAGATGTAATCTATGCTTGACAGCAAACAATAACAAATAATATAAGTTGTAGTTTGGAGAAACACTAAATTTTAACCAGTCAAGGTGATTGGATTAGAGAATGGTTGCATTTGTGAATTATAAGTATGTAATATTTTTTATGATTTTACCAAAAAACAAGCAGTAATGAACCACATAAATTTTGGTATAGAAAAACAATAAATTGTGACCATGAAAAATAACTGAATATGATGTAGTGCATATTGTTGTAGGCTTGTAATTCTGGTATGTATTAGGGTCTTGTTCTCAAGAACTTTGTATTATTGTGTGCTTTTTTAAAATCATCTTTTATTAACTTTCGAGGGCAACTTATTTCCTCAAAATTTGTGCTTGTATGTTTGGAACAGTAAGAGGATTTGTTTTTTCTTTCTATAATTTTATTCATTTAAATAAGGAAAGGAGAGGACAACGAATTGATTCTTCAAAGTTTGACATCAATACAGACAAGAGACAAAAGCACAATTCCTTAATTCCTATAATAAGCTATTAAATGAAATGGGACCCCAAGTAGTGTCAAAACATAGTCAAAGATACGGCATACAAACTTATGACTAAGATAACAGTCTTTTATATATGTGTATGTGTACCCCATCTATGTCTATGTGTGTCTATTTGAATGTTGTACATAGTGTATTGGATAGAGTACACAATAAGAACCAAAAGAAATCAAAGAGAGGCAGATGGCACCTTAAAGTGAATGACTGTACCCTCTATAAGGGCTAGCTGTGGTTGAAGGTTTGCGTCAAAGATAGCCACAAACTCATAATATTTGACATAGTCACATTTCATAACAGACTTCAAATATTTTGCCCCCCATGTAAAACCAGCCTAGGAATTCCAAAGGATATTATGTAGGATGTAAAACTACCTTATATGAAACACACAGAATCACAACGGTAATTTACAACTCAAATCGAAGTAGAGGTTTTTCCTGCTTTGGTACTTTTGAGTACTGACCCAATGATCGCCAAAACCTCCTCACATGATGTAGCAATACTAAGTCTATCTTTTCACCTCCATGTAAAACCAGCCTAGGAATTCCAAAGGATATTATGTAGGATGTAAAACTACCTTATATGAAACACACAGAATCACAACGGTAATTTACAACTCAAATCGAAGTAGAGGTTTTTCCTGCTTTGGTACTTTTGAGTACTGACCCAATGATCGCCAAAACCTCCTCACATGATGTAGCAATACTAAGTCTATCTTTTCACCTACAAAAGCCTACCCCCACCCTTACAGCCATTCACGATAGTGAAATTCATGGTATAAGCCATTTGAAAGGAGCAAATAACAAACAAAGGACAGCAGCTTAAGCCATGAGGTGTAGGCTCAAGGTTGAATCTTTGGCATTGTTCGTATTTGACCCAAAATCGATTTATCTAGCCACAATTACGTTGAATGTAGCTCTCTAGAGAGCATAGTCAAAGTCTGAGAGCATGTTATAACTATTATGAGCTATTGAGTTTGATGGACAATTCTAATGAAGAGGCAATAGCGGTCCCTACTCGCAATGCACAATATCAATGATTTATCTGCTATGAAAGAATTCCACAGTATTTGAAAACATAAGCAACAAGCTATTGAGCTCTTATATGCACAAACTGCAGAAAAGCTTCAAAGCAAGCAACGTTGCTAAGCTAAGTTAGTCATCTCTTTGAGTAAAGTGCACTACTTGCAGCACGCTATGAGAATGCATGCCATATCAGGATCTGTGTGTAATATACCACACTACACATTTTCTTAAATCTGAAAGAGACATTTGCACATAACACACGGGAATACAGTAGGCCAAGAAGGGAAGATCTGCCTCTTTTGAGGGCATTGAAGTGAAAGGCATTTTTATAAGAATTTGCAATGTGTTACCAATGTGTAATTATTGAGTGCTTACTTGTTAACCCTCACGGCTCAAGGACACCCTATCATCTATGACGAACGTTGTATTATTTACTTGGTAGAGTCAGGTACCGGGCTTGTCGGTGCAATAGGAAAAGGGGAAGAGTGATCGCCGATGAGAGGCACACTCTAACTGGAACATTCAAGGGATTAGTTGGCTAAGCATGGGCGCCCAAGTGTGAATTTCTCATATAAAAGTCAACTAAACCTAAATTCACTCATTCTCTCTTTGTGCAATTGAAGAGTGCTCTTGCTCCATCTCCCATCTTCGTCTTCTTCATCTCCTTGTGTGTGTGTGTAATGCATGAGAGAGAGAGAGAGAGAGAGAGAGAGAGAGAGAGAGTAATCGAGCATTGCAGCGGCACGACGGCGGCGAAGCGGTTGAGCACGGCATAGCGGTGTCCCCTCTTCTTTGCGGCGAGAATTCCTCCACGACAGGAAGCGTAGAGCGGTGAGTGACACACCAACCCATCTTTTGAGCTTACTAGTTTAGGCTTGTTTGTGTGCTTGGAGCCATTTGTGGCTCGCACACAGTATCGGCAAGTTCCTTGCATTGACATTGCGACATACGTGCACATTTTTGGCGCCGTTGCCGGGAATGCCATACACTAAGCTTGAATGGCACTTTGTGCTTCTTTTGTGGTGCAATTTCAATTGTAGGAAAGGTAAGGAAGGAGGTGTGTGTTTGAGAAGAAGGATTTTGTTACTTAACTAGTTTTGTTTTTTTTTGTTAATGGAGTTTTCAAAGGTACTGTGTGTTTTTTCTCTGTGTAAGGTGTTAGTATTAAGGTTGTTAGTTATGTGTAATGTAATGTACAGTAAGTAGGAAGTAGATCTGACAGCTAATAGAGTGTGTTAGTGTGTAACAATAGGTGTATTAGTTGGAAGTAGGTAGGTAGAGTGTGTGTGCTCTCGCGCAGGCCGCGGCGACCTTATCCTTAAAAAAAGTTAAAAATTTTAAAAAATAATAATAATTTTTATATAAAAGGTAGGACCGAGATCGGGAATATCTCCCAGACCCAAGTCCAAGCTCACGCTCAGGCCCAAGCCCAAGCTCACGCTCAGGCTTAGGCATCTATCCCCCTTTAAAATTACGAATTTTAGCTTCACACGTAGCTAAAAATCGATTTTTTGAGGACCAATGAAGCTTCAGGTGTCCGAACGTTGTGCTGTAAAGCACACCGTGATCCTCTAAGTGATACGCTCATTTTGAGCTATCACATACTTTAATAAAAAAATCGATCATTAAAAAACATTAAAAACATTAAAAACACAAGTGAAAACGGACGCTTAAAAAAGTAAGCGGTTAACCTTCGAGGTTATTCGCCGACGCTTGTAGGGTGCCAAAGGCACATGCATCTGCGCTCTGGTCGTGTGCTAGAGATGGAGAAACTAGAGAGAATTTCGACTTATGCGAGTTCTCAATATCCACCTACTTTAGGTTGCGGGCCCTCGGTGGGGACCCAAGGTAGTAAAAACCAAGACCCGAACATAGCGGCTAGTGACTCTTCCTCTGACTACGACGTCATGGAGGGTTTCCCAATGCCTAATCCCGATAGCTTAAGCCAAGACATGCATGCCATGGGCCCGCGGTCCGGGCCGAGCATGCTTAGCCGCCTGAAGGAAACCTTTAGTAGAGCCTCTCGCTCCGAACATGGAGCTAATGATGTAAATGAGGGGGGTGGGGAAGTAAATTCTCCATTCATGACCAACGTAGACCCTATACCCTTACAGAATGTGTACGTGAATACTTCATTCACTGCACCTCCTGACTCTTCAGAGTTATTTCCCTCCGAGGTCATATTACCCGATGGTAGAAGCCTTGTCGAAGTGCAAGAGGTTGAGTAGTATATCCTTGTAGTGAGGGAAAAGGAAGTCGAGAGCTTACGCAAGGCGGAGCAACGAAGAGAGTTAAAAGCGAAAGCCCCTATGTCAATATCCTTGCTAAGAGAGCAATCGAGTGCTCCTGACTTAGCAACCGCTAAGGGCCAAACCCTAGAAAGCAACAAGGGGATCAACATGCCTTCAACGGGTTTCATGAGATTCTTGGATACAGGAAAGGCTAAACAACCGACCTTATCGCAAATGGAGACTCCCTCGGTAAGTTCGATGGATCCTCCATATGTTGTTTCGCCAGGGGTCTCAGTGCAATATGAGTCCACAAGTGATAGCTTCACCTTTCCAAGTCTAGCTCATCTTTCCCTTGATGACACCATGACTACCATGCCTACCCCAATGATGGGCATGCCGAGAAACATGCCATGGACCTCATTTGTTAGTAAAGCACCGCTACATGGTAGCTCAATGCCTGCAACAATACCTACAAGTGTGTACCAATCGTATGCACCTATGGGTCATCGTACTCATGTAGTCCCTACTCCTCCCATTGTTTCAACAACCTATGCTCCACAACCACATCACCCAAGTTCTTATTTCCATGGGACTATACCGGCTAGCATTAGCATGTCACATCCGACGTTTGCTATGCCTAGGGCCACACATATGAACTTTGGGCCGCCACATGACACAACATCGTACCCAACGTGGAACCCAAGGGCTTCCTATGCGCCAAGCCCAATGCCAATACCTACTCCACATGTAGTCTCTGGAGCGCCTTCACCCACGGTGCCTGCTCACTTAGGTGACTTGGCAACATTTGCTTAAGCTATTGGTCGATCTATTATTGAGAATATGTGTAACACGCCTGATAGAGAGCCCAGAAGTAAGGCGGTACAAATAGCCAATCTCACACAAAAATTTAGTGGAGACGGGGATGTGAGAAAGCATATCAAAGTGTTTGAACAAATATGCGATTCTCTGGGAGAACACAATGACCTACATAAGAGTAGGGTAAATCGTTTTTTCTTCCACCCTTAGGGTTCTATACCAATCGCCTGCCTTCCCACTTAAGGTTAGGCTTAAAGTATTACTCTTAGGAGACTGTTCTTGAAAGAATACATACGAGAGGGAGTGCCTTGGGGTGTAGCCTCTCAGCTCCAGAAAGCCCAACGAGAGGAAGGAGAGTCGGTGAGAGACTTTATTAGTCGCTTGAAGCATTTGAATTCTCGTTGTAATCCAAATGAGCGCTTCAATAATAATCAATTGCTTGATAGATTCATTAGGGGATTACAACATGAGGATATCTACAATGGCCTAGTCATTAGAGGTATCACCACTTGGGAAGCAGTCACCACCAATGCGATCCCTTAGAGACAATCTGCTTCGCAACACAATCATATGTATCCAAGAAGGGAGCAACAATGGTGCTCACTATGCTATGGTCCGCATAGTACCAGTGAATGCCCTACTTTTAGAGTGAAATTCAATGGGAATTGCAATGCCTGTGGTGGGAGGTATGGTCATCAAGCTAAGGATTGCATAGTATTTAAGTGCGTGATGGCCAATAGACCAACCTTAGCTTGGACAGACACACCACGAGTGCCTGCATTGATGTCGGCCCCACCTCTTGAACAAACGTCACAACACATGGTCCCTAGGGCCCAAAATGTTGTTCAAACAACACGCTTACCACCTCCAGTGCTAGGAACGCAAACACCACATCCGAGAATCACTTCTGTGAATCAAGTGGGTTGTTCTATTTCTTGTTTGGAAGGCTGTGAGGAAGATATAGATGCTAATATTGCATATGGGATGGCTGTGTGTGAAGAAAGTCCACAATACTACATGGAGGACTATTGGGGACAAGTCAAACATGTTTATCAAGTAGCTGCTCTTGCGGCAAGAGGCCAAAATATCAATTACACTGCTAAGAGACCACCTCTTCAATGCTATGAGTGTGGAGGTCCACATCGTGTAGCCAAGTGTCCTATTAGGCTACAAAATAACGCCACACTAATGCAAACCAATCAAGCGAGCACGTCTATAATGTCGATACTCATGTGTAATTGATGTGGCATAGATCATTTGATTGCCCAATGTCCAAATAATCCAAATGCACCAAAGATGACGCCATTAAACTTGATTGAAGTTATCGAAGAGCCATCACAAAGTACACCTGTGGTACCAGTAAACGTACTCACACGATCGATGCTCCAAAAACAAAATTATATTCTTGAGGAAAGAGACACGGCAGCAATTGCCCAATCTCAAAAAAAGAAGAAAACACGAAGGAAGAGATCGTAAAAAGCAGCGAAGTCATACCCCAGTTCGAAGACCAACATAGGGACTGGTGACGACCCCATATATATGAACGACGCTGAAGAGGATTCTGATTCAGGTGAAACCATGGAGACCAAAACGACCACTAAGATAGAAACCAACAAGGAAGATCTTCATGAGCCACAATGGCCAGGAGAACATAGGAACTTATCCAAACCCTACAGAGGAGATTGAGCGACTCAAGCAATTAAGGAGTTTGGTAGAAGATACCCAAAGGGATCTAGAACCAGCACCTAGGAAGATCCAGATTACAGACACCGTGTTTCCAAGACCATAGACCCTTAGCCGTACCTAGTGTCATCCAAGAAGAAAGTGACTTAAAGTCATGGGAAAGTGGACATACTCACTTCTTGATAGAAAGAATGTTTACAGAGGGACTACCTGATTCTATCGAAGAAATGGAGATCCCATCTTCCCCACATCAAGGGACTAAGGTCCAAAAGGTGCCGTTAAACATTGCCAAATTGATGGATTTCATGTCTTCAGAAGTTAGAACCACCATCATGTCCAAACTATATAAAGACCCTGAGCTAGTCTCAGCTCTTTGAGCCTTCCTCAATGGAGAACTAAAGTTTGGGCTACCACAATTTGCACAGATAGATGGAGCTGGGGACATGCCATTAGAGGAGGAACACTTAGATCCACAACCCAACCTAGATGAGAACCTTGTTATAGAAATACCTGTTAACAAGTTGGGACAATACTTTGAGGGTGATGAATCCAATGCGACCATACCAATCACTACTAAGGGATTAACTGTGAAGGGAATCCTTGATGGTGGCGCTGGGGTTAGCATTGTGACTAAAAATTGCTAGGAAACTATGGGAAGACCTCACCTTGCAACCACAACCATAGTAGTGAAGATGGCCAATGGGTCTATTGTTAAACCTATTGGGATGATAGAAGATCTCAAGATCAAGGTCTTTGGACTTAAAATAAGGATTACCTTCATTGTTATGGATTTCTCCAAACACACTATGGCATTAGAGATGATCTTAGGACGTCCTTTCATGAGGGAAGCAAAAATGGTGCATGACTGGTCTAAAAACCATGTCTACCTGCAATTCCAAGATTCTGTCATTCAAGTGGATCTTGTGATGGGTCGAGCACATCCTCTAGGAAACAATGTTTATAATTGATCATAGATCTGACACCACAGTTCACTCGGCCCCATTGTAGTATTGTTACACGTGTAAAGCGGACACTGATGTTGGGGGAGATTCTCCTTATATGGATGTACTACCTGGGATGACTGAGTCGGACAATGTGGATTGGGTCCACCTAGCAGCAACCATAGACACTTGGGGAAATAGGGGAACAACCTGGGTAACACCTGAGGGGGATGAAATACCACCACTCGTACCTGAAGTCGCGGAGCGGAGCGTGGGTCGACTCTCTCACACACACACGCAGTGAGCTTACACAGTACAGTACGCAGATATCAATATCCGGACGTGTAGCAATCATTGCATACATCAAACTACCCACTGCAGACGCATATGGAATCTTATCCATTTCAGCCTTTTCTTCCTCAGACACAGGACAATCTTGTTTGCTAAGTTTCACATATGGTGGCAATGGAACACTCAATGCCTTTCCCTTCTCCATATTGAAACGTTGCAAAACCTTGTCAATATACTCTGTTTGAGATAACCAAATCAACTTCTTTGATCTGTCTCTCTCAATGCGCATACCAAGTATATGACTTGCCTCACCCATGTCTTTCATGTCAAACGATTTTGCCATCTTTGACTTCAAAGCTGAAATTTCTTCCAAGTGTTTGCCAGCAATCAACATGTCATCCACATACAAAATAAGGATCAGCCAACTGCCATCCTTAGCCTTCTTTGTATATAGACAGTGATCGAACTCACTACGTTTGTAGCCTTGAGAAAGCATAAACTGGTGGAACTTATGGTACCATGCCCTCGGTGATTGTTTTAAGCCATAAAGACTCTTTAACAACTGGCATACCAAATGTTCCATGCCTTTCTCAACAAACCCTTCTGGCTGCTGCATGTAAATTTCCACATCTAAATCACCATGCAAGAACGCTGTCTTGACATCCATTTGGTGCAACACCAAATCCAATATAGCAACCAATGCAAGAAAGCATCTCAATGTAGTCATCTTGACCACTGGAGAGAAGACTTCATCAAAGTCAATGCCTTGTTCTTGCTTAAAGCCCTTGGCAACAAGCCTTGCTTTGTACTTTGGCTGACTATCATGAGCGGTGATCTTATACCTGTAAACCCATTTACAAGGTAGAGCCTTTTTGCCCTGTGGTAATTTAACCAACTTCCATGTCTGGTTTTTATGCAGAGCTGTCATCTCTGACTGCATGGCCAACTGCCATTTTTTCGAGTCAACCACTTGTAATGCTTCCTTGTAACAAGATGGTTCTCCGCAATCTGTGAGCATGACATAATTTAGAGATGGCACATAACGATCAGGTGGTTTGGAGACACGCTCAGAACGTCTCACCACAACTGATTCTGCCTCTCTAGCCACTATAGGCTGTTCCTGAGCCTGACCATGCTGTCTTGATGTGCTAGCACTAGGTCCATCTTCCCTGAAGACAACTCTTCTGATCTCCTCTGTCTTCTCTGGCTTAGCGTGAAACTTGGCTTCATTGAAATGCACATCATTGCTACGAATAAGCTTTCTGGACTCAGGATCCCAAAGCCGGTAACCCATCTCGCCCGATTCTCCGTAGCCAAGAAATATACACTTCTTGCTCTTTGGTTCTAACTTATTTCTGAACTCCTTAGGAATATGGCTATAAGCTTCACAACCAAAGACTCTGAGATGCTTATACGAAGGTGCCTTGCCTGTCCATAGCATCTCGGCCACTGCACTCTTATCCAGAACCCTACTAGGAGACCTGTTGATCAAATGGACTGCTGTAGCCACTGCTTCCGCCCAAAATCCATCAGGCAACTCAGCATTTGACAACATGCTTCTGACCTTCTCTTGTATGGTCCTATTCATACGTTCTGCAACCCCATTCTGTGAAGGATTATATGGTGCAGTAAGTTCCCTCTTAATCCCTTTTGCTTCACAAAAGTCTTGAAAAGCTTTGGAAACGTACTCTCCACCATTGTCAGTTCTCAAGCACTTCAGCTTCTGACCACTCTGATTCTCCACCAGCTGCAAGAATGTCTTAAAGACCTTGAGCACCTTATCCTTGTGCTTCAAGAAGTAAACCCATACTTTGCGAGAATAGTCATCTATGAATGTACAAAAGTACGCTGCTCCCCCTAGTGACAAACTAGGCATTGGTCCGCATAGGTCACTGTGTACAAGAGCTAACCGTTCGTCCCTACGATTCCTCTTTGATCTGTGCGGTTCCTGTGTTTGCTTACCATAAACACAATGCTCACAAAACTCGAAATCTTGAAATGAAAAGCCAGGCAAATAACCATAATGAGAAAGTATTTCCATTCCTCTTTTTGACATATGTCCCAACCTACGATGCCACAGTGACACACTTGGCTGCTCAATCACATTAATTACATGGTTTTTAACCTCTGAAACATGTAAAGTGTACAGAGTTCCTGACTTGCTGCCATGTGCTACAGTCATTGAACCTTTGGAGATCTTCCAAGCGTTGTTCCCAAAAACTGTCACATAACCCGCATCATCCAACTTCCCTGTACTAATCAAGCTCTTTCGGATTGCTGGAACATGTCTGACATTCTTGAGCCATAAAGAAGAGCCATTCTGAAACTTCAACTGCACATCTCCCACTCCAAGTATGTCACAAACCTGCTCATTGCCAAGTCTGACATAATCTTTAGTAGCCACATATGATGTAAACCACTCTTTGTGCGGAGAAACATGTAAAGATGCCCCTGAGTCGATAATCCAATCACTCATAGCATGTCCATCCTCTGCAGTCAAGAAAACAGAATCAAGATTGCTTGTAAGGAAGATGTCACTAGCTGCTATACCAGAATCACTGTCTGAACCAGATCCTGTGACATTCACCTCTTCAATCTTCACTGAACTCTTCTTTTCATCTTGCTCAAAACTCTTTGTTTTGCCTTTTTCTTGTTTCCACTTCGTACAATCTCGCTTCATGTGACCCTTCTTGCCACAATGGTAGCATTCTATGTCATCCTTTGACTTCGAATCACGAGACTTACTTCGGTTTTGTGCCTTCTTACCCTTCTTCTCTTTAAACTGTTGTCTCCCTCGAACGACCAAAGCACTATTGCCTTTGCCTTTGTCAATGTTCTTCCTGTTCACTTCCTCTGTGAGCAAGCTGCCTTCTACATTGGCACTTGTAAGACCTTCTGGCGCGACAGAATTACTTAACGCTGTACGAAAAGTATCCCAACTGTCTGGCAAAGTGATTAAGAGAAACATAGCCTTCACTGAATCTGGAAAGACTATCTCTTGTGCTGTTAACTGGCTGAAAATTGAGTGAAATTCATTCAGATGATTTGACATGGCTGTCCCTTCCTTCATCTTCAAATCCACCAATTTCTTGAGCCAGTAAATCTGAGAAGCAGCACTTTGTTTCTCGTACATATCACATAGCTTTTGCCATACGCCATACGCTGTAGTCTCTTCTGCTACGTTGAAGTAAACATTTTCTGCCAGTGTCAGCATGATTGTGGAACAAGCTAACTCGTCAAGCTCTTCCCACTCATCTTGAGCCATAAATTCTGGTCTCTCCCCTTTGAGCTTCAGTGGCTTCACTTGTTTTTTCTGCACCAAAACCTGCCAAATCTGCTTCTTCCAGAATGGAAAGTTTGTGCCATCCAGCTTCTTTATGTTGTAAAGAGTCTCACTGTGAGAAGATGCCATATCTGCCAAACTGTTTACTCCTGAGAAAAATCCGGCAGAGTTTCCCCTGTAAACTGGCCTCTGTACACAGTAAACAAGCTATAATCAACAAGCTGAACACCTCTCCTCAGGAACTGTCAGTATTTTTGAAAATTTTTGACAGAGTCTCCCCTGTAAACTGAGCTCTGGGAACCAAAAGATAGCTCAAGAAACAATCATAAATAGCTGACCAATGACAAATCTAAAAAATCCCTGTAATATGCTGTCCTGTAAGCATACACTGTCTCCTCTCTGGGCGATGACAGAACCTGTATCTGTCTCAAGACTGAACCCTGAACAATGCCTCAACGGCCTGACGCATAAGATGCAATCCAGTGTCTATACAAAGTCATACATCCTAAGGGATAAAAGTCGCCGAAGAGGATGCGTGTAGAGGGGAACTCCAGCAACCTAATCCACCTCACACTGGGTAACCCAGCCCCCAGTGCTTGGCTTCAAAAAACCTCACACACGACCCTCTCAGATGGCTCAGCAAACTGCCCAGAACTAGCATACATCCTATAATAGACCAATCACTGTCCTATGACCGCTGCGGCGGTCTGTCTGCTAGCGTGACTCACAACTAGCAGACCCACAATCATAGTACATCAATCTGCAATACATGCCAGTGGTGTCAAGCCGTCGTATGGCCACACCTCCCCTGGAACCTGGCAAGCACAAGAAGAAGCAATGCAGACTGCAATATATATATCTGATGATATATATGTGTACCTGGTCTATAGATGATGCTCTGAAGACGAATAAGTGATGTATGTCGATGTCGATATTGATGTCGACCACCTCCTGCTTGCCAATCTACACAAGACGGATTTCTTTGCGGCTGAAATCTATCTTCTGCTGTAGTGCTCAGAACGAAATTCTGAGGGCATAAACGGCTTCGAAAGAGGGGTAAAACCCCAGGTCGCCTGATGGAAACGCTCCCGGAACGCCGAGTGTGAATTTTCGAACTCCGGATCCAGAATCTGCCGGAAAAGTGCGCGCGCGCGCGATTGCGCAAATCCGCACTGAACCAAGGCTCTGATACCAATTGAAGTCGCGGAGCGGAGCGTGGGTCGACTCTCTCACACACACACGCAGTGAGCTTACACAGTACAGTACGCAGAGATCTGTTAGAAGGGTTATCTCCCAATTCCTTAGTATTCACAAAGAATATGTTAGTATATACAAAGAGTTAGAGGTAAGTGAGTTAGGCGGGCGGGCGGCCATATCCGCATAAGAGGCCACTTGGGCTTTAATCCCAACAGTACCCTTAAATATGCTAGAAGCAATGCAAATAGCTTTTGACAAGACTCATCCTAATATGACAAAGAAAACATACAAGTGGGTCCCTAAAGATTCTTTAGCAACCATAGTCAGTGCTAAAAGACAGGAGCTTGGTAAGAGACGTCCCATTCGCCCCAAGAAATGTAAAGAAACGTTGCGTTGGATTCCTAAAAAACTATTGGAAGCTCAAGGCTACTATCAAGGAAATGATCAAATCTGGGTGCCAAAACGTAGATTGTGTTCTTACTTGTCACCTGACCCATGTGAGCCCAATCCCATAGCTCCAAAACAAATCAACAATCCCGAAAAGAAAAAAATCACAGAATGCTACACACCTGTTCCAGAGCTAGTTTGGGTTTCGAAGAAAGAACGATTTGTTCCACCTAGCTCAGGAAGGGGGGAGTCTCATGAAGCTTCTAGCTCATCATGTAATGCATCCATAGAGGTAAAAACTTCTCCACAGCCTCCACCTACAATAGTGGACCTCCATAAAGCTACAAAGGAATCCACACCTCCCAGTGTTCAAGAATCACCTGAACCACTTCAAGTTCGATCTTGGGAGAGTACCTTACCACCCTTGCAACTCGACAAGGCACCTAAGGTAATAGAAAACTACTGGCAAAAATCCTCACCTAGTACTAACTGGAACAATTGGTTTCAAAGGGTGACAAGATCATTTCAAACGGTATGATCTACCCAAGGAAGGGAGGAGTGTTTGCTGACAGTCATTATTCACTTGCTCCCCTCTCAACCTTCCTCCCTGACCTCTCAATCTCCCAATCTTAGGGAATGTATATATAAAGCCTTATACTCACAATAAAACAAAAATAATAAAGAGCAAGAGCAATTAGCAAACGAGTGTGCACAATAAAAGTCAAAACATTGACCCAGACCTACACATTCACATCTGGTACACTGGAACAGAAACCTATGTCATAAAACACCTTTGATCCTCATCACTCGAGTGATGGAGGGTAGGTAGGATACGATAGGAGTGTTTCTGTTTTAGAGTTTAGTGATTAACAAAATTCTTTCTTCCCACTGATGTGCCTCCTCGAGGTATTCTTTGTGTTTCCTCGTGTGTACAGGAATGTGTTGCTGTTGTTAGGATTTGGACCTTCATGGAATCTATCTCTCATTCACACTTCAAATCAAGCGCGACCATCAACACATTCTTGTTCATTAGCATTGCCCCTTATCTTTTTGCATCCATGTTTGTCTGCTTTAATTGTGATTGGTAGCATAATATTCAACGCATTTGCTTAGTGTCAAACATTTAATTCAATGTAATTTTTGTCAAAATCACTTGTCTAGGCTTAAAAATCAAGCAGTCCGACTAAGCTAGTTTGACCAAGCTAGGCGTTAAAGATCTTCTATTAATACCATGGGGAATGCCTTCATAATAATTAATGGTTACTTAGGTTCTTAATCCGATTTAGGCAACATTGTGTAACATGTACTAGGGCTTTCTAGTGGGCTTAATCCCTATTGACCTTTAGCTTAACTATTATAAAGGGAGTTTACTAGTGTGATGAGCTTGGGGAGGGTAGCAGTGTTATATGACCCCCCAAAGTTACAAAATTAAAATGCTAAAAATGAACAAATTAAAAAATCAAGTGCCACAATGTAAAATCTTAAGCTGGAAGAGAAATCTCATCTTGATTTGGTACTTCACTCACATGTATCGCCTATGGTACTAGAGCCCTAGAGGTTCCCAGTGTGGGCGCTTTTCCTTGAAAAACAAAAAACCCAAGGCATACAAAATAAACACAAACATTGAAATTGAATCAATGTGAAAAGACTTTGGGGGGGTCAAAGAAAAAGTAATCAGTCAGGCGATGATTTCATGAGAAATTCCTTTTATCGTAGCTTGACTACAAGGTCTTCTAGGTATAGCCTCTAGTCAGCCCTCGAACATGAAATACTTGGCTCTCGCGATTAAACAACTTAATTGACCAGAGAAAATTAAGAAGCTTACCCATGGTATTAATAGTCGATCTCTAGTACCTTTCGATCGTTAAATTAGCGACCCCAGACTTGTTTAATTTTTACCTTTACATCTATTTATGCATTTGATTATATTGCAATTTAATGTTTATTGCTGACAAATGATTTAAAATTCTGTTACCAATCAATTTGTCTGCCTAAAACTGCATATGCTTTTTAATTGTATACGAGAATGCAATTACTGTACCAATGTTGTTTGATTTTGCAGGACTGAAGAAGCTAAGGACATTCATCTCAAATGCTCTTCCACCTCGATGAACGCGCTGCAACTCAATAGCTTTCGAGGACAGAATCTACATCAGGAAGGGGGGCATGTTAACCCTCACGGCTCACGGACACCCTATCACCTACGACGGACGTTGTATTATTTACTTGGTAGAGTCAGGTATCGGGCTTGTCGGTCCAATAGGAAAAGGGTAAGTGATCGTCGATGAGAGGCGCACTCTAACTGGAACATTCAAGGGATTAGTTGGCTAAGCATGGGCGCCCAAGTGTGAATGGGGTGAGCTCATATAAAAGTATACTAAACCTAAAATTCACTCATTCTCTCATTTGTGCAATTGAAGAGTGCTCTTGCTCCATCTCCATCTTCTTCTTCTTCATCTCCTTGTGTGTGTGTGTGTATGCGTGAGAGAGAGAGAGAGAGAGAGAGAGAGAGAGAGAGAGAGAGAGAGAGAGAGAGAGAGAGAGAGAGAGAGCGATCAAGAATTGTGGAGGCACAACGACGGCGAGGCGGTTGAGCGCGGCGTAGCAGTATCTCCCTCTTCTTTGCGGTGAGGAATCCTCCACGATAGGAAGCGTAGAGCGGTGAGTGACACACCAACGCCATCTTTGAGCTTACTAGTTTAGGCTTGTTGTGTGCTCGGAGCCATTTGTGGCTCGCACACAGTGTATCGGCAAGTTCCTTGCATTGACACGTACGACATACGCGCACAATTCTCCTTCAAAATATGCTGCTCTGATGAAAGACCATTGTCTATAGGTCTCTCCATAAGATCAACCCATATGGCTAATTCTTGGAATTTTTTGATTTGGGACATTAGACTAAAGTACTTTATGATCATGCATATTGCAAGCTCTCTTCTTTCCCAAAGAGTGGGTATGTAGGCCATGCTGCCATTCTTTTCTCGAGATAATCGGATAGGCTCTGTAGCAAAGCCCTTTGAAAGCGCTAACAAAACTGCCATGTAATTGTCCATTTGGGGACTTTCATTGAAATGGAAAAACACATTAAAGGCGTGTCTCAAGGTAGTATTACAGTGAATTTTTTGAATGTCAGTCTCAAATTTTCATTCTGGGGTTGCATGTGCCTGTAACTGCATCTATCCTTAGAACATGTTGTTTGCATTGGTGAATTATGAGAATCATGCATGCACAGTCTCCTTTTTTGCACTATCTGCATGGAAAATTGTGGGTGTGTTCCAAACAGCTATTGGCTCATGTTTGGCTCTAACTTTGTAAGTAGTTAGACTAGATGTCAATTTATCTATTGTGGTAATCTATAATAGGCTCAGCTTCTCGTGGCTTGCGAAGTGAGGTGCATTTGAATGTCATTTTAAATTGATAGGAGGGAGCATGAAGCTTATGTCATCCATTCAAGTAACATGAGAGAGTGGGCACAGCTAAGACCACCATGGAGCTCGTAACGAGGATCATGTGGTCCATCAGGACGGCAGGCACTACTGGAGTCCATTGGATGGCAAGAGTGCCAACGCTGATGGTAAGGGTCCATTGGAAGGCAAAGGGTCCATTGGATCGCTGATGATCGACGTCTCTCTCGCTTTGTCATCGATAGTTATACATGGACAATATACCCCTGCGGTTGCTTTTCAGAAGTTGGTCGTGGCAAGGCCATCCTATGATCACAAACATCAATGAACACCCATTAGCACAAGCAAAGGGGATGAGAGAAGAAACAAGGTCCTCTATAGTAGACGAGGGCACTGCCTCTGATTAAAAATTGGAATTGGTGGTTAAAAATATTATTAAACTTGAGGCGCGAGAAATCATAAGTTGTAGTTTGGAGAAACACTAAATTTTAACCAGTCAAGGTGATTGGATTAGAGAATGCTTGCATTTGTGAATTATAAGTAAGTATGTAATATTTTTTATGATTTTACCAAAAAACAAGCAGTAATGAACCACATAAATTTTGGTATAGAAAAACAATAAATTGTGACCATGAAAAATAACTAAATATGATGTAGTGCATATTGTTGTAGGCTTGTAATTCTGGTATGTATTAGGGTCTTGTTCTCAAGAACTTTGTATTATTGTGTTTTTTTTTAAAATCATCTTTTATTAACTTTCGAGGGCAACTTATTTCCTCGAAATTTGTGCTTGTATGTTTGGAACAGTAAGAGGATTTGTTTTTTCTTGCTATAATTTTATTCATTCAAATAAGGAAATGAGAGGGCGACGAATTGATTCTTCAAAGTCTGACATCAATATAGACAAGAGACAAAAGCACAATTTATTAACTCCTATAATAAGCTATTAAATGAAATGGGACCCCAAGCAGTGTCAAAACATAGTCAAAGATACGGCATACAAACTTATGACTAAGATAACAGTCTTTTATATATGTGTATGTGTACCCATCTATGTCTATGTGTGTCTATTTGAATGTTGTACATAGTGTATTGGATAGTGTACACAATAAGCACCAAAAGAAATCAAAGAGATGGCAGATGGCACCTTAAAGTGAATGATTGTACCCTCTATAAGGGCTAGCCATGGTTGAAAGTTTGCGTCAAAGATAGCCACAAACTCATAATATTTGACATAGTCACAGTTCATAACAGATTTCAAATATTTTGCACCCCATGTAAAACTAGCCTAGGAATTCCAAAGGATATTATGTAGGTTGTAAAACTACCTTATATGAAACACACAGAATCACAACGGTAATTTACAACTCAAATCGAAGTGGAGGTTTTTCCCGCTTTGGTACTTTTGAGTACTGACCCAATGATCGCCGAAACCTCCTCACATGATGAAGCAATACTAAGTCTATCTTTTCACCTACAAAAGCCTACCCCCACCCTTATAGCCATTCACGATAGTGAAATTCATGGTATAAGCCATTTTGAAAGGAGCAAATAACAAACAAAGGACAACAGCTTATGCCATGAGGTGTAGGTTGAAGGTTGAATCTTTGGCATTGTTCGTATTATGAGCTATTGACTTTGATGGACAATTCTAATTAAGAGGCAATAGCGCTCCCTACTCGCAATGCACAATATCAATGATTTATCTGCCATGAAAGAATTCCACACTATTTGAAAACATAAGCAACAAGCTGTTGAGCTCTTATATGCATAAACTGCAGAAAAGCTTCAAAGCAAGCAACGTTGCTAAGCTAAGCTAGTCATCTCTTTGAGTAAAGTGCACTACTTGCAGCACGCTATGAGAATGCATGCCATATCAGGATCTGTGTGTAATATACGACACTACACATTTTTTAAATCGAAAATATCCATATGCACATAACACAAGGGAATATAGTGGGCCAAGAAGGGAAGATCTGCCTCTTTTGAGGGCATTGAAGTGACTTCTCCTTGACAATGGCTCCTTTTGCACCGGCATCCCTTCAATATGTTTCGAGGTTTTTATGTTAGTAGACATTTGTTAATAGAGAAGGTGGGGAGGAAAGTGAGGGTTATGTTGATATGTGTGTATGAGAGAGGCAGATTAAATTGCCACAGTGAGGAGCAACAAGTTGTTGACCAGCAATTTCAATTCTTAATTGGAGGCAATGCCCTCGTCTATTGTAGACGACCTTGTTTGACATAACTCCCCAAAACACTTTTAACCTTTGGGAGGCTTAATGCCTATTATGGAGTGCCCATATTACCCCATAGGTTGCCCATGGTATGTGTGAAACTTAGTCGTTTGTAGGTCCAAGCTTATATCAAACTAGTACGGCCAGCCGCCTTCGGCTGCCTCTCTCTCTCTTTCTCTGTCCCTTTTTTTTGGCGTGCACAGGGGCTTCTCTCAGTTTTAGAGTTTAGCCTTCATGTCGCAGATTTTGACAAGTGTAAAGGGCTCCCCCTTCTGTCATATTATGTTAGTTTAGATGCAAGTTGTGGGTGAAATATTCCTAGCGTGAGTGATGGTAAGAATTAGTTTAGGAATACTTAGGCCTGAGTTGGAAGACAAAAAACGCACGTGGGTTTTTGCTTGCTAACCAAAACTTCTACAACAACTCTAGAGGCTCATGATTACAAGGGAAGACTTTAAATTTTAGCACTAGTTGGCATCGATTTTAGACAAGTGATAAAATCACAAGGCCTGCCTTGTGAAAGAAAATCTTTAGAAAGCGATTCATTAATCTTTAAGCAAAAATATATATAGTGAAATTTTTTTCCTATCTCAACCAAGAATTTTAAATTGCAAACATGGTGGAGCCCCTGAATGTGACATGTAGCATGAGACATGCGCATGGTAGAGCCCTAAATGTGATATGGCAACATTGGAGATGCGCATGCAGGAGTTAGCAATGGCGCTTAGTCACGTGTAGGAATGAAAATATATTAACACTAGAGATTAGTGATGCATAGGAATGTTTTACCAATTGGCTAGCATTTGATTACTGAGAAAAATAGGAAACTTTTTTTCAACTGTGATAGTGTCTTGGTCGGCCACGCTCCAGTAAGATTGGGACACCCTCTTAAGTGTGACACATGCTTACAAAAGCACTAATAGTTCTTGATGATATTTTTATTAATCTTTAAATAACTTTACTTTTCTTGCTATCAGAGGCGAGAGGAGTCCCATTCTACAGACGTCGGCCTTGCCTTAACTATGGCAAGCTTCGGTGGCTCTATTTAGCCCACCTTCATATAATCAAGCTCGTTCTTTTCTCTATGGTTGTCGCTCTAGGTCTCAGTCAACCCCTACTTCCCCACACAAGCAAATCTCCCCATGTCCACTATCATCTCTCTCTCTCTCTCTCTCTCTCTCTCTCTCTCTCTCTCTCTCTCTCTCTCTCTCTCTCTCTCTCTCTCTCTCTCTCTCTCTCTCTCTCTCTCTCTCTCTCTCTCTCTCTCTCTCTCTCTCGCACGGGATGGATGCAAGACATAA
Organism: Adiantum capillus-veneris; assembly: GCF_014529385.1. Classification (NCBI taxonomy): domain Eukaryota; kingdom Viridiplantae; phylum Streptophyta; class Polypodiopsida; order Polypodiales; family Pteridaceae; genus Adiantum; species Adiantum capillus-veneris. The sequence goes on along the minus strand of NC_140949.1, from coordinate 151,151,737 downwards.
AGAAGTGGTTTGGGAGATGGGATGCATTACACTTGCTACATGATGCTTCAATTGACTCCCAAGTGAATGAAGCTTTTCGACAACGCCAATGTATTACGGCTTTGAATGAGAATCCCAAGAGGACACTTGAGATGCAGATAACACGTTTGATGCAACTTGAAGAGGAAGTCAAAGAATGTCAACACTCTCTTTGTGGACTTGAATGCTTTGGAGGAGCACATGAGCAACGTGGAGCATGACCATGATTTGAAAGAGGAGAAATTTGACAACCATGAGCCGTGATGTATGTGACATAAAAAATATATGCACAAACAAATATTGGGCTGATCTATGTGGTAACAATGTGGTTCCTAATTCCTCTCTCATGCAAGCTATGGCCCAAACAAAGAATGTTGAGAATGTGGATGTAGAGGAGTTAAAGGAATGAAAGCGACTTTTCAGACATTGTTATTCGTGGAATTTCCTAAGAGAAGTTAGAGACACCTCCTTCTCTTTCCATTGATATTGAAGATTTCTTCAAAACCCACTTTGCCATGTCAGGATTATGGATTATGAAGCATAGAAGTGGGTATATGTGAAGATCGCACAATTAAGAAATAAAATATGTGTCACAAGGCATATGAGGATATGAATAAGAAAAACAAGGAATCTCTCATGAAGAAAACATGCCCAAGGAGGAGGCAAGTCCCTCAAGAAAATAGGAATGTGCAACCTATGAGGCCGGGTTACAATTGAAAGTATGCTTCTAGAATTGCAATGGATACCCATGGAATGCAGACCAAAGCCGGTATTGTACTTCTTGTTGAAACTTGGGAGCCTGATACACAAAGGATCAACAACGGGTTGGAGGATTACAATATACATTCATTGATGTGGTCAAAGAATCTCAAGCAACAAAGAGGGCAAGGAGGGGTAGCATGTATGATAAAGAAAGGATTGGAAAATTTTGAATCAATTGTGAAAGATGACAAGCACAAACGTTATGTACGGATGAAAATTATGACACCAAAAAGAGCACCCATTTTTGTTTCTGGTTGCTACATTCCTCGTCATGATTCCGCTTGTATGAATAGAGATCATTCATTTGTTGATTTAAAGGAGGACATTGCTTATTTTAAAGGCATAGATGATGTTATTATCTTTGGGGATTTAAATGCTCGCACAAAAACATTGCAACATGGTATGCAACAATTTGATATGCCATACATTTCAAGGGAGTTGGAGGAAGTTCACTTGTATGATTGTACTTCAATGGATGAGAAAGAGTCAGATCACTATAGAAAGTTACTTTTACACATGTGCAATACCATGGGTATGCTCATTGTAGAAAGTTACTTTTACACATGTGCAATACCATGGGTATGCTCATTGCCAATGGTGTATATTTGTAGAGTGGAACCGATTGTTTTACATGTAGAAAAGACAATGGGCATAGTGTGATTGACTATATACTACTCTCTAAAGCCATCATGTATAGCATAAAAAGTTTTATGCTTGGACAATGGACCCCAGAATCAGAACATTGGACGTTATGTATTGACCTCACATGTGGAGAAACAACTAAGCATGTCATAAAATCTAATATCTAACTTTCCCAGATGATTTTCTCATAATGGCCATTTAAAATGGGAAGATAAAGGGAGCAAGAGTCAGATTATTAATATGTGTTATTGGACCTATCTTAACAGGGGACCAAGAGGAGAGATAGTCTACCACATAGTAATGTGAACCCAATGAAGCTTGAAATGACCTTAGGGTAAGCTTCATTAAGCCTCCAAAGGATAAGTGTTAAAGTCCATTGAGCCTAGGATTAATGGAAAGACTAATGCCAACTCTAGGTATTTTAGACCATTCAATGTTGACACTAAGGTTACCAAGGACCCCAAGTGCGCCAAGTTGCACGCCCCACTTGCATTGGGCGAGCCCTAGATGTCGGTAAATGAGAGAGATCATCTAAGAACTGGGGATTGGAGCATGCCACTTTCCACCCAACCGTGCCCTATATAGGACCTACCTAGCTACTAATAGGGACCCCCTGTACCACATGTCTGTCCTGGCCCTTGGCCTACCCGATCTTACCCTAGGCCTGATATTACTCCCCCCTTGGAGAAGCGTTTTCGTTCTCAAAAACAAAAGTGGTTATATCTTCATAAAAATACTAATGTTTTCCATAGTGGCATCCTGCATGGATCCACCTGTTTGGTTGACCGAAACACGACTCAACAGGAGGTTCAATGAAATCAAGAATAACATCTTGATTTCCCACATTGTAGTCCTTTTGCAACCGTCTTGTGTAATCGGCCCATATCCAACATAGCGTGTAGAGTCCATTTAGAACTCTCTTGAGTATGCTAAACGATTTATCATACAAGATGTACCCAAAATTGTAAGTCCTTGGCTTGTTATCAATTTTCATCAGTAAACAACCCCACCATAACTAGTGTTCAAGCTTGATAACCTGGCTTACACATGAAGAGACTAAACCTAGTCACAAATATGCTTTACCTTATGGTAAGCAAACTCCAATTAGAGCAATAAGTGCTTTCTAATTGGATTGCTTGGTGCTCACGTACACGCTTTGCATATCCTTTAGCACAATATTACACTTGTAATATGTCTATCCTCGTTGGATAAGTGACAATACTAAGGTGTGTTTCCCCACCGTTTACAGACAGTCTTCCAAAATGACTAGTAAACAGGGATCACAATGCCTTACAGCATGGCTGAGGGATCAACAATGTTATAAATAACCATTTTGGTTAACTTGAAAGACCCACAAGCACCCACACCAAGCCATGACCTCTATGGGTGGTTGTTAGATCTATGGTGTGAATGTGCATGCCGCTCCAACTCAACCTTTGCTAAACACTAGGGCCCATAACACCAAGTGTACATGCATGTAGCAAAAAAAATTCCAAACCTGTATATCCATGATCATAGTTGCCAATACTTATAGCAAATATGATGTTCATAGCACACATGAAAGAGGAGTGTAAATAGTTCTAAAAAGAAACTAAACCCTTTCTAATGCAATCTTTTGCAAACCTTGGTGAAAGGTATGAACCATAATAGAATGTGAAGTATAAATCACTTCTAGGTACTGTGGGACAAGTCTCTAACCTCACTCCTATCTTATTGCAGATATAGCGAGAATCACGAATAAATTTTCAATCTATGGGACAAAGCTGACTCAACTAGTGCATAGAGGCTACAAGAGGTTGTCAATCTCTTGGAAAACAACAAAGAACTCTTGGAAAACAACAAATAACTCGCATCTAACTCAGGCTACACTCAAATGACAGAAATCACCAAAAGCCAATCGCTCATCGGCAAACAAATCACATCTGTTACAGCATCAAACGACATCCAAACGTAACGAAACTTCTAGGACATGTTTATAAAACCTAAGCACATGTGGTTATGGTCTCAAATCTCACTTTCAGTCAAGTGCAAAAATCGCGATTATTAACAACAGTGAGTTTTTGACCTAGTCGTTTTTGACCCAGAATGCATCTAAATGCTTAGCAATGATGTCCCAATACCCCACCTATACTTAGTTTTTGATTTTGAAGTGTAAATTCCTATTTATGATGAAATTAAGCCGCGGGTCAACGATGCCAAAAGCTACGAAATACCGTGAAATGCTTATGTCAATGCGTAGAGCTCTTACTTACGGTTGTAATGCAACAGACGCGACTGCAATGTGACAACCGGGGAGGGAGTAGGAAGCGAGAAGGAGAGAAGTGAGCGCCGTTAGCTCAAGCTGTGTTTCTATTATCCAAAACTTACAAAAATTGGCTTTTATACCTTAGCCAAGATTTTTAGTGGTCAAAAGTAATAATCTGGGAGCTCTAACTAAAGACAGGTTGATACAATTTGGAAGCTTGTAGCCCCGGCTCATCAATTACAAAGTTTATATGGAAAGTAGGAGTTACAATATTCACAATTCATCAAAATAATAAATGTTTTTACAATGAAAGCTCCGAAAAATGGAATCCGAGTTAGCTTGCTACTAAAATTTCCCCCTCCCTCCTCGCCTGTGTCGTCCCTTGACACAGCTTTATGGGTGGAAGTAATCTCCGGGTTGATGGCTGGCTAGGTGGTCTTTAAGTGCGTGGAGTGCCTTCTCATATTTGATCTTTCTTTCTTTGTCGGGAACCTGCAATAATTGCATGGTGACTCTGTTTTTGAGCTCAATGACTGAGTAGACAACAAATCTGGAGGTTAGGTTGCTTATCTCATTGGCCCAAATATCTTCGTTTACCCGTGAAGAACCCTGTGTAAAATGCTTCCTCAAACACCAACATATTGCTAGAAGATAAGAACGTGCATCGGGCGTAGAAGCCATAAAGGACTTCTTCATAAGGTTGGCCGCTTAGGTCCTAGAAAAGATCCTTATTGCCGTCGAGGAATGACATCCACGGTGCTCTTGCTTGCTCTAGCTCGTGAAAAGCTTCAATGCATGTGAGCAGCATTCGTCAAATTTTTTAGAGCATGGAACATGAGAGATCAGGGAGGCTTTTGAAGAATGTCATGGCGCCCGTTAGGGTTTTCACCATGTATTCCTCCATTGGTGTTCCCTGCTCTGGTGCTGGCAATCTTGGATAGTTGAGCCATGTAGGCCACTTCTTATTCAATGCTTCATGTGCTTGCCATGTCCTTACCCATGGTACATGACAAAAGGTTGGGTCTTTCTGAAGGGCTGTGGGTGCTCTTGTGAACAAAATCAAATATCTGGGATTCTTGTTCAGCCAGCTCTTTCTCCACTTGGGATGGACTTCCTCTGTGCCTTCTTCTTGCATATCCTTGTATAATCCATTTTTGACTTCTAAAAGCTCTATCTTGATCAAGGGATATGGCAATGATTGTTGATGCCATTGTGCATTGATTTGGTTGGGAGTGAGTTGAGTAACATTGAGTGAATGGAGAACTCTCAACTCCCAATCCATCATTGCTTTCCATTATTCATCTGTCTCCTGAGCAACGTGCTCCTTGCGTGCATCTTCTTCAGCTTTAGACATCTGGACCATTGACACTTGCTCAACATCTGTTATTGGTACCTAAAAGTCTTCTTCTTGTCCTAGCCCTTAGGTCGGCTGTGTTTCCATCTCAATGAAAGAGATTGATAGAATTTCAACATTTGGTTGCTCTGAGGTACCAACTTCTTCTTGCGTCTCTGGTTGTCCCTCTTGCAGCCGCTGATTCGCTCTCTTTAACTCTGCTATCTCCTGGAGCAGTTGTTCTTCTCTTTGTACCCGCATCAGTGCAAGGTCTCTTTGTTGTGATTGCTCTAGCTTGAGCTCTAGCTCGAGATCCTTGTTCTTGTTTTCCAATGCTTTATATACTTCATATGTACGTTTGATCGTGGCAATTGCGGGATTTTCCCTTATCTGTCGCAAGAAGGTTGCTTGATCATTGATCCTTTGCTCTGAATATTGCAGTGAAGCATTCGCTACGTCGAGCTGCACTTGGATCTTTTGTACTGACAGAGTAGTGGTTAAGAGTTCATTTGTGACCTCTGTTAGCTGTTGGTCTTTGTTCTTGCAGGCATCCGTTAGCTTGGTGAGAAGTTCGCCCAGTTCCTCCATTTCCTTTTGCTGCTTCTCTTTTACCAGCTGGTGTTGTTTAGCTTCAGCTCCCAGCTCTTGGATTTGTCTTTGCAGATTTGTGATGACATTCATCGTATCCTTGAGCTCTCCTTGGAGAGCGTCGATGACCATCTCCAACTCTCTAGCCTTAGCACTGCGGCTAAGTGCTGTTGTTCACATTTTCTCAGTCATCTCCTGTATCTGCTTGGCATATTCATCAATTTTCCGGATGACTTCGTCATTTGTCTACCAATTTTCATGCTCTGTAGGCTGCCTAGATGTTTCAGCAGTCTTTATGTGTGGCTCTTTGGGTGGGGCTGTGGTTGCATCGAGGTTTCTACCCTCCTTGAGGCTCTGCGGATGACTCGGCTGCTTTGGTTGCTTGAGGTCCTGTGGTGGTTGCCTCGGCCATTTCCTATTGGGTGGTTGTAGAAGGGGTGGCCTCTGCTTCTGTTGCCCTTGGTTGCTCAAAACTGGCAGCTGCTTCCTGTGGTTCAGGCTCCTTCTCTTTGGCTTCCTCGCCCTCAATGGGTCTAACAATTGGTGAAGGGGGAGGGCTTGGCATTGGATGGTCTTCTTGTTCCGTAGCGGGTGAGGTAGGCTTCGGAAACATTTCCTCCTCATAGTGTTGTGCCTCGCTCTGTGCAGTAGCCTATGTTTGAGTTTGTTGTTCTGCTACCTCTTCTCTTGCTTTTCTTTTGACCTCTTGAGCTTCTTTTAGCTTTAGTACTTCTACCTCTGCATACATTCTTTCAAGAAAATCGGTCGGGTCCTTTGCTTCTTTCCTTGCAGGGTTCTTTGTTCTAGGTCCCTTTATCTCTTTTGGAACCCACTTTTCTGGGTCCTCACCTGCAGCTTGGCGGCTTCTTTCATAAGTATGTTTCTCTCTTCCAAACCTTGCCTTCTTTTGCTGAGGTTCCTCTTGGTGTGCAGCCACTGCTCTTTCCTTCATCTCTTCTATTTTGGCTCTCCTTTCTTCATTGTCTGAACTTTCGCTGCTATGTGCTTCATGAGAGCTTTCTGCCGACTCTTCATCAGATTTGTAAACTCTCTTTGTTGAGCGGGTGGTTCTTAGAGAAGGTTGCGCAGACACACTCCGTGTGTTATGATATGGGGCAAGTGGAAAATTGTCTTCCATGCCAATAGCATGGTATGCTATTGTTGTCAATACTTTAGGTGCACCCAGATACGTGATCTTACACTCTTTCTTGGTACCCTTCAACGTTGATAGCACATACCGTGCGTGATCAATGGGTTGCCTGGTTGTCGACTTTAACACTTGGGTGAATGTAGTTGCTACTGCATGATTTGCTATGGTGTACCTTGGCGGTCTCTTTGCTAGAAAATGAAAGTGCTGGTGATATAACCATGTTGGTTCTTCCACTTGCTTTTGGATGAGGTCGGCAAAGGTTGCTGCAGCAGTCTCCTCGGTGAAGGTGCCTGCTGTCTTTCTGTCTCGAGCCCTCATTGTCATCCCTTCTGTTGGCAAATTCAAAGCCTCGACCACAATTTCCTTTGTGATCACTACTTCGACTTTCTACCCTTGTTGGTCAGTAATTTGGGCTGATCCATCTTCCTTAATTGTAGACAAGAGCTCATAGACTTTCTGGAAGTCTATGCCACACGGTTCTTGGTCGTAGAGTTCTTTGAGGTTGAGCCTTCTGTTGGCCTCCTTTGTGTCTGGCTTTGCCACGACATCATAGATTTCTTTAGGTAGCAGTTGTAGCTCTACTTGATGTCCTTCTTCACTTTTAAACCTACCTGTGAAAACCGTGGTGTTGTTCTCTTCAAGCTGTTCTCTGGACATATATGTTGCTTTGGCCGTCTTTACTGAACTGGGGTCCAATTGGTAGGGTGGCAGCTCTTGCAGCTTCTCTTTTTGGGATACCCTCTTCTTAGCCTTCTCCATAGCTTGCATTGCTCCTGTTAAGTGAATAGAGTTCCAAAGTTAGAAAATTTCTATAATTTCCGCTTTGAAATGTCCTTCAGTCTAAATTGATGACAAATTGAGTTCAATTTGCTTCAAATCAATTTTGGAACATGCATAGATGCATAAAAACATGTAAAGATCAAAATCATAAAGTCCAAACAAGAATTTGCAACAAAAGTAAATAATCGCGATTATTTAAGCTGATGAAATTTTTCAACTTATTGCATTTTTTGCATCATAGGCTTTAAATATATAGCATTTAGATACTCTGAGTGAAGTGTGGGCTCGTTTGAGTGCACAGGGTGAAAATGGTGCCAGATTTAGGCTTTCAGTCTCTGAAACATTGAATATAAAGGAATTTTGAGATTTTGAGATCCAAATTTATTCAAACTTGGTAAGTGGGCTTGGGACATCATGTGCTTTGGTGCCATGAAGTCAAAGTTGCAAATTCCCCCCATCTTGGCAAAAAGATAAATAATTGCGATTATTAACTTTTTCATCAAAATAAACATTTTTTGGTGCAACTTGGTTCTAGGCATGCTATAGACCTTGTGTATGAGATTTGGTGTGATTTGGATCAAAAAATGTGACTGATAACTCAAAATTTGGATTGGAAGGACTTCTTTGCGTTTTTTGACAATTTTCTAAGTTATCATTGATCATTTTGGCTCATACTTGAAATGTGGCATGTAATAGGTGTGCACAAGTGATAAGTGAAGTGAAGGTACCATTTTCAAGCCAAAAAACTGCAAAAGTAAATAATCGCGATTAATTACAGCAGTCAACTTTTTTTGCTAAACTTGACAAGTTTGACCTAAACATATTCAATACACCTAAAACAAGTCCTAAATCAAATTTGGTAAAGTTTCGTCTTGTCGGCATCACTTCGTGCTTTGTCGACTCTGAATTCACCGATTTTTGTGACTACATGGCATGTGGAGTTGGTTAGTCATTTTTAAGCTATGGACTTGTCTACTACATAGTCTTGAAGCTACTCATCCAATTTTGGCCCATTTGGAGTCAGTTTGACTGTGTATGTCAAATTTGACGCTTCAAGCAGTTTTCTGCTTTTTGGGAGTTTGCCTTGAATGTTTTTATGAAACCAACCATATACATTGTGTATAGACCCGGTCTACAAGCTGTCTGTGGAGTTAGAATTCAATTATGGCATATGCCAAAAACCTAGATTTTCTACTTGGGACCCCCCTCAACCCTTGCCGAATGGTCAACTGGTGATATAGAAGTGTTGTATTATATGGGGGCATGCTACAGTTCAAGTATCGTCCGATTTGGTTGAGCTGACAAGCCGCTATGGTCCATTTTCAATGGTAGGACTTCGTGCACTGCTCGGATTCTAGGGTTTTTTTCCTTGGGTTTAGACTAGCTACCAGCCATACATAATGGATCATTGATAATTATAGAACTTACCCCTCATGTCTCGTGTGAGACGGCGCTGTAAACAGGCGACTGTGGACTCCGAAAATCGCACGCAAAGAAAGTCAAAAGCTCTCTCTCTAAGGGCGACAAGTGGAAATGAGGTGATTTTAGACTACCTTGGATATCTCGAACTTCCCCAACCATTTTCCCCCAAATTCCCCTGTTAGTCGTACTAGGCTATGAATTCTACAAAAGTAGGCCTTGGCCGCCTAATGTAGGCTTCCCGCTTCCATCTGTCGATTTGATTGAAATTTTTTGCGCATGTCCACCTTGTCCTTTTGATTATCAACATATCTTTAGTTTTTCCATCTGAGCTCATTTGCTATTTATGATTAATTTTTGATTTATTTATTGAAAAATCAAAGAAAATAACAAAATGCATTAAAAAAGCAAAGTGAAAATCCAATAATTAAGAAAATCCATCGAAAAAACATAGCTTTATTTTTTTGTTGGATTTGTCTAATTTTTAAGTCCCAATATCAAGAAAAATGATGAAAAATACTATTCTTGATGATTTTCTCTCAGTATATACACTATCTACACTCATCGGGGAGATGTTATTAGTTAAATTTTTTTAGTTGATCATTTGTAAGGGTACTATTAGGTAATTTTGCAAAAAATCACACGTGAACATCAAACTTTGTCCTCCCTCTTCAAACATTGCCCTTAATTACTTGGTTCCTTTCCGCCCCTCCTAGATGGCGTACTTCAGGATGACTGTGTGTATGGGTTGAGCAATCGTGTCTATGCATAGCCTTGGTTGGCTCTACCATGCTTTGATGATCAATGCAGTTCAAACCATTATGTTGTGCAAGAGTTGGATCTTGAGTAATTAACTCAAGGGTTTTTGATGTCGAGGTTTTCCTTGGCTGTCTTCCAAAGAACAAATCTTGTAGCTTGTGTGCTCTTTGCTTGATTGTACCCTCAGGATGCTTTGGTACACTGATTTCCTGAGGTGTGGGTATCACTTGATGGTTGTCAAGCTTTTACCCGCCATTGGTATCTTGGTTTGCTTTGGTCAGAATGTTGTGGTTGAGTCCTCTGAGACTTAGCTCTCCATTCCTTGAATTGTTTTACGGTTTGCGGAGAAGATAAGTGCTCTATTTTCTTCCAAATCCATTTCATGTTAGGTTCGTTGCTCGGAAACAATCCTCTTTGTGTTTTGAACCTTGGAACCATCTTTGGTATAGTAGATGATTTTTTGGGCACCCAGATTTGAATCGGCTTGTCCTTAAGATGTACTTTTTGTACCCAAATTTGCCCGACTCCTTGCATGCTACTTGTAGCATTTGCTTGTCGATAGGATGGGGAAGATTGATTGCTTTGTGGTTTGCTCTGTAGGTAATTTCCTTTCCATTCCTCTTTGCTTGGTGCAATTGGAACAATGAGTTGTCGCCTTTAGGTGATAGCTTGAGCTGATTGATATCCCAATCTGGTACTGCCTTGTACGTCTGCATCCATGAGATTCCCAGAATCATTGTTTTATTCATGTGTTTATCAGGTAAGCATACAAACTGATGAGGGCATGAACATCCATGTACTATCACACTTAAGTTGACTACTCCCAAGGTTGGTATTGGGTTCTTGTTGCATCCTCTAATAGTCGCTATTCTTGCTGTCGAAGACTGACTTGTTGCTTTCTTATATGTAGAATAACTGACTTCATTTACTCGAGCTCCTATATCGACCAATGCATTTGTGCTATGATTGTTCAACTGCACTTTGATGCGAAGGTCCATTCCATCTAACCATTCATCATATGTTGACACTGCATCTTTCTGCAACTCCCACTGTCGATCATCTAGTTCCAGAGTGTTGATGGGAATAGGTATTTGTTGATTCTTGAGAGCAGCTTTCCTTTTGAGTACTCAAAGCCAAGCTTCTTCTTGGGCTTCATCAATAATCTCCTGTCATTTATCTTTTGTTGCTTAGCTGCATGCATCCTTTCTAGCAATTCATTGGTTAGGGGCAAATTGTAGCTTTTAAACGGCATCCACTAATGCAATTAGCCATTGGTTCACCATCTAGGGTGGACAACTTAATTACTCCACTTGGGGATACATCTTCAATGATAAACAATTTGTTTCCTCTTTTTTTAAAAACTTGGGAATGTGTTGCTTAAGGGAATAGACTAAAACTAAGTCCCCTTTTTTGAAGAGTTTTGTAATTAGATGGGAATCAAAAAATTGGTTTTGTTTTTGCTTTTGTGCATAGATGTGAGCTACAACAATTAGCCTTTGCTCATCAAGCTTTTCTAAATATTCAAGTCTCTCTGACAACTCATGTCCAGTCCACTCGAGATTCTTAGCTACTTTTAGTGTCGGCAATAGAAATTCTATCGGCAGTATGGCATCAAGACCATAAACAAGGTTAAAGGGTGTAGCATTTAAAGCTGTTTTGAATGAAACTCTATAAGCCCATAGAGTGGCATGGAGATTCATTTCCCAATATGTCCTTCCTAAACTAACCACTTTAGTCAATATCGAACTAAGAATTTTATTCGCATGCTCAACTTGTCCATTTGCTTGTGGGTGATAGGGAGCTAATTTGTTATGGATGACCATAAATTCCTTAAGTAAATACTCAATTATCTCATTGAGGAAATGAGTTCCCCTATCACTGTGATAATTTCTATTGGCAGTCCATATCTTGTGAACACATACTCATATAAGAATGCGGCTGTGGTTCTGGCATCATTCTTTTGAGTTGCTTTAGCCTCGGTCCACTTGGTCAGATAGTCCGTAGCTACAATGATACATTGAGCTTGGGTTCTATAAGCAGGTGGTTGTATTGGCCCAACAAAGTCTATACCCCATTTTGCAAAAGCTATGCCCCCCATCATTGGTCGTAAGAGCATGCTATCTGCACGGGTTGGCATTTTTGCTCGTTGGCATGCATCACACCTTCGAACATATTCCTTGGCATTTGCAAAAAGTGTTGGCCACCATATGCCTGCCATTAAGATTGCTCTTGCGGTGGTCTCACTCGAGAAGCAACCTCCAGCTAATCCAGCATGTGCTTGTTCTATAATGGGAATGTATTCGTCTTCATTTGCACAAAGACGCAAATGTTGATCTTTTCCTCTCGGATACAGTTGGTTTCCAATAAGAGCATAGTCTCTTGCTTCAGTTTCAATTGCTCTTTGACGGCGTTTATTCATATCCTCAGGAAATGTTCGGCTGAATAACTAAGTAACTAGATAGTTACTCCACTTAGGAACAAGTGATATTTGGAACAATGTCACATGAGGTACGAGTGCTTGTTTTTGACATTGAGGAAAAATTTTCACAAAAGAATGAACATCACTCATCATAGTTGGCCAACATACTCCAAGTCTCAAGATTCATTGCATAGTTTGGTCTTCCGCAAAGTGAAGTCCTACTATGGTAATATGTGCTTGACTTAGGTATTGGGTTTTCTCCTCTGGATTAATGCATAAAAGCAATACTCCATCTCGATTTCTTTTGTACAACCTTCCAACTAGTAACTGATACATAGCCAATTGCTCAATCAATCTGATTGTAATAAGAAGTGGTATTTTCAAATCCACTTGAGCTATGGTCATCAATGATACCATGTTTTCCGACCATCGAGGTATCATTTTCACGGAGAACAGATATGCATCTGGGAGATCATCGTCTACTCCCTTAGGTGGTTCTCCTAAAACAATCCTTGACAAATGATTTGCTCTTTGATGAGTGGTGCCCTTTTTTACAACTACAATGAAATCAAATTCTAGAAGAATGATGAACCATCTCACTATTCTTCCTGTGTTGCATGGCTTGTTGCCCAAGTACAATAAGGCTTGGTGGTCCACAAAGAAGACAAATTTGTTAGCTAACAGGTAATGTCTATACTTTTTCACGACATAGATCATTCCTAGTCCTTCCCTTTCGATGGTCGTGTAGTTTTTCTCTGCCATATTCAACTGTCAGCTAGCATAAGAAATAGGAAAATTAACTTTCCCGTCTCCTGGTTGAGCTAGTATACACCCAATGGCAAAACTGGAAGCATCTACATGTATGTGGAATATTTATTTCAATCTGGTGCTTTCAATATTGGAGCTGAAGTGAGAGATTGCTTAAGCTTCATGGAGGATTCTTCACACTCATCAATTCATTCAAAGTGTGTGATCAAACTATACATGGGTTTTGCAATTTAAATGTACATGTAAATTAATCGTCTATAATATCCACAATGCCCCATGAAGGCTTGAACCCCCTTGAATGTTGTCAGTCTAGGCAAATCAACAATAACATGAATCTTATCTATATCAATAGTATGCCATTTTTAGACACTATATGTCCGATAATTTTTCCTTGTCTGCCCATGAATGTGCACTTTTCAAGATTTAAGCAAATCCTATAAAGTCTTCATTTTTTGAATACCTTTTTGAGGTGTTCAAAATGATCAGCCCGTATTGATGAATTTACACATAAGTCATCCATCTATACTTCCAAGAAATTCCAAAGATATTCTTTAAAAGCATGGCTCATTAATCTTTGAAAGGTGACAGGAACATTAGTTAACCCAAAAGGCACAACCCAATAGGCAAAAATACCCCATTCAGTTGCAAAGGCAGTTTTATGTTGATCTTTGGGGTCAACCAAAAGTTGATTGTATCCCAAAAAGCCATCTAAAAAGCTGTAAGATTCTTTTCCTACAACTCGTTTTAAAACATGCTCAGTGATTGGAAGAGAAAAGTTGTCTCTAATGGTGGCTGCATTCACTTTCTTGAGATTGACGCACACTCGTAATTTTCCATTTTTCTTGGGGACTACCACAATTGGAGATAGCCAATTTGTGTGTTCAATTTCATAAATGAATTAAGCTTCCTTTAGCTTTTCAATCTCTTCTTTGATCTTTCTGGCAAATGTCTCATTATACGTGTATAGCCTTTGTCTTCTTGGTTTTGCATCATCTCTCATCGGTATGGTATGTTGACATTATTCTAGATCAACACCCTTGAGATCCTTATAAGACCAAGCAAATATATCTCGGTATTCTTTCAGTAAGCTTAAAAAAAGCTTTTCTTCTTCTTCCGTTAGGTCATTTGCAATGTAGACAGGTCTAGGCGCTTCTCCTGGTTCTGCCAGATCTATCTTTTTTGCGTTTTCAGGTCCTTCGTAGGACTCGCCCTGTTTTCGTAGTTCCTTGACAAGTTGTTCGCCTATGATTTTTCGGTCTTGGAGAGTATATTTCTTGTAATGGGATGGAACACTCATTACATCTTTACCATCCTCCTTAGTGGTTTCCATTTCAGTTGTATATATCTCCTTTAGAGTTTTTTTCAACTCTTGATATTTCTTTCTTCGTTCAACTCGTGTCATGGTCGAAATCTTGTCCTGGTATTTAGGTTTTGCTTGAGTTTTCTTTCTCGTCTTTCTCAATGTTTTTGACATTCCTTGTTCTTCGTATAAAGGATATCTACTAGTGATTTTGTCTTTGATACAATCATGTGTATCTATCTGCATCAAAAACTGTGTTCTACTGGAGACTAATGGCATAGGTCTAGCTTTCAAGTTTCTTGTGTCTCTTTTTCTTCTATACCATTTCTGTCTTCTCTGTTTCTGGTTTGGAAAGTCAAAAAACTTTTCCTCCCCTCCTTTCGTGGAGTAGTTTAGCTCTCACATGTTCTTTTTCCGACCCCGAATAATTTGAGGTAGCTGAATATTCTTCTAACTCATCTGTTGCATCATAGTAGAGGTATGAAAAGACTTGTTGAGCTTTCATTAAGTCCTTGGATTCCTGAATTTCATCTTCAAAGTGAAGGGTTGAGATCATTTGGATGAGAATTATGTCATAGCCGTCCTCATTGCAAAATTGAGTAGGCATAGACGTATTTACACATATAACCATTGTTGCTAAAATTTGAGTCCACTCGAATGGCTCAAACAAATGCTTTGGAAAGGGTTTAGGTACATAGGCTTCATCTGTGCAATCCCTTTCTAAGATACATTCTTCTTGTTTTAAGCTCCCATTTTCTGAGGCTTTGCACATCCAAATAGGTGTGTCTTTGTTCAACCAAGATGGAAGCTTAATTTTAGCCGAAGAGACTGAATCAAATTCTTGTATGGGGATTTTCATGACATTTCCGTAAGTGTGATCTTTCAGATTAACCCTTGCTATTGATCCCACTTGCTTTAAGTACAGATAATTGTTTCCCCAATCCTAGATGAGTTGTACCGATCGCATGAAAGGTCTTCCCAAGATGATTTCGTAATTGAGTTTCTTTCCAAAGTCTACTATGGCAAAAGTGTGTTGATATTCAATCCACAGGAATTAACTATCACTTTTTCAAGCAGTCCTAAGGGTCTTTCAATGTGTCTATCATCCAATTGCAATTTCATTCGAGTTTGTCTAATGGCTGGTTGTCCCCATGATTCCCATACTGCTTTCGTGGCTATGGCTATGCCTGCCCCACTATCCAGTATTTCTGTTGGGGTATAAAGCCCAATGTGGTCACCCAGGTAAGTGGGCGGGCCGCTAGGTATGTACACATATTCTTTTGTTAAAACCTAATAAGAACTCACTATGCTCTACACATTACAGTAGAGCGAGTTCACCATATCGTCGTGCTCTTCTTCTCGCACCCTCTCTCGCGTCGCACTTCCGCTCGTACTCCTTCAACTGGTATCAGAGCTCAGATCGAGGCTCGGGGCAGCATTTGCAGGTAGCCAGAGTCACCTGCTCAGATTGGAGTGAGATTCGACAGGCGAAGACACGGCCCCAATTCCTGTGGGAGAACCCGAAGGGCTTGGTGTTCTCAAAATTTCATTCTGAGGTCATCTCGGCCATCGTTCGGCTTCAACAAAGATCTGCGCAGGCCATTTTCGACTACGTGGTCTTGGCGGGTGAAGATCCGACTCTGCAAATTTGGGGTTTCGGCCTACGACTGCAAGTGCTGAGGATATCTACACTTCCAGAGTGTTGATTTGTGGCTGTCTACACAACAAAGGATGGCTCACAGTTCTTGGAGGCGTGTCACAGACGACACGGGCGCATCTACACACAGACTGTAGGCGACATCCACTAGTTCATCAGGTAGCTTGTGTTTGCTGCTTGATATTCCAGATTTCCTCCTGACATTGCAGGTACTTCCACATGGGATGTATTGTCAGAGATGATGTATGTCTGTTGAGGGTTTGCTGGCTGTGAGTCACGCAGAAAACAACCGTCGCAGCGGTTACAGCATACAGTGGGAAATTTGTGGATGTATGACTTTGTGGGAAGTCTATGTACTGTCAAATTTACTGCAGCCTTTGGTGAGGGTCGAGTGAGGTTTTATTGAGCTGGGGGATTCTCGAATGTTGAGATCCTTTCGGTGATACAGGTCTTGGAGCGATCCCTCGAGCACCCTTAGATAGGCAGCTAGGATGTATTGACTGTGAGTTAGACAGTTGGGATTGCATCTTTGCTTTACTGCCGTTGAGGCATTGTCGCAGTCTATGCTTACAGGACAGTGAGAGACAGTACAGGTGCAAGACAGGTTTACCCACAGCTTACAGTGTTAGAGAGACAGTGGTTTTTTGAGCTGTTTTTTGAGTACACCAGAGCCATTTTACAAAGGAGACTCTGCCAAAATTTTTGCAGAATCTGAAGCTTTCTTGGTTCATTTGACAGGTTGATATTGGTTCAGAGGTCAGTTTACAGGGGAAACTTTGCCGAATTTTTCCCAGGAAATTAAACTACTGTGAAGCGTAGCTATGGCTGGATCACAGGACACTGCTCTTTACAATATCAAGAAGCTGGATGGAACCAATTTCCCATTGTGGAAGAAGCAGATTTGGCACGTGTTGGTACAAAAGAAGCAGATAAAACCTATAAAGCTCAAGGGGATAAAACGAGAAGATATGGACGAAGATGAATGGAGTGAAATGGATGAATTGACACTTTCTACCATTATGCTGACTTTGGCAGAAAGCGTTTACTTCAATGTAGCAGACGAGATGTCGGCTTATCAAGCATGGTTAAAGCTGAGTGATCTTTATGAGAAGCAGAGTGCAGCTTCACAGGTATACTGGCTTAAGAAGCTTGTTGACTTGAAGATGAAAGAAGGGACACCTATGTCCAATCATCTGAATGAATTCAACACCATCTACAGTCAGTTGTCAGCTCAAGGTGTCAAGTTTGATGAACCTGTTAGAGCTATGTTCCTGTTGATCACATTGCCGGAAACTTGGGACACTTTTCGCACAGCTTTGAGTAATTCTGCACCTCGAGATGGTTTGAACATAGCAGGTGTAGAAGGAAGTCTGCTTATTGAAGAAACCAATAGAAAGACAATGGACAAAGGCAAAGGAACAGCCTTAGTTGTCAGGGGAAGGACCAAAGAAAAGTACAAAGGTGGAAAGAGGAATCAGTCTCATAGCAAGTATTGCAGTGCTAAAGGCAAGAGTGACATAGAATGCTACCATTGTGGCAAGAAGGGTCACATGAAAAGAGACTGCAGAGAATGGAAAGCAAAAAAAGGCAAAGAGAAAGCTGAAGACCATGGTGAGAAGAACAAGTCCTTAGTGAAGATTCAAGAAATAAATGTGACAAACACTGTTGTAGAGGATGACAGTCTAGTGTCAGAGACATCTACTTCTTGAAGAATACAATGGACTCAGCTCTTCTTACAACATATGATGGAAATGCACTGAGTGACTAGATTATAGACTCAGGGGCATCACTTCATGTGTCTCCAAACAAGGAGTGGATTACCTCTTATGTGACCACTAAAGATCATGTTCGGCTAGGCAATGGGCAGACATGTGAGATCTTAGGTGTTGGAGATGTTCAATTGAAGTTTCAGAATGGCTCTTCTTTCACGCTGAAGAATGTGAGACATGTTCCCGCAATTACAAAGAGCTTGATCAGCACAGGTTTACTTGATGATGCTGGCTACGTCACCACTTTTGGACAGAACATGTGGAAGATATCCAAGGGTTCTATGACAGTAGCACATGGAGTAAAGTCTGGAGGACTTTACATGATTTATGTATCAAATGTCTCTAAAAATGTAATCAATGTAACCGAGCAACCGAACGTTTCTTTGTGGCACAGCCAGTTAGGACATATGTCCAAGAAGGGAATGGAAATCTTGTCTCGTTCTGGTTATTTGCCTGGCTTTTCATTTAATGATTTTGAATTCTATGAACATTGTCTATATGGTAAGCAAACACAACAGCCACATAAGCATAGAAGCAGTAGAAGAGATACACAGTTGGCACTTGTTCATAGTGATTTGTGTTGACCTATGCCGAACCTGGGAGCTTCTTACTTTATGACATTTATAGATGGTTACTCGAGGAAAGTATGGGTTTACTTTCTCAAGCACAAGGATGAAGAGTTTAGTGTTTTCAAAACGTTTGTGACACTTGTGGAGAATCAGAGTGGCAAGAAGCTTAAATGCTTACGCACTGACAATGGTGGAGAGTATGTTTCAAAGGCCTTTCAAGACTTTTGTGAGTCAAAAGGTATAAAACGTGAACTTTCTGCTCCTTACAATCCTCCTCAAAATGGTGTTGCTGAGAGGATGAATAGGACCATACAAGAGAAGGTCAGAAGTATGCTGTCTAATGCACATCTGCCAAATGGGTTTTGGGCTGAAGCTGTATCAACAACTGTTCATCTTATAAATAGAGAAGGATTCAGTGGCAGAGATGGTATGGTCAGGCAAAATGCCCTCATACAAGCATCTCAGAGTCTTTGGCTGTGAGGCATATACTCATGTTCCAAAGGAATAGTGAGATACCTGAAAGCTACAAAGAGTATGCGCATACGCTATGGGAGTCAGGGCTTGTATAGTAGCTTCTCTCACACTTAAAGTACCACATTTGACTTTAAGTGGGAGGTTGTTGGGGTATAAAGCCCAATGTGGTCGCCCAGGTAAGTGGGCGGGCCGCTAGGTATGTACACATATTCTTTTGTTAAAACTTAATAAGAACTCACTATGCTCTACACATTACAGTAGAGCGAGTTCACCATATCGTCGTGCTCTTCTTCTCGCACTCTCTCTCGCGTCGTACTTTCGCTTGTACTCCTTCAATTTCCATGGTTTCTATATCATTATATCTCACTGGAAGGGTTGTGTTTCCTTCTTCCCCTTCGTAGTATTCTCCGAGTTTGTTCATTGGAATGGATTTAATCTCTTTGTTATCCAATTCGTGTTTCAATTTTCCCAAATTCCTTGCAATTAGCCCTGTTATCCCCACCTTCTCTAGAGTTTTCTGTAGATCATTCCATAAATATGGTCTGATTTTTAACAGTTCTCCTAAAGTAAGAGTGCATTGAATGGGTGTACACATGATTGAATGAATGTTGTCTACTTCTAGGGTCTGTTCCGCTCTCTTTACACGCTATGGATTCATCTTCGTTATCTCCCAAGTAAGAGGGTAGTGTTTTCAAAGTCAATGGTTTAGACATTCCTGAAGCTTTAGAGCCGCAATCACCACACAAGGACTGTACATCCATGTCCGTATCAGGAGGTAGGTTGTCTAACCAAACTTCCTCTATAGGAGCCAACTTCAAAGTTAGGCTCCCATCATTAATCTCTCTAACTTTTTCCCATAAGTGTTCTTGCCAGTCTTCTTCTACGAATGGAATTCCGTCTAAGGCATCTTCGCTGTCCGGCACTATAAGTTCTGCCTTTTTTGTTTCAAGTGGGGTTTTACCACCACTCAGGATTTTTTTTTACTGGTTCCTACCACAAGCTCCTCAGGTTTTGCCGTACTCTCGAGCTTGGGTTTCTGTTTTTCCAGCATCTCTTGAGTAATTCTTACCAAATTTTGATAAGCTTCAAGCTTAGCTGCTTCGATGTTTGGAGAAGGATAGTTTTTCCATTTGTTTTTCATGTTTTGGCCTGCTTTAAGTCTCTCTTGGTAAGCTTCCAAGGCTACATTTATTAGCTCAAAAATTTTGTCTACCAAAATTGATCCTCCAGATTTCATGGTGGTTTCCTTGATTTCATTTCCACTTTCTTTCACCTTTTCCTGGAATAGTTTCTTTGCTTTCTCCTCGATTTAAGCCCGTTGTTTCTGTTTTCTCATTTCATACCTTTTGCTTCTACTTCTTTTGGTCTTTTGAGAGGAGATTTAGTATTCTCCGAATCATCAGAGGAGTTATGTTTCTTTTTCTTAGCGTGGGCTCTGGTAATTACCTTGATTGGAACAATCGGTTCATTCTCAGATGAGCTACTAGGTATCACTTGGACTATGTTCACTAATGTTTTACCCTTGTTTAAAGGATTTTCTAGACAATCTTCAGGGAAGTGTCCTCCATTTTTGCAACATTGTATGCAATAAGCTTCAACTGGCTTAAGGTTCTTGTCAGGCTATGGGCATTCATTTTTCCAATGATCATCTGCACCACAATTATGACAGTTTCGAGTTCTTGGCTTAATCATGGGTCTTACCATAGAGGTCTAACACCTTGATTAGCTACATAGTACATCGGTGCAAGCTCCGGTGTAGTATAAGTCACAGGTTCTTCCAGTGGTGGTGGATGTGAATTATACCAATCTCCTTCTATAATTACTGTAGATGCACTAGTGCTTGTTTATCTATGACTACCTCCGGATGCATGTACTTTACATGCACTGCATTATGTCCCGGATATGGAGGTTGTTGACCCAACACGGGTTGAGGTCTTTCCATACCCATCGGTGGTCTTTGAGCTGGGGCCATATTAGGCTGATACCTGTACATGGGTTGTCCTTGTGGTCTCATAGGCACATATTGAACATTCCCATCATACTTTGGTGGATAATAGCACTCATTGGCCTCATGGTTGGTCCATTTACCTTTGATTGCACACCATTCATGCGGCCTAATTGTGTAAGGTCCCCAACCCGCCTATACCGAGATCGGGATGGGATCCTTGACAGGTCTCTAGGTCTGATAAAAATCAGAGTCTCTAAACAAGAAAAGTCCAAGGAATAGACCTTTACCATTGACAATGGCTTGGGTCTATAGCCTTAGAAGCAGACCTAGTCCTGTCTCGCAATGGAAACGGGACAACGTATTCAAACGGCCTACAAAAAAAAAAATTCTTATTCCGGCCCTATAACTTCATCATTCAGATTATGGTTTCCTTAGCCAACGCTTTTTTCCCCCTAACATATGTGAGGGCACAGCCGTTGGTGGTTTCCTCTTCCAAGTGAAGAAGTTTCTAAAATGTTTTAGTGCGCAGGGATGGATAGTTACCTGACTAATCAGGTCCACCCTTCCTTGATTGACAACCTTAGTCAATCCCCACTTACCACCCCGCACTCACACATGATTCATTTAATTTCTAATTACTATCACGTTGTTTCAACATTTAAAATAATGGTTTCTTTTACGTTCCGTCACAGTAGTTCTTTCAATCAATTATTAAAGACAACATTGAAAGCATTCTTTTAGAAAACAGACATCTTTAAACTTAAGACAGGGTACTGCCAATCAAAACATTATCCACAATAACCATGACCAGTACTTGTCTTGTCTCAAGACCACCTAAGCCACCCAAGGTTCCGGGTGCCCATACACCAAACCAGTTGCCCATACAACCGGGCGGCTCCCCTAGGATAAAAAGGGTATCCTAACTTATGTAGAAACATCAAGACATGACACGGAGTAGAAACTCATCGTTCATGGGGGTAACCGACTTAACTGTGGCTAGAAAGCCAATCATTATCATCAATTTATACTAAGGAGTCAAAGGTGTCTTGAGACAAGCTGTCTTAAGGATGGTCAAACATTTCTTTCCTATTTCAACCAGTTTTAACCCAAACAATTCTTTCATACATTATAAACAAATGCACGTTGGAAGTTACCTTCCGTTTTCAGCCAGTTTATCCTTCTTACGTATGCAATGCTAACTTATAAAAGAACTTAAACTAATTAAAGACTTAATTGAATAATGGGAAACCCACCTAGGATTGATTGGACATCTGTTGTTGCACTGGCGCCTGAAGACTCTCCTCCGTAGGCCTACTACTAGGCCCAGATTCGTCGTCGTGCGACGCTCTAGTTCGTTTTGGAGCTACGTCCTCATCATCAGATGTAGGATTTGCTCGAGTTCTTTTTTGTGCCATAACTTCTTATCCTTATAAAAAAGACGTCTAATCATTAGATAAATAATTCAAAATTTAAACTTAACCTTTGTATTCAACCGTAACCCATCCAAGGTTAAATTTATAGTCTTAATTGATAAATTCTTGACCTAGTAATTTCTTATTTGTCTATATAGGCATGATAACTTTTTCCACCGCTTCACTGAGGGTTTTCTAAGCTCTCCTAACTTTCTTATAATTTTCTATATCTTTTCCTAATTTTCCCATCAACTTTTAAGCTAATAATCTACTTATTTTGGCCCAATATTTATTGTATTTAATTTCTCTTAAAGATTTCATTTCCTTAACTTGATATCATAGGTTTACACTTACTATAATTTTTCTAAAAACTTTTAACCACAAAGTCTATTTATTTTAATTAATTAATTGCTAAAAATGGGACTTTTGGTCAATTATAATTTCATAACCTCACTAATTAATTATGGTATAATTACCACAAGTAGGGTAAGATATTTTTGACCTTTGGTAATTATCTTATTATTTTCTAACTTAGTTATATAATTTCCATCTTCAAATTTCAGCTAAAATTAGAATAATTTGACTTAAATAAATACTTATACTAATTTTCTCACCTTGAAATATTTATCACGACCTCTTTATTATGTAAAATAATTGTGATAAATAGAATGTAATCATATAGCATGATTTACTAGTTTCCCCCGTGAAATATCCACCAAAATTAGTATATGTTGACTTAGGTAAATATCTATACTACTTTTCTAACCTTGGCATAATTATCACAGCCTCTTTATCCTATAATACAGCTCTGATAAATAGCATGTAATTATAGCACATGATTTACTAGTTTCCCTCTTTAGTTTTTAGCTAGAAATAGTATAATTTGACTTAGATAAATATCTATACTACTTTTCTAACCTTGGCATAATTATCACAGCCTCCTTACCCTATAATATAGCTCTAATAAATAGCATGTAATCATATAGCATGATTTACTAATTTTTCTCTTTAGTTTTTAGCTAAAAATAGTGTAATTTGACTTAGATAAATATCTATACTACTTTTCTAACCTTGGAATAATTATCACGGCCTCTTTACCCTATAATATAGCTCTGATAAATAGCATGTAATGATATAGCACTATTTACTAATTTCCCTCTTTAGTTTTTAGCTAAAAATAGTGTAATTTGACTTAGATAAATATCTATACTACTTTTATAACCTTGGCATAATCATCATGGACTCTTTACCCTATAATACAACTATGATAAATAGCATGTAATTATAGCACATGATTTATTGATTTCCCCCTTTAATTTACCCCTAACATCATTGTAATTCCACTAAGATAATTAGTTAAACTATTTATCTGAGATTATCATAATTATAATAGATTTCATAATAACTAATTAACCTCTAAAAAATAACTCAATTAAATTTGAACCTATTTGCTAATTTCTCCTATTTAAATTGTCCAAGAAACAGGGTATTTCTATTAAATTAATTAGCTAGATTAATTATCTGAGCTTCTACTAATTATCACGGGTTCCTTAACACCTAATTAACCACTGATAAATATATCATAGCATTTAAAATGATTTTACTAATTTCTTCTATTTAAATTTCTCAAAAAATAGAGTATTTATGCTAAAGTAATTAGGTAAATTAATTATTTGAGATTTTCCTAATTATCAAGAGTTTCTTAACAACTAATTAACCACTGATAAATATATTACAACATTTGAAATGAGTTTACTAATTTCCCCTATTTAAATTTCGCAAGAAATAGAGTATTTGTTCTAAAGTAATTAGCTAGATTAATTATCTGAACTTCTCCTAATTATCATGGGTTCCTTAACTTTTAATTAACCACTGATAAATATTTCACAGCATTTGAAATGAATTTACTAATTTCCCCTATTTAAATGTCTCAAAAAATAGAGTACTTTTGCAAAAGTAATTAGCTAAATTAATTTTCTGAGTTGGTCCCATTTATCACGGATCCCTTAACATCTAATTAACCACTGATAAATATATCATAGCATTTAAAATGAGTTTACTAATTTTCGCTATTTAAATTGCTCAAAAAGTAGAGTATTTTTGCTAAAGTAATTAGCTAGATTAATTATCTGAGCTTCTCCTAATTATCATGTCTTCTTTAAAACCTAATTAACCATTGATAAATATCTCACAACATTTGGTATTAGTTTGATTATTTTCCCCTTTAATTTTCTCTAAAACAAAGTGTAATTCTGCCTAATTAATTAGGAAAATTACTCAAAAAATTATAGGATACTTTTTCTAGCTTAATGACTGTCTAATGTAGCTCTGATAATTACCTCAACTTAATCTAAGCTTAATTTATATATTGACCATTAATTCATGGTTAATTTGGCTAATTTCAGCGCTAATATGATAGGATAATTAATTAGCTTAACATTACCAAGCTTAATTACAACAATCAGCAGAGAATAATTAATTAAGAGAGGGTTTATGAGTATACATATGCCTAATCTTTGATTTATTAACAAAATAGCTTAATCTAACCTTGCTAATTAAGAAAGATTAAACTAATTACCTTTTAGGTGAATCAATTAGAGATTAATCTCTAATGATTTCTGCGTAGCGGTCTCTCTAGATGAGAGAGAGTGTGTCAAGGCTCCGAGTCTGTCAAATTATGAAGCAAGGGGTCCTATTTATAGTTTTCTGGCACTCCCAAGCTCTCACAGGTTGTAAAAGGCAGTTGCTTGAAGTTCAAGCAGCCCCCAACAAGTCAAAACATGCCCCCTACTACTAAATGAGTCCCTGGTAGGTCAATGATGACCCTCCCATTACCTGCCAGCTTTTAAAATATTAATTCTGCTATATTTTGACATATTTTTGCTTAATTGGTAAATATCTTGTAAATATCTAGGAGGACTTTAATAAAGTCTATGCTTAAATGATTACTGCAACCCTTCAATTTTACCTATTTTACTCAATTCATAGTGTAAACTTCCAGGGGTCATAACTATGCCAGTTTTTATCGGAATTCAATTCTTAAATTTCTAGCCCGGGGTTTGCTGTGCTTAAGATTCCAAAAATACCAATATTTGCCATGGTCGGACAATTCTACATTGCTTTTTCAATAATCATATCAATTTGATTAAGCTTTATACGACCTTTCAGGTTTCTGAAACTGGAAACCTTACAAATTGGTTGTCCCTGTTGAGGTATCCCTTGCCCTAGTCCCGTCGTAGGTGCTTTTTGCATGTTATTCATCATGCCATTCATCCTTTTGAGCATGTCTTTTATGGCTGAAAGCGGTGCTACAATAGCCGTTCCCACTTGTGTTGGTTTGGTGGATGTTGTTTTCTTGATTTGGTTATCCTTAGGGACATCTTCTTTGTTGAAAATATCACTATTGTCTCCTAAGTCAATAGCATTTAACAAACACTCTTCTAGGGTCGTATGCTTATTGCTATACAGTATAGCATGAAGTTCTTTGTTTAGCAGTCCCTCTAGAAACAATGATACTAGTCTTTCCTCTGTAGGTATCTCTAACTCTGGGCATCTTGCAATGTATTGCTTCATTCAAGTTGCACAATCCCTAACAGACTCACCTTGTTTCTGTTTAAAGCTATAGATTTGAGCTATCGTATTATGTTTGATCCCCGTTTTGGAACAAGCAGCTACAAATCCTTGAGCTAATGTATTTAAGTCCATGATTGACCTTGGTGGAATGTTTTGGAACCATGTCAGTGCTTTTCCTTCTAATGTTCTTCCAAATCCCTCGAATTGAGTATGGAAGTCAAATATGCACTCGACTCTTAGCACTTGCTTAAAGCTTTCTAGGTGGTCATATGGATCCCCAGATCCACTATATTTTCTGATCCATTTATGAAAATCAATTGGTGTGACACGTCTATTTTGTTCAACTCCCGATCTCCTGGCAGTTGGTCATGTTCTGAGTCCTTCAAACCAGCCTGTTGGAAATAGTGACTCATGTAGCCCTGGACTGGCTTTAGTGTCGCCTAGTTTTCTTCGTGATGAGGTGGTTTCTGGTTTCTTAACATTAATCTGAAAAGATCTCTCGCGGAGTTCTTCTTGTGGAATAGTTTCTAGTCCTTGGCCCAATATCCAATCCCTTATGGAGTACCCTTGATATTTGGTATGTTCCACCTCCTTGTTGGAATTAGGGTTGCAGAGAAACACACACAGCTTGGAGAAGACGAAGGAAGCTCAAGGCACACAATAGAGAGTGTGTTACTTAGTGTGCAATGGAAAGATGGATAGCCCTAGAGTGATGGGCGTATATACAATGCACGGGGGAAAAAACCTCCTAAAGAGGGAAAAAATGCCCCGGCGGTCCTAGTGTGTTCACACACATCACTACCACATGTATATGGTAACAAATCCCCCCTGGAGTGATGCGGTGAACGAGAGCTGGCACATGAGTAAAGGGAAGTGCCATGCCGTGAGGACAGGATCAGTCCACAAAGGGGAGTAAGCCCAAAGCTTTGCGGAAAGCTTCAAGCTTCTCACGAGACAATGCCTTTGTGAAAAGATCTGCAAGGTTGTCCTGTGTTGGCACATAAGCCAAGCTAATCTCTCCTTCTGAGAGCCTCTCCCTGACATAGTGGTAATGCACCTCAATGTGCTTTGTGCGAGCATGAAAAACTGGGTTCCTCGCAACTGCCAATGCGCTCTGACTGTCAGTGTAGATAGTGTTGGCAGTGTCCTGTCCAACACCCAAGTCAGCCATAAGGCGTCTGAGCCATACACACTCAACCGTAGCTGTGAAGACTGCCCTGTACTCAGCCTCACAACTCGAAGTGGCCACAGTAGGTTGCTTCTTGCTCAACCATGATATACATGAACTGCCAAGCATGAAACAAAAACCACTTGTGGACACTCGCGTGTCAAAACAACCAGCCCAATCTGAGTCCGAAAAAGCATGTAAGTATGGCGGCAATGATCCCCCCTTGGGATAAAACAAGCCAAGATGTAAAGTGCCACTAAAGTTGGGGAAAATCCTCTTGACAGCCTGCCAATGCTTAGACCCTGGGCTATGCATAAATCTGCTGACCTGCGAGACTGCAAATTGAATATCTGGCCTCGTGTTGCATACATAAATGAGGCAGCCAACAGCAGTTTGGTAAAGAGTGACATCAGCAGGATCGCCAGCATCATGTAGACTCAACTTCAAACCTGTTTCCATGGGAATGGCAATAGGTTTGCAATCCTCAAGTCCAAACTTACATAGCAATGTCTCTATGTAACTTTTCTGACACAAGGCAATACCACCATCACACTGCTTAAACTGTATACCCAAGTAATGATGCAACAGCCCCAAATCTTTCATCTTGAAAGTAGCATTCAAATCAGCCTTAAATTCAGCAATATGTCTCTCATTTGGTCCAGTGATCAGCAAATCATCAACATAAAGAACCACAATGAGAAATACATCATCCTCACGCTTTACATACAATGTGCTTTCTGTTGGACTGTTACGAAAGCCTCGTTTAACCAAATGAGTGTCAGCTTTCTCATACCAAGCACGAGGAGACTGCTTCAACCCATACAAAGCCTTCTTACATTTGCACACTTTGTCCTCTTGTCCTTTTATGACAAAACCGCGAGGCTGCGTTACATAAACTTCCTCAAATATTTCACCATTCAAGAAAGCAGTAACAATGTCTGATTGATGTACATCCCAACCAAAATGAGCCGCCAATGCACATAGAAAACGTACAGTAGTCATACGACAAGTGGGAGCAAAAGTCTCTTCATAATCTATGCCTTTTTGTTGTGCATAACCCTTTGCAACAAGTCGAGCCTTGTGGCGATCGATCTCACCATCCGGCTTGCGTTTCAACTTGTAAACCCACTTCGTACCAATGGCCTTTTTGCCAGGAGGCAAATCACATAAAGTCCATGTGTCATTCTCTATAAGTGCATCATATTCTGATTTCATGGCAGCAATCCAATTTTCTGAATTCTGTGCTTCATCAAAAGACAGAGGCTCCTCAACATCATGTAAACTAGACACAGCCAAAGCATAACAATCTGATGCATAAGATGCATGGCGAGAGCCTGAACGAGTACGACTAGATAAAGGTGCATACAATTTACTGTCACGCAAAGTGTGCACCAGCCATTTTGGCATACCTCTAGCCTGCTCATTTTCAGCCCTTTCCTCATCAAGTACATCATGTACATCTGCATCAGTAATAGGCTGTTCTAAAACATTTTCAGAAACCCCCATAGGCTGTACATTTGCCTCATTGGAACTTACATTCGTATTTCCACCACTGAAAAGAGGCAACAAAGTGTCATAAATGTCCTGTGAACTTACATTACTGTCTCTAGTACATGACAGCAAGGGCTGAACAGAGTCTTCCACAAACACTACATCCCGTGAAACCAGAATACGTTTTGTTTGCGGATGATACAACCTGTAACCTTTGCTTTCAGCACTATAACCAACAAAAATACATTTGACAGCCTTATCATCCAATTTTCTGTGCTGCACTTGTGGCACCAAAGCATATGCCAAACAGCCAAAAACACGCATGTGCTCAATAGAAGGTTTTCTATCATGCCATGCTTCATATGGAGTAATAGACTGCAAAGCTTTCGTAGGACACCTGTTAAGTACATAAGTGGCACACATGATGGCCTCAAGCCAAAAAGAATGCGGCAAAGCTTGACTTTTGACCATACACCGTGCCACTTATGCTCATTTCAGTGAGCTTTCTGGCCTGCGAACGCTCGCCAAAGCTCACTGAAATCGGAGAAAGTGAGCAGGCGTGTGCTGGAGCAGCTGGCGACTAAGCCCGGGAGGACGTGACCTGCTCTGATACCAATTGTTGGAATTAGGGTTGCAGAGAAACACACACAGCTTGGAGAAGACGAAGGAAGCTCAAGGCACACAATAGAGAGTGTGTTACTTAGTGTGCAATGGAAAGATGGATAGCCCTAGAGTGATGGGCGTATATACAATGCACGGGGGAAAAAACCTCCTAAAGAGGGAAAAAATGCCTCGGCGGTCCTAGTGTGTTCACACACATCACTACCACATGTATATGGTAACACTCCTCAAGAGTCATCATAACAAAGTTATTATTATAACAATCCCTAAACAGATAGGTCGGTAGATCTGTTGAACCCTTGTCTTTGATTTTGAAGATATAAATGATCGTCATGGGTGTTAGCTGTCCTGATTTGGCACGAGAAGTCCATAGAGGATCTTTGACGTTCCTATCCTCCCAACAATAGACTCCACGCCTAGGATTATCCGTGCTAAGCCATTTCAAAGACTTCAAATCAACTTGATCGTATCCCTTGAATTCTAAAGTCGGTGGCCCTTCTTTTGCTGCCATATATGGAATTATGGTATTTACTTCTAGCCCCCATTTGTCTATCACGTCAGTGTTTTCAACTTGTAAATACTGAGTCATGTATCTATCCATGTACGTTTTTCCTTGTTTGTTTGCTCTGATTTCCTCCTCAAACTCTATACCATGGTCATCAATGCAAATAGCATACTCTTCATTAGGATCCAGGTAAACCTGAGCTCCATGGCAATTAGTTTTATAAAAAGAGAGTATATGCTTATAGCGCACTGTTGTTCCGGTTTCTGAATGAGTCGAATAGAAAGACATTTCAGATGTTGAATCTGAAAAAGTGTTTGAGACTTCTTCCAAGATAGTGTGCAAGGGATCGCCTTGATTCACACTCTCTTTGGTGGATACTCTACTAGCAGTCTCTCCAATATGCCTTGATTTGCTAGTATACGACCAGATCTAAGGTTCATATAGACTTGTTAAGCCCTGGATAGAGTACTTACCGTCGGATTGACTTGTTGTCAATTTCTTCCACTTGACTTGTCTGCAACTTCTATCAAGCTTTCAATTCCTTGTCGGCAACCTGATTCCTGTATCAATTTTAATCAAGTTAGCTATTCTTCCACAAAGACTGTACACTTCTTGCTAACTATTGCGACTGGTCTTTGTATATCACTTCAAATTGAGCTAAGTGAATCAGCAATTGAGACTTTCAGATTCTACTTTTGCAAAAAGTCAAAGGACTAATCTGCAACCTGGAAACTGAGTGAACAGGTACTAATTTGGATCCGATTGAACCCAAAATTGCCCGGTGGCCTTGTATTATGTTGGTCTAACATTGTACAAGCTCAAAAGTCAAAACTGGTCTCTCTGTGTAGCAATAGTAAATAATTGCAATTATTTACTTTTCTCAGTATTTTACACTTTTTGGCTTGATTTGCCAAGTATGCAACTTGTTAAGGTCTCTGGACAAGTTTTACTAAGTTTGAACAAAATTTGTTCAAGTTATCAACTATTTCGTGTCCGTGCAGACTCGGTTTTCAAGAATTTGGCTTAAGTCTCACTTTTGTGATCCAAATTTCACCAAAATTGGTTTGTGTGGTATACTCAAATGTGCAAGAATATCAAATCTGGTAGCAGATGTAAATAATCACGATTATTTACTCCAGCTATTTTTTTGCAAGTCTTTGCAACAATCTTGACACAGATCTGTTAAGCAGCTTAACTTAAGCTCCCTAGCCAAGTTTCATCAAATTTGGACAATTTTTGTTCAAATGGTTATCAGTTTTGTATCTACAGATTGACTTTGCAATTTTGGCCACAATTTTCAATCCAATGATCCAAATCTTACCAAATTTGATTTGTGGGCTTAATACAACATGCTAAAGCTAGTGGTATGCAAACTTGGTCAAAAAAGTTGAAAAATGGGACAGTAGTAAATAATTACGATTATTTACTTCTGACAAATTTTTGCATCTTTTCTGTCAACTGAGAATGTACACTTGTCTATCACATCAATATAAGCCTATAAGTCAAGTTTCACTTGGTTTGAACAAAAGTTTCCCAATTTTCACTCAAGTTCTCGAAAGTCAATACAGAATTTAGTTTTTTCCAAATTTTTAGTCAATTTGGTGACCCAAATTCTATGGGCCTTTACAAAAGTTGTTTGTACACATGCATAGAGTCTATGGTATCAACCTTGGTCAGTTTTGAGTAGAAAGTAAATAATCACGATTATTTACTTTAAATCGAAAATGAACACTTTTTTGAACTTTTTCCTTGGACAGTCTTTTCATGAGCTATTTTAAGCCTCTGAGTCAAGTCAAAACTTAATTTGGCCTAAAATGTCAAGAAAAAGTAAATAATATGAGTTTTTGCAAACTCTTGAAATTTTGACTTCAATGTGTCCTTGAACTTACCCACTAGTTCATACAACTTTTAAGCATTCTCTCCAATTGGATTGAGTGGTTGGCAGTCTTCTGGTGCTATTTCTAGCCGTGGACCTGGAATTCTGCAACTTCACATAACAACTCACAATTGATTCTTTTGGAGAGGGTGATGTTCTGAAATCCACCTCGGATTTTACTTACCCTACTCCTAGGTTCTACTGCAATGGGGTTGTGGAAAGTGTCCACAAACACTCGTTTTCTTGTTTTTTATGGTTTTTTGAGCCTTGATCTTAAGACTTGTCTTCCATCAATCATTCTCAAAATCTTAATCTAATTCTACAATCCTACAATCCTAAAGGTACTTAGCAAGTACGACTTGCTTCCAAGCTACCTCTACATAGTAAAAGACAACAATCTTAAGCTATGTGATTTTAAAAAGAAAGTTTTGACTCTAGGAGATCCTAGATGAAGTTAATGGATAAGTTCACGAGACGCTCATGTTTTTTCTTAGTTTAGGTCGGTTCGATCCCTGACAGCGGTGCCAAATGTGGGACGGGTGTTTAACCTAACTCTATCTTATTGTTGCAGACATACGAATAAATTGTCAATCCATGGGACGAAGCTGACTCGACTAGTGTATAGAGGCTACAAGAGGTTGTCAATCTCTTGGAAAACAACAAACAACTCGCATCTAACTCAGGCTACACTCAAATGATAGAAATCACCAAAAGCCAATCGCTCATCGACAAACAAATCACATCCGTTATAGCATCAAACGACATCTAAATGTAACGAAACTTCTAGGACATGTTTATAAGACCTAAGCACACATGCTTATGGTCTCAAATCTCACTTTTGATAAAGTGTAAAAATCACGATTATTAATAGTAGTGAGTTTTGACCTAGTCGTTTTTGACTTAGAATGCATCTAAATGCTTAGCAATGATGCCCCAATACCTCACCTATACTTAGTTTTTGATTTTGAAGTGTAAATTCCTACTTATGATGAAATTAGGCCGCGGGTCGTTCGGCGATGCCAAAAGCTACGAAATACCGTGAAATGCTTACGTCAATGCATAGAGCTCTTACCTGCAGTTGTAACACAACAGACACGACTGCAATGTGACAATCGAGGAGGGAGTAGGAAGCGCGAGAAGGAGAGAAGTGAGCGTCGTTAGCTCACGCTGTGTTTCTATTATCCAAAACTTATATAAAACTTACAAAAATTGGCTTTTATACCTTAGCCAACGTTTTTGGTGGTTAAAACTAATCATCTGGGAGCTCTAACTAAAGACAGGTTGATACTCTGGAAGCTTGTAGCCCCAGCTCATCAATTACAAAGTTTATCTGGAAAGTAAGAGTTACAATATTCTCCATTCATCAAAATAATAAATGTTTTTACAATGAGATCTCTGAAAAATGGTATCCGAGTTAGCTTGTTGCTAACAGGTACAAACAATGAAACATTTTCACTAACAACACATAGCCTTGCTATATGCATAAACAACCATCCGTTAATGTTGTTTAGTAGCTATTGGAGTCCCATTGGTCCAACTGTTGTAATGAGCCCATCTTGTAAAGCATATCAAATTCCCATTTTATGTCAAAGATGTCTTATCATTTTGATCCATTCGTCTGGGTTATGTAAAGATTAATTAGTTAGTCAGGACTCAGATTTGTTCCCACTTTGTAATAATGAGTAAGAGAACCCCATGTACATTTTTGAGCTAAGGTGACTAAAGTATAGAAGTCACCTTAGAACCATTTTTGAATAACATTTGAATATTAATCTTGTGTCGTACGAGTCTGTGAGAGAGAGAGAGAGAGAGAGAGAGAGAGAGAGAGAGAGAGAGAGAGAGAGCGAGTGTGTCTTATCCTCTTCGCTACGCGCTTCTCCCTCACCGGATTCACGACGTGACCACACCATCGCGGTAGTCTCTCCGAGAGCTACGCGCCCACGCCACGCATTCACCTTTTCAAGCTGATCGCGATCGATCCGTCCTCGAGCTTGTTTTGCTTGTAAGTAGCACAAACAATGTCTGTTTTCAATAATCAAGTGCTTTATGGAATGAGAAAGAGATTAGCTACACATAGATACTCATAAACTTAAGTTTCGCCCACTTTTGGATTATGACATGTTAGTCTATCGTGACTGTATTCGAGATAACTAGGGTTCAAATCTGGTGAGATTAGACTTATAGGTAAGTATATCCTAGTGAGAGGATGGTGCCTAGTAAGTTTGATGCGATTCCGAGTTCATTGGACGTGTAAAATGTGTTGTGAGCGTTTAGGGATAGAGTGGGTTGCATTCTACCAGGGTTAGTGATTGATGCATCATAAGTGCGTATGTGTAGATTGGTCTCAGCCTGACAAGCTAATGAGATTGCCTACGTGCACCTACGGGTTAGTCGTGTCATCGGATGATAAGTATGTTGTCTGTGTCGTGCTCGTGAGTATGAACAGGGGAGTATTTTTGTCCTAAAACATTGGCGCCGCTGCCGGGGACACAAGACCTTAAGTCGGGAGATCTACGTCACTCGTGTGATGGTTAGCTTACTTTAGTTTTGACTAGAGATTGCTTAAACTTTTAGAACAAGATCCAGGATAGAGTATCCTGAGGTCTAGTGGATAGCCAGGAAGCCTGTGTCTTGCCGAGGGTCTGCGACTAGTTAGATTTAGTTAAGTGGGATAATGTGGAGTTATGGTTTTTGGTTTTGAGTGCTTGTTATACTTGTGAAGAAATAGAGTAGAAAAACGCTGTAAAATCGCAAAAAACAAACAAAAAGAAGAAACAATAAGGTTGTTTGCTTGCCTTGAAATAAAAACCCACCTCATATACCCTGGAAAAGGGTGAAAAGACTCTACATTGAAGTTTATGATCCAACACTTGAGAAAACATAAAAACTGCGAGCAAAACCAACAAAAAAGAAACAGGTGATTGTCATAAGGAAACACTAAGTGAACCTAAAGAGGCCAAGAAGAGATATAACCATTAGCCTAGGGTAAACTGACTGTGTCATGAGGTACGACTGGTGTTCACAAGTTTAAGATGAAGTGTCATCAAATTTGCATCACTTCAAGTGCAATGGAGTTGTGAATTGTCAGAGAAAAGTGAAAATTTGTGAAATGCTTGAGTTTAAGGTCAAAATAAGTCCAAACTTCATAAAACTTGGGGGATAGACTTATATGGGCACAGGGAACAAGACTATGCAAAAACAGACAAAAAACTAAGTCTCCATTGCTCTCTGCCTGGTCTATCGCGATAGACTGATGAAGGTGGTGATTGACTAGCAACAAGCAAAAAACCTTTACACCAGAGGTTTAACACATCAATACAAGGTTACTCACAAAAATTGGGTGAATTTGAACACCATCTTGACCACAAAACTTCAAAACTGGTGTTTAGAGTCTGAATTCAGAGACAAGGGCAAGAAGTCTTTGACCAAATGTCCAAATAGTGCCAAAATTGGTCAATACACTACACAAGGGGAGGCTGAAACAACTGTGGTGAAAACTTGTGAAAAATGCTAAAATTGGAGAAAGTGCCTAGTCTATCGCGATAGACCAAGGAAATTGTGGCTGGGGAACTTTTCTTTCAAATTTTCCCTAGGGAGAGTTTTATCAGGGCCTAAATAGCAGACACACCAAAATTCAAGGCATTTAGAACACTGAAGGTCAATCTGAGGGTCAGATAGAGAATCAAGCTCTGACTGAAATACTAAAATGGGACCAAAACCCAACCCAAGTGTCCAAACTTCATAAAACTTGAGGGATAGGCTATAGAGGGTAACTAGAACTCAAGGGTAAAGTCACAATTTTGAATTGACTTGTGTTGAGCAAATTGTCAGTCTATCGCGATAGACTAAGAAAGTAGTGAATTAGACACTTTTTGCAATTTGTGACTATACTACTAGGACATACTCTCTATATAGATCCCAGCCACCATTTCATATTTGAAATTGGGCCACCAGAAGACTGACTAAGGTAAGAAAGTAGTGAATTAGACACTTTTTGCAATTTGTGACTATACTACTAGGACATACTCTCTATATAGATCCCAGCCATCATTTCATATTTGAAATTGGGCCACCAGAAGACTGACTAAGGGGTTGCTGTATATACTTGAAAGATTTTTGGCAATTCAGGGAAAACCCTTGTGAATAGACTAACCATCCTTGTGTAGATCCCAGAAGGAGATCAACACAAAGCCATACAGGAAGAAGGAGTCTAGGTAAGCTTTAAGTTTGCAACCAAACTTTCATTCTTATGTATTTAAGGTCAGGAGCCTTTGTTAAGTCGTGAGCTAAAAGTGTCAAAAGTCAAATTAGCACCACGTCCACCGAAGAGAGTGTAACTCAGACGAGGCTAGACCCATTAGCACCAATCATTGAAGAGGGTAGTGATACTGACACTTCATCGGAAAAGTCCTTGTTCATGACAGGGAGTCAACAGCCAGGAGGTTTCAACTGTGAAGGACCAATGCCAGGGGGGAGCACCTCCCTACATCCTTTAAACGAAACCCAGTTCACTATAATCTTCTTGGAAGGAACTAACTCGAGGGTGTAAGGTCTCTGACCCCGATCAAAAAGAGCACCCTTGTACCATGAACTGAATATAATGGAATAAGTTACTATTTTTAGCAGTTTTCCAGATTCTGTCAGTGCCATGATGTTTAGAATGTTTTAAAGCTCCGAAATGTGAATTAAAATAATTTTTGTAAAAAAATTCCAAAAATAGTAAGTTTTTGGTCACCCGACCCGTCCAGTTCTGATCGTCTCGAAAAACTGCACCTATATCCCGAATTTCAAAAAAATGCATTTTCGGACCCCGGGGGCTGCTAAATATGGCAGGTACTCGGGCCAGTACGCCTTAGTTAGAGATTGCTATAGCAATTTTCGGCATCAAAATCCGACTCGTATGACCCGTTTTAGCCTAGAACCAATTTTCCTAAAAATTGTCCGGGGAGGTACCGGGGGCCCGGAACTGTGTGGGAACAGGTTCCAGCCCACTCCAGATCAGCTTTAGCAGCTAGGGGGCGCCCTCTTGCTTTGTGGGAGTCCTGGGAGAGTTTCCAAGCCAGTAACTAAGTCTTAGAGTCAGTTAAACTAGCCAACCTGACACTTGGTGAGTAGGCAACTAGATTTGCCAATGCAGTGAACTGAGTGCTCCTCCAGATGCTAATAGCAAGGCTGGTCGATTTTCAGCCTGTAGGAGCCTATTTAAAGGCCTGCACACACACACACACACACACACACACACACACACACACACACACACACACACACACACACATATTCTCACACACACACACAGTGCACACACACACACACACACACACACACACACACACACACACACACACACACACACACACACACACACACACACACACACACACACACACACACACACCTACACACACTCTGGGAAGGTGCTGCCGGAACACACACCTTTCGAAGGAGAAGCAAGGAGGGAGGTGCTGTCGAATTCTCGCCTCAAGAAGCTCGATTAGATCAGAGAATCGAGAGGATTATCAGCCCTTAATCACGGTAACCACGTTTTAATTAATGCTTTCTGCAAATCCTTTTCATTACCATCTAAATTTCTCGTCTATTATGCTTATTCCTAGTCATAATTCTCTATAATCACTCTCTAAATTCTCCTTAACCATATTCTATTATGTAATCATCATCCCATAGCTGAATTATCAGCCATTCATCACTCTTAATTAATGATTAGTACACGATTATTAGAATTTTCTCTCTCTAGGTAGCATAGAAATTAATCGATAAGCTGGGAATTGTGTAGATTGATGAGGATCACTCTTTCTATCACGCATTCATATTGTAGCTGATTTAGATCCATCTTTGTTATGCATTAAGATATAATTAAGGTAAGATTAATCTGTCATTAAGTCTCTAAGAGGTGGTTTTTCTCACACCTATGCATGCGGTGATTCTGCACCCTCTAATTGCTAGGAAAGAGATTAATCGTGCTTAATTCATCTCTCTGGTAATTCCATTAGTGAAATCCTATTATTCTTAATCATGTAAGCCAAGTAATTATCTTTAGAGCCGTTTCCCATAGGATTATGTGTCATCCATAATGATTGCTATATGGAAAAATCTAAACCTCTCATGTAGCAGGCATTGTTTGATGTTGCTAATCTATCATTTGGCTTGTTATGACGCTTACGGACATTAGCTCTTTTCCCCAAGTTAATTACTTAAAGTAGTGAGTTTAAAATGGCCCTGGTTAAGAGGACTCACTTTGGTGGAGCCCACGACCACGAGGCAGGAACGAGCAAGATGAACGGAAAGGGAAAAGCTCCCATGGAGGAACAAATACCGGCCATCTCACGGGCCATCGACGAAGAAATGGAAGAGGTAGGTCACAATTTCATTCAAGCTGTTTAATTTAACATTGCACATGTCTAGTCAGGAATGAAAATATCCCCAAACATGTTGGAGAAATCTGACGGAAACCTCGGCATTGAATTCATTGTACATTAAGTTCTAAAGTAGGAAGGAAATGATTGATGGGTATGCTGGTTGCAATTAGGAAAGAATATCTGCTAGGGAAAATTTAGCTCGACATGTTCATTTTATTTCCAATGTTGAATCAGTCCTGACCCCCCTACTGATCATAGGGGGCAGAGTTCCTCGTTAAAGGGCTCTTGAATCCACGACTTGCTTTCTATGCGGTGGATACCCACGACTTGCTTTCTATGCGGTGGGAACCCACGTCATGCTTTCTATGCGGTGGGAGTGTCCATGACGTGCTTTCTATGCGGTGGACATACCTAGTTGTATGGGCAGCTAGGCGACAACAGGAGGAGTGAACTCTCGCTGGAGGGGGGATGTTGTACCTCCAGAACATTGGAACTTTTATGAATAAGTTTGAGTAGAATTTTGACTAGAATTCTGTCTTGGTGTTGTTTGCAATACTGGTTGAAGGGCTGTCTTAACGAACAATGTGCTTCGGAATTAAAACAAGGAATGTTTATGTTGAACAACCTTTGTGGTAGTAATTAGGTCACACAAGGAAGTGTGAGTGTGGGGGTGGATAGTGGGGGCTTGGCTCAGGTTGCCAATGCCTACGAGATGGGTGGTCCCGATTGGTCGGGAACTCTCTGTCCCCATAATGCTTACTCGATATTAGTAATGCTCATTGCCCCTAGAGCGGGGAATTCTCGAGAGTACGTGCCTCTGAAACATGGGAAAAAAGCCACTCGAAGCTTCTCTCCTCTTGGAAAGTGGGTCTTAGGATCGCTAGATAGTTCAAGTAAGCTTCCCCTGCGAGGTGGAGCTAGATCTCCCTGCTAGTAGGCTCGAACTCGACTCACTTTGTGATGAGAGATCGTCCGCTAGTCGAACCCTGAACCATTTTGTTTGCTTTCGCAATAGATCTAGTGGCCACCGGGTTCACCATCAGATCCGCCATTGGAAACGGCGGGGTGGGGACCTCACAGAGGGGAGCCTTAGTTTATTCTGACTATCGAGGACGCAAGTGTATTTGTATTGAAGAAAGACTGGCTCAGAGACTAGAGATAATTCGAGTCTATGATGAGGGTGACAGATTCCGAGACGAAAAGGGGAATTACTATCTGATAGTGAGTAACCCTGAGGATTACAATAGATATGGGGATAACGTGGCAAAAGGGAAAATGGCTTCAGAAACCCAAGAACCGCCTCCTAACATCGATCAACCTGGAGCGCTTTTTATGTATGATAAGAAAATAACCAGGGTCCCAACCTATAATGAGAATGTAGGGATTTACAAGCATGAAAGCGAGGGAATAGTCTCTTACTTTCGATGCAAGGAACCCTACCCAAATGAATTAAGCAAAGACAAGGTTCTTTACTTATTTTCTTATGAAACTGCTATGGGGAAGGATATTGTTTTTGTTGACAGATACGGGCGAGAATACAAATGTATTCTCCCAGAAGAGGTTGAAAGGGCAACAGTTCCGGGAGCATCGACCTATGGCCCTGACGAAGTACCAAGAGCCACCTACACCCCTAGCAAGTCGACTAATCCCTTTTCAGAAGAGTATGACGCTACCTCACATTCTACCCGACCACCGACGTCCAACTACCAGGACCAACCAGCTACTCAGCCATCATTGCAGGCATGGGTTCGACAGAGTGCTACATTAGAACAAGACCGAACCCGAGAGGGTTATCAAACTGCACGAGGATTAAGGGATCTACAAGAACCACCACTCTATGCACAATATCAAGGAGAGAGTAAGCCAAAGACTCAGGGGTCAACTGAGCTTCGAAGAACACCCCGAGAATGAGTTTGGAGAGATGAACCATCTCTCACGAGAACTGTTAGAAATTATGGATTAAGAGCACCATTGGGAGAGGAACCTGGCCACTACAGAAGACCAGAGGAGGTATATCGGCTAGGACGGGGAGATCCCATGATGAGATTTGTAGACCATCGTAGAATTAGACCTTCTCAAGTGCAAAAATGGGTAAACATGAAATATACGGGAAGCAGGGATCCGAGAGATCATGTAGCAGCCTTTGTGCGTGTAAGTAGAGCTGAAGAGGTGTTAGACTTTCCTACCCAATTTGCAGGATTCGGTTTAACCTTAGAGGATGATGCTGCTACATGGTTTGACTCGGTGGAGCGAAGAGACTTTGAGTCTATGGAGGAAGTGTTTGACGAGTTTATCGAGGAATTCTGACAAAGGGGGATAGCTCATAATACAGTCTTGCAAATCCATAAATTCAAACAGAAAGATGGAGAGTCTGTGCGAAAGGCGGCCCTCCGATTAAAAAGATATGTTAAGTTCTGCCCCGTGGAAGAACTGCCAACTCAGTCCAGACTTATGCTTATATTTATCCAAGGACTAAGGAATGCGGATCTTCAAAAGGATTACATATGAAAAGGAGCACGACGTTGAATGATTTAACCAAGTAAGCTCTATACCTTGTGGACAATTGTGCGGTCTACAAAGAGGGTGAGTTCAAGGATCTTGATGATGATTCTTCCTCGCAACAGAGCGGAAGCAAATCTGCTAAGACAACACTGAAAGGAGAAGTAGCGGTAAGCCAAGAGCAGCTTGTAGAGGAAGTGCTTAAAAAGATTAACTTGTATTTCAAACCACAAGCTAAACAACCAAAATGGTGTGCGATTGAACAAAAATGGACAAACCATGGGACGGAGGAGTGTTATTATAACAAGGGATATGTGAGAGAACGACCATATGCTCCGCAAGCTCAGGCGACATCTCCTCAAATCCCACCGATGCCTAGATATTAGACTGGCAATCTACCAGGACTTGGAGGTGCAGAAAGACCACAACCAGTGTTGGGACAACAACCACCCCTACCAGGATTACGACCAGTCGGCATAAGATACACACCCACAGTAACTGGGTCAGACGAGAAGGCTTTGGTACCTATGCATGCATACTACGACGAGCCCAATGGATATGCGGCGAACTCTGTCTATTATCCACCGGACGAACCCTCGACACCAGAACCATGGAGCATGATAGGAAATACAGGACCACCAACTGCTGCACAGGCAGTGGGGGAAGGACGATATAGCCTGGATGAAAGAACACTATTGTTCATAGCCAACGGAGGCATGAGCGGGCAAAGAATTGCACACCAACAAAGAGGAGCTCCAGGAGCACCTCAACAGCCTAAAGGACCATGCTACAAGTGTGGTGGAGACCATTGGCTGAGGGACTTCCCTCATGACGAAATCATTAGGGTTAACACATATTGCACGGAGTGTGGAATTACTCACTTGATCCCTGATTGCCCTAAAAACCCGAGCAAAGGAGCAAAAACTACCTTGAATATGCTGGGAGCGCTACCTTCCAGTGGAGGATCAGAAAATGAAACTCCGATTCCTATTAAGGTCTTGACGAGAGCCCAAGCAAGGAAAAATGACAATCATCCCAAGAGTAACGATGAAAATCAAGAAGAAATCAAGACTGACAAGTCTAGCGTCAGTCATGATAATCCTTGGAAAGAACGAAGAGCGAAAATGAAAGCTAGACGTGAGCGAAAACAAAAAGATGTAGAAGCTGAGCTAACGATAGGTCGAGAGCAACTTAAACAACAAAGAGAGTCCGACTCTCTAAAATCAACGGAAGGACCAAGAAGTGCAAGCTCAGGAGGGTCGATATTGATAGATAAGATGAATGAACCCTTAGATGCAATCTTGCAAGCATATGAAGCAAGATTGAAGAACAGACAGACTCTAGAGCAAAGATGGATGACATATCCATATCCAGAGATAGAAAAATAGAGACTAGAGATGTGCAAACAGCTGATTGAAACTGCACAAGCTTTACTGGAGCCTCCACCTATGGAAGCAGGAGATAGAGTAATCAAACCACCAAACAATGAAACACCTCACAAAACCGAACAAAGGATACCCGACAAGATAGAAAACATTAAATCCTTGCCGGATGTAGAGGATGCAAAAGACGTACCTAATAGCACTGATGAATCACTGAAAGATTTTCCACCATATTCCCCTATTGTGGAAGAAAATTGGCCTGAAGAGCTATGGGAAACGGTGAGAAAAGCTCAAGAAAGATATGAGACAAAAACAGTCGAGTCAACGCCTTTCTCGGAACTGAACTTGAATAAGCCTCCATGGGATTTAGACGTTAAATCATTTTAAGGGGATAATGGTTCAGTTGCATCCAAAGATAGCAGACCAGAATCACTCAGAACTTTGCCATCATATTTGGGGAACTATGAGGCAAGATCAGAAATTCGAAGAGTACCTTCTCAAAGAATAGGCGGTCAAATCAATTGGACACTAAAATCCTGACAGACTTGTTGACCACTCCGGTCAAATGTACAATCACATTGGCAGAATTGGTAAAAAATTAGGCCAAGCATGTGGACGGAAGTGGGCAAATGTCTTGAAAAATTTGGCATAAGGGCGCCTCTTAAGTTCTTTGAAACCGAGCTTAATGACACAAAACCGAAGAAAGTCAACACTAGACCAGTGCCACTCAACAAGGTAGGAGAGTATTGTGAAGGTGAAGACGGCAACACAACCCTACCAGTTGAGTATAACGGCATAGAGACTAAGGCAATACTTGATAGTGGAGCTGGCATTGCCATTGCGACCAAAATGCTATGGGAAAAATGGGGAAAACCAGCAATAAGAACAACTAGAATGAAATTGCAACTGGCGGATGGGCACATAGAAAGGCCTATAGGATTGCTTGAGGCAATTGTGGTATCTTCGTGTGGCATAGAGTACGAACATACCTTTGCCATAGTAGATTTCGGCAAGAAGAACAACTATGAAATTATCCTTGGTAGGCCGTTCATGAGGCAACTCAAAATGGTGTAGGACTGGGGGTATGATTATTTGTATCTAAGACATGCTGAAACTACTACATGCGTAAACATGAAAAATCATAGCTACCATGATGTCA
Organism: Adiantum capillus-veneris; assembly: GCF_014529385.1. Classification (NCBI taxonomy): domain Eukaryota; kingdom Viridiplantae; phylum Streptophyta; class Polypodiopsida; order Polypodiales; family Pteridaceae; genus Adiantum; species Adiantum capillus-veneris. Next base: position 151,109,077 of record NC_140949.1, on the reverse strand, counting down.
CGAGAACCCCTGTGGAAGAATTTGACTTAGCCACCATTAGTGGATCAGAAGTCCCAGCGTGGCTTTGTAAGAAAAAGGAGATATGGATGTGCGGGGTATCTCAATGTAGTGAATTTGACCACAATGAAAGGACATTAGAGAGGGTCTTGGAAGACGATGCCTAGATAAGAGAAACTTTTCCTGAAGAGAAGCTCGAACCCCTAGAATGGTCTCAAATTTTGGCTACATTAGATGTATGCGTCAATGAAGTCACTCCCACCAAATTTTGTGATGAGAATGGCTACGATATCATACCATACTACATGTTGAGCAAAATTGTGGAGGAGGATGAGAACGATGGAGATACTGAGAATATGAGGACCAATAAAACAGAAACGAAACTTGAGATTAAGATAGTGGGCTATGTGGACATCCCCACTAAAGAAATCAAGCAGGAGGGAGAAGAATTCTATGATTCTTCTGATCAAAGTGAAAACAAGGATAACGCGGATGACAAGAAGTCGGAAAATACGGAGGGAGACGACAATCAAGATCAAGACAATGACATCTTCTACAATTTCCCAAACCAAAGTGAGAGACGCCAAAAAAGATACAAGAGTAAACGACACCATATCAGTCCACCAACCAGGTTGAGACCCATGCCGGAGTTTAAGGGTAAGACACATTTCCTTATGAACATTCATGCTGTTTATTGTGCTAAGGATAAAGTGTCATGAAGATTTCTTAAGGTTGTTGACTCAAGATTTAAATCCAGACTGTTGAAACCCAAGAAAAATGGGAAATTACGAGTGTGTGTAAATCTCAAGAAGGTAAACGCAGCCACGATAAGGGACAACTACCCTCTTCCTATCACTGAACACGTCCTGGAACGAGTGGCAGGCAAGCAAGCCTATAGCTTTTATGGACGGATTCTCTGGTTATAACCAATTGGGGGTCAAACTAGAAGATCAATACAAAACAACATTTGCAACAGAATGGGGCATATATGCGTTTAGGGTAATGCCATTTGGATTGACCAATGCTCCAGCCACATTTCAGAGATTAATGACACACGCTTTTAAAGAATACTTGCAAAAATTCTTGGATATTTACATGGACGACTTGTGTGCCTATTCTCTATTGAGAGAAGACCATATACATCATCTGAGAAAGGTATTCGAAAAATGCAGAACGTATAGGATTTGCCTCAACCCAGAAAAATGTGTATTCATGGTACGACAAGGTAAAATCTTAGGCCACATAGTGTCGGCTAATGGAATTACCACTGATGAAGACAAGGTAAAAGTGATCATAGAATTGCCAAGACCAAACACTGTATGAGAGGTACAATCATTTATGGGACATTGTGGATTCTACCGATGTTTTATCTACATGTACGCTGTAATAGCAAAACCCTTGTATAGTCTAATCACGCTCTTCATTTGGACAAATGAATGTGAGGAGTCATTCCAGAAACTGAAAGATGCACTGGTATCTGCACCAATTCTAAAAGCACCAGATTGGTCAAAGATCTTCCATGTACATGTAGATGCTTCGGCATTTGCAATAGGCTGTATATTAGCACGACCAGATGAGGGTAAGACAGACTTTCCAATCAGTTATGCTAGTAGACAACTCAATAGTGCAGAAAAGAATTATACTACCACTGAAAGAGAAGGATTGGGTATGATATATGCGGTAAAGAAATTTCGGCATTACTTACTCGCGAACAAATTCACTTTCTTTGTGGATCATCAGGCACTCTTGTACTTAGTTGTGCGCTCCTTGCCGCACTGTCGAAGCAAGGGCCTTGCCTAACACTGTGTGCGAGCCATAGACAGCTCCAAGCACACAACTAGATAACTAGTAAGCTCAAAAGAGGGCAATGGTGTGTCACTCATCGCTTTATGCTCCTGCCATGGAGGATTCCTCGCCGCGAAGAAGAAGGAGACGTCGCTACGTCGCGCTCAATCGCTTCACCGCCGTCATGCCGCCGCAATGCTCGATCGCACTCTCTCTCTCTCTCTCTCTCACACACACACACACACATACACACACACACGAGGAGGTGAAGAAGAAGAAGATGGAGATGGAGATGGAGCAAGAGCACTCTTCTATTGCACAAATGAGAGAATGAGTGAATTTTAGGTTTAGTTGGCTTTTATATGAGCTCACCCCATTCACACTTGGGCGCCCATGCTTAGCCAACTAATCCCTTGAATGTCCCGGTTAGAGTGCGCCTCTCATCGGTGATCACTCTTACCCTTTTCCTATTGGTCCGACAAGCCCGGTATCTGACTCTACCAAATACATAATACACGTCCGTCGTAGGTGATGGGGTGTCTGTGAGCTGTGAGGGTTAACATGCCCCCCTTCCTGATGTAGATTCCGTCCTCGGAAGCTATTGAGTTGAAGCCTGTCGTCGAGGTGGAAGAGCATTTGAGATGAATGTCCTTAGCCTTCTTCAGCCACTGCAAAATCAAACAACATTGGCATGATAATTGCATTCTCATAAGTGAGTAAAAAGCATATGCAGTTTTAGGTAGACAAATTGATTGGTAAAAGAATTTCAAACAATTTGTCAGCAATGAACATTAAATTGCAATGTAATCAAATGCATAAACACATGTAAAGGTAAAAAATTAAACAAGTCTGGGGTCGCTAATTTGACAATCGAAAGGCACTAGAGATCGAATATTAATACCATGGGTAAGCTTCTTAATTTTCTGTGGTCAGTTAAGTTGTTTAATCGCGAGAGCCAAGTATTCATGTTCGAGGGCTGACTAGAGGCTATATCTAGAAGACCTTGTAGTTAAGATATTATAAAAGGAATTTCTCATGAAATAATCGCCTGACTGATTACTTTTTCTTTGACCCCCCCAAGTCTTTTCACAGTGATTCAATTTGATGTGTGTGCTTATTTTGTATGCCTTGGGTTTTTTGCTTTTCAAGGAAAAGCGCCCACACTGGGAACCTCTAGGGCTCTAGTACCATAGGCAATACATGTGAGTGAAGTACCAAATCAACCTGAGATTTCTCTTCCAGCTTAAGATTTTACAGTGTGGCACTTTGATTTTTTGTTTGTTCATTTTCAACATTTTAATTTTGTAACTTTGGGGGGTCATATAACACTGATACACCTCCTCAGGCTCATCACACTAGTTAACTCCCTTTATAATACTTAAGCTAAAGGTCAATAGGGTCAAGCCCACTAGAAAGCCCTAGTACATTTCACACAATGCTGCCTAAATCGGATTAAGAACCTAAGTAACCGTTGATTATTAGGAAGGCATTCCCCATGGTATTAAGAGAAGATCTCTAACACCTAACTTGGTCAAACTAGCTTAGTCGGACTGCTTGATTTTGAAACCTAGACAAGTGATTATGACAAAAAATTACATTGAATTAAATGTTTGATACTAAGCAAATGCAGATAATATTAGGCTACCAATCGCAATTAAAGCAGACAATCATAGATGCAAAAAAGATAAGGGGCAATGATAATGGACAAGAAACACCTGTTTGTGTCGATGGTCACGCTTGATTTGAAGAGTGAGTCGAGATAAAGATTCCATGAAGGTCCAAATCCTATCAATAGCAACACGCTCCTGTACACACTAGGAAACAAAAGGAATACCTCCAAGAGGCACATTAGTGGGAAAAGGTACCAACACTTATTGAACACAACAAAAAACATAAGGAACCCTAACCTAATTATTTGCACTCCCCTAGAGAGTCAAGGGAATAGGATATTGTAGAGGTTGGGGGGAAACCCTAAGGCTAAACCCCTATCCTCGTCGTCGAGATAAACAAAGTCATCATCCATGAGACCATATGTGCCATCCGTGTAGTCGTGTAAATTTTCTTCTTCATCATAGGTGCCCATGTTTACTAAGAAGGTCACTAGATGCCTATAGTCATCTTGGTCAAAAGGGTAGGCTTGTGCAATGGGAGAAATGCTCTCTACTAAGTATGGATCAGACGTGGTCAAGAGACGTATCGGCCATTCTAACTCCTCAAAATTTCTCTCACATGCTAGCGTACCTATCAAATCCCATTCACATGCAAGCACTGGAAAGACCATGTGAAATATTTGTGAAAAGTAACGAGGGTACCTCTCACCCAAGGCAGGAGTGGATGACTCTAGCGTACTAGCCATATCTGTACACGCAAATAGATGATGGTTAGAGTGCAAATATTACAAGGGTCGTGTTCTTGTGCATAATTTGTTTTTATGATTTGTGTTATGGCTCTTGCTCTTTTACTTTTTTATCTTGTTTTTGTGAGTATAAGGCTTTATATATACATTCCCTAAGATCGGAGATTAAGAGGTCAGGGAGAAAGGTTGAGAGGGAAGCAAGTGAATGATGGATGTCCATAAACACTCCCCCCTTCCTTGGGTAGATCATACCGTTTGAAATGATTTCGTCACCCTTTGAAACCAATTGTTTTACTTGGTAATAGGTGAGGATTTTTGCCAGTAGTTTTCTATTACCCTAGGTGTCTCGTCAAGTTGCAAGGGTGGTAAGATACTCTCCCAGGATCGAACTTGAAGTGGTTTATCAGGTGATTCTTGAACACTGGGAGGTGTGGATTCTTTTGTAGTAGCATGGAGGTCCACTACTATAGATGGAGGCTGTGTAGAAGCTTTTACCTCTATAGATGTATTACATGAGGAGCTAGAAGCTTCAAGGAACTCCCCCCTTCTTGAGCTAGGTGGAATAAATTGGTTTTGCCTTGGAGCCCAAACTAGCTCTGGACTAGGTGTGTAGCATTCTGTGATCTTTCCCTTCCCACGGTCTGCCATTGGCTTTAGCGTTACACTGTTTGACTCATATGGGTTTGTTGTCGACAGGGAAGGACACATTTTACGTTTAGGTACCCAAATTTGCTCATTTCCATCATAGTAGCCTTGGGCTTCTAATAGTCGTTTTGGAATCCATCGTGATTTGGTCTTGAATCTCCTAGAGCGCGCTCTTGGTTCTCCAGGGAAATTTTTTCTTGAAATGGATGGGAGGGTTGAGGTAGTTGGAAGTAAGGCCTTGGGGACCCATTGATATTTACTCTTAGGTCGTGCAGGTTGAGTACTTGCAATATTGCTGCTTGCTGCAACTACAAGTGTTGAAGTGCTAGGTTAATGGGTAGCCGGCAAAGACGAGTTAACCACCTTGGCTTGTGAATGTTGGCTATCCTTCAACTTTGCTAGAGTTTGCAACGTAGGTGACTTTGCTTGAATGATAGGGGTAAGATTCGGTGGTCGCGTCGTGACACTACCAGTATCCCAATCAATAGTGCATTTGGTTGCCAACATCCACGTGCGTCCCAGGTTTACGTTGCCTTCCATAGCTCCCACGGGCATGACTAGAAACCTCTGCACTATGCTTCCATTGTCATAGACAATAGGGGTCTGAAGGACTCCAAGAATAGCAGTTCTCTTTTTATTAATGCCGTTGACTTGCATCGTACTCGGGGATAGGGTCGGTTTCCCTAATTGACACCAAAATCCATAGGATAACAGATTGTGTTTAGCTCCCGTATCTAATAAGGTATTGTATAGTACTTTCCCATAGGGGCTATTTAGCTAAATTGGGTATCGTAGGGGTGGCTCAAATTCTAATGAGTCGTCATCTGTGTCCTCAAAAAATGCTTGCGTGATTCCCAGATTAGCCTCTCGTTGGCGTCTAAGACGTTGTTGTCGTTCTCGAGCCTCAACTCTTGCTTGGATTTTTTAAAGCTCTGCTTGTTCCTTGGCAGCCTTCTTTTGATGGATGGCTTGCAACTCTTCCTGGCTTAGAGGATCATAATATCTTTTGAATTTACTCCCATTAAGGAATCCAATGGTTTCAACTCCATCTAGAGTCTCCACACGAATGGTACCTTGCGGGGTAATTTCACACACTCGATATGGTCCCTTACAAGCGTATTTCAATTTATTCTTTTCATTACGTACCCCATACATAAGAACTTTATCACCAACCTTGATGTATTTATCCTTTAAATGGCTATCAAACCACTTCTTTCTCCTATCCTTTTCCACTAAAGCATTTCGCACAGCTAATTGCCTTTCTTCATCTAGTCTTTCCAGGATATATAATCGCTTCACTAAGGGGTTACCATCCCAACCTTCTTGAGAAGCTACTCGAAGACTAGGAATGACAAACTCCCATGGCATAACTGCTTCTTGGCCATACACCATTTTAAACAGTGTGCAATTAATAGCAACTTTATATGCAGTACGATAAGCCCATAAAGCTGATGTAAGATTTAGGTCCCAATTAGTGCGATGAGCCTCAACTGTCTTTGTCAAAATGTAGATGAGAGTTTTGTTGGTACTCTCAGCTTGGCCATTTTCTTGGGGATAATAGGGTGTAGACTTGTGGTGAGATATCATGAAGTTTGATGTGAGTTCTTTTATTACTTCATTTATAAAATGAGTTCCATTGTCACTCACAAGTTCAAAGGGGCATCCAAAACGTGTGATAATGTTCTCAAAGAGGAACTTAGCTGTTGTTTTTGCATCCGTCTTTCGTGTTGCTTTTGCTTCAACCCATTTGGTTACATAGTTGGTAGCGACAATGATATATCGTGATTGCGTGTTACGTGCAGCCGGCTAATCGGTCCTACAAAGTCTAAGCCCACTTTCCAAATGGTTGGGTTACCTTGATGGGATGTAGAGGCATCCTATCCCTTCTTTGTGGCTTGTTGAAGCGTTGGCATTCATCGCATCCCTTTGCAAAAAGTGATGCATCCTTAAACAGAGTGGGCCACCAATAGCCTGACTGTAAGATCTTTTGGGCATTCAACTTTCCTGAAAAGTGACCACTAGCTACGCCCATGTGTGCCTCTTGTAGAATATATAAATACTCATTCTCGCGGGCACAGCGTCTAAGAACATCATCTTTTCCTCTCTTATAGAGAGTTCCAGCCAGTAAGAAATAGGGTTTGTATTCCTTGATTAATTTTCGAGCTATATCTTTTCGTAGTTCTTTGGGTCGAAAACCATTAACTAAGAAGTTAACAATCTTTTCACTCCATTTAGGCATTGTCTCAACAATGAACAAAGGAGTATCAGGCAATTCATCATCAACCCCTATAGGAGCTTCGCCATTAGGGATACGAGATAAATGATCCGCCATGACATGTTTCCTCCCAGGCCTCACAACAACGGTGAAGTCAAACTCAAGAAGAATTAACAACCATCGTGTAATTCGACCTGTGGAACACGGCTTGTTTACCAAATATAGCAATGCTTGATGATCAACATAAAACACAAACTTGGTAGCAAGAAGGTAATAGCAAAATTTCTTTACTGCGTAAATCATAGCTAGACCTTCGCGCTCTGTAGTAGTGTAGTTCATCTCGGCATCATTTAATTGGCGACTTGCAAAGCTAACAGGGTAGTCCAATTTCTGTTCTCCTGGTTGAGTTAAAACACACCCAATAGAAAAATTTGATGCATCAATATGCACATGAAAAGGTACATTCCAATCAGGTTTTCGCAGGATTGGAGCACTTGTTAGGGCCTTCTTTAATAAATCATAAGATTGATGACATTCTTCCGTCCAGTGAAACTCGATAAGAAGCTTGTACAATGGACGCGCTATTTCGGTAAAGTTTAAAATAAACCTTCGATAATAACCAACATGGCCCATAAATCTTTGAACTCCTTTATAGTTAGTAGGTGGTGGCAAATCGGCAATGGCTTTAATCTTACTCTCATCTGTGGATATCCCGTTCTTGGACACTATATGCCCTAGAATGACTCCATGCTTAACCCAAAATTGGCATTTGAAAGGGTTCAATGAGATGCGATAAAATCTGCACCTTTCAAATATTTTTCGTAGATATAACAAATGCTTCTCCCAAGAAGAATAAACACAAAGGTCATCTAGGAAAGCTTCACAAAACTCCCTTAGAAATTCTTTAAACGCAGTGTTTATTAATCGTTGGAATGTAGCAGGGGAATTCGTTAAGCCAAAAGCCATAACACGAAATGCAAACACTCCAAACTCTGTGATAAAAGCAGTTTTAGCTTGGTCCTCTAATGCAATTGTGATTTGATTGTAACCAGAGTACCCATCTAAAAAGCTATAAGCTTCCTTGCCCGCAACTCTTTCAAGCACATGCTTTGAATATGGCAAGGGATAATGATCCCTCCTAGTGGCTGCATTAACTTTCTTGAGGTCCACGCACACTCTTAGTTTCCCATTCTTTTTTGGCACAATGACTATTGGAGAAACCCATTCTGAGTGCTCAATAGGGTATATGAATCCACATTTGATAAGTTTTTCAATCTCCTCTTGTACAATTTTGGCGTACTTAGGATTCATTGGATAGGGTCGTTGCTGGACGGGTTTAGCACTGTTGATCATGGGAATTGTATGTTGCACCACAGAAGGTTGAATGCCCTTCATGTCATGATATGTCCAAGCAAAGATATCCTTGTATTCCTTGAGGAGCTCCTTAAGTACAGCCTCTTCAGTTTCGGTAAGGTCTTGAGCAATAAAGACTGGTTTAGACTCCTCACCTGGTTCTACTAATTCTATCTCTTTAACTACCGCTAGACCATCATAGACTCCACTACTTCCATTGGTAGGTATTCGTTGGGCTTTGGCATACACAACCTTTCGCTCCCCCGTGGTATAAGATTTAAAATGTTCAGGAGCTGTATGTAAATCAACAGGCTCTTGTCCTGACGGAGACCTTTCTTTTAGTTCTGCCTCCTTTTGTTGTTGTGCTAACTCTCGGTTTTGACCTCTTCTTATAGTTCGATTCAATTTCGGCTCTGTAACCTCCAATTGAGCGAGGTCAATGGGTCGTGGGCTGAACCACATGACACTCTGGAGATGTTCACCCCAATTGTCTACTAGCTTTCGATGAGCATCACATGCCCCTAGATAGCTAAGCCATTCTGCAGTAGATCTTTCCTTGTTTATCCTAGCTCTCACATTTGCTCGATATCGTCGTCTCTTATGTGACCTTTGTTTCTTGTTAAGGTTTTGATTTTGGTAAATGTTTGAACTTGACTCGCTTGATAGGTCTTCGCTTGTATCTTCTTCACTCTCATATAAATTACCATAGATGGTCGTACTAGACCTTGAGTGTTCAGTTTCTATACTTGGCTCACTCGATGTTTCCTCAGGTTCTGAATCCATTTCTCCCTGAGATTCCGTTTCTGATGTGTATTGGCCTGAAGCCTTTGAGGAATCATCGGTTTCACTCTCAGGTAGGTGTGCCTCTTTCTTATCATCGGATGTTACATGCGCTACACCTAACATGTTTACTAGTGCAATGTGTGGTATCTCTTCCCCATCTGGTGTTACCCAGGTTGTTCCTCTAGCTCCCCATGTATCTATAGTTGCCGCTAGGTGTACCCAATCGACATTGTCTGACTCAGACATTCCGGGTAGGATATCCATATAAGGAGAGTTCTCCCCAATATCCGTGTCTTCGTTACACGTGTAACAATACTGTAATGGAGCTGACTGAATTGTTGTGTCTGATCGATTATCAATGATGAATTTATTTCCTAGAGGATGCGTTCGACCACTTAAAAGATCAACTCGAATGACAGAGTCTTGGAACTGTAAGTAGATGTGGTTTTTGGACCAGTCATGCACCATTTTTGCTTCCCTCATGAATGGACGCCCTAAGATCATCTCAAATGACATAGGATGCTTGGAAAAATCCATAACAATGAAAGTCTGCCTTACCTTGTGTCCCAAGACCTTGATCCTAAGATCCTTAAGCATTCCAATAGGCGTAACAATAGATCCATTAGCCATTTTTACCACTACGCTCGTGGCTTCAAGGTGAGGTCGCCCCATAGACTCCCAACAACTCTTTGTCACCATGCTGACTCCCGCACCACCGTCAAGGACTCCCTTTACAGTTAATCCTTTAGTAGTGATTGACAGAGTAGCATTAGATTCATCACCTTCAAAGTATTGCCCCAACTTGTTAACGGGTACTTCAATTACAGATTCATGTCCCGCTAGGTCAGATGGTGGTGCTAAATGTTTCTCATCATTCATTACCGAGTCAGGTTTGTTCATATGTGCAAACTGTGGTAATCCGGCCTGTAATTCTCCATTGAGGAAGGCCCGAAGAGCTGAGACTAGCTCGGGGTCTTTATATAGTTTGGACATGATGGTGGTTCTAACTTCTGAAGACATGAAATCCATCAATTTGGCAACATTTAATGGCATCTTGTGGGACGTAGGACCCTGACAAGAGAATGGTGAAGATGGAATCTCCACTTCCTCAAGGGGGTCGGGCATTCCCTCACCAAACATTCTCTCTAGTAGGAAAGGTGTGTGTCCACTTTCAGATGTCCTACCCTCACTCTCTTCCCGAATGATACTGGGTATAGCTAACGGCCTGTAGTTCTTGTGAGGTTGAACTTGTGTGGGAAACACTATGTCCGACATCTGAATATGTTTGGGTTCAGGTTCTAATGTTCGTTGAGTTTCTTCCACCAAACCCCTCAGTTGTTGGACTCGTTCAATTTCCATTGTTGGGTTTGGATAGGTTCCAATCTTTCTCTTGCAATGCTCATTTTTCGTCTCTTGTGGCTGATCTTGGGGGTTCGGAACTGGATGGTTTAACTTTGAATACTCTTTTGGTGTTCGTCGTAATTCCCTCTCGTGATCCTCCTCACTGGCTTTTTCCTTTGTAGTAATAGTTTTGGTCTCCGTGGTCTCTATCGAATCTGAGTCATCCTCAGGGTCATTCATATACACGGGATCCTCTCCTGTCCCTATGTTAGTCTTTGAACTAGGTTTTGAGCTAGAAGCATTAAGGGATTTCTTTCTTCGTGTTTTCTTCTTTCTCGCTCGGCCAATGGATGCAGCATCTCTCTCTTCGAGGATGTAATTTTGCTTTTGGAGCATCGACCGTGTGAGTGCATTCACTGGTGCTATGTTTATAGTTGGTGGTGTCCCATCAACAATCTCTATTATGTTCAATGGTGTGATTTTCGGTGCGTTTGGATTGTTAGGACACTGTGCGATCAAATGATCTATGCCACAACGATTACAAGTGAGTATTGGCATTGCCAATGCACTCCCTTGACTTGTTTGCATTAGTGCGGCATTCTTTTGCATTCTAATGGGGCACTCAGCTACTCGATGTGGTCCACCACATTCGTAGTACTGAAGAGGTGGTCTCCGGGCAAAACTATTAATGTTTTGGCCTCTTGCTGCTAGCGCAGTAGCTTGATATACCGGTTTGATTTGTCCCCAATGGTCTTCCATATAGTACATGGGACACTCCTCAAGCATGTCGACTCCATAGGTGATACTAGGGTCTATGTCCCCTTCGCAATCTACATAAGTACTAGATGACACGCAACCTATTTGGTTCATAGGTGTAACTCTTGGATGAGGGGGTTGCGGTCCTAGCACTGGAGGTGGCAACGGTGTGGTTTGGACCACATTTTGGGTTCTAGGGACCATGTGCTGTAATGGCAACTGTTGCTCCATGGGTGGGGTAGGCATCAATGCAGGAACTTGAGGTGAGTTTGCCCAAGCTATAGGCGGTCTATTTTCCATGATGCGTTTAAGCATTAGGCAATCCTTCGCTTGATGGCCATACCTACCACATGCGTTACAAGTCCCGTTAAACTTTACTCTGAAAGTAGGGAATTCACTCGTAGTATGTGGGCCCAAGCAAATTGAGCACCATTGTTTCTCCCTTCTTGGATACATATGAGTGTTTTGTGGAGCACGATTACCCCTAAGGCTTTCTTGGATGGCCTTGGTGAGATCTGCCAAAGTCATCTCAGATATCGTTTGCTCTTTCACGATTGGCTTTATCTTCATTGGCTCATGCCCTGATGCTTGCGAGCTACTTGACTTCGGCTCGGCAGACACTCTTTCTCCTGCAATCATTAAATTATCCTCCAATTGGATTGCATTCATGGTGACTTCTTCCCAAGTAGTGATACCTCTAATGACTAGGCCATTATATATACTTTCATGTCGTAGTCCCCTAATGAATCTATCGAGCAATTGGTTGTTGTTGAATCGCTCGTTTGGATTGCATCGAGAATTCAAATTCTTTAGGCGACTAATGAAGTCTCTCACGGATTCACCTTCTTCTCGTTGGGATTTCTGGAGCTGAGAGGCTACACCCCAAAGTACTCCCTCTCGTATGTATTCTTTTAAGAACAGTCTCCTAAGAGTAGAGTAGATCGTTTTCTCTTCTACTCTTAAGGTTCTATACCAATCTCCAGCCTTTTCGCTTAGGGTCAAACTCAAAGCCTTACACTTATGTAGCTCATTGTGCTCTTCCAAGGAATCGCACACATGTTCAAAGACTTCCATATGCTTTCTAGCATCTCCGTCTCCACTGAATTTCTGTGTGAGTTTAGCTACTTGAACTGCCTTGCTCCTAGGCTCTCTATCAGGTGCACTACGCATGTTTTCCGCAATAGAGCGACCGATAGTTTGAGAAAATGCTGCCAAATCTCCTATTTGAGCAGGTATAATGGGTGTATGTGCTCTTGGAACCACATGTGAGATGGGAGTTGGCCTTGGCCTTGGCATACGCGCAGCTCTTGGGTCCCAAATTTCGTATGGTGGTGTACCAGACGGTGGTCCAAAGTTTACAGGCGTGGCCCTAGGCATAGGGGGTGCCTGATATGGCATGTTATTATTAAATGGCATGGCTCCACTTGTATAAGAGCTTGGATAATTCCATTGTGGATTGTAAGCTCTTGGAATAATCGGAGGTGTAGGAGCTACATGAGGCTGAGGTACGACAGGTGCACATGATTGATACATACATGTAGGTATAGTTGGGGGCACTGTGCTACTAGGCATCGGCGCAGTGTTAACAAATGAACTCCATGGTGTACTTCTTGTCATGCTCACCATTGGGATATGCATGGTAGCCGTAGTGTCATTAAGAGAAAGATGAGCTAGATCTGGGAAGGTAAAGCTGCCACTTGTGGGCTCAGATTGTACTAAGGCTCCTGGCGAAACAACATATGGAGGATCAATGGGGCTCACTGAGGGAGTCTCCATTTGTGACAGGGTTGGTTGGTTGGCCTTTCCCGTATCCAAGAATCTCATTAGGCCTGTTGAAGGCATGTTGATCCCTGTGTTCTGTCTTTCTAACTCGACAATCCTATGGAGGACATCACAAACTTTCTGTTGTTGCTCATCTATGATAGTAGCACCCGATGTGGATTGTAGAACATCTAACCAACCCACATGATAGGTGTGTCCTGTGTACCGATCAGTTAAAGCTTCTGCTTGTAGGTCATACTCCCAATTTTCGTTTAGGAATATCGCATCTAGGCCTGACGTGCTGGAGGTTTCCCTTGAAGTGGAAGCATTATTGCTCCCCATAGCTTGCCCCTCCGTGACTGCTACCTTGGGAGCACTCGGTTGCTCGACTGGCATGATTGTTGTCATAGGAGCCTTTGCTTTCAGGGCTCGACTTTGTTCTAGCCTTCGTAGGTTCTCAATTTCCCTCTCCCTTGTTGCTTGCATATAGCTTTCGATCTCTTGTACTTCGGCAAGACTCCTACCATCGGGTAGTAAAACCTCAGAGGGAGATAGTCCTAAAGGATCAGGAGGTGCAGTGGATGGAACATTCACATGCACACTCTCAAGAAGCATAGGGTCCATTTTAGGCATGAATGATGAATTTACTTCCCCACTCCCTTCATTTATTTCATTAACCGCATGTTCGGAGCGAGTAGCTCTACTAAGGGTCTCTTTTAAGCGGCTAAACACGCTGGACCCGGGCCGTGGGTCCATGGCATGCATGTATTGACTTGAACTATCAGGGTTTGGTGTAGGATACCCCTCCATGACTTCGTAGTCAGAGGAAGAATCACTAGACGCGATATGAGGATCTTGGGTCGCGCTACCTTGAGTCCCGACCGAAGGTCCAGAACCTAGGGTGGAGGAATAATGGGTGCCCGCGTAAATGGAGGCACTACCAATATGCTCGTGCTATAACACTCGTCCAGAGCGTAGGTTCATATGACTTGGATCCCCTAGAAGTGTCATTGAGGGCCCGTGAAGGCTGCTCACCTAGTAATTTTGGGTGTTTTGCAACCCAAGTCTTTTCTTATTTATTTATTTTTTGATTTTTTGGTCCTTTTTTTCTGACCCAGCTATAGAATAGAACGTATGATAGCTCAAAACGAGCGTCTCGGTCAGAGGGACATGCCGTGCTTTACAGCCCTCCATTTGGTCACTTTATGCCCTCGGAATCCCTAAAACCGTCAATTTCTAGTAGGGAACTAGGCCCAAATTAAAAAGTCTAAGGGTGCAAGTGGGAAGAGAAGGGAGGAGAGTGGAGGACTTGCCCCACATGCTCTCATTCCCTCTTGAGGGGGTAGGGTATATATATAAGAGTGAGTCTAGTATATATCATAAGACTGAGGACTGAGGCCTAGCTGGGCCTGGGCCTGGGCCTGGGAAAATGATCCCGGTCCCGATCAAAATTTTAGTGTAGCCCCCCAGTCACTCACGCTTAAATATTTTCGGTTTTTTTAATAATTTTTTTAAATTTTTTTTAATGTATTTTATTTTATTTTATTTTTTTTTTGGCGATGACCGCACGCGGTTTAGGTGACCCTTTCTTGGCCACACACACTGTCACCTACCTAACCTCCCAGTCAATAGCTCACAGACAACTCACTACCTGATCTACTTACTAACAGTGCTGCTAACCACTGACTAATCTGTTAACTGCTTACTGACAGTGAGCTAACTGTCCACCTACTTCCTCTCTCACTACCTTACTTTGCAAAGACTGTGTGCAACCAAACCTTGATAGAAAACTGTGTACAGACTGTGTGCAAACAGAAATTGCTAACTACCTTCCTACTTATTCATTCACTGCAAACAGGCTAACGACTACTAATTGTGCAAAGACTGTGTGCAAACAGAAAACACAACATTATGCAGAAATCACAGAACTTGTAGACAACACAGAAATTAACAACTTACAGAAAAACAACTCATTCCTCTTCCTCTTCCTCTTCTTTCCTACTACAAACAACTCATAGGAGAAGCACAAAGTGCCTCTTGGGCTTAGTGCAGGGCGATTCCCCGGCAGCGGCGCCAAAAATGTGCGCTCCTTGCCACACTGTCGAAGCAAGGGCCTTGCCTAACACTGTGTGCGAGCCATAGACGGCTCCAAGCACACAACTAGCGTAACTAGTAAGCTCAAAAGAGGGCAATGGTGTGTCACTCACCGCTCTATGCTCCTGCCGTGGAGGATTCCTCGCCGCGAAGAAGAAGGAGACGCCGCTACGTCGTGCTCAACCGCTTCACCGCCGTCGTGCTGCCGCAATGCTCGATCGCACTCTCTCTCTCCCTCTCTCTCTCTCACACACACACACACACACACACACACACACACACACACACACACACACGAGGAGGTGAAGAAGAAGAAGATGGAGATGGAGATGGAGCAAGAGCACTCTTCTATTGCACAAATGAGAGAATGAGTGAATTTTAGGTTTAGTTGGATTTTATATGAGCTCACCCCATTCACACTTGGGCGCCCATGCTTAGACAACTAATCCCTTGAATGTCCCAGTTAGAGTGCGCCTCTCATCGGCGATCACTCTTACCCTTTTCCTATTGGTCCGACAAGCCCGGTACCTGACTCTACCAAATACATAATACACGTCCGTCGTAGGTGATGGGGTGTCTGTGAGCCGTGAGGGTTAACATTAGTAAACAAACCTTGTAACACGGGACGAATTGTAAGATGGTTCATTGTGTTATCGAAGTTTGATTTTACGGTAGTAGTTAAGAAAGGAAAAACGCGTCAAAGAGCAGACCACCTTTCTCGACTACTACATGGCGAAAAAGCTACCGGGGTAGATGATGATCTCCCTGACGCATACCTGTTTAATATAGAGATGATACCGAAATGGTCAGAGCAAATTATTCCGTTGCTGACATATGGAATGAATCTTGACGACAAACACACGGTGGAAGACGTTAGACAAGCACGAAATTACACAATGCTTGCGGGAAGAATGTACCATCATGGAAACGATATGATTCTAAGGTTGTGTATAGGCCCAGAGGAGTACGAAGCGTATCTAGAGAAGGCCCACACACAAATAGGGGGATTCCATAGAGGAAATCAAATGATGTATGAACAATTAAGAAGACTTGGAGTGTATTGGCCAGGAATGGCAGGCGATGTAGCTAATTACATCAAGAAATGTGACTTTTGCACATCCAATACCACTGTGGATTATACCACATTATACCAAGTAACAGTAGCACCCGCATGGAGTCAGGCTATTGTGGAATATTTGACTAATAAGGAGCTGCCAGGAGATTGGTCCAAAGCCAGACAAAAGGCTTTAAAAATTGAAGCGAATAGGTATACCCTCATTAGTGACCAATTGTATAAAAGAGGAACTGATGACCAGTTGAGGTTAGTTCCTCATGAAAATGACTACTTTCCATTATTGGAACAAGCTCATGCAGGCATAGCAGGAGGTCATTTTTCCGTAGAGAGAATCGTAAAAATCATTATGGTTGCAGGTATATGGTGGCCGACCATGATTCAAGATGCAGCAGAATTTGTGAAAAGGTGTGATGAATGTCAACGCACTAAGGTACCAATTAAAAGAGACGAAATGCCCTTAAGACCAATGATGAGTGCTCGAGCATTCACTAAATGGGGATTGGACTTTGTTGGTCCTATCACTCCACCAGCGTATCGTTCACAAGCACTATATATCATAGTGGGCCACGGACTACATGACCAAATGGGTAAAAGCAAAAGCAACAACGAAAGCAGACGCTAGAACCACGACACAATTTTTATATGAATATGTGTTTACACGTTATGGCATTCCATTCGAGCTGGTGAGTGATAGAGGGACACACTTTGTAAATGAAGTTATCCAACATCTCTTAAATGAGTTTATGGTAATTCATCGCAAATCTGCACCCTATCATCCACAAGCCAATGGCCAAGCGGAAGCGACCAACAAAATATTGTGCATGGTTCTTACGAAACTGGTTAGTGAAACAAGAACAGATTGGGATCAAACGCTCTATTCGGCATTGTGGGCTTATCGAGTTGCATATAAAACAACACTCAATGCTACACCATTTAATATGGTATATGGGTTAAATGCAATATTGCCTATTGAATTTTTGATCCCCACACTAAGGGTAGCCAAACAATTGGACTGGACGGGACATGAACTTTCAGAACGGTTAGAGGACCTTGAAAAATTAGATGAGTTACGACTCAATGCTGTAGCGGCCATATATGCAAGAAAAAGACAACAGAAAGAATTTTTTGGCAAACATGTCAAGAACAAGGACTTTAAACGGGAGACTATGTCTTGGTATACACCCTTAAACAACATGCCAAAAAGCTAAAGGGGAATGGGGCCTTATTTGATCTAAGAAATATCGTCCAGTGGAGCAGTAAAACTGTCGACACTAGATGGAAAAGAAATGCCGAATTGGATTAGTGGGTGTCGTTTAAAAAAATATCATCTACCTTTAACACCGGAAATGTTGTTTCAACTGCATTATGGAAAAACCTATAGACAGGAACAACAAAGAATTCAGGACCAGGCACAACAAGAAGCAAAGGAACGGATTGCTAAACGAAGGCAGTTTCTCAGGACAATAAACATGGTCACCCCAATGATGACTGACGAACATCCTCTTTCAACATCCCAAACAATTGAAGCGGATATACAAAGCGACGAATTAGAAAAGACCATGACAGACCTTAGGGCTCAGGACGATAGCATCATCGACGACTTGGAAGATACATGGTGTAGTCCTTACATAAAAGCTTATGCAGCCACAAAACAAGTTGAAATCTATGCATTGCTTGACACTGGAGCAAAAATGAGTGTCATCAGCTTTGAGCTCTTTCAAAAACTTGGACCAATGAAGACGATCCCAGAGACACACCGGTTGAAAGTAGCATCGGGTGATGAGGTGACCACGTTGTGGTCTATTATAATACCAATCACAGTGCAGACACACCCGTACACTACAAAATTCCATGTACTGCCACCAAGTAGATTAGCAACGCCGTGTATCTTAGCAGTGTCATGGATGAAAGCTAACCGGGTATTCATTGATTTGGATACTAATGAGGCACTGTTCCGAAAGAAAAACTTTTCAGAACCAATCTTATCAAATAACCAATTCATGTCAAGGAGGAAACAAAAGTCAATACAACCGCAAAGACCTGCCCAACAACAAACAAAGTTTACAAGTCCAGCAACGTCTTATAAAAAATCAGCAACCATGCAGGGAACCAGGCAAGTTTGGGTACGACGTACAGAGATGACCGAGGCACAATTACATCAAAAGCGGAAATACAAAGTTTGGATAAGGCACGATAGCCTAATTCCTATAAAAAAGGAGTCAGAAGAACAGACAAAACACCGAAAGCCAGCAAAACTTCAAAGAAACATAGTCAATCTGTCAAATACGCAATGGACTATATTGGTGTTAGGCCAAGGGCAGGGCCAAGGGCCAGGACGGACATGCGGTCAAGGGGCGCTATATTTAGGGGCTAGGAGTCTATATATGGCACGGTTGGGTGGAGAGTTACATGGTCCAGTCCCCCGCGGTCTAACATTGGTATCAGAGCAAGGTGGAGAGGAGGAAGGAGGGTGGAGCCATGGCGGAGAAAGATGGCATGGTTCTCTTTTCAAGGCATGTACTCTCTCTCTCTATCCCTCTCTCCTGGAATCTCTCTCTTTCACGATTATGGAGGGCTGCTGTCCCAAGCCGGGAAGGAAGAAGGAGATGGGCGTCATGCATGAGGCATGCAAGAGGAGGGCCGTGGAAGCGGTAGCCTGCACAAGCCGGGGACGAGGCACACAGGTGTGCATGAACCCCTGTCAAGTCGAGGCGATGAGGAAGTAGAACCCGTGTGCAGGACCTCTTGAGGCGAGGGGACCGGGTGTGTCGACCGGCTCCAAATCAGCCGAAGTATGGCTTGACAGGAGCGCGTCGGCGAGCAAGGGAGTTTACGTATCTGCAGAAACCTCAAAAACGGACCTCAGCGCGCGCTGGCTCAGCCTTCTTGCTCGCGCAAGGCCGCCATCGCTGCTGCCTGCAGGGAAATTTTTTTTTCGATTTTTTAAAAAAAAACTTTACTTTAAGGTGATCAACTCATCCCCTTGGGAGGGGCAAGGCCCCACGTCCGCTCAGGCATGCAAAGATCCGATTGGGCATGCAAAGGAGCCATGGCTCTGGACGGACATGCGATTCAAGCTCGTGTGCAGGAAATTTACAAGCTACCTCTCGAAACCTCTCCATGTCGGGATTGAAAGCGGAGTCCAAGGCAAGCAGTGCTCGGGAAGCCGGGCGTTTAGTTTGCCATGATGCAAGGTTTCTAACTTCGACATGGATTGGAAATCACATGCAAGGCATCACTAGCGGCGGATGCCGATTGTTTTGAAAGGAATCCGGCCGACTCCCATATTCAAGCAGTACCAAGTCTGGTACAGATTTGGACTCCAGACTCGAGAATTTATGGATCCCACGGGAGAGATCCAACACCATGCACGACAAGGTCTTGGGTTGGCATCTTGGCGAGGCTTCAAGGTGCATCTGTTAACGCTCCAGGTATTTTTGTCTATGTTTCGGCATTACTTTTTGCATTCTTTACAATCATCTACACTTTGTTTGGTTTTGTGAATTCCGACTGGTGCAATAGTTTCCGCCCAAGAGATAGGTAGAATTTATCAAGCAAGGCTTGAATGCTTCTACGGCAACGCTATGGAAGTTCTCACAAGATTCCAAATTGGTTGCGCATTGGGCAAGGCCCTTGGCAGCAAGAAGTAAAGTAGTATTGAGCATGTGTTTGATAACTCTAGTATGCACTAGCATGGATGATCACGCCTATCATTCATAGAGCCAAGTAGGTATGCGCGGCATAATTTTCACGTGTTCTATTTTTTTGCATTACATTACACTTTGCCACGGTCAATTGTTTGTGCATGATCGACAAGGTCGACTCTCTTTGCTATGACATCTGTCCTCGCTGATAACATTTATTGGCAATGAGGCCGGACATAGTTATCTGAGGCATGGCTTCTCCTGAGTACCGTGATAGAGCACTCTCATCATAGGTTACATGTTGCTTCAAATGCACGACCAAGGACCAATTTTTCAGTATCTCAAGGAGATCGGCATGGCCTATTACTAGATTTGTTGTGGGCAGCAAGTTGCTCGCCATGGCTGACTCCTTGTCACTGTTTCTAGAAACTGACAGAGGATGCTTGCCACACAATACTGGTTAATTTCACTTGAAATTGCTCGACAAGGTTGATTCTTTTTGTTATGATATCTGCAGCCACATTCGTTGACTATCAGCACAAACATATTTCTATGAAGCAAGGCTTCACATCAGGCTTCTTGCATTGACACTCCCCATGTTTGGCATATGCTATGAGCATACAACTTGGGAAGGATATGGCAAACTGTCTGCAGGATATTTCATTCCGTACACGTCAACTCCCACTCGTAGAGCAAATACGGGCTATCAACCATCTATGAGACATCAGATATGGCTATGAGTCATCTATCCGACAACCACATATGGCTATGAGCCATCTGTGAGCAAGTTTTCTCCTACAACATCTCGGGACAATTGGTTACAGCAACAACCAGGTTCGCCCAGTTTAAGTTTTCCTTGTTTTTTCCATGTTTACACTTTCCTTGGCAATTACTATCATTGTGCAAAGCAAAGTGCTTTGGCAATTTTACACGAAGTAAGGCTTCTCCCTTGTGCCGCGTTATTTCCCATTGACCTCGAATCATGGGCGTTGGCACACAAGTTTGGGAAACTGGTAGGACCAGCAGTTTGCTCCCATTTTAGGTGTGGTGATATCCCATTATGATGTACCACTACAAATGCAGATTGTGCAAGGCACTTTTGGTTTCTACTCTCACGCTTGAGGCTGTCATATTAGCCAAGGGCTTATGCTTTTTCATGCAAGGCATGCTAAGCAAGTGGCATGGAATCCACCACTTCATAGATTATGCTTCCGCTATCACACTCGCAACTCTGTCAAGGACAGACTAAGTGATGGATTGTTGAAACTGATGGTTGGTTGCTATTACCACCCAACAATACTCAAAGGAACCTCAATCTAGCACTTATTTTCCAGGCAAAGTGCCAAAGCTATGTCGTACTCATACAATCACGACCCCTACACGGTAAGTGGGTCTGAGTGAGTTTTGTGTTTTTCTGTTATCTCTCTTGATGAGACAGTCATACCGAAAACCTGTGGAATGCTTATACGATAAGTTGCAAGTCAGACATACGATGCGTAAGAGCACACAGTTTGGGCACACACTCTAAAAACTTAAGGAAAGTTCCTCAGCCCAGCCTGCTATTCTTCTCTCTCTTTCTCTTTAAGGGAAAAATGAACATCTTCTAAGAAGCTTTTGATACGTGCAACCTGAGCCAAGATGCTCTACCTTTCAGCTAGCACATGGCTAAGATGCTACTCATATTAGT
Organism: Adiantum capillus-veneris; assembly: GCF_014529385.1. Lineage (NCBI taxonomy): Eukaryota > Viridiplantae > Streptophyta > Polypodiopsida > Polypodiales > Pteridaceae > Adiantum > Adiantum capillus-veneris. The sequence goes on along the minus strand of NC_140949.1, from coordinate 151,087,585 downwards.
CTTCAACGGTTCAATGGAGCCTGAGCCAATGTGCTCTAACTCTCAACTAATTTGCATAAGGGCTATGAGCCACACAGGCTAAGAGCCATTGTCAGGCCAAGGGTAAGACCCAATTATTGGCATTCTTTGGGTGATTGTTTTCCAGATCGAACAGATCTACCCAAGGAAGTATACATTGAAGTTAATGCATAAGCAAGCATCTTGTCATTACAGATGTTTAGGGTGTCATTTTTGCACTACATGTTTTTAATGCAACACTCAAGTTGAGTTTTTGATACATCTTCAACTCACAACAGCTGATCTTTACAAGGCAGTATAGATGCAGCAATCAGTTGAGACAACATGGCTGTCCACTAGAGCTAGGCAGTTCACTTGTGTGGATTTCCTTCTCTCTCTATAGCACTACGGAGTGTCTATGGACATATTGTTTTGGGGTACGACCCGACGGGTGGCTGCTACATCAACCCATAGGCATTGAGGATCACAGTTGATCTGCATTGAGGATCACAGTTGATCTGAATTGAGGATCACAGTTTGATCTCTCTCAGTTAGACTTTCAAGGAAAGAATTCCGCAATCTATCACGTGGTAGCGGACAAACCCAACTTTTCAAGTTGATTCCAATCATTATGTACACGGTTAACTATGTTGGTTGCCGTTACCTGCTAGTTGAGCAGTTTCTACAAAGGGTCTTACCAAGGGGTTTGACTACGTAGATTTTAACCAAAGGGGTTGGATTGCGAAGGCAACACCCACAGTTCCCAGTGCAATGCTGTTTGTTTTTCGGGTAGGAGATGTGAACATTACGTTCAAACCTCCAGGTACGCATCTATTAATTTGGTGTTATTCCATTTTTTGTATGCTTTGCTTGTTTTTTTTTTTTCAAGACGTATAAGTACGCTTGAATGTTACAGCGCCATGCCAAGGGCATGTCGGCACAAAGTATTTTGGGCCAAGTGTCCAATCTACCTTTTTGCCTTATGCTGTTACGAACCTACTTGTAGGGTTCGATTTGGCACATGTTGTCACATGGGATACAACATGGTCTAGGAACTCAAGGAGTTTGGTTTAGCCAGTGTGTAGCATGATAATGAGGGTCCCTCTCACTCGCGTCGCAGAGTGTTTGTAGTTACCTCCACACACAAGTACAGCTCGTACTTGATGGATGTCACTTTTTGTGGCATCCTTACTTGAGACATATTCCACATGTGGCGAATATGAGTCTCTGGGACTGACACTGGCGCCCAATTCGAAATGATGTGTCGCGACGAAGTCCCTAGGTGCTGGTCGCATCCGTTCATTAGACCAATTGACGCACACAGTATCAGGAACAATTTCAGTGGCCAAAAATTGTCGGGTACTAAGTACAGACTTGTTGTGATTACAAGTGCTGTGAAACCACCTTAATGGAGGGTCGTTTCTACATATAGCAAAGTATGCTACGTTCATGAGAATGTCTCATGGTTGGTTCCTAGGTGTGACCGGGTTGTCACATTCTATTATGGTCCAACTTTTGCTGCACAGTCTGCTATGTTCATGAGAAGGTCTCATGGTTGGTTCCTAGGTGTGACCGGGTTGTCACATTCTACTATGGTCCAACTTTGTTGCAAGATTTTTACGTAAGTATCGTGGAAAGTCTCGTCATGGAATTGCGGTTTGGATATGTTTGTGTTAAATGCATGCACACTAGGTGTTATGGGCCCTAGTGTTTAACACAAATTTATTTGGAGCGGCATGCAAATCCATGGACTTTATTCTTTCTGCACCCTTTTCCACTGCAAGTGCAATCTCTCTTGCAGATTTTGTATGAGTTTACACCCTGCCATACAAGGTGATGGCTGAGTATGGATGTTAGTGATTGGGCTGGAACCTCCAATCTACCTTCAACCTAGTTGGTTGTCTCCATTCCATATCGAGTATATGGCTGGATACTCAATGGTTGAGTCATAGTTTGTTGTCAGTCATGGGAGACTGTCTGTAAGTGGTTGGGGAAAGTACCTCACTCTTACTGCTGTTATTCATCCCATGCGTAGATTACAAGTATTCTATTTAGTACTAAAGGATATGCTAAGCGCATACGTTAGTAAACCGTGCTAAAGGATCTGATAAGAGCATACGTTAGCACAATGCATTCTGAATAGGTGATTCTCTCCTTATTCTAGAATTTTCTTAGGTTAGGTTTTCAACTTTGAACACCTGTTGTGGTGGGGTTGGATACCGATAGTTTCATAAGTCAAGGACTTAGTAGGTGTGCTGACAGAGTATGTTGGCATGTAACCTTTGTTAGGGGTGAACATGTGGTTCTGTGTGTTCCAAAATAGTCTGACATGAGGACACTCCCTATTCTATCTTTCAGTACCTATGAGCTTTTCAAGATACTCACATGAGTTATCATGAGTTACCATTTAGATACGGGTGGTTGCAAAAGGACAACAATGTTGAAAATCAAGATGTTGCTCTTGGTTTCATTGAACCTCCTCACTGCACCAGGTATTGGTCATATGGACAATTGGACTGTGTAGAGGATGCCAATAAGGAAAACATCAGTGTTCTTACGAAGATACTACCACTTGTGTTTTCGAGGACGAAAACGCTTCTCTAAGGGGGGAGTAATGTCAGGCCAAGGGCCAAGACGGACATGCGGTCAAGGGGCTCTATATTTAGGGGCTAGGAGTCTATAGATGGCATGGTTGGGTGGAGAGTTGCATGGTCCAGTCCCCCGCGGTCTAACAATTGGTATGGCGGCCAAAATTGCCAATTCAAAACAAGCCAACAACACAAGAAGGGCGGCCAAAGATGACAAACGAGCAGTTATCTACAACTGTCAAGGTCATGCAACATCATGCAAACAGCACGAGGAAACAAACAGAATCAACAAAAAAAACTACAAGGATGTCTAAGACCCAAGTCATCAAGGCAGAAAGAAAGAATGTTCCACAAGATACGACAATATCGACTTCAAAGGAACCACATACGCCAATTCAAAACCAGTCGAAAACAATCAAACAAAGAGCGGCAGATCTACAACTACTCCTTGCAAAGAAAATCTGCCAGCCAACTCAAGCTACCACAGGAAGCCTCAATGACAATGCCAATAAGCGAATCGCTTATACCTTCCTCCTGCACCGCATAAATTCTTTCTACATGCATTGACTGCACATGCATATAGGGCTATATTACAAGGCCTGCATTAGCACGAGTTCAAACCCATGCACAACACATACCCTTGACGATACACTGTCGTCCGGGAGGACTCCAACTAGGAGGGGGGGAGGCATTCCATATACGGACTCATGTCATATATTAGAGGGCAATGTTTGTGAGCAATTTTTCAACCATTTTATCGTTTTATTGTGTGATTTTTGGAAAAAGAATATGCCCTCGTAATTAATCAGAATTGGGGACCAAATCATCATTCATGAGCCCCTAGGGATGTGTATAGACTATAAAGAGAGTCAAATCTGGCCAGAAAATGTCAAAAAAAAGAGCAAAAAATAGGCCAAGGATGACGATAATGAGCGAGTTTGTACATAGACGAGAGAAAAGTGAGCTACAAAGTTTTTTGCTTTTCATTGGTATTTTTCTAGGTTAGAATTTCTATTTTCGGGTTATTTTGGGATTTATCTGCTTTATTTTAGCCATTTTCTAGCAAAAATTATAGAAAAAAATCTGTAATCTAGATGGAAACACAAAAGAAGAGACGCCTGATCAGAGCAAGGTAAAGAAGACACAGAAAAAATAGGGACTGCAAAGGTGACAGGGCAAAATGACCACCGTCATGAAGGGACCTCCAACAGGAGAAATCTACAAAACTGGTAAAACTGGAGCATCCGAAGTCCAAATCAAGAAATTTGCGAGTATAAACTGCATCTCGCAAAAAGTTATAACCACAGGTAAAAGATTGGAAAATTTGGTGTCGGAGTCTCGATTACATATAGAGAGGCTAGGCTAGAAATCCCTCATTTGAGTCATTTTTCATAGTGAGAGAGAGAGAGAGAGAGCTCCCTACAGCAGTTGAGACTTCCAGGAGCTCATCCATCGCGCACGGTCACCAGATCGACATCAGATATGAGAGGTATGCTCGTCAACACTGACTCTAAGTGTTGTTTACTTCAGTTAGTCGCAAAACCTCGCCGGCATCACAATCACAACCTGTGCACACATACGGTAGACCGGTTGTTAGGGAGACCTAGAGGTCACCAAATGGAACCAAAATTGAAAGGCACAATGCCTATAGCTTAGGGATCGAGCCTATGACCTCGGAAAGCGTGAAGGAAGCCGCTCAGAAAACCCTAATTTCACAGGACCTGCAAAAGGGCAACTAAACCAAGGTGATCGGAAATGAGCCAAAATTCATAGACAGCAAGCCAATAACCTCGACAAACCGACTGAAGGGTTAGACTATGAAAAAGGTCGTCAAAACGGAGCCTAAAGTCCCTATCTGACGAAAACGGCACATAGCGTCACGATACTCTAAAGGGCCGACCAAGTGACAAAATGACACCATATTCAACAAGGTACATCCAAAAGAGGTCAACTACGAGGTGGAATGTGTCCACTCGGGAAAAAAGCTCTTCCACTAGGGCAAATGCCGGCAACAGACTAGAAGGATGTCCAAATGGTCGTTTTTGGTGTTGTAAACACCAAAACAACAACTGGCTGCTTGGATGGAAGGTCAAAAGGAAATAAAAGACAGTTGGAATCATATAACGACCAAAAGGAACCGCAACCATCACCTAAGTGGTCTACTTCGACTCTAGGACCAGCTAAGTGCTGCAAACAGGGAGTACACTCTGCTAAATTGATTAAAACTTGATGTGCGTGTCTAGGAGGGCCTATTAAAACCATGGTGGTCAACTAACATTTAAAAAAAAAAAAAAAGGTAAAAATGACCAAGTGCTAGTCTATCGCGATAGACTTGAATTTACACTTCGACAAGTGAAATTTTGACTTTAGCTTCATGAGGGGTGCTAACAAGGATTATTAACCACCAATATCAAGTCAAAGTGCAAGAAGGATCTTTTCTGGCCAAAAACTTAGTCTATCGCGATAGACTTGCTACACCAATTATTGGGGGAAAGACTTTTCAAAATTTTTACAAGCTAGACTTGGGGAAGCACATGAAGGCAATACACCAAATTTGGTGACAAGATGGACTCATATGGCAAGCTCAAAAAGACATGCAGACAACTCAGAGTCAGAATAGGACATCTCAAGGGCAGACAGGTAAAATTCTCCTGTGAGGGGTCAAAAAACCTTGCATCAACTGGGAGAAGGCAGACAGATGGTCACAGAGCCAAAAAATGACAAATTGGCACTAAGTACCAGTCTATCGCAATAGACTAAGTAGAGGGATACTGGACCATCTTATCAAAAATTTGAATTATCAGTTGTCTTCAACATGATGCAAGAGGACCACCCAGTAAGTTTGAGCCCAAAACAACACAATATGAAGGAGATAGACCAACATCTCCTTGGCAGGAATCTGGAAAAGTGGGAGTTGATCTAAAAAGGGGTCACGTGACATTCATTTGAGGTGAAAATGAGATCAGATCATGTGCAAGGTATGGGAAACCAATTGGTGGAGGCACAATGGCAAAATAGGACCTTGGTCAAAAAAAGGTTAGTCTATCGCGATAGACTGAGCAAAAGCTGCAAATGAACAGATTTTGAGCCTGGGCTTATAGAGTGACCTTACATGCCTTGTGAGCATACACCACACGAAATTTCAAGGCATTTGGACTTGTTCTCCTTCACCAACAACATTAATTTGAAGCCGCCAAAGTCGCACAATGGAAGAGCTTGTCTATCTGCTAACATTTTACCTTAACTAATCTTGGTACTAAGAAGGCTCATCTAGATGCATGATTAAGTGGTAATCAATTTAGAAGAGTAGTACTATGCTTGTGCATTAACGGTTAATTGTGAATACAGGATCTATGGAGGCTTCTCCAGGAAAAAGAAAAGGCAAGAACTTGACAACGGAAGGTGCAGTACCCTATGCACTTCTACCCAATTCCCTAAAGCCAGCAGCCAGCTGGATGCCTGCAGACGTGCAACAGGCAGCAGTCTTTCAGATCTATCAAGGTTCATATGTGGATGACAAAAGGAACTTAGTGGATACAATGACGATTCCCAAGGAGGCAGAGAATTACTTGAAAAGATCACCGCAAAGGTCATGGCTCAAAAAAGTTGTCTTGTGGAACTTTGTATCACTACCAGCAGTAGGGATAGATTTCAAGAGGGTACAACATCTAATAGAGACTATCCAAGAAGATGGAACTTGCAGAGTGGCAGGCATGGATAACGAAGTGATGGAGATCCAGATCACCAAAGAGATCATCAAAGAGGCATTGAAATTGTCAAATCAAGGAGCCAACATGAGAGAAAGAAGGAAAAACCTCACAGTCTACTTGCAAAAGTCCAAACTACCTTCTTTCGAACTCATAGCAAACCCGGAAGTAAGAGAACTGACACAGATCTACAGTCAGTGTTTGTTGAGCTACAACAAAAGACCACCAAGATACACTACACCACACGGGAGCATCTCAAGCACACTGACATGGGCTATGGGAATGACCCATGAGTTCTATATAGATCATGCGTCATATCTGTTTGAAGAAATGACAAAGCTAAGGCAGGACAAACCAAATTACATTGCAGGAGGAGAAGTCCTAACCAGAGTAATATACCATGCCATAGGCGTGGCAGATCAGTTGCCACCTGCCCCTCATCAGAAGGACTGGCTGGTATTAAGGGAGAATATCGAAGACAGATCACAAACGAAAGTACCGGCCTCTATTAACACCATTGGAGGACGCAAGCTAGAAAGAGTAACAAGAAGTACACAAGAAAAGATGGAAGAAGAGAGAAGAACCCAAGAGAAAGATGCCCGACAAAAGAAGCAAAAAACGTCGCTAACAACACCACCGGTAGTCCACCCAGAAGAAGAAGTGGCTGCACTGAAAAGGGAGCTGGAGTTGCAAAGAAAACAATGTTTAATGATTGCTGAAAGTGCGCTTAGAGCAGAAGATCAACTACAAAGACAAATTTCAGACTTACAAAGTGAACAACAACAAGGACTAGCTCCTGACAGTGAAATGGAAAGCATTGTTTCCAAATCACTCAGGGAAGAAAATGAAAACTTGCACATCAGGTTAAAACAGTTAGAGGAGTTTGCCGCTCAAAAAGAAATGGAATTTCAAGCTCTACAAATCAATAGTAGAACAATGGCCGCACAAATCGCAAGTCTACAAACTGCAGGGCAACACCAAGGACAGGTACGAGTGCACCTGGAGCAAGCAACCACGAATTTGGCTGGACTCGCCAAAGTATATGGGGGTCAAGATGAGTACAAGGAAGATTCAGATGAACAGGATGCCCCAGATACACAAACTGATCAAACTGGCTCCAAAGACCAAGAAACAGAAGAAGATTCAGTCACGAGATTGGAAGAGCAGAGGCTGGCCGAGCAGATGGAGAAACAATCAGAAATGATATGGTACAAGGCGATGCAACTAGAAAAGGAGTTGCTACAAGGGCTCTCCAGATCAGGGAAAACAGCAGCAGAGCTACGGAGTGAATGGAATGCCCCTATGTTACCCTATGCTCTGCTGAAATACGAAACTCTAACACATCAAAGGCAGCTCGAAAATGAAGCACAAGTGCCAGTGTTTGAAGGAGAAGCACAGGATCGGGAATAGCAAAATAGAATAGTAAACAGCCAGCCAAAGTGGAGGCGTCAATGGCTCTTGGATCATCCTAATAACCTGATCCACTTAGTCAACGCATCGCTCGAGCTGAGGAATGACAGAACTTTTTGCCCAACTCCACGGACATACACCTACAGCCAACATAAAGCACTACAGAGCGGAAATCCGACATGGCTAAATTATCCAGTATTGCCAGGGCCAGCAGAGGGAGAGAGAATATGCGGTTCTTACATGGTGAAAACCCTTCAGGGCGCCATCGCAGAATTCGGAGGCTCTCCCGACCTATCCTGCAAGATGCTATGTAAAATAGCTCGAACATTTTTGGCCTGTCTCACAGTCTTCTCAGAAAGCTGGACATCAGAGTATATGAATACTGAAAGAAGCATCTCAGAGTTGTCATACGATCTAAGTGGGCCACCGACAGAACCAGTATTGTATGCCTACTTCAAACGGCTAATGTTTCTGCCAAGCTACCATCTCCAAAACTTTGAAGAAGCATTTTACACAGGCTTCTTCATGTACAAGTCAAAATTTTTTGGCCCATTCATGGCAAGCGAGTCTATGTGATATGATGTATTTCTACATCAAATCAACCAAGAAAGACGACAACGACAATGAAGACAAAGACAATCATGTCGTGGTAGACATGAATTAGGAGGGGGGGGAGTGTTGGAGCCCCATTGGTCCAGCTGTTGTAATGAGCCCATCTTGTAAAGCATATCAAATTCCCATTTTATGTCAAAGACGTCTTATCATTTTGATCCATTCGTCTGGGTTATGTAAAGATTAATCAGTTAGTCAGGACTCAGATTTGTTCCCACTTTGTAATAATGAGTAAGAGAACCCCATGTACATTTTTGAGCTAAGGTGACTAAAGTATAAAAGTCACCTTAGAACCATTTTTGAATAACATTTGAATATTAATCCTGTGTCGTACAAGTCTGAGAGAGAGAGAGAGAGAGAGAGAGAGAGAGAGAGAGAGAGAGAGAGAGAGAGAGAGAGAGAGAGAGAGAGAGAGAGAGAGAGAGAGAGAGAGTGAGCGTGTCTTATCCTCTTCGCTACGCGCTTATCCCTCACCGGATTCACGACGTGACCACACCATCACGGTAGTCTCTTCGAGAGCTACGCGCCCACGCCACACATTCACCTTTTCAAGCTGATCGCGATCGATCCGTCCTCGAGCTTGTTTTGCTTGTAAGTAGCACAAACAGTGTCTGTTTTCAATAATCAAGTGGTTTATGGAATGAGAAAGAGATTAGCTACACATAGATACTCATAAACTTAAGTTTCGCCCACTTTTGGATTATGACCTGTTAGTCTATCGCGATTGTATTCGAGATAACTAGGGTTCAAATCTGGTGAGATTAGACTTATAGGTAAGTATATCCTAGTGAGAGAATGGTGCCTAGTAAGTTTGATGCGATTACGAGTTCATTGGACGTGTAAACTGTGTTGTGAGCATTTAGGGATAGAGTGGATTGCATTCTACCAGGGTTAGTGATTGATGCATCATAAAAGTGCGTATGTGTAGATTGGTCTCAGCGTGACAAGCTAATGAGATTGCCTACGTGCACCTACGGGTTAGTCGTATCATCGGATGATAAGTATGTTGTTTGTGTCGTGCTCGTGAGTATGAACAGGGGAGTAGTTTTGCCCTAAAACAGTAGCACTTGTTAACTTAACAACTTGTTCTAAGTATCCGACAATTTTTGGCCACTGAAATTGTTCCTGATACTATGTGCTCAAAATGGTATATAAAACGGATCTGACCACCACCGAGGGACTTTGTCGCGACACATAATTGATATAACGGGTGCCAATGTCAGTCCCAGAGACTCATATTCTCCACATGTGGAATATTTCTCATATAAAGATGTTTGTAAAAAGAACGTATAAGGATGTCTATAAGAAGAACGTCCTTCAAGTACGAGATGTACCTGTGTGTGGAGGTAGCTGTAAACACTCTGCGACATGAATGAGAGGGACTCTTATTAACTTTGCTCCACATTGGCTAAATTGAACTCCTTGAGTTCCTAGACCATGTTTTATCCCATGTGATAACATATGCCAAAGAAAACCCTACATATAGGTCCATAATTGCATAATGCAGAAATGTATTGGGGACACTATGTCCCAAAATTCTTTGCTCTTACATGACCTGTCATGTCTCAGGAGGTAAATCGATGAAAGCATTCAAGCTTGTTTATCCAACTTGAAAAAGACAAGCAAAGCATATTCAAAAGGAGAATAAAACCAAATCAAATGCATACCTGGAGGGTGAACATAACGTGCACTTACCCGTAGTCATGTGCACTTTGAAAACCTGAAAGAAATAACTGGAAAAACCATGGGTGTTGTCTTTGGAATCCAAACCCCTTGGTTAGCTTCTGCAATGTCAAACCGGTTGGTTAGACTTTGCATGAAAATTGTGCAATCTAGTAGCCAACGGTGATCGACACATTAGAAATGTTAGGAAATAAGACGTAGCTAAATAGATATTTGAGTAGATTACTTAATGGAGAGAGATAGATTTCACACACAAAAGATTAGAGAGAGAGAGAGAGAGAGAGAGAGAGAGAGAGAGAGAGAGAGAGAGAGAGAGAGAGTACACACGATATACGTGGTTCACCCAATGTGGGCTACGTCCACGGGAAAGCAGCCACTCAATGGCTTTAGTACTTCAAAACAAGAAGTAGTTTACAAAGGGATTGTACCCTTAATCGAGCTCCCGCCTTGCTTCACTCTCACCGCCTCACACTCACCTTGTTGCATCAACTTCACACTATGAATGTGTGTAGAAATGGCCTCCTTTTATAGGCCAAAAGGGCTGCCCTCTCTCATGAGAGGCAGCCATGTGTAGCCGCCCTTGTGTAGATAAGTCCAAATCGGACCCTTCAATCCGCCCATGTGTGGCCGCCCTTGAGAAGACAAGTCCGCTTTTGAATTCGGCCACCGGCCACCGGCCATTGACTTTCGACCACCGGCCACCAGCCATTGACTACCGGCCACTGGCCAACCGACCGGTTGTTTTCCGACCACTTTTCGGCCGCCGTCCGGCCATAATATTCCGGCAAAAAGGAATATTCCGGCTAGGGAAAAAAATATCGAGGGCTTCTATCCCCGAGGCCCCTAAAGTTGCCCCTGATTTTTGGCCGTGAAAATTTTGGTTTCCGGCGAGTGATTTTCCTTCATGCACGATGGCTTCTCCTCATAATGGGGGCCTTACAAATGTGCGCTTTTACCACAGAAAATTACAAGGGTAAATCAGAATCCATACTTAACAAGAAATAGTGATTGAAGTCAACTTTGAAAGTTGTTGTCCACCGCCCCTTGGCAGCTTGTGGATTTCTTTCCTTGAAAGTGCAAGTGTGAAGGTTCCAAGAATTGACCATTAACACTTAGTAAGTGATTTAGGAATCACGGGCTGGGTCTTACCCCAAAGCTTTGCTCGTATAGACACTCTCAGTGCTATAGACAAAATAGGAGATCCGCTCAAGTTGGAATCGTATTCACAACTGGACCTCTTTCTAGACCTGAAAGTCCATAATCTTGGGTTGTTATGAACATACGTGCTGTTTGTAATGCTTGCTTCATCTATACATCTTGGTAGAGATAAGCCTTTACGAGTTTAAGACTTTCAAAAACTCAACTTGATCTGCACACTTAAAGCATGTAGTGCTAAAATAACACCCCCAAAATTAGTAATGGCAAGACTCTTGCTTGTCCATTAGAATCGATGGGTACTCAATTGGATAGAAATTTTCAATCTTGAAAGCAATCACCGATGAATTACAAATAGCTGGCTCTTAGTCATTCCAAAATAGATGTCTCTTAGCCTTCCAAAAATAGATGGCTCTTAGTCCTTCTTGATACCATATCGACATGGCTCTTAGCCTTCCGAAAATAGATTGCTCTTAGTCCTTCCTGATACCATATCGACATATAAACATTTTAGTAAAATCATGCCTAATGTCACTTTTCCTACAGAGAATTAGGAGAGAGAGAGAGAGAGAGAGAGAGAGAGAGAGAGAGAGAGAGAGAGAGAGAGAGAGAGAGAGAGAGAGAGAGAGAGAGAGAATGTTGGATTGGGAAAATCCCTTATTCTACTGTGTTGTATGCCCCCTGCATATGCCTCTGTGGAGACAATGGTTGTGTCATAGCTTATCCTATAAGCGTACAACAATGCGCTTTATCTTAGTGCATTTGAGGATGTAGAAGTCTGTGCTTGGCTCCTGTGCATTCACTACAAAGTCACATTAGATATCATAATTTTGTGAATGGAAAAGGTCAGGTATCATGTGGTACGAGATATTTTGGCTAGGAAACGGATTGAGTTAATCAAAGTTCACACGGATGAAAACCCAACGGATAATCTAACGAAGAGCTTAGCCTCATAGTGATTCGCACATTGCATAGAGATGATAGGCGTAGGGTGAAGCTATGGTCATGCTTCACATTTTTTGTACAATTGTACATAATAGCCCCTACATTCTTTAGCCACTTGGGCCACATTGGCCTTCAAGTGGGAGATTGTTAAGTGTCAGGCACCGTGGTTGGGTTGTGACCGAGTGCCCACCCACTTACTCTATTCATGGTTATACTGAGAATAAGGAGGTTAGAGCTATTGCTCTCAATTGATCCACCAAGAATGTGTATCTGCTCCTTCTCCTTCCCCCTTCTCTCCTTCCCTCTCTTGCATTCTCTGTAGCATCTCCCACAATACTCTTGCTCATAGACAAATGTGATGCAAAAGAAAGTCAACCTTGTCGATCATTCACAAAAAATTGACCTTGTCTAATTATAGATCTTATGGAGAAGCAGAACAATACTTGCAAGTTATGCATCTCATAACTGCCTGGCTTGATGGCTGTTATCCTTGATCATTCACATACGTCCATTGCATACCATAGCTAATGAGTGAGTCATACCCACTCGCCTTATTATCGTAAAACACGAATGAATTGCAAGCAAGAAAAGAACTTGTGAGGCCTCGCCTTTGCATTAGCATCCGCTCCAAACTAATCATTTGCCCTCATTAAGCATGCAACTTGACTTGCCGTGTTGTTGACCTCTTGCATGTTGCATGACCATGCATGCCAAGCTTTTTGTAGCCTTGCATCACTCGAAGGATTGCCCAAGTTGATCTTAGTAGTTGGTTGCGCTCAAAATCTTCTTTCGAAAGCTCTCAAGCAAGCCAATCGTGATGCATAACGTGCAGTTTACAATTTGCCTTTAATGATGAGTGCAAAGAGATTGCTGACGTCCATGGAAAAACTAACTTGAACAACTAGCTGCAAAGAGATTGGGGTGAACCCCTCCTTGTAATGTCTAAAGGGTTAGCCAAATGTGAAGGCCAACCCCAAAAAAAAACTTCAAAATTTTTCTCTATCGCAACTATAAGTGCTTGCACGATGCCAAAACAAGAGAGATAGAGAGTTGCGTGGCTTGCACCGCTTTGATGCTGTGAAGATTGTTGCTCAGCAGGTCCTAGTGACCCTTGTGAGCCTAATTTTGACCGATTTTTCTCTACTCAAGTTTTGTCCTTCCCCTGCTCCAAGGGCACCTACCCACGGTCTGGTGCTTGGCAACATGGGATCGATTCCTGTTGGTACAATTCACCATAGATGTGGATCCTGAGAGAGAGAGAGAGAGAGAGAGAGAGAGAGAGAGAGAGAGAGAGAGAGAGAGAGAGAGAGAGAGTTTGAGCCATTACCAGGCCTTTCCATGAGCTCTTTATTTCCTCTTTCTACTCGACTTCCTTCATCCTTAAGGCAAACAAGAACTTGCCGTAAAGCTTGAGATTGAGAGAGAAAGAGAACACCATGATTTGAGAGGAAGATCGTCCATGCTTCCCTTGTCCATGCTTCCACGCTTCTCCTTCACATCTCTCGTGGCTTGCCCTCCATGATGAACTATATATATATATATATATATATATATATATATATATATATATATATATATATATATATATATATATATATATATATAGAGAGAGAGAGAGAGAGAGAGAGAGAGAGAGAGAGAGAGAGAGAGAGAGAGAGAGAGAGAGAGAGAGAGCCATGCAAGACCCTTCATGTCTACTTCCCCCCTCCTCCATATCTCCCTCTCCCCCCTCTCCCATAAGCTCTGATACCAATCTAAGAACTGGGGACTGGAGCATGCCGCTTTCCACCCAATCGTGCCCTATAGGCCCTACCTAGCTAATAATAGGGACCCTTTGTACGAAATGTTCATCTTGGCCCTTGGCCTACCATGTTGTTACTGTAGGCTTGATAGAACACACACACACAACGTTGTCGACCGCGTCACAATGGAGTCGCCGGTGGCTCCGTGAAGCACCCATCGACCCTCCTCCATGTGCTCGACTCCTTGCCGCACCACGAGCCATCCCGTCATCGCACCAGGTGTCATCGACGGATGCGTCATTCACATCGTTGGCCATCACATTCTCTCATGGAAAACCTTCTCTTGGCCTTTCCCAACAAGGGGGTTTCCCCCGTTTGCCGGCCCGTGGGGTTCAAATGCACCCTGGGGTTTTTCGACCGTGGGGTTCATGGGTATCGTGGGGTTTTCCAGGACCACGGGGTTCATGCGTGATTGTGGGGTTCGGGCGCCTTGGACCATGGGGTTGCCATGGTTCTTGGGGGGTTTGCAGACCCGCATCGGATTGTGTACAAGCCTAAATTTTTTCTACTTTTTGACAGTTCTACAGAGGAGTCATCCTGAGACAGTTTGAACTCTGACGATCTCATGTTTTATGCAAAGAAGAAACATTTCTATAAAGCCAACCAATATGACTTCCTCAAAGATAAAATCAAGAAAGTAAGAGAATTCAAAGAAGGTGGACAATCAATTAAGTTTTACTCTTTTTCTGGATTTCGAGATGGTCCAAGGGCTTTGGCCTTCATGCAACAGTTTGACATAGCTTTCCTTGGAGGGAATTACTCCAAGATTAGGTCCTTCTTCAAGGGAAATGCTTGAACATGGTGGTCCACCCTTCTATTGAGAAAGGAAGCTCCGATTAAATGGTTGAAATTCAAAGGCTTTTTATTTCTTCTTGGCTGACTCGGAAGTACGAACAAGATATACGAACTGCTTAAAATCATCTTCGGATGACCAGGGGAGATTCTCTCGATACTCATTGCGAGATATTTTGGAGCTCTTTTATACCAGCCTCATCGGTTCTTTACCTGGGCCAATTCATTTCACCTGAATTGGCGGCACGGCCCACAATATCAGGGAGATAATTTAGGTGTTGGCACAGTTTTTAGACTTTCTAAATGTTCTGGCAAACGTAAAAATACTTCCTCCCCTTCCTCGAAGGTAATTTGCCGACGTTTCTCATCAACATACTTCTTATACCGATCCTGCGCTTGTCAAACATTTTGACGAGCGAGTTTCAGCATATCCATGTGGTCTTGGAGAAAATCCTTAACCTGTGGGAGCTTTTCGGTTGCCAACCCCACCATAACGGGTGACCTAGGTTGAAACCCATACATGGGCATGAAAGGACTAAATCCAGTTGTGACATGCGTAGCACTATTGTAGGCAAACTCAAGAATAGGTAAGTATTATTCCCAGTTTGACTGTTTCTTGCTAACGTATGCTCTTAGCGTATCCTCTAGCACTTGGTTAACTCGTTCAGTCTGACCATCTGTTTCTGGATGATCGGCTGTACTGAGGTTTAATTGTGTACCCAATCGTTTGAACACAACCCTCCAAGAATGACTGTTAAACTTGGGATCACGATCACTGACAATGTTACTTGGCAAACCATACAACTTGTATACATTGTCCACAAATAACTTGGCTAGTTCTGGAGCCTTAACCGTTGATTTAGTTGAAATAAACTTAGATAGTTTAGTCAACCGGTCTACGACCACCTATACCGAGTCATGACCTTGTACAGTGGTTGGTAAACCCACAATTAAGTCCATAGAGATACTTTCCCATTTTCCATTGGAAATCTCCAAAGGATGTAAGAGTCCACCTGCTTTTAGGCGCTCTGCTTTGTTAACTTGACATTTTTGGCAATGCAAGACATAAGCTTGAATAAAGCCATGTAAACTTGGCCAGTAAAACTGTCGTCGTACGAGAGCATAAGTCTTTCTAATACCCGAATGCTCTGCACTTGGACTATCATGACATTCATAAAGAATTTGGCGCCGAATGTCTGTGTCCGTCGGTACACAAACTGTCCCCTTATGGAGTATGTACCCATTGTTGGTGGTGAAATGCTTCTATCATTGTAGTTCATCACTCGATAAAGAAGAAATATGTTGTGGAGGTCAACGTTACACTACCATCATTGGAGTGAGAAGGATCCCTCATTTTTACATGGCTCCACACTTTGGAATATGCTTCCTCATGCTCATATTTGCCTTTGAGAGAATCCAAAAATTCACTACGAAGTTCTGTGAACAAGAGAGAATTGATCTCCGGTATACGACTTAGAGCGTTAGCCACCACATTATATCGTCCTTTACGATACCGGAGCTTGGTGTCATATTCCTGAAGAATCTCGGCCCACCTGGCTTTCCGAACCTTCAAATCCGTTTGTTGTGTAAACCATGCTTTCATGGTCAAACACAATTTCAAACTGAGCACCATACAAATAATGCCGCCATGTTTTTAAGACAAATACTATTGCATAGAGTTCGCGCTCATAAGCAGAGTAGTTCTGCTGAACTGCTCTACCGCCATGTTTTTAAGACAGATACTATTGCATAGAGTTCGCGCTCATAAGCAGAGTAGTTCTGCTGACCTGCATCAAGCTTCTTGCTGTCAAATGAAATTGGCCATCCGTCTTGTAACAGGATTGCTCCAATAGCATGATCACTGGCATCCGTTTCCAAAATGAATGGTTTTTTAAAGGATCTACAATAGCTAGTATAGGAGCTGTAGCTAATGCATCCTTGAGCGTATCAAAACTGTGCTGTTGTTGGAATTAGGGTTGCAGAGAAACACACACAGCTTGGAGAAGACGAAGGAAGCTCAAGGCACACAATAGAGAGTGTGTTACTTAGTGCGCAATGGAAAGGTAGATAGCCCTAGAGTGATGGGCATATATACAATGATCGAGGGAAAAAACCTCCTAAAGAGGGAAAAAATGCCCCGGCGGTCCTAGTGTGTTTACACACATCACTACCACATGTATATGGTAACAAATCCCCCCTGGAGTGATGCGGTGAACGAGATTTGGCACATGAGTAAAGGGAAGTGCCATGTCCCAAGGACATGATCAGTCCACAAAGGGGAGTAAGCCCAAAGCTTTGCAGAAAGCTTCAAGCTTCTCACGAGACAATGCCTTTGTGAAAAGATTTGCAAGGTTGTCCTGTGTTGGCACATAAGCCAAGCTGATCTCTCCTGCTGAGAGCCTCTCCCTGACATAGTGGTAATGCACCTCAATGTGCTTTGTGCGAATCATGAAAAACTGGGTTTCTCGCAACTGCCAATGTGCTCTGACTCTTAGTGTAGATAGTGTTGGCAGTTTCCTGTCCAACACCCAAATCAACCATAAGGCGTCTGAGCCAGACACACTCAATCGTAGCTCTGAAAATTGCCCTGTACTCAGTCTCACAACTTGAAGTGGCCACAGAAGGTTTCTTCTTGCTCAACCATGATAACATGAACTACCAAGCATGAAACAAAAACCATTTGTGGACACTCACGTGTCAAAACAACCAGCCCAATATGAGTCCAAAAAAGCATGTAACTCTGGCGGCAAGGATCCCCCCTTGGGATAAAACAAGCCAAGATGTAAAGTGCCACTAAGGTAGCGGAAAATCCTCTTGACATCCTGCCAATGCTTAGACCCTGGGCTATGCATAAATCTGTTGAGCTGTGAGACTGCAAATTGAATATCTGGCCTCGTGTTGCATACATAAATGACGTAGCCAATAGCACTTTGATAAAGAGTGACATCAGCAGGATTGCCAGCATCATGTAGACTCAACTTCAAACGTGTTTCCATGGGAGTGGCAATAGGTTTGCAATCTTCAAGTCCAAAATTACATAGCAATGTCTCTATGTAACTTTTCTGACACAAGGCAATACCAGCATTAGCAGGATCGCCAGCATCATGTAGACTCAACTTCAAACCTATTTCCATGGGAGTGGCAATAGGTTTGCAATCTTCAAGTCCAAACTTACATAGCAATGTCTGTATGTAACTTTTTTGACACAAGGCAATACCACCATTACAGTGCTTAAACTGTATACCCAAGTAATGATGCAACAGCCCCAAATCTTTCATCTTGAAAGTAGCATTCAAATTAGCCTTAAATTCAGCAATATGTCTCTCATTTGGTCCAATGATCAGCAAATCATCGACATAAAGAACCACAATGAGAAGCTCACGCTTTACATACAATGTGCTTTCTGTTGGACTGTTACGAAATCCTCGTTTAACCAAATGAGTGTCAGCTTTGTCATACCAAGCACGAGGAGATTGCTTCAACCCATACAAAGCCTTCTTACATTTGCACACTTTGTGCTCTTCTCCTTTTATGACAAAACCGCGAGGCTGCGTTACATAAACTTCCTCAAATATGTCACCATTCAAGAAAGCAGTAACAATGTCTGATTGATGTACATCCCAACAAAAATGAGCTGCCAATGCACATAGAAAACGCATAGTAGTCATACGACAAGTGGGAGAAAAAGTCTCTTCATAATCTATGCGTTTTTGCTGTGGATAACCCTTTGCAACAAGTCGAGCCTTATGGCGATCGATCTCACCATCCGGCTTGCGTTTCAACTTGTAAACCCACTTCGTACCAATGGCCTTTTTACCAGGAGGCAAATCACATAAAGTCCATGTGTCATTTCTATAAGTGCATCATATTCTAATTGCATGGCAGCCATTCAATTTTCTGAATGCTGTGCTTCATCAAAAGACAGAGGCTCCTCAACATCATGTAAGCTAGACACAGCCAAAGCGTAACAATCTGATGCATAAGATGCATGGCGAGAGCCTGAATGAGTACGACTAGACAAAGGTGCATCCAATTTACTGTCACGCAAAGTGTGCACCAGCCATTTTGGCATACCTCTAGCCTGCTCATTTTCAGCCCTTTCCTCATCAAGTACATCATGTACATCTGCATCAGTAATAGGCTGATTTGTAACATTTTGAAAAACCCCCATAGGCTGTACATTTGCCTCGTTGGAACTTACATTCGTATTTCCACCACTGAAAAGAGGAAACAAAGTGTCATAAATGTCCAGTGAGCTTACATTACTGTCTCTAGTACATGACAGCAAGGGCTGAATAGAATCTTCCACAAACACTACATCTCGTGAAAGCAGAATACGTTTTGTTTGCGGATGATACAACCTGTAACCTTTGCTTTCAACACTATAACCAACAAAAATACATTTGACAGCCTTATCATCGAAATTTTTGCGCTATGTTTGTGGCACCAAAGCATATGCCAAACAACCAAAAATATGCATGTGCTCAATAGAAGGCTTTCTATCATGCCATGCTTCATATGGAGTAATAGACTGCAAAGCTTTCGTAGGACACCTGTTTAGTACATAAGTGGCACACATGATGGCCTCAAGCCAAAAAGAATGCGGCAAAGCTTGACTTTTGACCATACATCGTGCCATTTCCGTAAATGACCTGTTTTTCCTCTCAGCAACACCATTTTGCTGAGGTGTATAAGGCATTGTACATTGGTGTTTTATTCCATGACTAGCCATAAATGCATTAAATTCATGAGACATATACTCCCCCCCTCAATCGGAACGAAGGGTGCCCATAGTACATTTCGAGACATTTTCAATCATAGCTAGAAATTGTTTGAAGCACATAAAAACTTCGGACGTCGCTTTAAGCGAAAATACCCATGCATGCCTGGAGTAATCATCAATGAAAGTCACGAAGTAAAGGTAATTGCCCAAGGACGGAGTTTGCATGGGCCCACAGACATCACTATGCACAAGCTGCAACCTGCATGTGGCCTAAACTGAACCATCCTTTGGAAACTTAGAACGGTGCATCTTACCCAAAATACAGCCTTCGCAAACATATTTGATAGGTGCTTCAAGAGGCGGCAAAGAAGCAACCATATCAGATTTCTGCAAACGTAGCAAACTGGCAAAATTCAGATGACCAAAATGTGCATGCCAAAGTTTTCCATCTGAAATAGCCCTTGAATCTAGCATTTGCAAAATTTTGTCCACACTTGTCATACAAAGTGAGCTTGTACAGCCCACGGCATCTATTAGAAGTTTAATTGAATAATCTTCTTTTTCCTTGTTTACCCAAAAATAAGGATTTTTGGAATAAGTAGGTATCTTTCATAGTCAATTTGATGAGATATTCCTCTAGTAACTTATTTATGCTATAAGTAATTTCCCATAATTATCGTTTAATTTGGGAAGCCCTTTTTCTAGGTTTCTCCTTAGTCTATTTTCCATTTTAACCTTAGTAAATTATAAATTTCTATCGGCTAATGGATTACTCTCCTAAATTGTAATTGAATATGTTCTATCTTTAGGAATTTTCATAAATTCAATTTATAACCTTTCCCTCCTATACTTATGGTCTAAATTATGTAAACTTTTACTGATAGTAACTTGTTATACCATCCATTTATGCCGAGGTAATTTTTCCCACCCTTCAATAGTGATTTTAGACCTCAGGTATTTATTTGGTAGTTACATAAATTCATTTACTAATTTCCCTTGTTTGTTTTATACGCAAAATTGGTTACTTTTATTGAAGATAAATACCTAAAATATTTATCTGAGGTTGGGGTATTTTTTCATGGATTCCTCAAGCTGTGTTCTACCTCTAATATTTATATCAAAGGTTTTTGGATTACTTTACTATATTCCCCCTTTTATTTTTCCCTAAAAATAATGTAATTTTACAAGTATAATTAGGTAAACTAATTATCTGAGGATAACATAATTATCATGGTTTCCCTAAGGTATAAGTAACCTCTAATAAATAACTCAAGATATTTTGAATCAATTTGATAATTTCTCTCTTTTATTTTTTCCTAAAAAGTAATTAGTTAATTAATTGTCTGAGTTTCACATAATTATCATGAGTTTCCTAACATATAATTAAACTCTAATAAATAATTCAAATCATTTTGAATCTATTTGCTAATTTTTTTAATTTAATTTGTCCTAAATAATTAGGTAAATTAATTATCTGCACTTCATGTAATTATCATAGGTTCCCTAACATTTAATTAACCTCTGATAAATAACTAAAATAATTTTGAATCTATTTACTAATTTTATTTATTTAATTTATCCTAAAAACAAAGTATTTCTACTAAAGTAATTAGATAAATTAACGATCTGAGCTTGACATAACTATCACGGGTTGCCTAACGTATAATTAACGAGTGATAAATAACTCAAAGCATTTTAAATCAATTTACTAATTTTCCGTATTTAATTTGTCTAAAAAACATAGTATTTTTGCTAAAGTAATTAGGTAAGTTAATGATCTGAGCTTGACATAATTATCATGGTTTATCTAACATATAATTAACCACTGATAAATAACTCAAATCATTTTAAATCAATTTACTAATTTCCTCTATTTAATTTATCTGAAAAATAGAGTATTTCTGATGAAGTAATTAGTTGAATTAATTATCTATGCTTGAAATAATTAGAACGGGTTCCCTAACATATAATTAACCACTGATAAATAACTCAAAGCATTTTGAATCAATTTGATTATTTTTCTCTTTAATTTTCTCTAAAAAATAGTGTAATTCTGCATAATTAATTATGAAAATTACTCAAAAAATTATAAGATAAGTTTTCTAGCTTAATGACTATTTAATGCAACTCTGATAATTACTTCAACTTAATCTAAGCTTAATTAATATATTTCTCATTAATTTATGGTTAATTTGGCTAATTTGAGCCCTAATATGATAGGATAATTAATTAGCTTAACATTTTCAAGCTTAATTACAACAATCAGCAGAGAATATTTAATTTAAGAGAGGATTTATGAGTATACATAGGCCTAATCTTTGATTTATTAACAAAATAGATTTATCTAGCCTTACTAATTAAGAAGGATTAGGCTAATTACCGTTTAGGTTAATCGACTAGATCTTAATCTCTAGTGATTTTTGGGTAGCATTATCCCTAGCTGAGAGAGAGTGTGTCAAGGCTCCGAGTCTAAATTTTTATGAAGGGAAGGGGGTCTTTTTATAGCTTTTTCTGGGCATCGGGCAGCTTCTGGCAGGTTTTGACACCCCAAGCAGCCCCCCATCTTGCAAATGGCGTCAGCTAGTGCTAAATCTGTCTCTAGCAGGCTCCCCCCAGCGCCACACTGCCCCCATACCTTCCATAATCGATTTTGGTTGATTTTGCAGATTTCTAATGATGAAAATTTGAAATATCAGTTAATTATAGAACCTTAGGATAAGAAGTTTTTGTTAATAATTATTACTAAAACCATCCAATTTTTATTAACTAATTGAATTCCTATTGTAACCTTCCAGGTTCTGTAACATTTTCAGTTTTTATCGGATTCTGATTCTGAAAATTACTAACCAAAGTAAAGCTCTGCTTATGATTCCAAAAATACCAATTTAAGCCGTGTTTGAATCCTTCAACAGTGGTTTTCAATTTTATTTTACAAGCTTTGTACAATTTTTTAAGGTTTCGAAAACTGGAAACCTTACAATCACCCCAACTTAAGGAATTGAGATGTCCTCATCTCAACCGAAATTGGGAAAATCTTTGCGTAGTGATACTTCATCCTCCCAGGTGGGGTCTTCAGTGGGGTAGTCCTTCCATTTTACTAAATGTTCTCTGATAACTCTGTTTCTCATAGTCCTTTCCCTAGTGTCGAGAATACAATCTGGTTGGAGTTCAAGAATTCCCTGCTTCTGGATCACAATCTGTTTGTCATCTAGAGTGTGATTTGGATTTGGGATATAGGGTTTTAGAAGACTGATATGGAATACATTATGGACCTTGAGGTGCTCAGGCAATTTTATTTTGTAAGCGTGATCACTGATTACTTTTATCACTTCATAAGGTCCACAATATCTGGGGCTTAGTTTTTTGTATTTTCCCAAGGATAGGGTGCTTCTTTTCGGCCGTACCATTAGGAATACTTTATCCCCTTGTTTAAAAACCCGATCAGACCATTTTTGATCAACATACTGTTTCTGGCGGTCCTTGGCTGCCTGAATGTCTTGTCTTATGGCTTTGGTTTGGGCATCATCTCCTCCAACATTTGCTTTGAAGCTTCTACTCTTGTAGTAGGGTCAAAAAAGTTTAGGGGTGATATACATTCATGCCCATAAAGAGCATTAAATGGTGACATCCCAATGCTTTTATGAAAAGAAGAGTTATACGCGAATTTCACCAGAGGAAGAAATTGGATCCATTTTCGGGGTTCTCTACCGCAATAGGCTCTAAGGATGTCTTCAATAACTTGATTCACTCTTTCTGTCTGGCCGTCTGTCTGAGGGTGATAGGATGTACTGAAACATACCCGAGTTCCTAAGGATTCAAATAAAGCTTTCCAGAATTTTGAAGTGAATTTTGCATCTGTCAATCACTGACTTTTCTCTTCGGAAGCCCGTGTAATCTGAAGATCTCTTTGATAAAGAGACGGCTTATGTCTGATGCAGTGTAAGTTGTTTTTACAAGCATCAAATGGGAGACTTTAGTCAGCATATCCACTACCACCATAATGGAGTCGTAACCCCCTTGAACAGTGGGAAGGCCTGTTACAAAGTCCATGCTAATGAGTTTCCACTTCATTTGAGGAATGTCTAGAGGTTGAAGTTTCCCTGGCATCATTACTCGTTCAGCCTTAATTCTTTGACAGGAAAGACATTGTCTGATGTAGCGAAGTATATCTCCTTTCATTCTTGGCCAGAAATAGATTTTCCTTATGGCATTAAGGGTTTTTGCGTAACCAAGATGGCTGGCAACAACTGGAGCATTGTGTCCTTCATAAAGGATTAACTCCTTTAATGTTGGATTTTTAAGAATGTAAAGCCGATACTTATAATAGAGAAGCCCATCCTCAAGTGAATAATCCTTGATTCTGTCTTTGTCTTTCTCTTTTAGGTCTTGTTGATTGATAACTTGTAGAAATTCTTGATAATCCTTGTCTTCCAAGAAAGCTTCCTTAACCTTGTTTAGGATTGGATTGTCGACTATGGAAATAGCCCCAAGAAAGACCTTTCGGCTAAGAGCGTCAGCAACCACATTCTCTTTCCCTGGTTTATATTTTATGTCATATTCCTGTAAGAGTTCTATCCATCTTCTCTGCCTCATGTTGAGTGTTGCTTTTGTGAGAAAATCCATTTTAAACTCTGATGATTGGTGATTAACTGGAACTTCCCCCCTAGAAGATAATGCCTCCAGAGTTTTAGTGCATGGATGACAGCTAGGAGTTTCGGATCATGAGTTGGATAATTCAGCTCGTGGATTCTTAATTTTTGAGAAGTAAAGGCGGCTGGTCTGCCCTCTTGGTTTAAGACTCCTCCTATAGCAAGACCGCTGGCATCTGTTACTACTTCAAACTCTTGAGTGAAGCTAGGAAGTTTGAGTACAGGGGCTAATGTGAGATTTTGTTTTAGTTTGAGGAAACAATCCTCCTGTTCTTTTCCCCCTTGTAAGTTTGGCTGTCTTTTAAGTAGCTGTGTTAAGGGTGCGGCGATAACTACATAATCTTTGACGAAGATTCTATACCATCCTGTAATGCCCAAGAATCCTCGAATCTCACTGGCCGTTTTGGGTTGTGGCCAGTCTATTATATCTTTAATCTTTATGGCGTCTACTAAAATTCCTTCAGGGTTTATTATAAAACTAAGATAACTAACTTCGGGCGTGAAAAACACACATTTACTCATCTTGGCATATAACTGATGTTGGCGTAGAAGATGAAGTACTTTACGTACATTCCCTTCATGATCTTTTTCATCCTTGGAATATACCAGGATATCATCAAAAAATACTAACACAAAATCATCCAGATATTCTCTGAATATATCCTGCATGAGACGATTGAAACTAGCTGTAGCATTCGTAAGACCAAAAGGCATCACGATGAACTCATAATGCCCATACCGGGTGTTGAAAGCAGTTTTGTAAATATCTTCCTCCTTAATCCGGATTTGATGGTTACCTGATCTGAGATCAATTTTTGTGAATACCTTGGCTCCATGTAATCTATCAAGCAATTCGTCGATGCGAGGAATAGGGTACTTATTCTTTAGTGATACCTGGTTAAGCCCCCTATAATCGATGCAGAGACGTAAAGATCCATCCTTCTTCTTTTGGAATAGAACAGGCACTCCCCAAGGTGAAATGCTTGATCTTATGAATCCTTGTTCAATAAGCTGACGAAGCTGTTCTTTTAATTCAATAGCTTTAGGGAGGGACATTTTGTAGGGTCTTTTTGAAATTGGTTCACTACCTGGAAGGTTTCTATTTCGTGGTCTATATCCCTTGGAGGAGGAGATCTTCCGGAAATATATCTGAGAATTCCTTAAGCCATTATGGAGTTGTGTTGTCCCTTGAATCATCTGTCTTATTAAGTTTTACTACAAAGTTCTGTTGCCCCTTACGTAACCCCTGCAAAAGTTGGCTAGCCTTGACTAATGAGCCTTAGGCTTCCCATTTAATCCTTGTACTAATGTTTCTTTACCTAAGTGATTTTTGAAGGTTAAGTTCCCTTGAGCACAGTGAATTTGGGCTTGATTTTTGATTAACCAATCCATTCCTAGAATACCATGATAGATTTTTACTGGTAGAGTCCGAAAGTAGGATGAAGTCAGGGTTCCCCCTAGTTCAAACTCAACTTCCTCAACTGTAAATTGAGATAGAACCTCTTTGCCATTTGCTAATTCTACCACTAATTTCTTGGTGGGATTTCTCTGTTTGCAGTGGTTTGGATGACAACATACTGTTGGCGAGCTCCAGGGTTATCAATGGCGGCAAAAAGAGTAGCTCTTTCATCTTCCTCATCCAACAAGGTAGGCTCTCCTACTGCATCATAAGCTCTGGCTCCTCTACCGCTTCCTCTGCCTCGTCCTCTATTGCCTCTACCTCTTTGATTATTTCCTTGTCCTATCTGTGTCTGAGGAGTGGTTCCGGTAGCAACGCGGGGATTTTTTCCCTCAGGACATTGACTCCTGTAATGTCCCATTCTATTGCATCCATAGCATGTGATGTTTGGAAAGGTCTACTCTATAGTGGCTGCAACTGACACTGCCCTCCGTTGATTTCCTTGGTTATAATTTCCCCTTGCTCTTCCTCTAAAGTTATTGTAGTTGTAATAGCTCTGGCAGGGGGGTTTCCTTCGGCTGCAAGTGGTTTAGCTCTTAGAAGAGTATCTTGAATAGAGATGGGTCTCATAGCTTCCAAGCAGTTACTTAAAGGTTTGTTGACCCTGACAGAAACGAGCAATCTGTTGTTCCATAGTCATTGGTGGGGCGTAACGTCGTAAAGACACATATTTAGTGTAGTACTCTTCCAAAGTAAGCCCTAACTATTTGAGGGCAAAGAATTCATTCATTTTGATAGCTTGGTGAGCTGGAGGAAGATATCTTTCCTTCATTGCCTGCTTCATTCTTTCCCAGGAGGGACTAATGGAAGGGTTATCTCTACAATATTGTTTTCACCAGAGTTTGGCATCTCTAGTGAGTCGAAACATTCCTAACATTGCCTGATTTTCTGAAGCAGTTCCTGCTGTCAAGAAATAATCATCCATGGCGTCGAGCCATGCTTCAGCATCACGTTCTAAGTTGGTTCCTTCTCCCTTGAAAGTTGGGAGTTGAACTTATTTTAACAATATTTTCTTTTCTTGGGTGGGAGTATAGAGACTTTTTGCATTTCCTTGGGTTTGTAATTAATGAAAATGCTTTAGTGATTACACTACTTTTGTTTTGTCAATAAAGTTCTCTAATTTATATACTTTTAAAACAATGAAAACAAAAATCTGACAGTCATTATCACCATCTCAATTAAACTATACAAGCATGTCATAAAACCATGGTATATACAAAGGTTGATACAACACTGACTCATACTATGTACAAGATGGACTCATACTATATACAAGATGAACTCATACTATATACAAGATGCACCCATGCTATATACAATGTGTGATTCCCTAAATCAACATTCTCTTCACCACTGGTGGGTCTGACAGGGGATAAAAAAATATGACATTTTGGTTCCCTAAACCTTGGGCCTACCCTCATGGGCCTGATCCTACTTGGGTATATTAAGCGAAACAAAGCCACTAATGACCATGAGGCTGGGCCTAGCCATAGGCCAATAGAGGAGAGTCTATGGGCACCCGCCCCACAACACATGGACGAGCATTCCCAGGTGGATTTCTATTTTGTTCCCCTAAAATCTTTTAAAGTTCATTTTTAAGTTAACATTGCATACGTAAGGTTAGGAAGGATACACTGACTGTAAATGAAGGTAACTTCCACAAAACCAACGAGCGATGATTTTAAATAGGAAAGAAATGATTGGGTTATGATTGATTGACCTAGGAAAGAAATGTTTGACCATCCTTAAGACAGCTTGTCTCAAGACACCTCTGATTCCTTGGAAATATTTTACTCCAGGTAATGAGTAATGATGGAGATACCAGCATGGAAGAGTCGGTTTCCTCAGCACGTGTGGAGTCTTTACCCTGTGCTTTTTTATGTTTGTGGATAGTACTTTCAAGTTTATCCCAGAGGAACCACCCGGTTGTATGGGCAACTAGTGTTGGCGTATGGGCGCCCGGACTTTGGGTGATGGCTTTTTCCACCACGATTTTTATAAGTAAAAAATGGGTGCCGTTTTTCACCCCTGTATAGGTGGTCTTGAGACAAGCCAGTACTGGTCAGAGATACTTCAGAATGACAGTACCTTGTCGTAAGTGTAAAGATGTTTGTTTGCTAAAAGAATTTCTTCAATAATGTTTTCAAAGGTTGTCTTAATGAAATGCAGTGTGAAAGTTAAAAGGAATTATTGTTTTAATTGTGAAAAGAATGTGGTAGTAATTAAACAACATAGAAATCATGTGCGAGTGCGGGGTGGTAAGTGGGGATTGACTAAGGTTGTCAATCATGGACGGCTGGACCTGATTAGTCAGGTAACTATCCATTCCCACGTACTAAAATGTTTAAAAACTTCTTCACTTGGAAAAGGAATCTACCAACGGCTGTGTCCTCACATATGTTAGGGGGAAAAAAGCGTTGGCTAAGGAAACCTGAATCTGAAGGATGAAGATATAGGGCCGGATTTTTTTTTTTAATGGTCCCGTTTCCACTGCGAGACAGGACTAGGTCTCTTCTAGGGCTATAAACCTAAACCATTGTCAATGGTAAGGGTGAATTCCCTGGAGTTTTTCTTGTTTAAGGAGTCTGACTTTAGTAGGCCTAGAGACCTGTCAATGGTACCATCCCGTTTTTGGTGTCTGTGGGATTGGGGACCTTACAAGTGGTATCAGAGCATGGTTTAATAAGGTCCTGACCTTCGGAGGGTAAACGTTGAAAAATAGGCACAAGTTGTATTGAATTTTTAATTATGGTATATTGTGAAATGAGAATTTCCCTATCAATACATGAAAAATATTCGCCAAGCTTACCAAAAGTTTGTGATTTTCAACATCATGTTCGAAGCTGCTTGCAGCTCCAACAACTTTGTACTTCGCAAGAGCATCATGCAATTGTTAGATTTAATGTTTTTCCCTCCTCCTAGATGGGGAATCAGCTGGTCATAGTTTGGCAGAATTTTCCTAATTGATGCGGGACAGTTAGAAGGGTTGACACTCAATCGTAAAAGACTCAAGTGGGCAGAAACACTTCGAACCATCGAAGTTTTCTTTTTCAGTGGGATTGAAGATCCAGATCAGACCATTATTATAGATGGGGTAGAAGTGTCACAAAATCAGTGGGTATATGATCAGGTAGCCAACAAAGTATTTCTGCTAAAGTAATTAGGTAAATTAATGATCTGAGCTTGACATAAACATCACCCTTTCCCTAACATATAATTAACCACTGATAAATAACTCAAAGCATTTTGAATCAATTTACTAATTTTCCCTATTTAATTTGTCTTAAAAATAAAGTATTTTTGCTAAAGTAATTAGGTAAATTAATGATCTGAGCTTGAAATAATTATCACGGCCCTAACATATAATTAACCAGTGATAAATAACTCAAAGCATTTTGAATCAATTTGATTATTTTCCCCTTTAATTTTCTCTAAAAAATAATGTAATTTTGCCTATTTAATATGAAAATTACTCAAAAAATTATAAGATAACTTTTCTAGCTTAATGACTATCTAATGTAGCTCTGATAATTACCTCAACTTAATCTAAGCTTAATTAATATATTTCCCATTAATTTATGATTAATTTGGCTAATTTCAGCCCTAATATGATAGGAAAATTAATTAGCTTAACATTTCCAAGCTTAATTACAACAATCAGTAGAGAATATTTAATTAAGAGAGGATTTATGAGTATACATAGGCCTAATCTTTGATTTATTAACAAAATAGATTTATCTAACCTTGCTAATTAAGAAAGATTAGGCTAATTACCGTTTAGGTTAATCGATTAGAGCTTAATCTCTAGTGATTTCTGCGTAGAGTTCTCTCTAGCTGAGAGAGAGTGTGTCAAGGCTCCGAGTCTAAATTTTTATGAAGGGAAGGGGGTTTTTTATAGCTTTTTCTGGGCACCGGGCAGTTTCTGGCAGGTTTTGACACCCTGAGCAGCCCCCCAGCTTGCAAATGGCGCCAACTGCTGCTGCTAAATCTGTCTCTGGCAGGTTCCCCCCAGCTCCACACTGCCTCCATACCTTCCAAAATCGATTTTGGTTGATTTTGCAGATTTCTAATGATGAAAATTTGAAATATTAGTTAATTCTAAGAAGTCTTTGTTAATAATTGAATTTTTATTGTAACCTTCTACTGAAACCATCCAATTTTTATTAACTAATTGAATTCCTATTGTAACCTTCTAGGGTCTGTAACTTTTCCTATTGTAACCTTCCAGGGTTTGTAACTTTTCCAGTTTTTATCGGATTCTGATTCTGAAAATTACTAACCATAGTAAAGCTCTGCTTATGATTCCAAAAATACCAATATTAGCCGTGTTTGAATCCTTCAACAGTGGCTTTTATTTTAGTTTTACAAGCTTTGTACAATTTTTTAAGGTTTTGAAAACTGGAAACCTTACATCTTCTTTTTGCCCTTATCACCAGAATTTCCAGCCAAATTGCTGCTTTAGCAGAAGCATTAGGAACAGAAGTTTTTCCACTTGCAGCGCAACCATAAGAAGTGGCCGCATTGCTGTTACCACCCTTTCTTTGAGAAGCAATAAAATCCTATTCAAATGCACACTGCCTAATTCTGTTTTTTCTAGAAAGTGACTCTTGCAACAGCAATGTGCATAATGCATCAAACTTGACAACTTCAGGATTTCCTTGGGTCATCAGTCTCTAAGTACCAGCAAAAGTCTGGTAGGAATCTAATAGGGTATCAAGAACAGTCTCCACAGGGAAACTGTCTAAAATGACTTCACCTGCAGAAATAAGTTGCTCATTGATATCCTTGACACCAGCAAGGAAAGTGTCCATATCATCTTCCTCATGCATAATCTTCGACTCCAGCTCTTGATGCAGCAAAGCAATTTTAGCCTCATTGCGGCTTGCATAAAGACCTGCTAGAATATCTCAAGCCTGTTTTGCAGATTTTGCTGAACGAATGTGAGGAAGAATGGTGCACTTCATAGACAACGCAATCAATGCATGAGCCTGCGTATCCTTTACATCCCAACGAGCTTGTTCTGTCGTAGGCAAAACAACTCTAGTAGTAGCAATCCTTGCAGCAAGACCTGCAACATCCTCAACATCGCCTACATCCTCAGAACCAGGACGTACATCAATACCCTGCACAATGTTCCAGACGCCCTTTGACACAAGAACATGTTGCATCATATAAGCCCACATAGGGTAGTTATCCCCATCCAACCTGTCCAGCAAACATCTTGAACACATCTGTGTTGTTGTCAGCCACGGTAAATGCTGCACCTGATGTGAAATTGCCCGAAAATAGGAGAAACGGAGCGGGAACAACACATGCTATATAGCACAGACCGTAGAAGACTATGAGACCAGTTATGCAGAAAACGACACTGACAAAAATTCTGCACAAAATGACAAAATAGACTGTGCAGTACTGCCTGAAGTGGAAACAGAGGCCAAAATGAGCCTGAATCATAAATATGAGTAGACTGAGCTCTACTAGCTCACCCGAAATCTTTGTTGACTCGCGGAAGCTTGCCAAAGCTCACTGAAATCAGAGAAAGTGAGCAAGCGTGTGCTGGAGCAGCTGGCGACTAAGACCGGGAGGACGCAACCTGCTGTGATACCAATTGTTGGAATTACGGTTGCAGAGAAATGCACACAGCTTGGAGAAGATGAAGGAAGCTCAAGGCACACAATAGAGAGTGTGCTACTTAGTGCGCAATGGAAAGATAGATAGCCCTAGAGTGATGGGCGTCTATACAATGCTCGGGGAAAAAAACCTCCTAAAGAGGGAAAAAATGCCCCGGCGGTCCTAGTGTGTTCACACACATCACTACCACATGTATATGGTAACAGTTGTTGAGCGGGTCCCCACTGAAAATCTTTGCCTTTGTCTTTTAGTTGATCTGTCATGGGAACAACAATATTAGCATAGTTTTTAATGAACCTTTGGTAAAAACCTGCAAGTCCTAAAAAATTCTATAACTCTTCCAGATTTTTAGGAGAAGGCCACTGCCGGATTGTATCCACTTTGGATTGATCCATATATAGCCCACTAGTTGAAATAACATGCCCCAAATAGTGAATTTCTTCTTTCAAGAAATCACACTTAGATTCCTTGGCATATAATTTATTTGTTCGTAACAATTCGAACACCTGCCTTAGATGTTGTAAATGTTCTTCTTCAGAAGCACTGTAGACTAGAATGTCATCGAGAAAAACAATGACAAATTTGCCCAAGTACGGCTTCAAGACACTATCCATAAGTGTCATGAATGTTGCGGGCGCATTGGTTAACCCAAAGGGCATCAACTCGTAGTGTCCAAACCTTGTTTGGAATGCAGTTTTGGGTATATCAGCAAGTCAAATACGGACTTGGTGATAACTTGTTGACCGCAAGTCTATTTTCATAAAAATGCGAGCATGAGTGAGTTTGTCGAACAACTCATTCACTCGTGGCAATGGGTACTTGTTCTTAACCGTAATTGCATTTAAGGCACGGTAGTCTACACACATGCGCATACTGCTGTCTTTTTTCTTCACTAATAGGATAGGAGAAGCCCATGGTGAAGAACTGGGTTGGATAAACCCTGTGCTAAGGTAGTCAGCAAGCTGACATTCCACCTTAGCAACTTCAGAGTAACTCATACAGTAGGGCGGTTTATTGACAGGTTTACTGCCTGCAACCACATCGATGCTATGTTGTACCGATCGTGTCAGCGGTAATCCTGGTGGAAAATCATTAGGAAAAACATCTTGAAATTCCTTTAATAATTTTTGTAACTCACTAGCAACGTTTGCTTGTTTGGAAGTAGTCATTGGTGAAGAGACAATGAGTAACACAAGAAAACTTGATCTATTTCATTATAAAAAACGAGCGGCACCGTGTGCACTGCTTTCTTCTTGCCACGAGCAGCAGATTTTCCCTTGGGACAATCCTTTTTGCCATGACCGCTTCCTAAACATTGAACACATAATTTCTCTTTCTTAGCTTTATCAAAGTCCTCCGGAGAGAGAGGACCTCTGGACCCCTTGGGTTTTTTAGATGCTTCTGAATTGGCTACTATAAATTACCTTTTATTGTGCCCATACTATGTGCGTGTATTACCATGTGTATTAGCAGGCACGTGAGTATTATGTGATTTATTTTCATTTGGATCATTGTGAATATGCGCTTTCACTATGGCTTCCTCAAGTGTTTTAGGGTCTTGGGTCTTGACGTGCTTCTTAAGATCTGGTGTCAGACCACGTATAAATCCCTGTACTTGTTGAAAGTTATCTAAGCCTTCCAACTTAAGGATAACATCCCAATCGTGAGATATATATTCAAGTAATGATGGGTATTGGCGCATGGAACACATGTCCCAAGCCGTTCAATTCCGATTTGCCTCATTTGTAGGCAAAAATTCCTTGCGAAACATAGCTTCAAAAGTTGCCCAACTCTGTGGTATGATATTCTTCTCCTTGAGAGACATCCACCATTTGTAGGCCTTGCCTTCCAGAGTTAAGCTCGTTTGCAGTGCTCTGACTGTGTCCGAAGTACGCTGTAAGGCGTGAATTCCATTCCACTTGCTGAGAAAGATATTCACTGCATCCTTATTGCGATCGCGATCTTCTCCCTTAAAAGTCGGTGGTTTGGTGTTTTTCAACAACTCATCCACCTCTTTTGCAGTGAGAGTGTGCAAAGTATCAGCAGTTGGACCTTGTCCTTGATTAGAAGCGCCTTGCCCCTGTGTAGCAATGTGCTCATGCATGTGCATGTCAGCAGGACCCTTGGGCTGTTGTTGCATTAATTGGATCACTAATGTGGATAATTTAGTGACATTTTCATTTAAAGATTAAAAATTTCCTTCCATGATTGATATGCGTGTCTGAAGTGCACAAAATTCTTGAATGTTGAGCAATTCATAGGTGTCATCACCTGCCATAGCGTCGTGCGCACTCTCCATGAGAGCATCCGGCCGCGAGCCATCATGGGCAGGATCAGACGTATTTTGCTCGAAATCAAAAGTCATATTGATATTTGAATCCATGGCAACACAATGTAGTGCAAGGAATAGCAAGAAAAATACATGATGTACTGCAACTGATAAATACATATAAAGAATCCCGTTGATACCGGTAATTAGCCTTGCTAATTTCGTTC
This sequence comes from Adiantum capillus-veneris, assembly GCF_014529385.1. Lineage (NCBI taxonomy): Eukaryota > Viridiplantae > Streptophyta > Polypodiopsida > Polypodiales > Pteridaceae > Adiantum > Adiantum capillus-veneris. The sequence continues at coordinate 151,053,936 of NC_140949.1, read as the reverse complement.
ATGCTCCAATTGACGCTGAGGATGTAATCTTGCTCCGGCTATCAAGAAAACAATTCAATAGTGTAGGTATGTTTTCCTTGAGTAGCTGTATTGCACTTGATTTGTATATTTTGGATAACTTGCCAATGACTTGAATGAAGGTACGAAACAAGAATATGTAGGATATGCAGCAGAAAATAGCACCTTGCCTTTGTATTTCCCGGCCTTGCCCTTGCTTGGCTCTGTCTGTTTTCCTAGCTTCGCCCGAAGCTTCACAAGAGGGAGGGGGGGTACCCCGCTATGGGTACCGTCCCTTGGTTGGAAAAAAACTTGTGGCCACTAACCCCACATGGGTTGGGCGCAGACCGGGTGTGAAAAAAGAGCTCTTCACAGGCTATGGCGGCCCGTAGACAACACGAGGGGGGAGCTTTTGCTCACCCCGACTTCCATGGTGGTCAAGAGCGCCTGCTACAGGCTCGTGAAACACTCAGTGTGCCCGCGCGATGTTGTCAAGCCCGAGAGGGTGCTATTTACTGCAGGTCGCTTGTGGACCCCTTCCCCTTGCAAGCGGTACTGCCTACACTATCGACTTCGTCGTTTTCCTTAGAGGGGGTGAGCTCCATGGCCTCCTTCACCCCAACATGCAAAAGCATGCAAGAAAATGTGTGGCTCTCCAACACCACGGCCGTGCCTCCCCAAAGATAGTAGCTTTGCTCTAGATACCAATGTTAGACAAGGGGAGCTAGAACCTAGGAGTCCACCTCCCAACCACCCACTATATAGCATGGCTCCTAGCCCTTTTCCCTAGTTGGACTCCCTTTCCACACTGCCTAGCCCGGCCTTGACCTTGTCTAGTCCAACCTTGCCGTTGTCCGGACACCCTTTTCGTACTACATTTGGGCTTTATGAATTTTGTGTCTTGCCTTTTGGCTTGACAAATGCTCCAACCACTTTTAATCGCATGACGGAGAATTTTTTTTTACCATATTGCAACTTCACAGCAGTATTCTTTGACAATATAATCGTCTTATTCAAATATCTTGAGGAGCAGAAGTTACACCTCCATGTAATTTTCCAAGCTTTGAGAGACAATAAGATTCTCATTGATCAAAAGAATCTTCTTGCAATAAATTCAATACTTAGGTCATATTATCTCTCAATTTGTTATCCGTATGGATCCCACAAAGGTGGAAGTAATTAAAGAATGGACTAAAGCAAGGAATTTACATGAGTTATGAAGCTTTATTGGTATTAATAGGCGGTCCACTACATGATCTAACACAAAAAGAACATTAAGTATGCATGGACTAGAAAGGAGCAATAAGATTTTGAGACGCTCAAACAAAAGCTTATTTCCATGCTTATCTTATCGGTTCTCACAATGCCCTTTGAGGTCCAATGTGATGCATGTGGTAATTGCCTCAGAGAAGTTTTACTTCAAGAAGGGCATGCCATAACATACGAAAGTAGGAGATTGAATTGCAACAAACAACATTGGGCATTTATGAAAAAGAGCTACTAGAGTTGTCCTACATGCCCTAGAAACATGGAAGCATTATCTCCTAGGGACTCCATTTATTCTGCATACGGATCATCAAAGCCTCAAATACTTCATGACCAAACCAAGCTTTCGAAAAAACAGATGAGGTGGGAAAATTTTCTCTTGCAATTCAATTTTCATATTGCTCACATTGCAGGCAAGCACAACCAAGTGGCTGATGCACTTTTGTGACAACCAATGGTAAATGCTGTGACAATAGTAATTCACAATGATCTATCTTCTATGATAGATGAGTATACTATTGATCCAAGTTTTTCAGATGCATTTTTTGCCCTTGCGTTAGGGAAGAAAGAAGAACCATTTACCTTGCAATATGGTTATCTTCTCTAGGGCAATAGGCTATGTGTTACTCACTCACTTCGTGAGAAAGTAATGTATGAATCTCATTCTCCTCCTTATGTGGGGCACAAAGGGATTCAATCTACTCTATGAGGAGTATAATCATACTTCTATTGGCCTACCATGAAAATACACATATAAGACTATGTTTCCAAGTGCGTGATATGCAAAAGACAAAATATGATCGAGGAAGAAACTTGGATCACTCTAGCCATTGACAATCCTTGATTCAACATGGGAGAGCATATCCATGGATTTTATCTTTGGATTACCCAAGTCTATCCATGAGAATACAAAAATATGGACTATAGTTGACAGGTTTAGGAAACAAGCTCGTTTCATACCTGTAAAAAATGTGGGGATTGGGGGATCCATGTGGTGAGTGCAAGAGAGGGAAGGAGAGAAAGGGGAAAGAAGATGAAGTAGACACACAAACTTGGGTTAGTGGAGTAGGAAGTGAGAGTTAGGGTCAACTCTCACTTTCTCTCCCTACACTCATTAGAGAGAAAAAGTAAATATGGGGTGGCTCCCATGGCCACCTGGTCTACACCCCAACAACATCCCACTTGAAGTTCAGGGTGACCAATAGTGGCATCAATATAGTTAGTCTATTAAAAGTTGATGAAGCATTTCCTAGGATTCATCCTACACCCATAAGATCTATGTAGTGTGTAAACTGCTCCGAGGCTAGGCTCTTCGTGAGAGCATCTGTGGGGTTGTCATTAGTGTGAACCTTGACAAGGTCAATGCACTTGCCAACCAATACACCTCGCATGACATGATATATGACCTCTATGTGTTTGACTTTGAGTGAAATATCAGATTCTGTGCCAAAAAAATGGCACACTGACTATCACAATGCAGTACTGGAACCTCGTGAATGCCCAAATCTCCCAATAGACAAGCTAACCATACGACTTCCTTTCTAGTGTCAGATGCATCAACATACTTTGCCTCAGTGGTAGATGAAGACGTGCAATCTTGGAGACACGATCTCCAAGAGATAGCCGCTCCAACAAACATGAACACATAGCTAGATGTGGATTATCTATTATCCACACAACTTGCATAATCCGCATCCGTGTAACCCACAATAGATGCATCACTCTTTTCAAAGCATAAATACTTGCTAGTTTTACCCTTCAAGTATCTAATGATTTTCTTCTTTGCTTCCCAATACTTCTTGCCAGTGTTGACGTGTACCTACTAACCACTCCCACTACATGTACAATGTTTGGTCTTGTGGCTACCGTAACATATATCAAATTGCCAACTGCTGAAGAATATGGCACTTTTGCCATTTCCTCTTTCTCAGCATCTGTCTTGGGAGAATCTTCCTTGCTGAGTTTTAAGTATGCTTGAATTGGGGTACTCAATGACTTCCCCCCTTGCATACTAAAACGTTGCAAGACCTTATGGATGTACTTTTCTTGAGACATATCAAGAATTCCACGTTGCCTATCTCTCTTGATGTGCATGCCAAGAAAGTGATTAGCATCTTCCAAGTCTTTCATGGAAAACTGAGTGCTTAGCATCTCCTTCAACTGATTGACCTCATCAATTGATTTTCCTATGATAAGCATATCATCTACATACAAGATCAAGATGATTAAAGAACCATCGTTCAACTTTCTTGTGTATAAGCAGTAATCCTCTTAAATCCTTATGTAATCCTGAGACTGCATGAAATTGTCGAACTTCTGGTACCACTGCCTTGAGCCTTGCTTGAAGCCATAGAGTGCCTTTTTCAGTCTACAAACCAATTTTGCCTTTGGTGGATTTTGAGTTTCACATACAAAATCCTCTAGCTATTTCATGTAGACATCTTCATCTAGATCCCCGTGAAGAAATGCTGTTTTCACGTCCATTTTGACAAGTTCCATGTCCTAGATAGCAACCAAGCCAAGCATGGTGCGAGGTGTAGTCATCTTGACTATTGGAGAGAAAATCTCATCAAAATCCACACCTTTTTGTTGCTTGAACCCTTGGCAACTAGACGAGCCTTGTACCTAGGGATCTTCTAGTGTATACTTCTTCTTGTATACCCACTTGCAAGGTAAAGCATGTTTTCCATGTAATAGTTCAACCAAATTCCATGTATTATTAGCCACAATCAAATTGTATTTTGATCGCATAGCCTGCTCCCACTTAACACTATAATCCATTTGTGTAGCTTCTTTGTAGCAAGTTGGCTCTCCACTGTCAATGACCAAAATGTGGTGTATACCTGACTCAAACCGCTCGGGCACACGTGATACTCTCGTAGAGCATCTCGGTGCCTGACTATTGGACTCTGCTCTCTCTGGAGCAATAGTATTATATTGTACTTGAAGATTAGGTGCAATGCATCTTTGACTCATTGAAAATCACATGTGAACTGCGAATGAATTTGCGGGATTCTAGGTGCCAGAGACGATAGCCCATCACTCCATTTGGACCATAGCCAATAAAAATACATTTGTGTGACCTAGGATCTAACTTGCACGGAGTTTTTTGGACACATGTGTATATGACTCACATCCAAACACACGTAAATGCTCATAGCTTGGAGTTTTCCCAGTCCATAACTCCTTTGGAATCTTGAAATTCAAAGGAGAGCTAGGTGACCTATTGATAATGTACACTGGTGTCAGAACAGATTCCCCCCAAAACTTTGGAATAAGCTTCGCCATAGAAATCACAGAGATAGCTTGCTCTTGAATCGTGCGATTCATACTTTCAGCTATCCCATTTGGGACAGCTGTGTATGGAGTAGTAAACTGCATACGAATGCCTCCTTGATTGCATAAATCCTTGAACTCCGTGGAGAGATATTCTCCACCATTGTCTGTGCAAAAATCTTTGAGCTTTTTTCCTGATTGGTTCTCAACCATGGTGATGAATTTCTAGAACATAGAAAAGACTTCTTCCTTATGTTTAAGGAGATACACCCACACCTTTCTGGTAGAATCATATATGAACACGAGTTGCCTCCCCTAGATTCTTATGCGGCATTGGACCACACAAATCACTGTGCACTAAGTCTAGGGCTTCGCCTAATTTCTTATTCAATGGCAAAGATGTCAACCTAGTCTGTTTGCCGTATAGACAATGCTCACTCAATGGAAAATCCGTGTAATCTAACACATGTAAGTATCCAAAACATTGAAGTGTTTTCATTCCCTTCTGGCTAATATGTCCTAGCCGGCTATGCCACAACTCAGTAGACCACAGCTCGGCAACATAAATAGAGTGTTCGTTATCACTTGACACAAACATAGAGTACAAGGATCTGTTTTTAAGACCTTTCATCATGACAAGGTTGTTCTTGCGGATCAGCCAAGAACAATTACCAAATACTATAGTATAACCAAGGTCATCCAATTTCCTTGTAGAAAGAAAACACTTTGTAAGCTTAGGCACATGTCTGACATTTTGCAACATAAAAATAGTGCTATTATGCTTATGAAGCTTCACATCACCAACGCCAATAATGTCAAGCTCATAGGAATCACCAAGCTTGACAATGCCCTGCATGGATGCATAAGAGGAAAACCAATCTCTATGCAATGTGACATGAAAACTTGCACCAGAATCGAGAATCCAATTTTGTGCGTAACCCTCATCCTGTGCAACAAAAGCATCTGGAGTGAGATCCAAAGTGAAAGTGATCTAGTCTTTTGTGCCGTGGGCTGTATAAGCTCACTTTGTATGACAAGTGCGGACAAAATTTTGCAAATGCAATTGTAGACTCATTTGAGGGATCTGTTGTCACCTTTGCATGAATCTCTGCTGGCATAACATTCATCACTAGAGGAGGAGCATCCTCTACTGCAGTGGTAGGCATGGGAGACTCAACCACATTGATCTCCTCAATCTTTATCGGACTTTTACCTTTACCAGAATTATCTTTTTGCATGTTTTTCTGCTTACTTAGGAAACTACAACAATCCTTTTTGTAATGGCCCTTTTTATGGCAATAGTAACACTTGACATTTTTGGCACTGCGCTCTACACTAGAGTACCCGAATCTGCTTGGACTACGAGTATTTTGCTCTCTACTTTTGCTTTTGTTCTTATTCTTGTCATGGCCTCTTTGCTTCATTGAATTGCCAGCCATATATGCATCTCCATGACTAGTGCCTTCAAGATATTTACGCCAAATCTCTTCAGTGATCAATGCATTTGTGACATCATTGAACACTAACTTTCCATTCAAAGATGAATTGCTATTGGTTGTGCAAAATATGTCCCATGAACTGGGTAGAGAGCATAACAGGAATATAGACTTGAGCTCGTCATCAAACTCATTAAATCCATTGAACTCATTTAAGTGTCCACAAATTGTGCTACCTTCTTTCATGTTGAGCTTCATAAGCTTTTTCATGAGAAAAACTTTGTTTGATGCACTTTTTCTCTCCCACACTGAACATAAGCTATCCCATAGATCCTTGGTTGTTGTCTTCCCTATGACAGTGAAGAACACTGACTCAGCTAGATGTAGACGTATCATAGCCAAGGATTTTCCATCCAAAAGCTCCCAATGAGCCTGCATATAGCCATCACCCTTTGCACGCTCTTTCAACGGTTCTGATAGAACTTTGTTAGTCAAAACATCCTTCACGCGCTCTTTCCACATGGTGAAGTTGCTGCCATTGAACTTGCGGATGAATTACTCCTCCTTTTCTGAAGAAAAAGCCATCACTGACAAGAGGGTTTGAGAGGTGCCAAACTATGGAAAGAAGGTGCAAAAATTTGGGTGAAGTAACCTTTGTATCGAGAGCAAAATCTCAATCAAAATAGGCTCAAAAGTGTCAACAATGAAAGTTATGACTTGCAGTAAAAATTTGACAAAGTCTCCTTTGTATGAGAAGTCAACACTCAACTCAGAAGATGCATAGAATGTGTCAAATTGTTGTGGTTCATCAACATAGAGAAAACTGAATCATCTTACTACCCTTAACCTCACATAACTCAAAATTACATTTAGAAACAGTGAAGTATTACAAAGGAAGATATGAGATGAGACAAGAAGTAACTCAAAAAAAAATTCAGAAATGCTTCATTCATCAAGGAAAGAGCTATAGAGTCATGCCCTTACAATCGGATCCTTCACAGAGCGCAAATCACACTTATAACTACTTCAACAAAAACTGGTATAACAACCTCAATCTTGATACAAACTAATTGTTAAATATCTGATTCACCACAATCCAACAGAGCATATCCGACTAATCAGCAAAACATATCTGAATGACTACTAAACTGACATACTAGTGTGCCTGTCAACACATGGCACGTCCCGGTGGTGGATTTCTTAGAAATCCGACTCGAATCCACATATATCTTGATAAAAAAGAGATAGACAAAAATTGTTGAGCTTGGACCACCCTAAACTGCATAATCTTCTTTAACAACATCTTCAGCCAGAACTTCAGGGACTGTTTCCAACATAGCTTTATTTTCCAATACACCAGCCATGTCTTGAACTCTAGTATCTGCAATAACTGCAAACTCCTACTGAGGTTCATCCTCCACTGAAAGCTCTTCAACATTTGACTTCTGAACTTGAACATCTGTTTCCATAGTTTGGATAGCTATATCAACCAAATCCTTCTTTTCAAAATCTGATCCCAAGAAAACTTCTTCATCCTTGTGCAACCCTTTTCCCTTGTAATCCTGCAGCAGCAACTGCTTTAGACAAAGTTCCTTTTCTTCCTTCAACTGTTCTATAATCTGCAACAAATCAGATTCATAGGTACTTACAAACCCAACTTTTGACAGCCTCTCATAAGGATACTTGACTATAGAAGTCAATATCTCCCTCATAGCTTTCCAAACATCTTGCATTCTTTCCATTAACTGCTTTCTCACCACATTTAAATTCCCTTCATCCATAAGCACCCGATTGACAACAATATCTTCCTGAGCCAACACCTATTTCTCCAGTTCTTCTAAAGGCTTTAACCTCTGTTGTAACATCTCAATCTATATCTGCAGCTCTGTATTTCTGATAGAAATATGATCTAACTCAAAATTAACCCTGCTTTCCAAATCCTTAGTCCAATCTTGAAACATACCCAAGGACAACTTGACCTTAGCCATTTCTTGCTGATGCAAGTGTAATTGAAGCTGCAAATTCCTGCTAATGTCTCTCTTTCATCTCGACTAAATCTGGTTCCCTCTTCTTCGCGGCAAGGAATCCTCCATGACAGCAAGCGTAGAGCGGTGAGTGACACACCATTGTCATTTGATCTTACTAGTTTAGGCTAATTGCGTGCTTGGAGCCATCTGTGGATCTCACACAGTGTTAGGGAAGTCCCTTGCTTCGATACCTACAACAGGAGCCCACATTTTTGGCACCGCCGGTGGGAAATCGCCTTGCACTAAGCTCAAGAGGCACTTTGTGCTTCTTCTGTGAGTGTTTGTGTTAGGAAGGAAGAGGAAGAAGAAGAAGTTATTTTATGAAATTTTTTATTTCCTGCATAATCTTTGTTTGCTGCCAATGTCTGCTTGCACATAATCTTTTGCACAGTTAATCTGATTGCTCCTGCAACATGACCTTGGACACTCCAGAATCAGCTACAGTTTGCAATTGTTCCTCCATGTGATGCTGCTGATAGGTAACAAAACCCTCTAAAGCTTGCAACATTCTAATAGTTGCTTGTACATCAGAAATACTGATTTTAGATTTTGATGAAGTACTTGGACCAAATGTAGAAAAATCCAATGAGTTGGCTACTTCATGAATAGAAGCATCCAATTTCCTTTTCTTGGGCATGGTATAAGTCTTCCCAATTACCCTGCTAGGTGTTTGGGCATCCACATCCAAATTTGTCAACAAGTCACCTAGTATCAATCTATGCTTAGGGCTAGCCAAAACTTGCTTTGCTTCTTGTTCATAATAACCAGCTTCTAACAAATCCTGCAAATTCCTTAACTTCTCTAAATCACCTGTGACCATATCTGATTTCTCAGATATCTTACCCTGATCCTGTACCAGATTTGACTCAAGCATGGAAGTGACACTAGGTACAGAAACTTCTCTTGCATCCACCTTTAGGGCAAAGGCAAACAAAGAGGATATAAATCCAGACAACCTGTTGCTACACTAAGTTTTCCTCTTATCAGTACTAAAGGTTTCTGCATGAATCCTATCATAGACCCAGTGAGCCCAAATGACCTTTCCTCCACTCTCAGCAAAATACAAAGGCACCCAATTATCTTTTGACATATAATCATATTTTGCAAGAAAACCTACTCTTTCCAAAAACCACTTTAGTTGTTCCCTTATGCAATAATCAACATTCTTAAGCATGAAGTACTGTCTACCACCCTCTCTTGGACCAAATTCCTTCTTTAAATCATCATCAGAGCATTTAGGCACAATAGTTACAGAAGTAAAAGGTAACTTAAATACCTCTACAATAACTCCCGGACTCAGAGTGACCTTCTTTGAGATTGCTCCCCTGGTTTTCCTTAACAGCTCCATCTGAGTTTTTGCATAGATACTAGCTTTCCACTGATTCCAAGGCAAAGTGGCAAACTCATACAAACCCACATATTTTAACCACTTTTCATTATTTTAAGCCTGAAAGTCAATTTCCACCTTGAAATCAGTAAAAGGCTCCATGAGGCTTTGCAACATCTTGCTGGAAGAGAAAGGGGATTGCTTCTTCTTCTTGTAACACCTAGATGTCATCCTTAGGGTCAGAATCATCGACTCTCAAGGTGACACCCTTTTGCCTTGGTCGCAGCTTGCATGAATAATCTCCTTGGTCGTCATTAGGCGAGGGCTTCATAGCTAGAGCTACTTTAGCTTTAGGTATGGTGGGTGTGAAGCGCAAAGAAAGCTTGAAAGGCTACTGCATATATATACATGCAAGACCGGTTGACGTGATTAGCCACACAAGAGCCACAACGTTTGAAAGTGAGTGAGTTGATTGATTCCTCCCTCACTCTCATGATAACCTTTAGTGGGAGTACTTTACACGTGCTTCAAAGCCTAATTTGATATCCAAAAGTTTTTTAAGAATTTGATAATCAGTAATCTGATACAGTAAATTCCAAGGCAGTAAACTTCGAGCCAGTAAAATCTGACCCAGAATCTGAATAGCAACCCAGTACTATGTGATGAAGTTTCAACACTGACCTACTCCATTGGATGAGGGAAGAACTCTACAACTTCACACCAAGCAGAATTTGGAATAGTAGGTTTAAGCCAATGCAAATGAGCTGGCTTTCCCTGAAACTTTTTTCAACCTGAACCCATTGACAGGTTTGTCTACTCTAGTGCCAAATACATCTACCACAATGAATGTTCCCTGACCCAAATCTTGCACAACCTGATATGGTTTTTATATCTTAAATTTAGCTTTCCAGGATGAGGATTCAATATGGAGTTGTAAAGCATTACCCAATCTCCCACCTAGAAAACTTTGAAATTGACATTCATACTTACCCAAGCTTTCCTTCTTCTCAAAATTACCTCTGTAATATAGGAACTGACCAACCTATCTTCCTCCAAATGCATCAAATACTTACTTCTGTGCTGAACTGATAATTTTGGAGTCATTTTCTCAGCAGTGACTATGAGACTAGGGACCACAAATTCCATAGGGACCACAACCTCAAGAACATATACTAATCTGAAAGGAGTCATACCTGTTGTTACCTTAAAGGATGCTCTGAAAGACCACAAAGCAGAATCCAACTTTTCATCCCAGTCCTTCTTATTCTCCTGAACAATCTTTTTCAAAATTTTAATGAGTGTATTGTTGGTACTTTCAGCTTGTCCATTGGCCTGGGGATGATAAGCTGTAGATTTTTTACGCATAATCATGTGGGTTTTGGTCAGCTCAAAAATTACTTCATTTAAGATGCAGTTGACTTATAACCCGATTCAGAATCCTTGGTTCCTCTTTTGCTAGACTTGGTTATGACAAGCCTTTTCTCAACTCTGGATGCAACCTGTACCAAGTTATTAAAACCACCTGCAATATCAATACTGGCCACATCACTCTTAATACCACTCCTCAAGCCTTTCAAAAAATAACCAGCTAACATTTCATGAGTGGGTCTTTTCAACAAAAATCTTGAATTTCTGAGCAAAAACCTCTACTAGCATTGTACCTTGTTTGATATGACTCAGCTTTCTTAAAATATTTGTAGGAGTTATCTCCTATTTGAATCTTTGTAAAAAGGACAGACTAAGTGCATTGTAAGTAGGAAAATGAGCCATACCATATTGGCTAAACCAACTCATGGCCTTACCTTCCAATGTAGTTGCAAATTTCTGTAATTTAAAATGGTACGAGTACATCACCTGATATCCACTAGCTTGCCATCTCGTTTCAAATTGCACCATGTGACAATCTACATCTTCTTTGGACGTCCCTTTGAACTTTGCTGATTTAATCTTTGGGTTAGGAGGTGGCTGAGCCATGGGGATAGGATTTGGGATTCTTGGAGGCCTTTGCCTGTTAGAAACCCTCAGTGGGTCAAAGTGGCGTCACCTTCTACTTCTTGCAAGTCCTCCTGTCAAGAGTAACACCCCAACAAATTGCCTCACTGCCCTTCCCCCTGCTGCACCAGAACTCTCCTCACCAGAATTTAACAGCGATTCATCAGGTGGTGGATCAATTCCATTATCTTCAAGAACACAATCATAATGAAATGGATCTATGTTGCCTGCCCTGGCATGAGCCCTTGTATAATATATTTGAGAGAGTCTCCTACCCCTCTCAGGCATTCATCATCATAGAAAAACATCCATAAACAAAAAAAGAATACCTAACAACTCCTTACATCCTCAAAAAAGAGAACATAACCTACAGGATCACCAAATGTGTTGTGGTTCATCAACACAGAGAAAACTGAATCATCATACTACTCTAACCTCACATAACTCAAAATTATATTTAGAAACAATGAAGTATTACACAGAAGATATGAGATGAGACAAGAAGTAACTCAAAACAGAATTCAAAAGTGCTTCATTCATCAAGGAAAGAGCTACAAAGTCATCCCCTTACAGTTGGATCCTTCACAGAGCGCAAAGCACACTTATAACTACTTCACTAGAAACTGGTATAACAACCTCAGTCTTGATACAAACTAATTGTTAAATATCCGATTCACCACAATCCGGATGACTACAATCTGATTCATTACAATCTGACAGAGCATATCCAACTAATCAACAAAACATATCTGACTGACTACTAAACTGACATACTAGTGTGCCTGTCAACACAACTACACTAACTGGGCATAAAAAAGAACTTACATTGTCACTGCCAATAGACTATCATACACAACATCAAGCATAAAATCCGATCGGATATATATCCTATGGCGAGGGTACCGTGATGGGGACCTCGAGCTACCTGTATCACCAAAGGTATCTCAACATTCAAGAATACCCCAGCTCAAAGAAAACCTCATGCTAGCCCCTCCAATAGGCTACACAGACTTAAAGGCACTAGCCCCAGTCTCATAAAGGGCTCTTTCAAAATCGAGTCTTAGAAATGGCCAGGTAAACTGCCAAGACTAGCCAAAAAATGGCTCCACAAAAATGTGCATAAATAGTATCCGCAACATGCGTACATAGAATCTACAGTGGCAAAATCCCTGCTGGGATCAGGCTCTCAAAAGAGCAAACATCATAAAACTACAACCACTGTGAAGACACCACCTGTATGGCCATAACCCAAGTCTACACCTCACCAAAAAATGCCCGTTGGATGGATCTCCAATCCGTACACCACCTAGATTGCCCCCGGACGGAAGCACTTGTCGATGTTGGGAAGAACATCGAAGCGGAGAAGGAATCGACTAGGAGAAGCTCTCGTAACTGGGATGTCATAGTCCGAGCCAAAGAGAAATCACCAAAGTCAAGGTCGCCGATACTCGAAGGTGGAGCCGAGCTATGTACCTGAGAGCATGCTCTCTCTGGCGGTGAGAGAATCTCCCTCTCTCTCTCTCTCTATCTGTCACTCTCTCTCTTTCTGGTTTGCTGAGAAGATCGCCTCTCTCTCTTGCTCACTTGCGTGTGTGTGAGCTGGGGCCCCGGATGGTTGAGAGTGGGGATGGTCAAGAGGCGGGGTGGGAGCAAGCCCCTTGCACACAAAGTAAGTGCGTAGTTTGAAATAAATAAAAAATTGAATTCTGCTGTCGACTGGCGACTTTGACGATGTTAGGGAGTGTGTGTGGTGTGTGTGCTCAGCTAGACCACCGTTTTTCTAGACTTCAGGCCCGCTGGCTGCCCGATTGGCTTCTATGCCCAAGCTTGCAATTCTTGCAAAGCCTTTTATTGTAATGGTTGTTGACTCTCCTCGCCTTCACTTGCTGCTTCAAAAGCTTTGCAAGAATGCTCGATTCTACTCGTTGCTACCTACCCGACTTGCTCCTCTTGTCTCGCTATCGATTCAGTCCTGCAGCACACTACTCAAAAGATTTCAATCGATTTCCACCTAGTCAAGCTTCCAAAGCCTTCAAAGCTTGCTTGCAAGCTTGATTTTGTGCTGCATTGAATCTCTTCTTGCAATGTTTTGATTGCCTTTTGCTCGATCTTGATTGCTTCAAGGGCTCATTCTTACCTTGCTATCTGCTGCTCCCACAATCAACCTCTTCGACTGCATTTTCTCACTCTCAAAGTCTTCAAGGCTTGCTCTTGATGCTCTCTTGCAGATTCCCAAGCTCCGATTCTTTGCATGGAGTAGCTGAGGATGTCGACGAGCTCCTGGGCTTTGATACCAATTGTGAGGATCGGGGGATCTGTGCGGTGAGTGCAAGAGAGCAAAGGAGAGAAAGGGAAAGAAGATGAATCAAACACACAAACTTGGGTTAGTGGAGTGGAGTAGGAAGTGAGAAAAAGGGTCAACTCTCACTTTTTCTCCTTATATTCATTAGAGAGAAAAAGTAAATATGGGGTGGTTCCCATGGCCACCTGGCCTACACCCCAACAAAAAAGACTATTAAGGCACATCAAATGGCAACCCTCTTCATATCACAAATTTTCAAGTACCTTGACTTGCCTACATTCATTGTGTCAGTGTTAACCCGTGATGCCTCCATTATTCTTTAGTGTATATGTTTAGTCATGGGCCGGGCTTGTTGGTCCAAGAGGTTTATAGTACAAGGCTGGTGATTGTCGATAAAAGATGCACCAGACCCATTTAGCACTGACTGACAAAATATGGGCGCCTGTATGTGAAAAGGAGGGCAAGCCCTAGATAAGGCTGTCAACTAGGGTTTTCAATTATTCTCAACGTGCAAGATTTACTCTTGCTTCACTTCTTCTTGTTGGTCTGAGAGAGAGAGAGAGAGAGAGAGAGAGAGAGAGAGAGAGAGAGAGAGAGAGAGAGAGAGAGAGAGAGAGAGAACAAACAAACATCGACGAGCACAACAACACGAAGAAGGACGAGCGACGATGCGATGGCTTCTTCTTCTCTACGCGCACATGGAGTCCCTTGGTGGCAGCACTAAAGCAGGTGAGTGACACACCGCCCTGTAGACGTAGAGCTTGTTTGCCTATGTCAGGTTGTGTGCTTGTAGCCCTGCATTTTGCACACGGCGTATAGCAAGTCCCTAGGAGTAGACATTTTTGGCACCGTTGCTGGGGAAATGCTTTGCGCCAAGCTCCGCTTGTAGCCAGTATACTACATTGCTGAGGTTAAATATTCCTTTCTAGACAGAGAAAGCTTGGAAAGAGTGTGTGTGTGTGGTTGTGTTTACAAGTCTATGTTTGCAATGGTATTTTTAATTTTTTGTCAAATCAATTTTTTTGCTTGAGTTCTACATAAATCTGAAATTTTTGCTTTTTAGTTCTGTGCAAATCTGAAATTTTGTCAAAACAGCTCTCTGCTAAGCTCTGCGCATTGCTATTGATTGCAGTTTTTTGGTTAGTTAGTTCCGTGTATTTTTGTAAATCTACATTTTTGCAAATCTAAAAAACAAAAAAAAGAAAACAAACAACTTCTGAATTTTAAAAATAAAAACAAAGATAAAAAAATTGTTCACCAAAAATAATTATCGGGATTGGGATCATTCCTTGAACCCTAGCCCCGGCCTCGGTCTTTGATATATAATATAGTAGGAGGAGACCTTCATAGCTTCCTCTCAAGTGAAGGAATAGAGTACCTCATACTATATATATGACCCAAGTCTAAAGGTCAAAAGGAAGCATGTGGGATTTAGGCTTCACCCTTGCCTTCCACTAGCTTCCTTGAACTTTTCCCTTTCCTCCTACACGCCCAACTAGAATTCGACCATTTTGGGGGTCACAAGAGTTTCTGGTAGCCGAATCGTGTGCTGTAAAGCACTCTAAATTCCTCTGAATGATACGCTTGTTTCAAGGTATCACATGACCTATTTCGTCTCACACACATAAAAAAGGGTTTAAAAATAAAAATTAAAAAAGTTTCAAAATAAACAAAACCAAGTAAAACGACCTCTAGTGGCGAGACCTCTTAGAATACTCGTCCCTCAACACTTTTGGGATACGTGTCTCACATATATTTGCACTCTGGACGAGTGATAGAGTCCGATCCATGAGAGAGTGCCTCAAATTGCATGGGAACTCATTATCTACCCACTTTAGGTTCCGGGCCATCGGTTAGAACCAAGGGTAGTGCAACTCAAGACCCTCATATCGCATCTAGTGACTCTTTCTTTGACTACAACATCATGGAGGGAAATCCTACACAAAATCCTAAAATGTCTTTCAAGACATGCATGCCTTTTCCCCACAACACGGGTCTAGCGTGTTTAGCCGCTTAAAAGAGACCTTTAGTCGAGCCACCTGTACTAAGCCCATAACTAGTGAAGTGAACGAGGGCAATGGGGAGGTGGATTTGCCTTTCACTTCTCATTTAGACCCTGTACTCCCCAAGGGTGCCCATGTTGGCATCCTACCTACTCCGCTCATTAAAGACCCTACCGAGCCATCACCCCCTGAGGTTCTACTACCCGATGGGGGCAGTAATCTTGCCGAAGTGCAAGAGATCGAACGATATATGCAAACAACAAGGGAGAGTGAAATTGAGAACCTATGAATGCTAAAACAAAGCTAAGACATGAAAGCAAAGACCCCTATGACAACAACCATGCCATTCGAGCAACCGAGCACTCCCAAGATAGCAGTCACGGACGGTCAAGCGATGGGGAGCCATAATGCTTTCACTTCAAGGGGAACCCCCAACACGCCAAGCTTAGAGGGGGTATTTCTCATAGAAAATTGGGAGTATGACCTACAAACTGAGACATTTACCGACTTGTACACATGTTGCAAATACCATGTGGGGTGGTTAGAGGTGGTACAATCCATGTTTTGGGCCACAAGGTTAGAGAAGTAGCAACATATGATATGTGATGTCATCCATGGTGCCATCCAATTAGGGAGGCAAGGCCAGAGAATTAACATTCCTTGGACGGGTCCTATGAGATTCTTGGATACGGGAAAAGCCAAATGGCCAACCCTATCACAAATGGAGACTCCCATAGTGAGTCCCATTGATCCTTCATATGTTGTTTCACTTGGAGTTTTGATACCCTCTGATTCCACAAGCAATAGTTTCACATTCCCAAATTTAGCTCATCTTTCCCTCAAAGAATCTACGGTTACGATGCTTGTCCCACCAAAAAGTACACCTGGGACCTCATTCATGAGTAAAGCACCACGACATAGGAGCACAATGCCCACAACAATACCTACAAGTGTACATCAATCATATGTACCTATGGGCCCTCATACCCATGTAGCTCCCACACCCCCGATTGTTTTGACAGCCTACACTCCACAACCAACCTATCCAAATACTCATTCTAGTGGGGCCATATCAGCTAGTATTAACATGTCATATCCTATGTCTGCTGTTCCTAGGGCCACACATATGAACCTTGGGCCACCACATGGCACAACATCATACCCAACTAGGGACTCAAGGATCACGCGTATGCCTAACCCAATGCCAACCCCCATTCCACATGCAGTCCCAAGAGTGCCTGCCCCACTATACCTACTCACTTGGGTGACTTGGCAACATTTGCTCAAGCTATTGTTGAAAATATGTGTAGCACACCTGATAGAGAGCCTAGAAGTAAGGCAGTACAAGTGGCCAAGCTCACACAAAATATAGTGACAATGGGGATGCTAGAAAGTATATCGAAGTATTTCAACAAATATGCAATTCCCTAGGAGAACACAACAAACTACATAAGAGCAATGCTTTAAGCGTGCCTTTGAGTGGGAAGGTTGGGGATTGGTATATGACCTTAAGGATGGAAGAGAAAATGATTACCCTACTCTTCAAAGATTGTTCCTGAAGGAGTACATACGAGAGCGAGTGCTTTGGGGTGTAGCATCTCAGCTCCAGTATGCCCAACGAGAGGAAGGGGAGCCGGTGAGAGACTTTATTAATCGCTTGAGACATTTGAATTCTCATTGTGATCCAAATGAGTGCTTCAATAATAACCAATTTCTCGATAGATTCATTAGGGAATTACGACATGAGGATATCTATAATAGCCTAGTTATTATAGGTATCACCACTGTTGGAATTAGGGTTGCAGAGAAACACACAAAGCTTGGAGAAGACGAAGGAAGCTCAAGGCACACAATAGAGAGTGGGTTACTTAGTGTGCAATGGAAAGATAGATAGCCCTAGAGTGATGGGCGTATATACAATGCTCGGGGAAAAAAACCTCCAAAAGAGGGAAAAAATGCCCCAGCGTTCCTAGTGTTGGGGTATAGGCGCCTGTGCCTTGCCCAGCCGCCCAGAGTCAGGGCGCCCACTGACTTGTATACCTTATACATAGCATAAGTGTATAGGGGGCTGCTCACTCTTTTGAGTCTCCCCACCCATATCTGTGTCGTGTGTCTCCTTCTCTCTCTCACTCTTCGCCTGTGGTGCTCCCCGATCCCCTTCAATTGGTATCAGAGCTATGGTGACCGCGGAGAGCACGACGGCTTTGAGAGCTTCGAGGCGATAGCTCGCTCGCTCTCGACGGTGGAGTTCGATCGCGGAGTTTCACGGAGAGCGATTTTAGCTTGAGGAGCATTGTCTTTGGAGCTTAGGAGCTTGGTGTGGTCAAGCTTGGTCGAGGAGGCGGTTGCGGCTTCCTTGGTGAGAGGAGCTTTTGAGCTCAGTGGAGCTCGTTAGAGAAGTGCTCGGCGGAGGAGAGCTTGACATTCGAGTGCTTGGATGCTGTTGTGGTAGAGCTCTTGTGTTGGAGCTTGCATTGAGAGAACATTGCATCACGCAGAGTGGAGCAGGAGCAGGTTCAAGACTGTGTGCAGCTCGTTTTTGCCATTTTCGGGCTCTAAAACGCAGTTTTTTGCGTAGCTCCGTCATACAGAGTCAGATCTACATGATCCAAGAGTCTAGGTCAGGATTTTGGCACGCTCCGGACGCGATGGTGATGTCTATTTGCTGAAATTATGCTTTGAATTACAGCAGGTACAGCAGCAAGTTTATTTGTGCACTCTCGGGTCCCAAAAACACTGTTTTTGGCATAGCTTTCACACCTGGACTCGGATACATATGATCCAGGAGTCTACCTTGGGGTTTTGGCACGCTCCGGACGCGCTCGTCATATCAGAATTTTAAAATTCTGAACGCTGAATTTTCTGCAGCAGCAGTTGTTTATTGTGTGTCGAGGATTCCACACATGGTTTGCTCTCAGATGTGAGAGTGATATTTGCTGCAAGTTTCCTCACAGGTGGGAGGATACGATGTATGCCTTATGTGGTTTGATGCTCAGGGAGACTAATGTGATTGCATTTTGAGCTCGGCAATGTATGCCTCGAGCATGTTTTTTGGCAGTCACAGGTAGAGCAGATATTTGTGTACTAGATTTGCAGGTGCTTGCAATGATGTACGCAAAGTGTGAAGATTGGTGCATGCATTTGGAGTGCGGTTTGATGCGCTTTGGTTGCTCATGGTTTTGAGCGTGCAGTCAGTTTGGTTACTGGTTTTGTGGCCGTTTTACTGACGAAACTCTGGCGAAATTTTCTCAGGAGTTTTATGCGCATCATTTATGCGATCTAGGTAGAGATTGCGGGTTGCACTCAACATTTGCGTGCGGTGTTCTCTGCAGGTGGGAGATTTGTGCGTGTGTATGCATCGATACCGCACACTGTGGGCTTGGTGATTAGCTCACAGATTGCAGTGTGATACTAGAGCAGGCGAGGTTTGTATTGACATTACGGGAGCTCTATTTTGGAGTGTGTCTCACAGGTTTTACATTGTGTTTCTGGCCATATTGGTAGACAGTTTCCAGGTGTTGTTGGTGAGGTGGTTTTGCTTTCTAGCTTGCTACTTGTGCTCATGGCAGAGACAAGTGATCGATCAGATTGTGATCTCTCACAGATGCGCATGTTTGATGGGTCAGACTTTGCGGCATGGAGAGAGTGTATGCTTGATGCATTGACACAGCGAGGGTTGCATCGACCATTGAGTGGTGATGCAGGTAGACCTTCAAACATGTCTGACGATCAGTGGCAGGAGCTAGAGGAGATGGCACTATCTACACTCTCTTTGCACCTTGCGGAATCTGTATATGCTCTTGTTATGTATGGGACTACTTCGAGAGCACTTTGGCGCAGATTACATGATATGTATGATAGATCTGAGTCATCACGGACTCGTGTGAGACATGTACATTCACGAGCACGCCGACAGGTGACATGTTGGTATTGTGGTCATTCTGGACACGTTAGACGGTGTTGTTTTCGTCGTATGCGACATCGTAGGAGACATGGCAGTCTCAGAGATGTATGTAGTGATGCCATGGACTCAGTTGCTTTGACAGTTGAGGCACATGTAGTGTCGGAGTATACTAGTGACGGGGATGTCACTTTTACCTCGAGCTATGCACGAGATGCTATACATGTGGATAGTGCACTCCCTTCGCAGTGGTTGCTAGACGCAGATGCTATGTTTCATGTCACGCCGCATCGTGCATGGTTTTGTAGCTATTCTAGCGGGATGCTTGGCAGTGTACATTTGACCGATGGATCGGTGCATGCGATAGCAGGTGCAAGAGATGTGAGACTGTCATTACCGAGTGGTGCATCTTACTTGTTACGACATGTGCGCTATGTACCAGATTTGACAATGAGTTTGATCTCGATTGGTCAGCTAGGAGATTGTGGATGTCAGATTTCGCTACGAGAGCGAGATTTTGTGATGCATTTGGGTTCGCTAGTGATTGCGAGAGGTGCCAGGAGTGGTACACGTTACCCATTGCATGTGGATCACATGAGAGACGGTGTTGTCTCTGTGATCACGCAGCCAGGTAGAGAGCGAGAGAGCAGGCGAGTCTCTTTTGCTTGTGGGTTGCAGGATGCTTTGCATGGAGTGCAGAGCAGTGACCTTGTTGTGCAGGTTGCGTCTACGGATGCACAGTTAGAGCGGGACAGCTCTAGTGAGTCACAGCATGATGAGTCATCAGAGGTGATGACAGAGATGACTCACATGGATGTTGAGATGTCGACTATTGTGGAGTCATTTCTTCATATGCTTATGCCAGAGCTTGATGCAGATTCAGGACATATGGATACACTTGGTACACATGTGATATGTGGTGGGCACGAGGAGTCACTCCAGAGCTCGGAGTCAGAGTGCCATGGTCTCTATGATAGGGGACAGGATTGCCATGTGTTGAGTTCTGAGTTGGAGGTGGCAGAGGTTGCCAGGGTTGCATCAACGTTCGGTGTCCTTATGTACGAGATGCTGATCTCGAGGCCCGACATAGCAGCTGCAGTGGGAGCATTTGCAGCAGGGTTGATCAGTCGTTCGATGACTGATCTCGGCATAGAGCATAGGGGAGGTTTGCAGGTATTGCGTACATACTTGCAGTACGTGTGCGGTACGTCTGGTGGTGTATGGACTTACACGGGAGCAGGACAGTCGGATGCACACGATCACAGCCAGCCAGTGGGCATCGGTTGAGAGCGGTTTTCTCTCACCTTTTGTAGTCTTTAGACTAGGTTCTCTTGCTTAAAGGCACAGTCGTCTTTAAGTGGGAGGTTGTTGGGGTATAGGCGCCTGTGCCTTGCCCGGCCGCCCAGAGTCAGGGCGCCCACTGACTTGTATACCTTATACATAGCATAAGTGTATAGGGGGCTGCTCACTCTTTTGAGTCTCCCCACCCATATCTGTGTCGTGTGTCTCCTTCTCTCTCTCACTCTCCGCCTGTGGTGCTCCCCGATCCCCTTCACCTAGTGTGTTCACACACGTCACTACCACATGTATATGGTAACAAATCCCCCCTGGAATGATGCGGTGAACGAGAGCTGGCACATGAGTAAAGGGAAGTGCCATGCCCTGAGGACATGATCAGTCCACAAAGGGGAGTAAGCCCAAAGCTTTGCGGAAAGCTTCAAGCTTCTCACGAGACAATGCCTTTGTGAAAAGATCTGCAAGGTTGTCTTGTGTTGGCACATAAGCCAAGCTGATCTCTCCTGCTGAGAGCCTCTCCCTAATATACTGGTAGTGCACCTCAATGTGCTTTGTGCGAGCATGAAAAACTGGGTTCCTCGCCACTGCAAATGCGCTCTGACAGTCAGTGTAGATAGTATTGGCAGTGTCCTGTCCAACACCCAAATCAGCCATAAGGCGTCTGAGCCTTACACACTCAACCGTAGCTGTGAAGACTACCCTGTACTCAGTCTCACAACACGAAGTGGCCACAATAGGTTGCGTCTTGCTCAACCATGATATACATGAACTGCCAAGCATGAAACCAAAACCACTTGTGGAAACTCACGTGTCAAAACAACCAGCCCAATTTGAGTCTGAAAAAGCATGTAAGTCTGGCGGCAATGATCTCCCCTTGGATAAAATATGCCAAGATGTAAAGTGCCACTAAGGTAGTGGAAAATCCTCTTGATAGCCTGCCAATGCTTAGACCTTGGGCTATGCATAAATCTGCTGACCTGTGAGACTGCAAACTGAATATCCGGTCTCGTGTTGCATACATAAATGAGGTAGCCAAGAGTATTTTGATAAAGAGTGACATCAGCAAGATCGCCAGCACCATGTAGACTCAACTTCAAACCTGTTTCCATGGGAGTGGCAATAGGTTTGCAATCCTCAAGTCCAAACTTACATAGCAATGTCTCTATGTAACTTTTTTGAGACAAAGCAATACCACCATCACACTGCTTAAACTGTAGACCCAAGTAATGATGCAACAACCCCAAATCTTTCATCTTGAAAGTAGCATTCAAATCAGCCTTAAATTCAACAATATGTCTCTCCTTTGGTCCAGTGACGATCAACAAATCACCTACATAAAGAACCACAATGAGAAGTACATCACCCTCACGCTTTACATACAATGTGCTTTCTATTAGACTGTTACGAAAGCCTCATTTGACCAAATGAGTGTCAGCTTTCTCATACCAAGCACAAGGAGATTGCTTCAACCCATACAAAGCCTTCTTACACTGCACACTTTGTCCTCTTGTCCTTTTATGACAAAACCACGAGGTTGTGTTACATAAACTTCCTCAAATATGTCACCATTCAAGAAAGCAGTAACAATGTTTGATTGATGTACATCCCGACCAAAATGAGCTACCAATGCTTATAGAAAACACACAGTAGTCATACGACAAGTGGGAGAAAAAGTATCTTCATAATCTATGCCTTTTTGTTGTGTATAACCCTTTGCAACAAGTCGAGCCTTATGGCAATCGATCTCACCATCCGGCTCGCGTTTCAACTTGTAAACCCACTTCGTACCAATGGCCTTTTTGCCAGGAGGCAAATCACATAAAGTCCATGTGTCATTTTCTATAAGTGCATCATATTCTGATTGCATGGCAGCCATCCAATTTTTTGAATTTTGTGCTTCATCAAAAGACAGAGGCTCCTCAACTCATGTAAGCTAGACACAGCCAAAGCCGCAACAATCTGATGCATAAGATGCATGGCGAGATCCTGAACGAGTACGACTAGACAAACGTGCATCCAATTTACTAGCATCCAAAGTGTGCACCAGCCATTTTGGCATACCTCTAGCCTGCTCATTTTCAGCCCTTTCCTCATCAAGTACATCATGTACATCTGCATCAGTAATAGGCTGATCTGTAAAATTTTCAGAAACCCCCATAGGCTGTACATTTGCCTCATTGGAACTTACATTCATATTTCGACCACTGAAAAGAGGCAACAAAGTGTCATAAATGTCTTGTGAGTTTACATTACTGTCTCTAGAACATGACAATAAGGGCTAAACAAAATCTTCCACAAATACTACATCCCGTGAAACCAGAATACGTTTTGTTTGCGGATGATACAACCTGTAACTTTTGCTTTTAGCACTATGACCAACAAAAATACAATTGACAGCCTTATCATCCAATTTTCTGCGCTGTGTTTGTGACACCAAAACATATGCCAAACAACCAAAAACACGCATGTGCTCAATAGAAGGCTTTCTATCATGCCATGCTTCATATCACTAGGTTGGTAATGGGACACTTTTATGTCCTGTTAGGTGACCATTTTCCTTGAATTATGTCAAGAGTTTCAAAATGGATTTTGAGGTGCTATCTGTCTAGAAAGTTGTCTCATGAGCTGAAAAAAACTCGACATTTTTTTGGAATATTAATTCCATCTTTAACCTTGTCCTTGCACAGCATTTCACAACCTAAACTGTGTGAAAAAACGGGTCCTGTTTTTGGCTTTTTTCAACTTTTTGCAACTATACCACTCTAGAATTCATGTTTGTGAGGTCTATGATGCTAGAGAACTATCTTTAGTAGTCCTCAACATGTCCTGATGCTTCTAGGGAGAAATAAATGTTAAAGTTGTAAGTTATGACCAAATTACAAAAATTATCAAATCCTGTTTTTTAGCCAATTTTAGCTCTTCTATGATTTTTTTGGTGGCTTTCATGATATCCAAATGCAGTTTTGATTTTCTATGTCACATATTGTGACATAAAGCTAATATTCCTTGAGTTTTGGGGCACCTAATACCCTATTTTGCATAGTAGACAACGATGGTTGATTTTTTCAATTATAGAAGAAAACGAAACATTCTAGTATATCAAGTATAGCTTTTTCAATATTGTTAGTTTCTTGTGACAACTACATGCATTTTGTAGGTAGTAACCATATCTAGTCATAAGGATCAAATTTGGCTAGATATTGAATAGTTTCTATGGGATTCTACAACTCATAATGTTGAACCCAGTTTTTTTATGTTTGCTGTATTTAGCACTTCATCTTTGTCCTCAAGATTCCCCTTGGTAAGAGATGTATTATTCTTTTGACATGCTCCATGGCTCCTTATGAACCTAAAGGACAATAGGGAACTAAGGAAACATGCATATATTATTTGTATTGAGCGTGGCCATAGAAACTTTGATGATAGGTTTGCAGAATGGTAAAAATTCAACTTTTTTGTACCTATTTCTTTTGGCAAAACAAAAAATAGTGAGTGAGAAGCAATCATATGTTCTGATCACCAACCCATTGAAGTTAACTAGGGAATTTATCTCAAGTCCTACAAAAATCCCTAATCTTATTTTTACACAACAAAACGTAAGAAATGACTGTTTTGGTGAAAATGTACTGGTCCATCAACTTTGGAGGCTTGGTGTAACCAAAAGATGAGAAATTTTACAAGTTTCTTATTTTTTCCATGTGTAGTAGGCCTTGAACTATAACCTCATGAAAGGATTTTACAAAATGAGTGGATCTACTATGGTTTTGGAGGTTTTTTTCAAAACCTTGAAAGGACACTTTTATGTCCTGTTAGGTTACCAACCTAGTGATATGGAGTAATAGACTGCAAAGATTTTGTAGGACACCTGTTTAGTAATAAGTGGCACACATGATGGCCTCAACCCAAAAAGAATTCGGCAAAGCTTGACTTTTGACCATACATCGTGCCATTTCCGTAAGTGACCTGTTTTTCCTCTCATCAACACCATTTTGCTGAGGTGTATAAGGCACTGTACATTGGTGTTTTATCCCATGACTAGCCAGAAATGCATCAGATTCATGAGACATATACTCCCCCCCTCGATCGGAACGGAGGGTGCCCATAGTACATTTCGATACATTTTCAGCCATAGCCAGAAATTGTTTGAAGCACATAAAAACTTTGGACTTCGCTTTAAGTGGAAATACCCATGCATTCCTGGAGTAATCATCAACAAAAGTCACGAAGTAAAAATAATTGCCCAAGGACGGAGTTTGCATGGGCCCACAAACATCACTATCCACAAGCTGCAACCTACATGTGGCTCGAACTAAACCATCCTTTGGAAACTTAGAACGCTGCATCAGACCCAAAATACAGCCTTCACAAACATGTTTGACATGTGCTTCAAGAGACGGCAAAGAAGCAACCATATCAAATTTCTGCAAACGTAGCAAACTAGAAAAATTCAGATGATTAAAACATGCATGCCAAAGTTTTGCATCTGAAATAGCCCTTGAATCTGCAACAACATTTGCAAAATTTTGTCCACACTTGTCATACAAAGTGAGCTTATACAGCCCACGACACAAAAGGCCAGATGCAACAATTTCATCACCAAAAGTGAGATCATGAACTGTACATGTGTTATCCACAAATCTGAATACAAGTCCAAGTCTAGCAAGTGCGGATACAGATAAGAGATTCTTCTTGATCCCAGGTACATAAAGTGCATCAACGATTGTGAAAGAACTGCCATTAGCAGCAATAAGCACAATCTTTCCAACTCCCTGAATTGGATAAGAGGCATTGTTGGCACAAGTGACTGAATTCCCATTAAGGACAGACTTGAGAGAGGTGAACAATTCACGATGCTTTGTAGCACCACTATCGAAATACCACACATGTGAATCTGTAGCAACTAATAAGCATTCATCATGGACATTAGGATTGTAACTGCACTCTACACTAAAAGCCCATTCTGCATCAACATTAGCAACACAGTCTTCCTTCACAGAAGACTCAACAATGGCTGCATTTGTAGTGGAACCATCATTTGCAGTGGAACCATCCTCTTTCTTCTTAGCCTCTTTGGCCTTCAACTTAGGACACGACTTGATCAAGTGATCATTAGCTTTACAATAATGGCAACGCATCTTCTTTTTGCCCTTATCACCAGAATTTTCAGACGAATTGATGCCAGCAGAAGCATTATGAACATAAGTTTTGCCACTCGCAGCAGAACCATAAGAAGTGGCTGCATTGATGTTACCACCCTTTCTTTGAGAAGCAATAAAAGCCTGTTCAACTGCATGCTGTCTAGTCCTGTTTTTTCTGGAAAGTGACTCTTGCAACAACAATGTGTAGAATGCATCAAACTTGACAACTTCTGGATTTCCTTGGGTCAGAATTCTCCAAGTACTAGCAAAAGTCTAGTAAGAATCTGGTAAGGCATCAAGAATAGTCTGCACAAGGGAATTGTCTGAAATGACTTCACATGCAGAAATAAGTTGCTCATTGATATCCTTGACACCAGCAAGAAAAGTGTCCATATCATCTTGCTCATGCATAATCTTCGACTCCATCTTTTTACGCAGCAAAGCAATTTTAGCCTCATTGCGGCTTGCATAAAGACCTGCTAGAATATCCTGATTTGCAAATTTTGCTGAACGGATTTGAGGAACAATGGTGCACTTCACAGACAACGCAATTAATGCATGAGCCTGGGCATCCTTTACATTTCATTGATCTTGTTCTACCATAGGCAAAACAACTGTAATGGCAGAAATCCTTGCAGCAAGAACTGCAACATCCTCAACATCGCCTACATCCTCAGAACCAGGACGTACATCAATGCCCTGCACAATATTCTAGACGCCCTTTGACATAAGAACGTGTTGCATCATATAATCCCACATAGGGTAATTGTCCCCATCCAATCTTTCCTCAGCAGCAAACATCTTGAAGATATCTGTGTTGTTGTCAGCCATGGTAAATGCTGCACCTGACGTGAAAATTGCCCAAAAATAGGAGAAATGGAGCGGGAACAACACATGCTATATAGCACAAACCGTAGAAGACTGTATGGCACCTTTTATGCAGAAAACGGCACTGATTGAAATTCTGCACAAAATGACAAAATTGCCTGTACAGACCTGCTTGTAGTGGAAACGGAGGTCGAAATGAGTCCGAATCAAAAATTTGAACTGACTGAGCTCTATGAGCACACCCGAAATATTTGTCAACCTGCGAATGCTCGCCAAATCTCAATGTAATCAATGAAAGTGAGCAGGCATATGCTGGAGCAGCTGGCGACTAAGCCCGGGAGGATGTAACCTGCTCTGATACCAATTGTTGGAATTAGGATTGCAGAGAAACACACACAGCTTGGAGAAGACGAAGGAAGCTCAAGGCACACAATAGAGAGTGGGTTACTTAGTGTGCAATGGGAAGATAGATAGCCCTAGAGTGATGGGCGTATATACAATGCTCGGGGGAAAAAACCTCCTAAAGAGGGAAAAAATGCCCTAGCGGTCCTAGTGTGTTCACACACATCACTACCACATGTATATGGTAACAACCACTTGGGAATCAATCACCACCAATGCAATCCAATTGGAGGAAAATTTAATGATTCAAGGAGAGAGAGTGTCTGTTGAGCATAAATCTACTAGCAAGCATCGGGGCATGCACCAATGACCATAAAGCCTATTGTTAAAGAGCCAAAGATATCTAAGATGACTTTAGCGGATCTCACCAAGGTCATTAAAGAAAGCCTTAGAGATAATTGTGCCTCACAAAACAATCATATGTATCCAAGAAGGGAACAACAATGGTGCTCAATTTGCTTTGGTCCACATGGCACTAGTGAATGCCCTACATTTAGAGTAAAATTCAATGAGAATTGCAATGCATGTGGTAGGTACGGTCACCAAGATAAAGATTGTATAATGTTCAAATGTGTAACGAAAAATAGACCACCCTTGGCTTGGACGGATTCACCTCGTATTCCTGCATTGATGCCTACCCCACATGTTGAACAACTATCACAACACATGCTTCCTAGAGCCCAAAATGTTGCTCAAGCTACACAACTGCCACCTCCAATGCTAGACTGCAGCCCCCGCATCAAAGAGTCGCCCCTGTGAATCATATGGGTTGCGAGCTATCTAGTGCTTGTTTGGCCCAAAATGTTGTTCAAACAACACCCTTACCACCTCCAATGCTAGGACCGCAACCACCACATCCGAGAATCACTTCTGTGAATCAAGTGGGTTGTGAGTCATCCATTGCTTTTTTGGAAGACTGTGAGGAAGATATATACCCTAATATTTCCTATGGGATGGATGCATTTAAAGAGGTCCACAATACTTCGTGGAGGACTACTGGGGACAAGTCAAACCTGTTTATCAAGTAGCTGCTCTTGCAGCAAGAGGCCACAATATCAATCTCACTGCCAATAGACCACCTCTTCAATGCTATGAGTGTGGAGGTCCAAATGAGTGTCCAATTAGACTACAAAAGAATGCCACACTAGTGCATACCAAGAAAGGGATCACATCTACAATGCCGATACTCATGTGTAATCAATGTGGCATAGATCATTTGATTGCCCAATGTCCTAATAATCCAAATGCACCAAGGATCATGCCATTGAACTTAATTGAGATTATTGAGACGCCATCACAAAGTACATCGGTTTTACTAGTAAATGTACTCACACGATCGATGCTCCAACACAAAATTATATTCTTGAAGAAAGAGACATGGCATCAATCGCCCAATCCAAGAAGAAGAAGAAAACACAAAGGAAGAGATCACAAAAGGTAACAAAGTCAAACCCCAGTTCAAAGACTGACATGGGAACTGGTGACAACCCCGTGTATATGAACAATGCTGAAAATGATTTTGATTTAGGCGAGACCATGGAGACTAAAACGAACATTAGAAAAGAAAAAAACAAGGAGGATCATGATGAGCCACAATGGACACAATCCATGGAACATAGGAAGAAGATCGGAACTTACCCAAACTTTATAGAGGAGATTGAGCGAGTCAAGCAATTAAGGAGTTTGGTAGATGAGACCCAAAGGGAGCTAGAACCAACACCTAGGAATATCCAAGTTACAAACACAATGTTTCCTACACAAAATCAACCTCACAAAGACCATAGGCCACTAGCCATACCTAGTGTCATCCTAGAAGAAAGTGACTTTAAGTCATTGGGAAGTAGGCATACTCCCTTCTTGTTGGAGAGAATGTTTACAGACCGATTACCTGAACCTGTTGAAGAAATGGAGATCCCATCTTCCCCATGTCAAGAAACTGAAGCCCAAAAACTTCAGTTAAATATTGCCAAATTGATGGATTTCATGGCTTCAGAAGTTAGAACCACCATCATGTCTAAACTATATGGAGACCCCGAGCTATTCCTAGCTCTTTAAGATTTACTCAATGGAGAACTGAAGGTCAGGTTATCACAATTTGCATCAATAGATAGGTCTAATGAAGTGCTAGTAGAGGAGGAAACCTTAGATCCACAACCCAACATGGATGAGAACTCTGTTGTTGAAATACTTGTCAACAAGTTGGGACAGTACTTTGAAGGTGATGAATCCAATGTGACCTTACCAATCACTACCAAAGGATTAATTGTGAAGGGAATCCTTGATGGGGGTGCTAGGGTTAGCATTGTAACTAAAAAATTGTTCAAAATCTATGGGGAGACTACCTCACCTTGGAACTATAAACATAGTGGTAAAGATGGCCAATGGGACCATCGTAAACCTATTGGGATGCTAGAAGATCTCAAGATCAAGGTCCTAGACACAAGGTAAGGCACACCTTCATTGTTATGGGTTTTTCCAAGCACACTATGTCATCTGAGATGATATTAGGACGTCCTTTGATGAGGGAAGCAAAAATGGTACATGACTGGTCTAAAAACCATGTCTACTTACAGTCCCAAGACTCTGTCATTCGTGTTGATCTTGTGACTGGTCGAGCACATCCTCTAGGAGAAAAATTTCTAATTGACTATTGATCTGACACCACAATTCACTCAGCCCCATTGCAGTATTGTTACACGTGTAAAAAGGACATCGATGTTGGGGAAGATTCCCCTTTTATGGATGTTCTACCTGGAATGGTTGAGTCTGACGACGTGGATTGGGTCCACCTAGCGGCTACCATAGACACTTGGGAAAATAGAGGGACTACTTGGGTAACACTTGAGGGGGACGAAGTGCCACAACTCGTACGTTTAAATATGATAGGAGTAATGCATATAGCTTTTGATGACATACAAAATGAAGGCTTGACTCATAGTGGCACCACTAGAGTCTCAAAAGACTATAGCCCACACAATTTGGAGTCGGAATCATTAGTTAAAATTGACTCTGTGGACAAAGAATCTGAGTTGAGTATTGGTGTAAATGAGGAGACAAACCATTCAAGGTTTAGCGGTACCCTAGATAACAATCTATCCTGGAGAGGAGAATACACGAGGAGCGATTTATCTAGCAACTCTACACTAGAGATCGACCATAAATTAGACAAGAGGAGTAAGCGATATAAGAGGTGATGATATCGAGGGAATGTACGTGCTAGGATAAATGAAAAGAAATCTATCACAGAATGGCTCAATTATATGGGGGCATGTGATGCTCATCAAAAGTTGGTAGATAATTGGGGTGAATACCTTCAAAGCGTCATGTGGTGCAGCCCACAACCCATTGACATTGCATAGTTAGAGACCGCAAAGAAGTCAAAATTGAGCCGTACTGTAAGGAGATCCCAAAACAAGAGTTAGCTCAACAACTAAGGGAAGTGGAAGCAAAATCACAGTCCATAACACAACATGATCCCACGGACTTACACCCTGCACCTGATCATTTCAATACTACACCATGGAGGAGCATAAAGTTGTGTATACAAAGGCCCAAAGAACACCTACTAATGGAAGTAATGGAGTCTATGATGGTCCGGTGATAGTTAAAGAAATAGAGTTAGCAGACCCAGGTGAGGACTCCAAACCTGTTCTCATTGCCTAAGACCTGACAGAGACTGAGGTATATGTACTTGATGGGATCCTCAAGTTATTCAAGGATATATTTGCTTGGACATATCATGACATGAAGGGCGTTCCACCTTCCATAGTGCAACATACAATTCCAATGATTAGCACTTCCTAACTAGTCTAACGAAGACCCTACCCAATGAATCCTAAGTATGCGGAGATATCCAGGAAGAACTCAAAAAGCTTATCAAATGTGGATTCATATACCCTATTGAGCACTCAGAATGGGTGTCTCCAATAGTTATTGTGCCAAAAAAGAATGGGAAACTCATAGTGTGTGTGGATCTCAAGAAGGTTAATGCAGCCACTAGGAGGGATCACTATCCATTGCCATATTCAGAACATGTGCTTGAACGAGTTGCAGGAAAGGAAGCCTATAGATTTTTGGATGGGTACTCTAGTTACAATCAAATCACAATTATGTTAGAGGACCAAGCGAAAACCGCTTTTATAAGTGAATTCAAAGTGTTTGCATTTCGTGTTATGGCTTTTGGCTTAACTAATACCCCTGCTACACCCCAAAGATTAATAAACACCACGTTTAGGAAATATTTAAGGGAGTTTTGTGAAGTTTTTTTAGATGACCTTTGTGTTTATTCTTTGTAAAAAGAACATCTATCATGTTTATGAAAATTGTTTGAAAGGTGCAAATTGTATTGCATCTCATTGAACCCTTTCAAATGCCAATTTTGGGTTAAGCATGGAGTCATTTTAGGGCAACTTGTGTCCAAGAATTGGATTTCCACAGATGAAAGAAAAATTAAATCCATTTCTAATTTACTACCACCTACAAACCATAAGGGAGTCCAAAGATTCATGGGGCATGTTGGTTATTATCGATGGTTTATTTTAAAATTTGCTGAGATAGCTCGTCCATTGTACAAGATTCTTATTGAGTTTCACTAGACCGAGGAGTGTGATCATGCCTACGAATTTTTAAAAAGGACCCTGCCAAGTGCTCCAATCCTGCAAGTGCGCGATTGGATTGTAATTTTCCATGTGCATATTGATGTGTCAAACTTTGCTATTGGGTGTGTTTTAGCTCAACCAAGAGAACATAAATTGGATTACCCCATTAGCTTTGCAAGTCACCAATTGAATGATGCTGAAAGGAACTACACCACCATAGAGTGGGAAGGTTTAGCTATGATTTATACAATAAAGAAATTTTGCTATTACCTTCTTGGTAACAAGTTTGTTATTTATGTGGATCATCAAGCGTTGTTGTATCTAGTAGACAAACCATGTTCCACGGAAAGAATTACACGATGGTTATTAATTCTTCTTGAGTTTGATTTTACCATCATGGTGAGACCTGGTAAAATGCATGTCATGGATGATCATTTGTATCGCATACCCAATGGTGAAGCCCTTATTGGAATTGATGATGAATTGCCCGATACTTCCCTATTTCTAGTCAAAACCATACCTGAATGGAGTGAGAAGATTGTAAACTTTTTAGTTAATGGCTTTCCATATCTCAAAAGCTACTAAAGGAATGCGAACCTTATTCTCTAATTGCAAGGTCTCTCTACAAGCTAAGGAAGGTCGATATTCTTAGACGATGTGCTCATGAGGATGAGTATTGGTACATACTGCAAGAAGCACACATGGGCATAGCCGGAGGACATATGTTAGGAGAACTAACTGTGTTGCAATTAGGCTATTGGTGGCCCACCTTATTCAGGGATGCATCACTTTTTGCAAGGGAATGTGATGAATGCCAACGTTACAAGACCACACAACGGAAGGATGGGATGCCTTACATCCTATTAAAGTGACCCAACGATTTGAAAAATGGGGTTTAGATTTTGTAGGTCCAATTAGTCCGACAACCCGTAACACCCAATCTCGATATATTATTGTTGCGATTGACTATGTGACAAAGTGGGCAGAAGCTAAGGCGACCTGCAAGACTGATGCAAGGTCAACCACTAAGTTTCTCTTTGAGAACATTATTATGCGATTTGGTTGTCCCTTTGAAATTGTGAGTGATAATGGCACTCATTTTATAAATGAAGAGATAAAGAAACTCACAACAAGCTTCATGATATCCCACCATAAGCTGACACCTTATTATCCACAAGCAAATGGCCAAGCTAAGAGTACTAACAAGACTTTAATTTCTATCTTGACCAAGACGGTAGAGGTTCAACGCACAGATTGGGATTTGATATTAGCATCAACTCTATGGGCTTATCGTAATGCGTTCAAAGTGGCTGTTAATTGTACACCATTCAAGATGGTATATGACCAAGAAGCAGTTATGCCATGGGAGTTTGTCATTCCTAGTCTTCAAGTAGCTTCACAAGAAGGTTGGGATGGTAACCCTTTAGTTGAGCGTTTATATATCCTTAAACAGTTAGATGAAGAGAGACAATTGGATGTGCGAAATGCACTTGTGGAGAAAGATAGGCAAAAAAATGGTTTGAAGACCATCGGATTCCTCAATGGGAGTAAATTTAAAAGATACTATGATCCTTTAGGCCAAGAGGAGCTACGTGCCATTCATAAAAAAAGGCAGCCAAGGCACAAGCGGAATTGAAAAAGATCCATGCTCAAGCCGAGGCTCAAGAGCAACAACAATGTATTAGGCGCCAATGAGAGGCCAAACTTGGAGTTACACAGGCATTTCAAGTTGAATTAGAGGATGATTTGGTAGGTTTTGACCCACCTCTACGATACCCCATTGAGTTAAATAGCACCTATGGTAAAGTGCTATATAACTCTTTATTGGACACAAGAGCTAAACATAATCTATTACCCTATATGGAGTGTGGTGCCAATTAGGAAAGCCGTCTTTATCCAAAAGTACCATCCAAGTCAAGGCTATTAACAAGAAGAAAACTATTGTCTTTGGAATCTTGCACACTCATGTTACTTATGACTTCGGGACCGTGACTCAAAGCTTTCTGGTCATGCCTGCAGGTGCTATGGAGGGCAACATAAAGTTGGGATGTAAGTGGATGTATGCAACCAAGTGTACTATCGATTGGGGAACGGGGGGTATCACGACACAGAAACAAATTCTCAATCCTGCCACTCAAGCAACATTCATTGAGTTATTGCCTCCTGAGGGAGCACATAATGGAACATTGCATATTCAAGAAGTTGAAACATCTATCCCTATGTCACAACCCTTTAGAGCTTCAAGTTTCGTGGGGCTGAATAAAGAATGAGGCACCCAAGACTCAGCGTGATTTATCAATGGCAACATAAAAATGGGTCCCTAAAGCTTTGTTAACAACCACTTCTGATGCTCAATCTAGTTCACAACAAAAGCCTCGTAAGAGATGCCCCAATCGCCCTAAGAAATGCAAGAATACGTTGCGATGGATTCCTATGTGACTATTGGAAGCCCAAGGCTACTATGATGGAAACGATCAAATCTGGGTACTTAAATGTACCTTGTGTTCTCCCCTATCACCTACTAAAGATCTATGTAGGCCAAATCTTGTAACTCCAAAAACGATTTGAAGACCACGGAAAGGAAAAGATCACGGAATGCTACTACACACCCGTTCCAAAGTTAGTTTGGGTACCAAAGAAAAAATGATTTGTTCCACCTAGCCTAGGAAAAGGGAAGTTGAATGAAGCTTCCAGCTCTTCATGTAGCTCATCTACGTAAATACAAGCTTTGAACCTCCATCTACCATTGTACAAATCCACACAAACAAAAAAAACTTCGTACCTCCAATTATGAGTTCATCACCTGAAGCAACTTCTCAAGTAAGATCATTGGAGAGTATCTTACCACCCTTACAACTTGACGAATCACCTAAGGTGGCAAAATCCCATTGGTCAAAATCTTTGCCCATTACAACTTGGAACAGTTGGTTTCAAAAGGTGATGACAACTTTCCAAAAGGTATGATCTACCCAAGGAAGGGGGGAGTACTTACTAACAATCATTATTCGATTTCTTCCCTCTTAACCTTCCTCCTAGACCCCTTAACTTCCAAATCTTAGGGAATGTATATATATAGTCCTATACTATAGCAACACAAAATAAAATAAAAGAGAGAGAGGATGAAAACAGTAAATGAGCAAGAGCGACTAGCAAAGAGAATGCACCCTATTGCACCCAACACATAGTCCAAATGCACCATGTCACATCAAGCAGCACAAGAAAACTTGATTCCATAAGTGATAGGTCAGTTAGGGGTTTGTTTTCACTTGTTTTCCAAGAGTTTTGGTCTTTTCACACTGACATGTCTCCTAGAGGTATAGTGCCTTATTGCTTGATATTGTTGTGTAAACTGATATGGATCTCCATTGACATGGCTGAGGACATCTACTTCGACAAAATGAACAACTCCATATCTCTAGGTGTACTACTTTCCATGATTCATGCTGGTGGATATTTATAATTGATGATTGTGGTTTTCCATGGTTTGATTAAGTGCATTTAGTTATGTTTTGTTATCTACCATTATAGCTATATAACTTTGTCTTTGATTGGGTTGATAAATTAGAGTTTAGTCTTATGGATGAGCCTTGAGGTTATGAGTCCATGACTTTAGGTTAACTCATTTACTTGACCACTAGTCCTAGTTGGTAAAATTATCTGGGTGTTAGAGACCTTAGGAGGGTTTTAAGCATAGAGAGGTTTACTCACCTCAACACCAAACGACACTAGTGAGAATACAAAGGACATGGAAGCAAACAGAAAAAGCACCACAAAGGTAAAATCTTAGGATGGAAGAGAAATCCCAACTATATTTGGTCCCTCACTCACATGTATTGTATATGGTACTAGAGCCCTCAAGGTTCCCAGTGTGGGCGCTTTTCTTTGAAAATAGAAAAGCCCCGGTTGAATTAAAACAAATGATGATGACATGAAAAAGACTTCCATTAAGCTTAAAGTGAACAATTCAAGCTCTTGTTTGGAGGTGTGAGAGTGAGTTGGCTAATCAAAGCTCAAAGGCACAATTGGAGAATCTTGCATTTAGATAATCTTCCTAACTTCACTACTACTAGAGTAGTTCTTTTAACCTTAGCCATACCTACCTAATTGATAGATTCATCCATAAGCCCAAAACTCTTGATTGATTAATTTCATCAAAGTGCAATTTATTTATCCTTAATGGCAGTGTAGCATTTCATAATTATTTGCAATTACTCATGTCCTCATGTACTTTATATTTTCCTCATCTTTATTGCCATAAAGTTCTGCTTGCATACTCTCACAATGAATTTGTTGTGAAAACAATCTATCCCAGATGCTCTACCACCTTGATGAATGAGCTTTATCTCACTAGCTTCCAAGGATGGAATCTACATCAGGAAGGGGGGCATGTTAACCCATGATGCCGCTATTATTTTTTAGTGTATATATTTAGTCATGGGCCGGGCTTGTTGGTCCAAGAGGTTTATAGCAAAAGGTTGGCGATCACTGATGAAAGATGCACCAGATCCATTTAGCACTGACTGGCAAAATATGGGTGTCCGTATGTGAAAAGGATGGCAAGCCCTAGATAAAGGCTGTAAACTAGGATTTTCAATTATTCTCAATGTGCAAGCTTTGCTCTTTCTTCACTTCTACTTGATGGTCTGTAAGAGAGAGAGAGAGAGAGAGAGAGAGAGAGAGAGAGAGAGAGAGAGAGAGAGAGAGAGAGAGAGAGAGAGAGAGAGAGAGAGAGAGAGAGAGAGAGAGAGAGAGAGAGAGAGAGAGAGAGAGAGAGAGAATGATCATCAACGAGCAACAGCACAAAGAAGGATGCACGATGACGCGACAGATCCTTCTTCTCTATGTGGAAATGGAGTCCCTCGACGGCAGCACTGTAGGAGGTGAGTGACACACCACTCTGTAGACATAGAGCTTGTTTGCATCTATCAGGTTGTGTGCTTGTAGCCCTGCGGCTCGCGCACGGCATATAGAAAGTTCCTAGGAGTAGACAGTTAGATAGAGATCCTTGAATAACCATTAATTTTTGGAAGGACCTCCTTGAAAATATATGTAATGGAAATGGCCCATGAACTTTGAGAATAGTGGAATTAGGAGAATTAAAGGGAGCATTTTTGTGAGACTACTTCGAGAACATAGAGGGCGAACTTAATTAGTGGTAGCAACATAACCATTATACTTAATTAACTTGGCATGAACAATACTTTTGCAAGAGAGAGAGAGAGAATTAGAGAACTTGACAATAGTTGAGGACTGGATATATGTGTAGCCCGTCAGCCCTCCAATAGGCTTTTGTATTATAGATTCTCTCATAAAGAGAGACTTGGTATAATAAAATATTTGTGTTCCTTATGACCTTGGTGATGCTATGAAGATGGAAAGCTTCATGCATCACGAGCATAACAAAAACTTTGTAAAAGCATTAACCATCCCTAGCCTCAGCCCCATAAGAAACATTCATAGGAGAAAGAAATAATTCCTCACTTATCATCACTCTTCTTGCTAGCATACATAATAGCATAGTAATGAAGATGGAGAAGATGGAAAGCTTAAGCATTGAGCATGGCTCTTGGTTGGATTTGCAATCCATAGCCAAGAGTGTTGGTGTAGGCTCTCAACTTCTCAACAAGCTTGGAGAAGGAGATGGAGTTCTTGCACTTTCACCAAGTGAGAATGTGTGAAAAACGACTGTGTGAGAGAGTGTATAACCCCAAGCACACCCCTTGCCTGCTTTGGTTGACCCCTCCTTGTAGCTCAAGCTTCAAGCTCATTGGACCCCTCTAAGCCTAGCCAATCACATGCATAATGCATTTCAAGAAACATGGGTAGCATTAGGACAAGTGTCCTCCTTACCTCTTTGAGAGAGAGAACTTGAAAATATCTAGATAATTGTTGAATTGAACTAGAAGCTCATTGGTCCCCTCTTTAGCAAAGCCAATAGGATTCAAGCACACCATGTGGCTAAGCATAGGGAGAGCCTGACATGTGTCCATGTGTCCTTGAAAAGGGGGTGCCCTTTGGGTGAGTGGAAGGTTAAGTCAAAGATTCCCCTAGGTTTGGGGCTTTTTCCCTCCTTTTTAGGGTCTCCTTTTGACTCAAGCACCTTACCCCCCATGCATGGGAATCTTCTCAAGCACCTTCCTCATCAAGAATGACAAGCACCTCAAGCACCTTAGTCAGCAAGAATGACAAGCACCTCAAGCACCTTAGTCAGCAAGCATGACAATAACCTTACTCATCAAGCACAACAAGAACCTCAAGCATCTTAGTCACCAAGCATGACAAACACCTTAAGCTTGGGTTGGGTTCCCACCTCAAGCACATCCCTAGCTTGCCTAAGTTCTAAGGACTTTTAACACTAACCTTTGGAGGTCTTTAATGAAGCTAACCCTAAGGTCTTTTATGCTCCATTAGATGCACATTGCTCTTGGATAGACTATCTCTTTTTGGACCCCTATTGAGATGTAACCATCTCTCCTCTCGGCCCCTGTTGAGATAAGTATTGAAGCACTTATTACACATTGCTCTTTGGTAGACAATCTCCTTTTGGACCTATTGAGATGTGACCATCTCTCCTCTTGGTCCCCTACTGAGATAAGTCTAGAAGAAATTATTCCACATTGATCTTTGGTAGATAATCTCCTTTTGGACCCCTATTGAGATGTAACCATCTCTCCTTTTGGTCCCCTGCTGAGATAGGTCTAGAAGCACATGTCTCTATTCTAATTCTTGTTCTCATTTATTCTCCCAGATTAAATGATCACTTTAATATGAGAAAATCATTTGGTAAAGTTAGATATTATATTTTATGGCATTACCTTGAAATCATAGTCGACTATGAGGTAAAGAGGATAAAGCCTAGTCATTAGTCCATGTTTCTTAGCCAGTAGAGGATCCCTTTTTACCGAATGACATCATTCCAGAATGGATGACTAATCCATTTGGTGCTTGGGTGACTTAGCTGTTGCAAGCATGTTTGCTCTTTAGTCCATATCATACTTCCAAAGTAGAGTGACAAGTTCTACTTGGTGTTTGGGAGACGTTGTCACCACAAACATGATCCTAAGCATGCATACTATTTAAACTTTGTGCACAATAAAAAGAGAACTAATCTTATAAGACAAAAACATTGTCCATTTAAAATGCATTTTCATATGCTTACTTTGAGGCATCATTGACACCTTTTAAGCATTGACAAGGTTCATATTATCCTTAAGCTAGATTCCTTGCATTCATTTAGCATCTTTAAAAGGATAATTCTTTAACTTAATAAGATATTGTCAGATAATCTTATCGTTTCTTAATACCTTGTCTTCATGTCGTAGGATAGACTCAGATTGAAGTACTTCTTCTCGATCTTTGATTTTTGAAGGGTCTACAACTATTGCTTCTTTTGGTGGCGCTCCTTTGTAAGGCTTATGTAGGATCTCATGGAAAACATTGTGCATGAGCCAATGGTTGGGAAACTTTAATTGATAAGCCATCTCATTGATTGGCTTAAGAATTTAAAAAAGGACAATAGTATCTTTTTGCTAGTTTAGCATAATACTCTTGATGGCATGTAGGATTCTTGTCCGTAGTATGCCTTCGATGAGCCTTGAGAAACTTTAGCAAGATCCAATCATTTTCCTTAAAGGCTAAGGCTCTTCTGTGCTTATTAGTAGCAACTCTTTTTGCCTTTGCTATGAGATGGATATAACCTCCTTTAATAGATTCTTGTGAGTCTCAGCTATATTCATCAACAAATGAAGATCTTCCCATGTACTTTAAGTAGTAAGGGACTTTTGGATCTTCCCTCTTTAACCTTGAAAGGTGCTCCTCATAGAAGTATGTACAATGTCATTGTACAACGCATACTTTATAAAAGATAGGCACTTCTCTCATTGAGAATGTTGATCTACTTCCATGACATAGGCTTTTAATAGAGTCAAGAATTGTTAGATTAGTTATTTCACTTTGGTCATGCGTTTGTGAATGATAGGCCAAAAGAGAAATTTAATCTACTTCCTAGATTCTCAAAGAGACCCTTCTAGAAATTACTGGTCATTCTAGGATCTTTGTTGTGACACTATTGATGTTGGCAAGCCATGATACTTGAAAATTTGAGATCTGAAGAGGGTTGCTGTTTGATGTGCATTAATAGTCTTTTTAACAGGCATAGAGTGTGTTTCTTGTTAAGCATGTCTATTGAAACAATCCAAGTTGCTTCCTTTAAGCCAATCAATGGGATTGCTTATCTATTAAAGTTGCCCAATCATTGGCTCATACATAATGCCCTCCACATGAGCTTACTTAAGCCTTACAAAGAAGAGCCACCTCAAGAAGCTGTCATTGAAGATCCTCTAGAATCTGAAGGTCAAGAAGAGGTACTCCCACCCGAGTCTATCCTACAGCATGAAGACAAGGTCTTGCAAGATGGTAAGATCATCCGAGGATATCGTATTAAATTAAAAAATTATCCTTTTGAATATGTTAGATGGATGCAAGGAATCCAATATGCACCTTGTCAATGATTAAAATGACTCACTTGAGTAAGCACATGTATATAATGTACAAAGTTTTTGTCTTATATGGATCTCTTTCTCTTATTTTGCACAAATTTTAAGGTATGCATGCTTATGATCATGTTTGTGGGCGACTACATCTCCCAAGCACCAAGTAGAGCTTGTCAATCTACTTCGGAGTATTGATATGACTATAGAGTAGACATGCTTGTGGTAGCTGAGTCTCACAAGAACCAAATGGACTAGTCATCCATTTTGGAAAGATGTTGCTGGGTAAAAAGGAATCCTCTACCCACTAGGAGACATGGGCCAATGACTATGCTTTATCTTTCCTACCTCATAGTCGAGGATGACTATGATTTCAAGGGCAAGGTAATGTCATTAAATCTAATATCTAACTTTCCCAAATGACTTTTTCATATTAAACTAGGCATTTAAAATGGAAAGAAAAAGGGAGCAAGAGTCAGAATATTAATATGTGCTACTGGACTTGCCTCAGCAAGGGACCAAGCAGAGAGATAGTTTTATCTCAGTAGGGGACCAAGAGGAGAGATAGTCTACGTAAGAGAAATGTGAACCCAATGAATCTTGAAATGACATTAAGCTAAGCTTCATTAAGCCTTCAAAGGATAAGTGTTAAAGTTCATCAAACCTAGGATTAATGTAAAGACTAATGCCAACTGTAGGTATTTTAGACCATTCAATGTTAACACTAAGGTTACCAAGGACCCCAAGTGGGCCAAGTTGCACCCCCACTTGCATTGGGTGAGCCCTAGATTTAGGGAGATGAGAGATAACACTCTCTCTCTCTCTCTCTCTCTCTCTCTCTCTCTCTCTCTCTCTCTCTCTCTCTCTCTAGGAAAGTCACCTTTTTCATATAGGGCATAAAGGACACATGTCAAGCTCCTAGCTATGTTGCCCACAACCAAGCTTGAATATCATTGGATAGCCAATATGAAGAACCAATGATGATTAAGCTTTATAAAAGAAAGATTGAATCTCATTGGACATCCCACAAAGAGAACCAATAAGAATTGAGTCCCACATGAGCTAGCTTGGATAGCCTACTAGGGAAACCAACGAGAATTGAACATCCCATGAAAGAGCTTAAATCTCATTGGACAACCTACCTTAAGAGCTAATAAGAATTTAGCTTCATTAAATAAAAAGTTAAGCTCTCTTTTCAAAGAGGTAACAAAGGACACTTGTCACAAGACTAACCCTCTTGCTTGATATGAAGAAAGCCATCCATTGGCTAGCCCCTAGCATGGACCAATAGCCTCCAAGCTAGTGTAGTCTTGGGAAAATGGATGCAGATACTCACTCTTGCACCACACACAAGCACACTCACAAGGTGAAAGTATCCTTCTCATGTGTGGGAGAAGTGGAGAAGCCTACACCAACATCACTTGGCTATGAAATGCAAATCCAAGCAAGTTCCAAGCTCCAAGCATGCTCATCTTCTCCTCCATCTCCAATACTAAGCTATGCTATGCTCTATGAGACAACTAATGTGAGAAGTATACTTCTTCTCCATCCTCAATCCTCGCTAGCTCTCTCCACCTTTGAAGGTGTTTGAGGTCTTGGAATTGAGGCCAAACCAAATGTAATTGTTGGTGCATGAAGCTTTCCATCTTCATGACATCAAATGGGGCTTTGAAGAGCATGAAGATTGTATTGTAAACAAGCCTCTCTCAATGGGAGAAGCTACAATACAAAGTCCTTTTGGAGGGGGGACTAACTCCAAGTAAATCCAATCCTCAATGACTATTGTTAGTCTTGATTTCTCTCTCTTTCAAGTTATTGCTCATGCCAAGCTATCTAGTTACGTTGTTTCTTGTTGTAGACTCCAACCAAGCACACTCTCTTTCTCATAAGGAATACCCTTAATGAAATACTCTCTCTCTCTTTTATCAATATAATTCTGCTACGGTTGATGTTATTAGCTTAATTTTGTCTCAAAGCACGATAATCTCAGCCAAAGTGAAGAGAAGTTATCTCTTTGTATGGATTTCAAACGGACACCAATGTATATTGAAATGGTTGAGCAAACGTTATGGATGACAAAGCTTCAATATAAGACACCATTGGAAACTAGATGGGAAGCTTTTCAAAGGGTTATTTGTTGTTGTGCAGAAGAATGTGTTTCTATAAAGCTTGTCCATGGTATCAACAAAGATAGATCATGCAAAATGTGGTTTGATAAAGAATGTCAAGATGCTCGAAAGTCCTTGATAAAGGTAGATGTCACTATAGACAAAGACAACTATCAAAGTCATTTGCATACATACAAGGCATTGATTCAAAAGAAGAGAAAAACATGGAAAGTTAAGCATCAAATTTTTCAAGTTTAAGAAAAGGCACACACATGTGGAATATTTTGGAGAAAGTTGAAGGGCAAGTGGGTTGAGAGTTTTGGTAACTTGAGTCTTGTATATAAGCAACCAAATGTTGGAACATTCCGTGCACGCACACTCATCAACTGGTATCAAAGAATATGAAAATTTCTTTGCTTTAATGCCATATAAAACCCACAAAATGCAACACTATGGTTTAATTGTGGCTAGCGTTAATGAAAAAACAATTCCATGCCAATGTTGTAGGTACTAGGTGTTGACCCGATTCTCTGTAAGCTACAAATTGAGGCACTGTCAGTTACAAGCTACTGCAAGAGGCGTGCTCAATTCTCATTGCTTGCTATATTAAAATCCCTACTTGATCAATTCCCTACTACAACCTATATTGGCATCACTTCCCAGTGCTACACAATGCTCTAGTTGTGCTTGATTTCATGCTCAATTTTGAGCTGCTCCGCAATAGTTTGATGTAGCATTACTCTCTACAAATCCCAATTCTCTGCTTGATTTTCTCATGCTCTCAATTTCCTCTTCTGCTCGATGCACTGCACTTGCTATCGATTGTGCTCATGTTTCCTAATTAATCTCTCTCCAAGCTCAGATGCTTGGGGTGTTCATGATGGTGGTCCTGTCCGAAGATCTTGGATCTGACAAGGCACAAAAGTGTAGAGTTCG
The DNA here is from genome assembly GCF_014529385.1 of Adiantum capillus-veneris. NCBI lineage: Eukaryota > Viridiplantae > Streptophyta > Polypodiopsida > Polypodiales > Pteridaceae > Adiantum > Adiantum capillus-veneris. The sequence continues at coordinate 151,010,614 of NC_140949.1, read as the reverse complement.
GCCATGAAATCTTGAGCTTGGAGCATACAACATAGATGTAGCTTGACTACATCATGTGTGCAAGCCTTCCATCCTAAGCTTGGAATCTTGAGAGCATCTTGGAGCATGCAGCATAGATCTAGCAGTGCTTGACTACATTGTGTGTGCAAGCCTTCCAACCTAAGCTTGGAATATTGAGAGGATCTTGGAGCATCTACAAAGAATCAAGCAGTCAAGATTTGCAGGTTGAGAGAAAATCTAAGAAGCAGGCGAGATTTGCAGGTCAAAGGGCAGCCACAAAGAATCAAGCAGTCAAGATTTGCAAGTTGACGGGTAGCCACATGAGCATTGTAAGAAATGCATCTTGGACTACAGTAAGAAGAGACTCGGGTTTGACTTCAAAACCCTCTGGTTGTTTTGTGTAGAAATCCTCATCAAGATCCCCATGAAGGAAATCTAGCTTCATGTCCATCTAGACTATTAGTCCAAGCACAAGATGCAATGTAGTCATTTTAACCACTAGAGAAAAAATCTCATCAATATCCACACCTTTCTTTTGCTTGAAACCGTTAGCAACCAATCTAGCCTTGTACTTAGGCTTGGGATCTTCTGCTGTGTACTTTTTCTTATACACCCATTTTCAAGGCAAGGCTTGTTTGCCTTCTGGAAACTCTGTTAGTTCCCAAGTTTTATTTCCCATCAGTGAGCTATACTCAGATGGCCTTGCCTACCCCCACTTCACACTATCTTCCATCTGAATAGCCATGAATAAACATGGCAGAGTAAAAGAAGTATGTGATAAAGGGTGTTTTTGTGAGCCCCCCCCCCCCCCCCCCCCCCCCCCCCCCCCTTGACAAGCGTTGCAACCTCCTTCAATCGGCCAGTGTGCCCTGCAGCTCTGACATTATAGAGGACAACACACACAACTATAGAGAGAGGTGTTGGGGAGGGGGGGGGGGGGGGGAGAGAGAGAGAGAGAGAGAGATAGAGAGAGATAGAGAGAGAGAGAGAGAGAGAGAGAGAGAGAGAGAGAGAGAGAGAGAGAGAGAGAGAGAGAGAGAGAGAGAGAGAGAGAGAGAGAGAGAGAGAGAGAGGCGGCCGAAGGTCGCTGGATATACTAGTAGCATATAAAGTAGGAGGGAATCTTTTGTCATGTGGGAAAGGTGCTTCCAGTGTGAACTTTCAAAAATCTGTTGTTTGCTTTGGTTCTTGAACTTCTCAACTTGTTTTATTCCCTCACAAAACAAATCATATAGATATCCTTCCCCTAAGTTTGGTTTTCAAAGCATTCTCAAAAGTAGTAGGTAGGATATTTGTAATCAGTGACCAACAAATAGTCTAACCATGGCTAAAAATGCTCAAGGGCATGAGAGTTGAGATTGCCATCTTGAAGAAGTTACTAAGCACATAGTTTTTTATGAAGGATTTGGAAGCTGCATGCAAGTCACTTTTTTGGTATGCATATCAACAGGGATAGAAAACGTGGAATACTAGAGCTGTCTTAGGAAATGTATATCCACAAGATCTTGTAGCTTTTTAATATGGAGGGGGGGAAGGCTACATTGAGTACTTCAATGTAGGCTTTTGAAAAACTTAGCAAGGATGATTCTCTCAAGTCTCATGCTGAGAAAGCAAAAATGGCCAAGATGCCATATTCTTTAGTAGTTGGTAGTCTTATGTACGCCATGGTAGCCATGAGATCAAACATTGCTTTTGCAGAGTGGTTAGCAGATTTATGGTAGATCTTGGCACAAAGCATTGGGAAGGTGAAGCACTTTTTGAGATATCTAAAAGGTATGATAGACAAGTGCTTATGCTTTGGGAACAGACAAGGATTATGCGGGTTATGTGGATAGTCGAAGATCCACGTCTGGCTATGTTTTTTTATTTGTTGGAGCAGGCGTGTCATGGAGATTGTGTCTCCACAATTATACGTCATCTTCTGCCATATGCTAGTAAGGAAGCTATATGGTTAGCTCATCTAGTGGGATATCTTGGAATTACTCAGACTCTAGTGGTACATTGTGATAGTCAAAGTGCCGATTTGTAGGGCGCCCTGTTATACACCACTACCATTGCCCTTGCCTATTCATTCTCATATAAGCGCTCCCACATGCTCTTCCAGATCTGCTCCTTCCTGATGCCCTCCCTACTACTACTACTACTACTACTACTACTACTACTACTACTACTACTACTACTACTACTACTACTACTACTACTACTACTACTACTACTACTACTCCTACTACTGCTGCTACTGCTGCTACTACTGCTCTACTACTACTACTACTACTACTACTACTACTACTACTACTACTACTACTACTACTACTACTACTACTACCACTACCACTACCACCACCACCACCACCACTCCCACCACTACCACTACTATCACAATTCACATCCTCAGCACCTTGTACTACCTCATCCTCCCTACAGTCCTTCCTCCCTTGTCCGATGTGCTTCCACTCCCAGTCCTGATTGCCCCACCCTCCACCCCCACCCACTCTATCTCCCTCAGCCAGCATGTGTACCAAAGTAGTGTGTGTGCACATGTTTGCAAATGGTAGGAGGCCGACGTCGGGTTTGGACTCTATGGAGAGAGAGAGAGAGAGAGAGAGAGAGAGAGAGAGAGAGAGAGAGAGAGAGAGAGAGAGGTCATATATGATCCATGGGACCAAAAACACAAAACATTACAATGGTTCCATCTAAGCAGAAGGTGACAATACATATCAGTTAAGGGCTGAGGGTTCCATCAAGAGGGTAAAAAGAGAAAGGGAAAACAAAACCTAGGGAGGGTCAGCTATGGGGAGAGACGATTTGGGATTTTGAAACTCTTGGATGATGGCTTTGCACCTCGATAGACTACATATTTACCTTGTTGTAGGCTTCATATACCTTCTTGAACTCACTTGCTTTTGCTTTGAGTTTATTTGTAGTCAATTCTTCGCCGATATAAAAAGTTTTGCCCTTGAGGAGACGGGATTGGTGTAGTAGCTTTATTTGTTCTTCTTTGTCCTTGAAGGTGAGAATACAATGCTCGGGTGGCACATGTCTATGTGTGTGTCATTGATCTAAGAAACAGTTTCAAGCTTAGTGTTGGCAGGTTGAAGAATTTCATTAAGCTTGTCGATTGCCTCTTCAAGGGTATCCTCATTGGTGCACCATGGTGGATGGAGTCCTCCAATCCTAACCTTAAGGCTAAGGGAATCATGTAGTCGGAATTCTTGTAAGTTTGCCTGTATTTTGGTGTGAATCTTCCTGTGTGTCTCTTCATGGACTTCCTTCACTGCCTTGACACTTTCGGTAAGGGAGGCTTCAACACCGTGGGCTTTGGCGAGTAGAGCTTGGCTCTCTAACTCCTTTGACTCCTCTAATTTAAGCACGCATTGCTTGAATTTCTCATTTTCTTCAATGAGCTCCCAAATCTGAGTCTCAGAGATGGTAGCATCACTGAGCATCACAAAGGTAGGAGATGGTGATGGAGATGGAGATGGCTTGAGGGTTAGAGCTTGAGGGAGAGAAGGTAACTCCAACATCAAGGCAAGAGAGCTTCTGCTTCTGAGAGTGTGTGTCTGTGTGTCCCTTAAAAGTGAAGGGAGAGGGGTCTTTATATATGCTCTCAAGTCCAGCTAAGAACAGAGGAAAGCAAGGAGAGATAAGTTCGCGTACGTTCGCGGCTCTAAATTTTTTTATTTTTATTTTTGTGAGGACACGGATTTCGATGTGCGATTTTGGTTCTCCGATTTAAAAAGAAGCTTGGCTTCCAAGACAAGAACTCTAAACTTAACTCCCTCCTCTTTCTTTCATAAAAATACTCCTCCTTTCGTAAAATTGCTCTCTCTTTCCTAAAAGGTCAACTCTTATCTTTAGTTATAGTCTTGAGGCTTAAGTTTCCCATCAACCTATTGTTTTCAAGTGAATAAGGGTCATAATTAGTAGTTCTAGAGTCCTATTTTCAATTCAATCTTTCCATTAGAATACTCTTTGGATTAATAAAATGCAACCCTTAAATATTTGCAAAGTAAATGAAATACTTTTATTGAAAAATGTTGGGTACATTACAATCTCCCCAACTTAGGGATTCGAGATGTCCTCATCTCAAGAAAAAGTGAGGATACTCCTACTCCAATTACTATCTCAATCATCATTATATCCAAAAGAGTAGTGTCCTTAGTCTGCTTCACTTGCTACTGTTGCTCCATTAGTCAATTATGGACAAGAGTTTTGATAATGTCCCAACTCTCCACATTCAAAGCATGGAACATTGAAGCATCGAGAATCTTACGCATTAGCGGCATAAACCCTTTGTGGTTGTGTCTCGTTGAAGCTCTGATTCCGTTCAATTATTCTTGTAATCCCTTGTTCCTTCATCAAAGTTTTAGCTACTAGTAGTAAAGCATCTTGTACAGTGGTGGGCTTCAAGGCTTCCAATCACGAACTAATTGGTTCTCTTAAACCTTGACAAAAGAGAGCTACCTGCTGCTCTATGGTCATTGATGGTGCATAGCGTCTAAGCTTTACAAACTTTGAGTAGTTCTCTTCCAAGGATAAATTGTATTGTTTCAAGCTAAAAAAATCATTCATCTTTATCGCTTCATGGGCAGGAGGTAAGTATCTTTTGTTCACCGCCGCTTGTTTGATTTTCCACCAACTCTAAGAGTTCTCTAATACTCCCATATCATGACAATGTTGTTTCCACCATAATTTGGCTTCCCCTGAGAGGCAAAACATCCCTAACATAGCTTGATTTACAGATGTGGTCCTTGCAGCAGAGAAGTAATCATCCACAGCTTTGATCCATACTTCCACATCTTTCTCAATATCATCACCCTCTCCTTTAAAAGAAGGTGGTTGCATTTGTTTGAGTAACAATTTATTTTCTTGAATTTCTGTGTAAATAGCATCGTTCTGAGGGTTTTCCAACGTAGAAGTGATTTGAGGATTCCCCTGAGTGTACAGTAATGTTTATAATACTCAAATTAATAGGGTATTTTTCAAACTTAGACTTATTCAGTCCACTAAAAGCTCAATCTTATGACTTAAACCATTTATTACTGATCCGATTCACTAAAAGCTCAATCGTATGACTTAACCAATCATTACTTATCCGATTCACTAAAACTCAATCACATGACTTAACCAGTCATGATTATCTCAATCACGTGACTTAACCAGTCATGGGTTATCCAATCACATGACTTAACCGGTCATGGCTCATTCAATCCACACAAAAAAACTCACTTACATGACTTAACCAGTCAAACAATTTCTTTGTGGAAAAACAACACAATCTTCTAATCATAAAGTCATCAAACTGTCATATAGGGGTCTACAAAAGATCTCTCCATGAGAACATAATAGAGGTTTCAACCATAACTATGGTACACATGAATCAACATAATGTAATATCTCTGCGAATCAGGTTATGAGTGCAGAAAACCATACACATGAGGGAGGTTAAAGTAGCCAATTAAATATTTTTAACCTAGGCTCTGATACCAATTGTGAGGTCCCCAACCCCGAGAAGATTGGGGCGACTTGATAGATGGCCTTCCTTTATTCTCCATTTCTGTTGACGACACCCTACTCCGTTTCCACAAAGTAGAGATATGAACAACAAAAGAGAGGAAGTCCTCTATCCATCGTTTATGTGGTTATAAGGGTCATACGCCACAAGCCAGGTCAATAAATTTAGGATTCTAATGAAAGTTGTTTCTTAACATAAAGATAAAATCCCATTGATATATTTAGAATCCATAAACAACGCCTTTTTCCCCACGTTTAAGAGGCATGACTGCCATCCATAAACCACAAATATGATATGAGACTTAGTCTAAACTAGCTAGTAATCTTATGAAAAGTACCCGACTAATTGGATCCATAGCTTTCAGGGGCACGTCAATTTGGAACATCTCGACTCTTGGAACAATGAGTCTCTAATTTCACTTCTCTTAATAAGAGGGAGTGGAGAGTTTCTTGACTGGACCACCCATCCTTGACTGGCAACCTGAGCCAGCCCCCACGTTCCACCCCACACTCACACTTTTTAACTTGTTTTCTAATTGCTACCACACTATTTTACACATAAAAACAATGTTCCTTAATTAATTTCACACACAGGTTCTTTTATACAGCCCTTCAAATAGTACCAAAATAATTTAAACAAGGCCTAATGAAGACAATCCTAAAATTCAACAAAAATAACTTTTCCAATTTCTCATGAGTTGCCGCTATCCACAGACTTCCTCTTCTAACCAACAGAGCCTTTGCAAAGGATTTATTCACTAACCACAAATTGCGCAACCTTCCCATCTTGCTAACCACGAGGCATCCCGCTATCTGCGAGGCATCTTGCTAATCGCCAAGCATCCCGCTACCTGCAAGGCATCTCGCTAACCGCGAGGCATCTTGCTAATTGCCAAGCATCCCGCTACCCGCGAGGCATCTCGCTAACCGCGAGAAATAAACAAAGAGCCAATAACCTCAGCTTAATCTCAACTAACCACGAAAACATCTCGCTACCCGTGAGGAGCAAAATATATTCTTTCAATAATTCCTCTCTTTAAATGATTCTTTAACATGATCAAACAACTCCTCATATCAATCAGTAACAACTTATCAAACAATAACAATTTATCAAACAGTAATAATTTAACAAACAATGATAATTTATCAAACAGCTCTTTCAGTAATCTATGAAAATATATGTTTATTTCTTGTGATAGAATCATGTTTCCTGGATAGTTTAAGGGAATCCCTATGCTTAGCTTCCTAGGTCAACATGAATAGCAATGCAGAATTATAAATTTGTCTTACCGGATAGCGACATATTTGATTACCTCCTGTGTTTGAGGTTGGATGATTTCACCTTCTTTCGGAGTCGATACCTCCACTTGAGCAATGTTTGGAGTAGTTGATGCCTTCCTCTACACCTTTCTTGGAGGTGGGGCGACATGAGCGTCCTTCAAGCTTCGAGTCACTCGCTTCGGGGCCATCATATCGTGAAAGAGAAAGGAGAAAGTGAGAAAGAGAACTCAAGAATTTGAGGGATAGCACGATGATGGTAGAGAAAGAAGATGGAGATGGAGATGGCTTGAGGGTAAGAGCTTGAGGGAGAGAAGGTAACTCTGACGTCAAGGCAAGAGAGCTTGCGCTTCTGAGAATGTGTGTCTGTGTGTCCCTTGAAAGTGAAGGGAGAGGGGTTGTTATATATGCTCTCAAGGCCAGCTAAGAATAGGGGAAATCCAGGAGAGATAAGTTCGCGTATGTTTGCGGCTCTAATTTTTTTTTAAAATTATTTTGTGCGGACACGGATTCCGATATGCGATTTCGGTTCTCCAATTTAAAAAGAAGCTTGGATTCCAAGACAAGAACTCTAAACTTAACTCCTTCCTCTTTCTTTCCTAAAAATACTCCTCCTTGAAACTAGAGTGTGACTTGCTTTGCATCACACATGAACCTCATTTTGTGATACATATGCTTATAATAGACATCTTCCCATGAGATTGGTGATAGTTTAACTACATGTGTGTTTATTATTGAACTTCTATGAGTTTGTTGTGTTGGTTAACTTTGAAGCTATATTTTGTAGGTTTTTGACCTTGAAATTTGTTGTGGCATGGTACATGACATAGTCTACTCACGTACAATAGGGAGGGTGGAGAAGCCATTTGTGAGTGCTTGTTTCAAGCCTATCTTAGCCATGTGCTAGACAACTTAGTCACTGCATTGTGAATCAATGGTGTCCTTATTAGAAGTGGAGCAGAGACATCATTGAAGTTCTATGGATAATATATTATTTGGATTTGTTCATAGTTTTTTTTATAGTGTTGGAGAATTAATTACGTTGTTTTGTAACGTGTGTTGTGGTCTGGTGGCTTGTAACTATGTTCACTAAGCGCCATGATTACATACTCGATGTGTTTGTAGGTTGTGGAGGTTTGGGAATTGTGAGTGTAGAGGATGAGTGACACTGCATGTGTTTAGAGATTGATGAGACTCTCCACAAGCAATGTCCCTCCACCATTGTGTGTGGGCCATTGCCTATTAGGGAGAGAGCTTAGTTCTTTGACATATGCCTTGTGATTTTGTTGTCTTGCTTTTGGAATGGCTAATGGTATTTGTATAAAGGAGGCTCTATCAAAATTTTGGTAGAAATGTTTGGTTAAGATGCATATGATTGTTGCTAATTTTTGTCTATATCTTTTCCCATTGGCACCTTAAATTCCCTATGGAATCCTTGTGATGGGTGTCTTGCTTTTGGAATGGCGAATCGTCTTTGTACGAAGGAGACTCTACCAAAACTTGGGTAGACATGTTTGGTTAGAATGCATATGATCGTTACTATGTTGTTTGTCAATGTTTTTTTCTTATCGACCCTTTAAATTTCATTTGGAAGCCTTGTGATTGGTGGTTTGCTATTGGAATGGCCGCCGGCTGCCAAGCCTCACCATATCGATGCTAGCAAAGCGAGAACCACATACATAAAATGTTAATCAGTGCGACGTAGCTGACTCGACTACTGCATGGAGGCTACAAGAGATAGCTAATCTCTTGAAAACCCAAGTCCTATGTGCAAGAGATTAGCTACAAGAGATAGCTAATCTCTTGAAAACCCAAGTCCTATGTGCTCTTATCTAAATCGATCTCAGATGTGTGCCAAACATCAAAATCAATTTTTTTAACCGCCACAAGCTTTACCCAATGATTTTGTATAGTTACGATGCTCCGAATGCAATGAAACTGAGTATCCTCAACATCCCCATATACTCAAATGTCATTTTTCACACTCAAGAAAATTGCACCTAAGATAAACAACCTATTTTGGGCAGGTCGGTTTCGGCCTCCAAAGCACTGTATAGCTTCCTCAGGACATGCTCTATCTATCCCTATGGTTGAAAATCAATTTAGATGCGCGTATTTTGTGTAGGGAATGAAAATAGCACGTAGATAGTCATGCCTAAAAAAACTTCTTCTTCGTGAGAAACTTACGTAGAAAAATACAGCTTTCACCTACGAGCGCATTGGTATGCTCGGATTCACAATGCAACATTGCACAAGGGAGACACGAGAAATTGAAAGAAACACAAAACTCACAATACTCAGCTGCAACGTACACTCACTTTTATTACCCAAAACTTAGGTTCAAAGTCACAAAAGTTGGCTTTTATACCTTAGCCAAGGTTTAAAGAATGGATTCCTAGCTATACTTTAGGAAAAGCTCTTTATCTTTGGTGGACATGAATTGCATCTTGGAGATCTTGATAGCATGATGCATGCCAAATTTGGTATCCCACAAAAAAACTAAATAGTGGATGAGAGATTGCCCACCATATAATTTTTAGTAGAAATGCCATTTGGTGGTGGTGGAAACCTGGGATAGTTCAGCCAAGCTGGCCACTTTTGCTGAATGATGAAGTGTTGCCGCCCACTTCAGCCTCTTAGTACCGGACACTGCACATGATCTTGCTTTATACTTGGAGGTATTTTCATTCAGGATGAGATACATGGGGCGTCGGTTTAACTAGATCTCTCGCCACTTTGGATGTACCATTGCAGGATTGGCCTCAATGTCCTTGAGCAATCTATCCTTGATTTGTAGCACTTCAAACTTGATGAGTGGGAAGGGGAGAGCGTGCTGATGCCATGCTCCATCAATATTGGTCGGTGTGAGAAGATTGAAATTGGTTGAATGCAAGATGCTCTCTTCCCACTGCATCGCCTCTTTCCATATGTGCTATGTCTCCTCTTCCACTTGCTTCTCTAGTTCGGATTCTTCATATGCAGTAAGGATTTTGGGTTGAGCTAAGGGTCCAACTTCCTCTTGGGGGATCAATAGCTCTGGGAGATTGCCTTCTTGAGTGGTCTCTACTTCAAAATCCATGAATTGAAGGCATTTGTATCTCCCATTGCCGTGTTTGTTTTTGTTCCTCTTGAGCTTTGCTAAGTTCTTGTTTGAGTTGTGAAAACTCTTTTTGATATCCTTCCTTTTGTTGCATAAATCCAAAAAAAAAATTTCGTTGATGCATATGTTCTAGCTTTATTTCCATCTCAAGGTCTCTAACCTTTTGCTCTAGGGCTTTGTAGGCCTCATCCGTGCTTGTAGTGTGGCCATGGTGAAGTTATCTTTGAGCTGATTCAGTAGTGTGTTTTGCTCTTGGTAATGAGATTTTGATTGTGCCAATTGAGTACTGGCAATGTTTAATTGGATCTACAGCCTTTGAACTATTGAGGTTGAGTCTTGTAAAGCGGTTGTTGCCTCCTAAAGCTGTTGCTTTTGCTGCTAGTTCTTTGCTTTTAGGGCTTCCAAGTCCGCTTTTGGACATTGCAGTTAGTTCTTCCTGTTGCTTGTTTTTAATTTCCATGGCTTCTTTGTATGCTTCATTAAAAGATTTTGTGAGGTCAAGCTTTTCATTGGAGTACTCCAGTCGTTGATACAAGTTGCGAAGTTGTTGATGGAAAGCATAAATCTCTTCTTTCATTAGATCCACAACATCATGCGCATACTGGGGGTACTCATCAATGCCTTCTAAATTTTCCAAATTTCTAGAATGTCTCGCTTCAGGCTGATCCAATTGTGTATCTTGAGCGTTTGTTGGGAATGCTTCATCTGGCTTATCAACTTGTTCCTCCTCAGGTTTCTCAAGGGGTTCTGTCTGTGCTTCTAAATTTTCAACATTTGGAGCACTTGCGTCGTGTTGGTGTTGTTCACTTGGAGGAGTATAGTGTGGAGCTTCTTCATTGTGTACCTATTCCTGTTTTGACAATTCCTCTTTGGGTGGTGTTGACTCTTCTTCTTGCACCTTTGCCCGTTCTTTTTTATGCTCACTCCTCTTGTTGATAAAGATGTTCCAATCCTTCCATAGGATCATCATGCAAATTGTACATGGGATGTAACATTTAATGGCCTAAAAACTTGTGTGTAGCGAAAATTAGCATGAACATAGTGGGCATTTCATTAGAATAGATTCCTAATGGGAATTACAAGAGTGCTTGGGTGGAGAGAGCAACAAAAAGCATAACACCTAGTTAGATAGCATGAACAATACTTTCAAAAGAGAGAGAAATTAAGCTATTGACAACAGTTGAGGACCGGATTTACATGGAGCCGGTCCCCCCTCCAAAAGGCTTTGTATTATGGTTTCTCCCATCAAGAGAGACATTGTACAATACAATTCTTTGTGTTCCTTCAAGATTAGCTAGTGCAATGAAGATGAAAGCTTCATGCACCAAGCAAAACACTTATCAACCACAACATCAATTGTCTCCGGTCTCAGACCCAAGATCTCACACACCTTCGAAGATGGTGAGAGCTAGCGGGGTATGAGAGTAGATTGAGAGGAAGAAGGAGTATTCTTACGAGAAAGATGTACATCTCCTCACATAATCACTCATATTAGAATAGCTTAGCTTAGTAATTAGCATGGTAGAGGAGATGAGCATGCATTGAAGCTTGGCTCTTGGTTGGATTTGCATCACAGAGTTGTTGATGTAGGCATCCCTTCTCACAAGCTTGGAGTAGGTGATAAGCTTTCCATTAAAGCTTGAGAAGGAGAGAGAGTCTTCTTTACTTCACACATGAGATTGTGTGAGTGTGTGTGTGATAATGCCTTGCAAAAATCAGCCCCCTCTCTCTCTTGGTCGACCCCTCTTGCTATTTGCTCATGCTACCCTCTCATTGGACCTCACTAGGGCTAGCCAATGACAATTAAGTAGCATAAGTGATAGCCTTCTGAGATGTGTCCCCCTTTCCCCTTTTGTGAGAGCTTTAGGTAATTTAATAATTCAACTAAACTCTCATTGGACCCCTTTGCCTCCTGGCCAATAGGAATCAGGCAAGCCATTGGGCTGTTGAATGCTCATTGGACCCCTTGGGAGACTGTCCAATAGTCTTCTAGAGGGCTTAATTCTCATTGTTTCTTTTATTAATTGTTTTTAAATTAATTAAACTAGATTTACTCTAGCCTAATTCTCATTGGTCCACCTCCAAGGCCATCCAATAGGAATTGGGCACACCTTGTGGGCATCTCGGCTAGGGAGCTGACATGTGTCCCTCATTTGTCCCTCATTCCCTTTGTGTAAAGGGAATGAGGGAGCTTGTGTGTGTGTGTGTGTGTGTGTGTGTGTGTGTGTGTGTGCGACTTTCTCTCTCATCCCCTACAAGCAAGGCTCACCCCCTCCTATGTAGGGATTGCTAAAGACTTTTGGGGCACACACAAAGCATCCAATTTTCCCAAAGTTTGACCTTTGGACACAACCTTTGAATTTTGGAACCTTAGAATTTTGGAAGTCTTAATGGGCTGAACCTTAGGGTCTTTTAAGCCCATTATTGCACATGGCTCTTTTGCAAATGGCCCCCCCTTTGGATCCCTATTTTCCCTCCTTTGGATCCGTACTGTGGCCGGTCTGCTAGATTAACCAATATTCTAGTTTTTTCTCCCCTGGCACTTCCCCATATTAAATGATCAGTTTAACATGAGAAAATCATTTAGGAGAATTAGATATTGATTATTATGACATTACCTCTCTCTTGAAATCATAGTCGTCCTCGACTATGGGGTAGAGAAGATAAAGCATATTCATTAGTCCTTTTCTTAGCGGGTAGAGGATCCCTATGTTACCCTACGACATCATCCCGCAATGGATGACTAGTCCATTTGGTGCTTGAGAGCCTGAGGTTGCCGCAAGCATGTCTGCACATTAGTCCTATTAATCTTCCATAGTAGAGTGACAAGCTCTACTTGGTGTTTGGGAGACGTCGCCTCCGCAAACTTGATCTAAGCATGCATACTACTTCATTTTTGTGCACAATAAAGAAAAAGAGAGTCTTATAAGACAAAAACTTTGTTCATTTTTAACATTTTGTACATTTGCTTACTCTTGGGAAGCATTGTAAGCATTGACAAGGTTTAGGTTATCCTTTAATTGTATGCCTTGCATCCATCTAGCATCTTCAAAAGGATAATTCTTAGACTTAATAAGATATCGTCGGATAGTCTTACCGCCTCTTAGTACCTTGTCTTCATGTCGGAGAATGGACTCGTGCTGCAGCACCTCTTCTTGGTCCTTGATCTCCAGTGGGTCTTCAGTAGTTGGTTCTTGAGGTGGCTCTCCTTTGTAAAGCTATAATAGGCTCACATGGAAAGCATTGTGTATGAGCCAATGATTGGGCAACTTGAGTTGATAGGCCATCTCATTGATTGGCCTAAGAATCTAGAAGGGACCATAGTACCTTTTTGCTAGTTTAGCATAGTACTTTTGGTGTCCCGTAGGATTCTTGCCCGTCGTGTGCCTTAATCGAGCCTTGGGGAATTTTAATAAGACCCAATCATTTTTTTTAAAGGCTTGGGCTCTTCTGTGCTTGTCAGCAGTAGCCTTTTGCCTTTGTTGTGAGATAGAGATAGAATCCTTAATCTTTTGAAAAGATTCTTGTAGGTCTCGGCTATACTCATCTGCAGCGAAGATCTTCCCATGTACCTTAAGTAGCAATGGACTTTTTGATCTTCCCTCGATTACCTTGAAAGGTGCTTTTCCCGTGGAAGTATGTACAGTGTTATTGTAAGCATACTCCACTAAGGGTAAGTACTTCTCCCATTGGGATCTTTGATCTACTTCCGTTACATAGGATTTTAGTAGATCGAGAATTATTAGGTTAGCTATTTCACTTTGGCCATCCGTTTGTGGATGATAGGCCGAAGAGAAGTTTAGCCTTGTCCCTAAATTCTCAAAGAGACCCTTCCAGAAATTACTGGTCATTCTAGGATCTCTATCCGACACTATGGACATTGGCAAGCCATGGTACTTGAAAATTTGTGAAATGAAGAGGGTTTCCATTTGATGGGCTTTGATAGTTTTTTTGACAGGTATAAAATGAGCTTGTTTACTGAACCTATCAACTATCGTCCATATTCCTGTATTCCCATGGATAGACTTAGGCAATCCAAAGATAAAATCCATGGATATGCTCTCCCATGGTGAATTAGGGATTGGCAAGGGTTGAAGCAATCCATATTGCTTCCCTCTATCAAATTTTGTCTTTTGTCATACAACACATTTAGAAACATACTCTTGTACGTTCACTTTCATGGTAGGCCAATAGAAATATGTTTCAATTCCCTTTAAGGTAGACCGAATCCCTCTATGCCCCGCATAAGGAGGAGCATGAGATTCATACATTGCTTTCTCACGTAGTGAGTTAGTAACGCATTGTCTATTGCCATAGAGAAGATAACCATCTTTTAAATTAAATGGTTCTTGTTTATTCCCTAATGCAAGGGCTGAAATCACATCTCTAAAATCGGGATCAATAGCATACTCATCTATCATTGAAGATAGATCATTGTGAGTTTCTATGGAAACCGCATTCACTCTCGAACGTCTTGAGAGTGCATCAGCTACTTGATTATGCTTGCTAGCAATGTGAGCAATATGAAAATGAAATTGTGAAAGGAAATTTTCCCACCTCATTTGTTTGTCGGAGAGCTTGGTCTGCGTGATGAAGTACTTAAGACTTTGGTGATCCGTTCGCAGAATGAAAGGAGTCCCCAATAAATAGTGCTTCCATGAGTCTAAGGCATGTAGAACTGCAAGGAGTTCCTTTTCATATATGCCTAGAGCTTGCTCAACAGGGTCAAGCCTTCGACTTTCATAGCCTATGGTGTGCCCTTCTTGAAGCAAAATAGCTCCAAGGCAATCACCACAAGCATCACATTGGACCTCAAATGGTTTTGAGAGATCCGGTAGTGTAAGCACAGGTTGAGAGATAAGCTTTTCGAAAGAATTTTTCTCCTTAGCATACCATGTATACCTAACGCTTTTCTTTGTTAGGTCATGTAATGGTCCCGCAATTTGTGAGAATTTTTCTATGAAGCGTCTATAGTTCATGAAGATTCTTTGGTTTAGGCCATCCTTTTATTACCTCTAACTTTGATGGATCCATTTGGATGCCATCTTGAGAGATAATGTGACCTAAATACTGAATCTCTTGCAAGAAAAATTCACTTTTCTTTCGATTAACATAAAGTTTATTCTCTCTTAAAACTTGAAATATTACCTGGAGGTGTTGATTGTGTTCGTCTAATGAATTAGATTAGATGATAATATCATCAAAGAACACTCCAGTGAAGGTTCAATGAGGCCTGAACAGCTTCTCCATCAAGCGGTTGAATGTGGCTGGTGCATTGGTCAAGCCAAAAGGCATGACAATGTATTTGTAAAGACCAAATGTGGTGTGAAATGCGGTCTTTACAATGTCTTGATCAACTACCCTTATTTGATGATAGCCACTTTTTAGGTCAATCCTAATGAAGTAGGTTGATCCTTGTAGCTTATCAAATAGGTCTTCTACCCGTGGAACGGGAAACATATTCTTGATAGTGATCCTATTTAGTGCTCTATAGTTGACACACATACGATATGTGCCGTTTTTCTTTTGCACTAGTAGCATAGGTGAGCAAAGTGGAGTAGGCCTAACCATGCCCTTCTCAACTAACTCATGCACTTGCTGCATAATCTCCTCTTGTTGAGCTTGAGAAACTCTATAAGGAGGTTTGTTAGGCGGTGAACTTCCTGGAAGAAGTTCAATTGCATGGTCATCATTACCTCGTTTAAGAGGTAGCTCACAAGGGATGTCGTCAATAAAGACATCTTGAAACCCCTTGAGAAAATTGAATAACTCTAATTCCTTTTGGTTGCTTTTATTTTCTTTTGCTAAAGCATTAGGTTCATTTTTAGAATCTTTAACAAAAATCATGTACATGAAAATAGAGCTCTTTATTGACTTGTTGAAAGCTGGTGTATGTACAATGGGGACAGTGTTACCCATTTCCTTAGCATCTATATACATGTCTTTTTCCCTGAACTTAAAGGAGATTCTCCTTTCAGGGAATTTAACATTGGTAGCCAGGCGGTCAAACCATGGTGCCCCTAGGATTACATCCTCATGCTTGAGAGGAGAGATAAAGAAGTCCTCTTTGTCCACATAGCTTTGGACATGAAGCCTCAATTTCCCGATTAAGGGAGTGACTGAAGCTTCTTGCCCCTTGAAAGCACTGTCTGCAGGTAGAACATCTCCCATCTCATACGCTTGTATGCCTAGCTTGGTGGCCAACTCTATAGATATAAAATTGTGAGTAGAACCAGGGTCAAAGAGAATAAAAGCATCATGTTCTCTTACCTTTCCCAAAGCATGGCATAGAGGAGATCCTTTGTGGTGATTTTGGTGAGTCTCCTCCTCTTGGATTTCAACCAAGGTAGCTCTAGGAGGATCTTGGCAGTTGTTCTTTTGGGGACAAGCTCGGTACGCATGCCCTTGTTCGCCGCACTTGAAACACCGGTTATCCTTGCGATAACGTTCAAGCTCTTCAAGAGAGAGTTTGTTTTTACCTTTGTAAACTCCCTTCTCTTTAGCTTTGTTGGAGTTGCCCTTAGGAGACTTTTGGACATTGTCCTTCCCCTTAGGCTCGTTGGAACCCTTGTTTTCCGTGGGCTTATTATTTCTTTTAGCCCCCGTTTGGAAATTGACTCGAGAGGCCACCATAGTATGGTGTATTACCGCCGATATGGTACGTGGCCTTTGGAAGTTGACATACTCCGCCATTTCTTCGGTTAAGCCCACACAAAATTGTTGCTTTTGCTCTCCAAAATCCAACTTTTTGAAGACAGTGGCTTTAAGTTGTAGGTCCCAAAACTTGTCTACATATTTGTGGATGGATTCATAGGGAGAGACCTTTAAGCTTCGCCATTCGGTGAGTACTTTGTCTTTGGCATCGGTGTCCAAAAAACTTCTTCATAATGGAAGCTCTTAAAGCTTTCCATGTTCGTGGAGCTTCACCGTTGGCTCGTAGGCTAGATCACCATTGCCTGGCGGACTGTTGAAAGTGCATAGCTACATGGTGTAGCTTAGAGGACTCCGTGAAGCCCTCATCTCCGAACGCCGCATCCAATTGTTGGATAAAGGCCAAGACTTTGTCCCTAGCACCAAAGGTGCCATCATAGGTAAGGAAAGAGATTCTCTTTCGTCCCTCTTTGAAATTCTTGAGCTTGGACGACCTCTTCCACGCATCATAGGATTTCCTATGGCCTCTTCTTTTTGATGGTTCAAAGGTTGAACCATCACTTTCTTCAGAAGGTGAAGAATTTGAGGAAGGTAGAGAAGAGGGTGACCTCTTTCTCGCCTTTTTCTTGTCTTGATCTTCGTCGTCTTCACCATCACTTTCATAAGAGGAAGAGGATGAAGAAGATGGAGAAGAGGGTGTCCTCTTTCTCGCATTTGTCTTCTCTTTCTTTTTATCATACCTCTTTGAATTATGGTGTGGAGAAGGGTGCGATGTGGGCTTCTCCGCTTTGGTGGTTATGGAGAGCGTTTAGCCCGCCGTCTTCGTGGAGCCATCTCCGTCAAGGTGGCAGGAGACTCACTTCTTTCTCGTTCCTTCGGTGGAGGCTCTTGAGTTCTCCTTTGGGAAGGAGATGCATCATCAAGAAGTAAATTCTTGAGCCCTTCGTATGGATTCTCTTCTTCTTCCCGAATCGGAGAGAGACCTCTTTTTGAAGTCTCACAAGGAGGGTGCCTAGGTGTTCTCTCATCATGATGGTGAGCTTGGAGAATCCCATGAGCACGGAGTTGCCGTTGCACTTCACTTTGGAGAGATGGATTGCCCATGGCTTGTTGAATCCTAGAAACAAGATAGTTAACAAGCATCGGGGCATAATTAGTAGCTTGCTCATTGGCAAAATCAAAGCTATCAACATTAGTAGCTTGCTCATTAGCAAAATCAAAGCTATCAACATTAATTTCACTCTCTTTACTATTGTCATCCATTCTAACAACTTTTAGGTGTAAAATTTTTAGGTGTACTTTGGCACTTCAAGCCCTAGTTGCTACTCCTCTTTACCCCTTTAGAAAAAGCACTCAAGATATTGTACCCGTGGCTCAAATACCATTAATTGCAAGGAATAGAAGAGAGGGTTGTTCAACACCAAAACAGCTCCTGTCAAGCTTCTAATAGCTCAATAGTGGTTAAGCCATAGGCAAGCCCCGTAGGACTCCACTATTAAGACCATAGCTCTCGACGGTGATTCCCTATTAACTACACAAAGGCAGGTGCACAACAAGGCTGAAAAATCCCTATTCTACTTACTCAAAGGCAATTAATAATACCAACCATTTATAGCTAGCTTGAGGACCTCCCTTCTTGAGCAAGAAAAGAGAAAACTTGTGCTCTGATACCAATGTAACATTTATTGGCCTAAAAACTTGTGTGTAACCGAAATTAGCATGAACATAGTGGGCATTTCATTAGAATAGATTTCTAATGGGAATTACAAGAGTGCTTGGGTGGAGAGAGCAACAAAAAGCATAACACCTAGTTAGATAGCATGAACAATACTTTCAGAAGAGAGAGAAATTAAGCTATTGACAACAGTTGAGGACCGGATTTACATGGAGCCAGTCCCCCCTCCAAAAGGCTTTGTATTATGGTTTCTCCCATCAAGAGAGACATTGTACAATACAATTCTTTGTGTTCCTTCAAGATTAGCTAGTGCAATGAAGATGAAAGCTTCATGCACCAAGCAAAACACTTATCAACCACAACATCAATTGTCTCCGGTCTCAGACCCAAGACCTCACACACCTTCGAAGATGGTGAGAGCTAGCGGGGTATGAGAGTAGATTGAGAGGAAGAAGGAGTATTCTTACGAGAAAGATGTACATCTCCTCACATAATCACTCATATTAGCATAGCTTAGCTTAGTAATTAGCATGGTAGAGGAGATGATCATACATTGAAGCTTGGCTCTTGGTTGGATTTGCATCACAAAGCCAAGAGTTGTTGATGTAGGCCTCCCTTCTCACAAGCTTGGAGTAGGTGATAAGCTTTCCATTAAAGCTTGAGAAGGAGAGAGAGTCTTCTTTACTTCACACATGAGATTGTGTGAGTGTGTGTGTGTGTGATAATGCCTTGCAAAAATCAGCCCCCTCTCTCTCTTGGTCGACCCCTCTTGCTATTTGCTCATGCTACCCTCTCATTAAACCTCCCTAGGGCTAGTCAATGACAATTAAGCAGCATAAGTGATAGCCTTCTGACATGTGTCCCCCTTTCCCCTTTTGTGAGAGCTTTACGTAATTTAATAATTCAACTAAACTCTCATTGGACCCCTTTGCCTCCTGGCCAATAGGAATCAGGCAAGCCATTGGGCTGTTGAATGCTCATTGGACCCCTTGGGAGACTGTCCAATAGTCTTCTAGAGGGCTTAATTCTTATTGGTTCTTTTATTAATTGTTTTTAAATTAATTAAACTAGATTTACTCTAGCCTAACTCTCATTGGTCCACCTCCAAGGCCATCCAATAGGAATTGGGCACAAAATTTGACCTTTGGACACAACCTTTGAATTTTGGAACCTTAGCATTTTGGAAGTCTTAATGGGCTGAACCTTAGGGTCTTTGTTAAGGCGGTTACGCCGCTAGCGGAAGCTAAATAGCGAGAACTCAACCAACAACAGAATTTGTCAGACGAGGACGGAGCTTGACCCGTAGGCGCATGGAAACAACTAGGTGGGTGTCAAATCACCTGCTCGACCTTCTAATGACAATCACTACTAAGGAAATCAAATCTAAGTTCTAAAATACACAAGTGACTGAAATCCTTACTACGAACGAATGCTATACGAAACAGGATCTAGAATCATTGAATCAATCTCAAACTCAAGGGGAAGTCTATGCACTAGGTAAGAACAACACCCTAAAGACTTGAACTGCAAAATCAACCTACAACCACTCCATGCGGTAAACGCGTATGAAGACAGGCCGAAAAATACAGGTGACCGAAACTTGACCCCGATGGTACTAATGTGTAGCTCTACTCGTTGTGGTTCTATAGATATGCTGCATGCTCTATTCCGACACACGAGTTGGAAGAAAACTCACACCGAAGCTCGTAGGAACTTACCGCACATAGAAGTCGATAGCGCGCACTCTTGGTATCTGTGCATAGCTCTCGCCATTGCTAACACAATGGCGGTGTCGCTTCTCCAATGGCGGCTCCGTAGCTCGCGTAGCAAGTAGATAAGACTCTCTCTCTCTCTCTCTCTCTCTCTCTCTCTCTCAGACACAGTCATGGCGCTCAATAACTCACTTTGATTAATAATCTGAATCCCCTTATGTTACAAAAACTTTGGCTTATATACCTCAGCCTTGGAGGTGAGAACATCTCTAACTAATTACATCAGCAAGTGAAATTACTTCGGGATTACAAGCTGGAAACTCAATTGAGTCCCGTTACTTAATGAATGGCTCAATTCAAAATCAATGTCGGAAAGACATTTATTACAATCAATGGTTACAAAAATGATGAGTGTGAGCAAAAATGTGGGTGTGATCCTCTGCTGGCTCAACACTCCCCCCCTCCGCGTTCATGTCGTCCCTGACATGACTTTTATGCTTGGTCAATAAAGTCCTGTCGTCTTAAGCATCTGCAAATGTGATTCGTATCGTAGGTTGCCGATGGTCAAGGTTGGGCCAAATATTTTACTTTCGTGGGTGAAAAAGCCGGTGTAGAAAGCTTCTTCGAATGTTTGCATGTGGAAGCTAGGCAAAAACATAATCCTCTGGTATAGGAGGTGCAACACTTTTGGAGAAGGCTGCAATGAAAGGTCATACATCATATCAGTCACTGTGTCGGCCGTCGATAGTAGACTCGAGGTCGTGGCTTTATCTGGCGCGAACACTTCAATGCAAGCTAAGAGAGTCCTGCAAATTTTCTTGAGCATCTGACACGAAAGGTCAGGAGAGCCAATAAAGAGCTTGATGGTGCCCATTAGGGTTTTCACCATGTAGGCTTTACCTATTCTCTCTCCTGCCTTTGGTCCTGGCATCCTGGGGTAATGAAGCCAATTTGGCTTCTTTTCTGCAATCCTGCCATGCTCTTTCCAGCTTCTTACTCTTGGCACCGGGCAGAAGGTTGCATCCTCCCGAATCTCCTTTGGTGCCTCTACCAAGTAGATGAGGTAGGCTGGGTATTTGTTCAGCCAACCTTTCCTCCATCTAGGCTGCGAATCTACAATCTTCTTTGATTGTTCCTCTTTTGTGATGTCGCCTTCGTAAAGAGCGACATACTGCTCCTCCTCTATTCTCTTTTTCGTTTTTATCACTTCAAACTTCATCAAAGGGAAAGGTAGGCTGGGTTGCATCCACTCTTCATGGAGCACTTTTGTGTCTAGTCCCTGAAGTCTAATGGAGATTAGGAGTCTCCTCTCCCATTCCATTTCCGCCTTGGCACTCTCCTCTGCTGACTTTTCTATTTGGTCATGGAGCCTTTGTTCTTCTTCTTCAGAGATTCCTGAAGTTGAGGCCACCTCTTGAACTGGGGCTGGATCTTCAATTGTGGTTGCCTCTCCAGTTTCTGGTAACTCTATGGCTGCTCCACCTGATTCTTCTTGTGGTGTCTCTGTCTCTCTTCTTTGTTGCTCTTGTAGATCTTGGAGCTGTTTGCGGAGGGTCTCATTCTCTGTTCTTAGTGTTTGATTTTCTAAAGTGAGCCTCTCCTCTGCTGTCAATGATCCCTCCGCAATGTGCAACCTTTGCACTTGCTCTAATCTTAGCTCTCTTTGTAAGCTTCGGACCTGGTCTTCCAGAGCTGGTACAAGAGCTCCCTCTTGTTCGGTTCCTACTCTGCTAGCTCTAGGGGTAGTCCTGAGTCTAGTGATTGTTCTTTCTTGGAGCTCGACTCTTTCCCTTAGCTCAATGAGCTCATCTTTAGCTGCCTCCAAGTCGTCTTCCATCCGCTCCCTTGCTTCCTGTGCACTTGTTACTTCTCTTGAAGCGTCGGCTAGCTGGAGTATCAAGTTGTCTCTCTCGTTTTCCGCGTCGTAGAGTGATGCTTTATGACTTTCAGATTCAGTCATAGCATTCTCTAATTTCCTCTGCAACTCGGCTTCCCTTTGTTTGGCTGTCTCAATCTCCACTTCCTTTGCCTTGGATCTTTCTTTGATCTTGTTGAGCAGTTCATGCACCATGTGCATGTCTTTTTCATCTTCATCTGTCGACTCTAAAGCCTTTTCTGCCACCACCTCCACTAGCTTCGGCTCTTCTAGTACATTCTGGTCGTCCAGTTTCTCTTCACTCTCTTTTGTACTCTTTATTTTTTCCTCTGTCCCTCTCCGATCATCTTGTTTTTGTAGGTGGATCCCATAGACCGCCTCAAGGGCCTCTTCTTCAGTGTACCCTATCGCTACCAGATCCTCATAATCGTTTTTCTTTTGCTGAATTGGATCTATCTCCTTTTCCTTGGTCCCGGCCTCCGGCTTTTCCATACCAGTCGTGTCCATCTCTACTATGGTCTCTTCCACAATGATTTCAGTCTTCTTCGGGCTTGGTACATCAGTAAAGGAGGGTTGATTGTCCTCAGTCATCTTGGCTTTCCCTTTGTTTGCTTGCCCGTCTTTATCTTGAGGTTCAGTAGACTCATCTACTTTCTTCTTCCCCTTGTCGTCCTTTTTCAGCTCAGCTTTAAAAAGTTGTACTTCCTCTTCAGTGTATGGCTCGACAGGTTGCTGCTCCAGTATAGCCTCTGACTCCTCATAAGCTTTAATATATTGATCATATTGATCAACATGTGGCCTGGCTGAGCTAGTTCCAACTTTAGTGGGGTCTGGCACCCACTTTTCTTCAAAGTCCCCCTTTAGAGCTCTTTCCGCTCTAAACTGCTCCACCAGTCTTTCCATTCTTGCCACTTTCTGACTTTTGGTTTGCTTGGGAGCAACCTTCTTCTTGGCTTTCTTCATAAGCGGCTCATCCACATTCTCTTCAGGTTCTGAAACTATTTCTAGTTTCCTGTGTGCTCTTGTGGACGCCCTCTTGGATACTTCAGGCTGT
The DNA here is from genome assembly GCF_014529385.1 of Adiantum capillus-veneris. Lineage (NCBI taxonomy): Eukaryota > Viridiplantae > Streptophyta > Polypodiopsida > Polypodiales > Pteridaceae > Adiantum > Adiantum capillus-veneris. The sequence goes on along the minus strand of NC_140949.1, from coordinate 150,987,754 downwards.
TCTTCCTCCTCATCGGCTTCTCTAAGCCGCTCATTCTGGGAGGGAACCTTTGGCCATTGATCTCTTGCTCCAATAGCTTCATAAGCTATTCTTGTCAGAACTTCAGCTCCTCCTATATACTTTGGCTTCTCGTTGTGGATGGCAATTACTTGCTCGTGGATGTGTTGAGCGTAATTCACCTCTTTTGGCATATTGCTCTTCATTGCCCATGTGATGGTAGTTGCAATGGCATGGGGTGGTGTCGTATACTTTTGCGGTCTTTTACTGTAAATATGGAGAAACTGGTTGTACAATCGGCAAAGGGTTGCCGCTCTTTGGTCTGCCATATCTCCATAGGTTGCATTCTGTTTCTTGGACCCATAAACCTCTATAGCCTCCCTTCTTTCCTTGACAGAGCTCCCTTTGTTGTGCAACTTCAATGCATCTGCAATGAGCTGTGGAGTGATCTGTACCTCTACTTTCTCTCCATCTATTGCTGTCAATGTGGCTTTCCCATCCTTCTGAATGGAGGTTGCCAACTCATACACTCTTCTTGTATCTACACCTGATGGTCTCGAGGTGAAGAATCTGTGCAAGTCTGCCCTTTCCAGGTACCTGCTGATGTTCTGTGACCTGCTATAATCCACCAATTCTTGTGGGATCATCGGTATATCTACCGCTTGCCCTTGAGGATCTCTGAAAGTCCCCTGGTAGATCTTTATTCCCTCTTGTTCCAGTACTGCTTCCTCCACCCAAGTTTTGGTTGGCTTGAGGGTTTCTGCTGGAATGTCAAAGGGTTCCGCTTCTGCAAGATCATCTTTGATTGTCGGTCTTTTTCTCTTCGTTGCCGATAACTTGGCGGAATCCATGGATCCTGTAACTCCAATTTCAGAAGTTATTGTCTTTTTAGTACTGAAAGCCGAAATGAAGCTTTTAACTATTCAAATGACTTGAAAATTGAAACATGAGCTATTCAGGGCCTAAGGATGCAGGGTAGGTGAAAAAATATGCAAACTGGGCTCAAAATCATGCTGGAGACATCATACGCATATGATGTCTTTTGTGTCAAAATGACTTCATATTGGTTGTGCTTGTAGCTGATAGTGTATACATGAGTATCATATGCTTGGATTTGAGTTTGGATCCCATTTGGTCAGGTTTTGGCCAATTTAGTCCAGTTCAGGCTCTTGGCAAAATTTTGAAAGGGAATAGGATTTTATGATCCAAATTGGATAAAACTTGGTGGTTCACCTTCAAATGGCATGCAGATCACTTCTGTTTGGTGGTTGAAGCCCTGAGGTGCCAAAATCACATAGTGAGACATCATACGCGTATGATGTCTTTTAGTGTATTTTTGGACCAAATTTCTCTATAAGCTTGGATATGGCTTTAGATAGGCTTATTCAGTGGCTTTATGAATTTTGGATAGATTTTGGGCTAAAAATGGCTCTGGAGACATCATACGCGTATGATGTCTTTTTCATCAATTTTGCATGGGATTGGTTCTGTGGACTCCCCATGTACTAGTGAAGGACTGTCCCTACTCAAATCTTGGTTTGGACTTGAGTATGTTGAATTTGGGCTAAAATAGGCTTTGGATGAAGGATTTTCCCTCAATTGGGCTAATGGGGTGATCCACTTGACCAAATGGTTCCAAACTTCATATGTAGCATGTATTAGATATATATAATGGATGTATGATGTCAAATGAGCAGTTTTGGCTCTGTAAGTGTAAATAGACATCATACGCGTATGATGTCTTTTGTGTCAAAATGGTGCTTTTTTGTTCCAGATAGCTTATAGATGTGTTAATCAACAATCCTACAAAGTTTCAATGAGTTTGGAGTTATTTTGACAAAATTAGGACCAAAAATCAATTTTATGGCCTAATTTGCGTCTTTTTGGTTTTCCTTGGGTTTTCTAACTCCAATTCTCATGATACTTGGTTCATAGGATGTGATTAACATGTGGAATGAGGCTATGCACTCAAATGTTGAAATGGATGTGAAAATCATGCTGTGAGACATCATACGCGTATGATGTCTTTTCTTGAAATGTTGGTCTTTTTGTGCAAAGAATGCTTTGTGCTAGTGCCCTAAGCCCTGCTAACTAGTTTTCAACTTAAAAAGTCATCAGTTTAGCTAAAAAGCCCCCTTATAGGCATTTCAGTCTCCGAAGTCGTCTTTTTGCCTTGGAGTTGAATTTCTTCAACTTTTCTTCTCGAGAGTTGCATTTCCAGCTCATTGGATATGTTGTGAAGCCACCTATTTGGTTGAACTTGACTTTGGCTTCCAGTTCTCCATCTTTCTCCTTTTGGTTGCCCGAAAGCGTCTTTTTCACCATCGGTAAGTGAATCAACTTTCTTTTGGGTTTTGCTTGCAAACATAAGTCATCCATGTATATTTGAAGCTGCTTGTGAAGTTTCATGTCATTTGGTCGTCAATTTTAGCCGTTATGCCAAAATGACGCTTTGTGTGTCCGCAGCCGAATCGGTTGTTCCGACCTACTTTTGGTGGTCCAAACCTGGAGATACTCCATGGTTGCATTGCCCTTGATGTTGTTAAGCTTCATGAGAAGTTTTGTGTCGTTTCGACAACTTTTTCCTATTTGCCTCTTGCAGCCTCTATTGACCTAGGGTTTTTCAAGTCGTTCTTTCTCGAGCTTTGAGTGTTAGAAACCCATCTTCTATACTAGGGTAACCCACCTATAAGTTCTTGCAAGGTTTGATTAGGCGGTTGTGCCACTACCTAGCATTCTACCGCATTCCCCGTCTGCTCTTGTTTCTTGGTTTTGGTCAGTTTTCGCGACAAAAGTTAACGATAAGCATCAAAAGCTTATGGCAACGAGTCTACCTCTCATGTCTGGTGTCCTCTGAGCTCTCGTAGCAGTCGTAGAAGGCTGTAGAAGGTTGGATGCTCCTGTGTGCTCTTTGCTCTCTCCAAGAAGGTAATAGTGGAAATGAGCTTGAAAGTGAAGTGAAAAATACTTAACTTCGGACTTCCCGGATCACTTGTTACCAAATTTGACATGTGCTCCTATCTCGTCGTGAAATGCACTTTAGGATTTGAAATTTCTCAATTTGGACTCCGTTTGACCTGTTTCTGAGAAATCTGTCCACTTTGCCAAAATTCTGTCATTTCGAGCTTTCCGCAACTTTTTCAGAATTGTACCCAATTTTTACCATGGGTTGCCCTTGTCATTAGGACCATCACCGTCTATTCTTTTCTTTTTTTCGATCTCATTTCACCTGCTTTTTTATTTTTCTTTTACTTTTATTAAGAAAATCATAAAAAATAAAGGAAAATAGCAAATTGAAGCCAAAAAATTCCAAACATACACGATAAATAGCTGGTAACCCTGTGTATATGAATATACACTTATTTGTGATTTCTGGACTTGGATTACCACTTTTTTCCACTTTTTAGCTCCAAAAACACTCTTATTTAGTGATATTTACACGTCTAGAGACCCAAATTCATCATTTGATCTCTTCTTGTTGCAAAACAAGGTATATAAGGGCATAAATATTATCAATATCCGCAATCAAACATAAAAATTGCAAAATCATGTAAGACACTGCCCTTGTAATATAATTTTTGTTTTTCTTTGTTTTTGGCGCTTGTAGCTGCTTTGTAACTCCTGTATACCTGTATACCTCCCCCCCTCCTAGTCTGAGTCCTCCCGGACGACTATGAAGTGTCTGTGGGCGAAGCATTGTAGTTGTTTTGGTCATAAGTTCCCAATGCAATTGCAGAGCGATGATACAACAGTCTTTCCAATAAAGCTGCTCTTTGTTTGATTGAAGGATTGGTGGTCGGGTTTTGGGTTGGTGATACTTCGGTAGTAGAATCAGTAGATGGATTCTTCTTTACCTTGTTGTTCTTTTGCACAATCCAAATCTGCTTCCGCTTCGCTTGTGCTTGCCACAAACTCTTTGCGACCCAAACTTGCTTTGTCTTTGTGTTGATTTCCTCGCCTTGAAATACCTAGGAGTTTCCGTTGATTGTACTGAAGGGAGTTCCTGTTTACAAATCTTTGGGATCCAAATTTGCTTGCTATAGCTTTGTGCCGTCATGAACTTCTTTGGAATCCAGATCTGTTTCACTGTCCTTGATTGTCTGGAATCACTCTGTTGTCTGGTATTGAAGACTCTGTTTTCCACCTTTGTGTTCTCTGGCACAACCTTTTTTGGTCTCCATACCAACTTTGACTCCGTTTTTTCCCAAGGTTGAGCTGTTATATTATTGCTTGTCTTCCTTATCCACTGTTGAGAATTCCTCGTCGAAGAGTAATCCGGTTGTATAGAAACTTTTGGTTGCCATTGCTTCTTCTTTTTCTCTGGTTGTTGTTTACCTTTGTGCTTGGATTCTTCCTTTGGAGTTGGCTCTGTTTCTTTGGTGAACTTAACTGATTGACTTTCACCTTCGTATTTGATAAGCACTGATTTAGAACTCCAGTCAATCATTGCATTGTATTGCTTCTGCCATGGTTGTCCTAGCAATAATGGTTGTTGTGTAGCTTGGTCTTCAACCACGTAAAACATATGAGGATACACATATTGGTTAATCTGTATATGTAAAACTGTGCATCCGACAGTTTTGATTGAATTCTCAGAGTAACTCTTTAACTCTTGCTTGGCAGTTTGTAGTTTAGTGTCATTTGTCAATTGTCTATACAAACTGAGTGAAAGTAGGTTAGCTTGAGCTCCTGAATCCAATAGTGCTCTGGCTTTGATTTGGTTGGTTCCTACTTTGCATTCAATGATGGGTTCTTCTTTGTCATTATCCATTTCTGTTATACTGACTGCGTTTATTCGTATTGCTCCTTCATTGCGCTGTTTCTGACGCAGTAGTCTTCTTTTCTCCATTCTTTCCTTCGCCTCGGCTTGCGCTTCCTCCACAATCATTTTCTTTTTCTGGACACGCAGCTTTTCTTGATGTATTTTGAGAAGCATGTCTTGGGTTAGCGGCAAAAGATACTTTTTCACTCTGCATCCACTAATCCAATTGGGCATTTCTTCTCCGTCTAATGTAGCAAGCTTGACGGCTCCACTTGGTGATAGATCTTTAATCACCAGAGGTCCCATCCCTCGCTTTTTAAGCTTCTTAGCATGCTGTTTCAGAGTGTAAACTAGGACATAGTCCCCAACCTTAAACTCTTTAGTCCGCACATGCTTATCAAAAAATTCTTTTTGTCGCCTTTTTTGAGCGTAGATAGAAGCTACTGCTTTTAGGCGAAGCTCATCTAGCTTTTCCAGGTCATCTATTCTATCAGAAAGCTCGTGCCCTGTCCACTCTAGATCCTTAGCCACCCTTAAGGTTGAAATCAAGAATTCTATTGGTAAGATAGCATTTAGCCCAAAAACCATGTTATATGGGGTCGTTCCTATTGATGTTTTATATGCTACCCTATATGCCCATAATGTTGAATGCAACTTCTGGTCCCAGTCAGTTCTCGACTCAGATACAATCTTCGTAAGGACCGTGCATATGGTTTTGTTTGTTGCTTCAGCTTGTCCGTTTGCTTGTGGATGATACGGGGCTGATTTCCTATGGATTACCATGAATTCATCTAGAAGGATCTCTATCACTTCATTTATAAAATGTGTGCCTCGATCACTCACAATTTCTATTGGCAATCCATATCGTACAAAGACGTATTCATATAGAAATTGTGCCGTGGTCCTGGCATCTGCTTTTTGAGTTGCCTTTGCTTCGACCCACTTTGTTAGATAGTCTGTAGCCACAATGATGTATTGTGCATGAGTCTTATATGCAGGAGGTGAAATGGGTCCGACATAATCAATCCCCCATTTTGCAAAAGCTCTTGCCCCCATCATTGGTCTAAGCGGCATATCATCTCTTTTAAGTGGTACTTTGGTCCGCTGACAGTCATCGCACCGTTTAACGTATTCCTCAGCGTCCATATGTAATGTTGGCCACCATATTCCTGCGGCTAAGACAAGTTTTGTTGTCTTATCACCTGAGAAATGGCCTCCACCTACTCCTCCATGAGCTTGCTCTAGGATTATCACATACTCAGACTCTGATGCGCAAATCCTAAGCTGGTTGTCTTTACCTCTCTTATAGAGTTGATCTCCTATTAAAGCGTAATCTCTAGCTTCTGTCTCTACAGATTTCTGACGAGCTTTTGACGTTCCTTCTGGGAAAGTTCTATTTGTGAGATATTCAACAATATACTGACTCCATTCTGGAGCGATCGTTATCTGATATAATGTCGAATACTCTGCTGGCGGTTTTGATGAACATACAATACATACAGTGACATATTCATGTACGCTTTCTTTCATTCCTGGCCAATAGACTCCCAATTGTAACAAATTCCTATATGTGTTCCTTCTTGAACAATGAAATGCACATTCCTGAACATGTGCTTCGCGCAGATATATATTATATTCCTCGAGATTGATGCATAGTCGTAAAACATGATCATTTCCCAATTGATACAACATTCCTGCAACCAATTGAAGATTCTTGGATTGCTGAATAGCAATATGTTTCTGGTTGTATTCTCTTCTATCGAACTCTCCTCCATAGGTTAATAGGTTAACGACATTTTGAGACCACTTCGGTATCATTTCTATGTTGAACAAGTACGCGTCTGGCATGTCGTCGTCTACTCCTATAGGTCTTCTCCATTCGTCAATCGCGAAAGATGATCAGCTCTAAGATGTGTTTTTTCTTTCTTTACTACTACCGTGAAGTCGAATTCCAGTAAGATAATGAACCATCTCACTATTCTCCCAGTATTGCATGGTTTATTCACTAGGTAGAGCAAGGCTTGGTGATCCGTAAAAAACACAAACTTGTTGGCTAGAAGATAATGCCAAAATTTCTTCACAGCATATATCATTCCTAATCCCTCTCGCTCTGTGGTGGTGTAATTCTTCTCTGCATTGTTGAGCTGTCGACTGGCGTAACAGATAGGAAAATCCATGTTTCCTTCTTCTGGCTGAGCCAGAATGCATCCTATTGCATATGCCGAAGCATCTATATGCACATGGAATATCTTCTCCCAATCTGGTGATTTCAAGACTGGAGCAGTAATGAGTGCCTCTTTCAATTTCTTGAACAATTCCTCACACTCCTCTGTCCATTCAAAGTTCACTATTAGCCTGTAAAGTGGTTGGCCTATTATAGCGTACATGTAAATGAATCGTCTATAATATCCGCAATGTCCCATAAAGCTCTGTACTTGTTTCGCATTGGTTGGTCTAGGCATATCCACTATAACTTTTATCTTCTCTAAATCCGTGGATATTCCGTTTTGTGAGACAATATGTCCCAGAATTCTGCCATGTCGGACCATAAACACACATTTCTCAGGATTGAGACAAATGTGATATGTCCTACATTTCTCAAATACTTTTCTTAGGTGTTCTAGATGCTCATCTCTCAGAAGAGAACATAAGTCATCCATGTATATTTCTAGAAACAACCTTAAGTATTCTTTGAAAGCATGCGTCATCAGCCTCTGGAAGGTTGCAGGAGCATTGGTTAGACCAAAAGGCATAACCCGATAAGCATAAATTCCCCATTCCGTTGCAAAAGCTGTTTTATGTTGATCTTCCAGTGCTATGGCTAGCTGGTTATATCCTGAAAAACCATCAAGAAAAGAGTATGTTGTTTTCCCTGATACACGCTCTAGAACATGATCAGTTATCGGCAGGGGATAATTGTCCCTGATTGTTGCAGCATTCACTTTCTTTAAGTTGACACACACTCGGAGTTTTTCGTTCTTCTTGGGTACTACCACAATTGGAGATACCCAATCGGTGTGTTCAATCTCGTATATGAATTCAGCTTCCATTAGCTTATCTATCTCTTCTTTGATTCGCTTAGCAAACGTATCATTATATGTGTATGGTCTCTGTCTGCTAGGCTTTGCGTCTTATTTCAGTGGGATTGTGTGTTGGCATATCGATGGGTCAACTCCCTTTAAGTCCTTATAAGACCATGCAAACACATCCCTATACTCTCTGAGAAGACTCAAAAGTCTCTCTTCCTCGCCTGGAGACAAATCTGTGGCTATGTACACCGGTCTAGGTGGCTCACCTGGAGCTGCTAAATCAACTTTTTTTGTATCCTCCGGTCCGTCATAAGATTCGTTCTCCTTTCTCTCTCAAATAGGTGGGGTTAATACCACCTTCCTATCCTCTATTGTGAATTTCCTATAGTGAGAGGGAACATCCATGTTTTCCTTGATTTTGGCATTTTCGTCCTCTCCACTCTCAATTTCTGTCGTCCAAACTTCTTTCAGAGTTTTCTTGAGCTCTCTGTACTTGTTTCTACGTTCTAGATTGGACTCCGTGTATTCTCTGTTGCGCTTGTTCTTTTCTGATTTTTCAGTTTGAGTTTTCGTTCCATTCCTTTGAACTCGATTTCTTAAGCCTCTTTTGTCTTTTCGTAAGCTCTTTTGATCATTGCCTCTCATTCTTCCAGAAATCTTGTCCTTAACACAATCTTCTGCCTTTACTAGCATTAGGAATTGATTTTTTCCCCTTATTCTAAGCATCGGATTGGTTCTAACCCCCTTTGTTTTTTTCTTTGCTCTATAGCATTTCTGGCGTTGTTTAGTTTGGTTCGGAAAATCATAAAATCGGACATCCGTTATAGTTTCTTCGTTTCCGCTTGAATTGTCCGTTGACTCGTTGTCTGCTTCATTTCCCCACTCTGGATGATCGGGAATTTTGTGAAACACCTCTTCTTCATCTTCCTTTTCCAGTGTATCGTTCTTTTCAGTTTCTTTTTCGAGTACAATTCTCAACATGAAGTACGGAACCACGTCGTACCCGTCCTTGTCGCAAAATTTCGTTGTGGGACCATCCGGAATTGCACAAACATCTAGGGTTGCTAGAATGTGTGTCCATTCTAATGGTTCAAGTGTGTCCTCTGGAAAGGGTTCTCCTATATAAGTTTCGTCTTCGATAGCCCTTTCTAAAACACATTCTTCTCGTTTCAGACTTCCACATTTCGAAGCTCACATCCATAACTCCTTGGGTTTACCTAACCAAGCTGGAAATTTGGATCCCGCCAAAGTAGCTGAATCAAACTCCTCCACCGGTGTTCGGTTCACATCTTTGTAGCTATGGTCTTTCAGGTTCACACGTGTAGTGGTTTCTATATTTCTCAGGTATATGTGATCGTAGCCCCAATCTTGGACCATTTTCAACTGTCTCATGAATGGTCTTCCCAATATGATATCATAGTTATTCTCCTTGCCAAAATCGACAATAGCAAAAGTATGTTCGTATTCAATGCCGCAAGAAGTCACTACAACTTTCTCTAATAACCCCATAGGTTTCTCCATGTGTCCATCTGCTAATTGGAGTTTCAACCTAGTCTTCCTTATTGCTGGTTTCCCCCATTTTTTCCAGATTTCTTTTGTAGCAATGGCTACCCCAGCTCCGCTGTCTAGTATTGCCATCGTCTTCACTCCTTGGAATTCAACCGGTAAGGTTGTATTCCCCTCTTCACCTTCGCAATACTCTCCGACCTTGTTTAAGGGTACATGCTTAGCGTTCTTTTGTGGTTCACTCAGCTCTTGTATACCCTCTTGCAGTCTAGATGTTGGGTCTTTTATCCCAAATTTCTCCAAGCATTTTCCTACAGTGGTCCACATATGTGGTCTTAGCCTCAAAAGCTCAGCTAGAGTGATAGTGCATGTTACTGGTGTTGACAAGATCTCTATCAATCCTTGCAAGTCCATGACTTTTTCTGATGAGATTCTTCGTGAGGGAAGTGCTCTAATCTTGGATTTTGCTTCATACTCTCCTAAGTATGAAGGTAAGGTATTCAGTGAATGAGGTTTGCTCTCCATTGTTCTAACAGAGCCCCCATCTCCCCAGTAAGATTGCAGATCCAAGTCCACTTGAGATCCTGCCTCAAATTCCACTATGGGAGGATTCCTGATGTCCTTTTCCCAATTTGTCTGATTAGCTTGGCAACTTAGCTCGTTTGCAAAGTTTGCCTCTCTCACTTTTTCCAAAATTCATTGTAATCCTCATCTCTTCCGTAAGACTTCTGTATGACTGGATGAAAACTCTCTATCTCCTGATCGGTTGTGTTCAACACTATGCGGTCATCCTTGTGTGTATTTTCAGGCTTTTTTGCACTGGGAGTCTTTTCAGCTACCCGTGAAACAATAGTCTCTTGCTGAATTGGGTTTTTCGTTCCACAATTCATTGTTTCTTTTGGTGGTTCTAATAAGGCTTGTGCAGTCTCGATCATTCTCTGGCACATTTCAAGTCTCTGCTTTTCCAATTCCGCGTTTGGGTATGTCATCCACCTCTGTTCTTGTGTTTGGTTGTTCTTTAACCTAGCTTCGTAAGCTCTCATCGGTGCATCCAATGGTTCGTGTACTTTGTCGACTAGCACTGATCCCCCTGAGCTTAAGCTCGTTGTTTCTTTGATACTCTTTTGTTTCGTTCTTTCCGGGCTCATCTCTCGTTTCCCGTTTTGACTCTCAAGTTTTTCTAATCTATCTTTAGTTCGCTTTAGTTCCTCAGCTAGAATAGCGTCTTCACGTTCTTTTCTCAACTTCATGCGTGCTTTTCTAGCTTTCCATGTGTTTCTCTGACTCCGCGGTCCTTGACTAACCATTTCAGTCGCTAACTTTCCATTCTCAGGTTCTCTAGTGGTTTTCTTAGCTTGAGCTCTAGTAACCACTTGCGTTGGTATCAGAGTTTCATTTTCAGACCCACTGCTGGTAGGAATAGTTTCTAGCATATTCAATGTCGTCTTTTGCACTTTGTTTGGATTCTTTGAACAATCCTCAATGAAGTGAGTAACCCCACACTCAGTGCAATAAGCGTTAATTCTAATGATTTCCGTATGTGGACAAACATTCATCAGATGGTCACCTCCACACTTGTAACAGGGTCCTAGTGCTGGTCTTGGTCCCACTTGATTCGTCCTTTGTGGATAGGATGGTCTTTGTCCTGTTAACCCTCCATGAGCTATGAACATCAATGTTCTTGCGTCCAAATTGTATCTCTCTTCATCAGAAGAACTTGTAGCTGTTGGTGTTCCAACATTCCCAATCATGCCCCATGGTTCTGGTTGTTTGGGTTCTTCTGGTGGGTAATACACAGTTGGAGACATGTCTGCACCAGATTCTTCATAATAGGCTTGAACAGGCACTAGGGCTTGTTCTTCCTAATTCTCTAAGGTTGGTGCATATCTAATGCCCACTGGTCTTGCTCCTGGTAAAGGTGGTTGTTGTCCCAATACCGGTTGCGGTCTTTCTATCCCCATAGGTCCTGGTACATTTCCCGTTGGGTATCGAGGTACTGGATGTACCTGAGGTGGTGCTAATTGAGCAGGAGGTGCATACTAACGCTCCCTTACATACCCTTTGTTGTAATAGCACTCCTCTGTTGGGTGGTTTATCCATTTTTGTTCAATAGCACACCATTTCAGTGTTTTTGGCAATGGTTTTTGGTATGGTGCCATCCTTTTTAGAGCATCTTCTATCATTTTCTCTACATTTGGCATGGTTGTTGTTTGAACATTCTTTTTAGTGGTAGTCTCACTTGCTACGGAGGAGGAGCTACTGGATGCAAAATCTGTATCCGCTGACACCTCTCCATAAACCGTACAGTTATCCACTAAGTACAATGCTTCTCTCGTTACTTGCTCGAAACTTGTACAAGCTTTCAAGTGCAAGTCCTTCTTGAGAGTGTCGTTTCTCAATCCCTCAATAAAGAGAACAGATAGTCTATCATCTTGTGGTCGTTCACGTACTGGACATCTCTCAATGTATTGTTTGAAGCGAAGTGAAGCTTCCTTCACTTTTTCGTGTTCTCTCTGTTTAAAAGCATATATTTGTGAGACCGTATTGTGCTTAATCCCTCGTTTTGAGAATTCCTCAGCATATATTTGTGAAACCGTATTGTGCTTAATCCCTCGTTTTGAGAATTCCTCGGCAAACTCTCTTAGCAAATGGTCAATGTCATGGAATCCCCCTATGTTCAGTGGTTGAAACCATGTCAATGCCGTACCTTCTAGAGTAAGACCAAATCCCTCGTATTGTGTATGGAAATCTGTTATCTGCTCAGCTCTTAAGACTTGCTTAAAGAGTGACACATGTGCATACGGATCTCCTGAACCACCATACTTCTTTGGCATACACTTGGCTACTTGAGATGGTCTCATACGTCTCTGGTCTGCTACCAATCTCATTGCTCCTGTGTCCCGGCTAAAGCTTTCTCTAGCATCATGGACTTCATGGGTTACCCTTGTCGGTTCCCCTGCCCTGAATCTACTACTAGGAGGTAAATGTGATAGTTCCGCTTCGAACCTTGGACCTGGAGTGGTATACGTGGGGATTGGAACTGCACTACCTCGATTCGTATCCATTGACTCTCTGGAATGTAATGATCCCATTGGTCCGGGCTTCGAGTACTGAGGTTGACTGAAAGAGTCAGCAGCCTGAGTTCTTTGTCCTCCTGTCGTCATTGGGTTTTGCCCTCCATTTGTTGGTGCTGGTCTTTGTGAGCTAGAAGTAACATAATACTGATGTAGTGGTCCCCCAAAGTATGTATATCCTTCTAATTCTTTCTTGCCCATTGTGGAGTATTGCCTCCCATACTTGTCGTAAGCGGCAATTTTCACTTCCGATCCCTCTGTGTAGGTAAAGACATGAAGTCTTTTTTGGTCTGTCAACTCTCCAATGTAGGGTTCTTCACATCTATAATAGAGATCCTGCTCCCCATTATTATATTTGTATAGCCCCACATAGATGTTATCAATGTTGATCCTTGTAGTTTCATTCTCTCTTCTTAACCTCGCATCAGGGAAGTTCATTATTGGTGCCTTCTCCTCAAGTTCTTCATCTACTTTGGCTTTGGTGCCCATCAATCCCCACTTGTCCACAATGTTAGGGTTTAGGACTACCAAGTACATGGTACCCTCGTCATCTAGATATCTATCTCCGCTATAGCTCACAGGCACTAAGTCCTTGAACTCACTAGGTCTCTCCTCTATCTTTACACAATAGCGGTCCATTCCATCTTTGTAGATCTTGGCACCTTGCTCATTGTCGTACTGGTATTTTATGAACAATAGCTTCATTGTGGCGAAAGGGTTTGATGATCCTGCTGCCATATTTTCTTTGTTGTTCAGGTTCAAGTGTTCCAAGTGTTCAGTGAAAATCTCGTAAGATCTCTCCGAAGAAGTATCAGAGACACTTCCTTCAAAGATCGGCTCTAATGGTTGCACCCAACTTTGGTTTACACTTCCCTCGGTTGATATGACACTTGCCGGTTCCCCTTGTTTTGGTTGGTTATTCTGGAGGTTCCTGCCCGATCTCAAATTCATCAATTCCCCTAAAGGACTTTAACTTTTCCGTCTCAGCAATTTGTTTTCCCCAAGTTTTTGTGGTCAAAATTGATCCAAACTGATTGATACTTTGTCAATTGTTTAATCTTGTCAGTTGGACAACTTCTGTTTCATCAAGTGAGAATTTTGTTGCAGTTATGCTGAAAAAGACATTATACGCATATGATGTCTTTTTTCACAGATTTGGACTATTATGGTTATGCTCACTCTCAGTAGCCCCCTTATGCTCTGTCCACTCACAAAATTCAGTTTGAACTCTGTTTGAGCAAGTTATGGCTAATTTAGGCTTTTCTTGGCAATTTTCCGCTTTTAACTTGTTTTTGGGTCAATTGTGATCCAAATGGGATGAAACTTGAAATATAACCTCTAGACAGCTATTACAATGAATCTGTGTTGGCAAAGTATCAAAATATGTCCAAAAGTAGGTCAAAGACATCATACGCGTATGATGTCTTTTTCATCAATTTGGGTCAAAACTTGATGTTTATGCTTCCTACAGTGCTTGTAGCAATCTTGTCAGGTCAGATATCAAAAATAAGCAGTGGATGTGTCAAAAGACATTATACGCGTATAATGTCTTTTGTCCCAGATTTTGACTATTCTTGGTTTTAAGCCTTTTCCAATGTTTATAATTGAGTTTCAAGTGTTTTTGTCAGGTTTGAATGTAAAAACAAGATCTGAATCCAAAATTTCTTCTTCTTTGCGTTTCTTGGACTCCGACTTGTCTTTTTGGGTTTCTTTGAGTGTTAATGCTCTTGTTTTAAGTTGAAATTAGGGTATAACCCCCTTTTTGAACACTCTGGTAAAGTCAAAAATTTTGTTTTGGTCTCTGTTTGGTCATTTAGACATCATACGCGTATGATGTCCAAAGTTGCAGATTTCCAGTTTTTTGGCACAGAATCCTTCCTAAAGCTTTCTCTAGTGCTCAGCAACTCCCAGATACACAGAAAATTTCTCTGACTTTTGTTTATTGCAAGTTTCACTACTAACTCGACGGTTTAGTGATCTAACATGCAATCAACCATATCAAGCAAATACTCCAATGATTACTAGCTCTAGATCAGGATCAAATGAAGTCCTACCTAAGCTATCCCTAATCATAAAATGGGTTTGGTAATTGTGACTTTAAAGATATCCACTGTCACTCACGGACTAGCAAATTCTTCTTCTATCAACAACTACTCAACACCAACAAAACAACAAACAAATCTAAGCTAATCTAAAAATACTGTCAACACGGAAGACCCAGGAATACCCTACTTCCTAGTATCTCTCGAGATCTTTGGAGTCCACCACTCCTAGATCTTTTCTAACTAAAGTATACAAAGTAGTTTATACGACTCACCTCGTAGGATTAGTCTAAGGTCACCTACTTAGGGCTCTCGTCCCCAGCAACGGCGCCAAATGTTAAGGCGGTTACGCCGCTAGCGGAAGCTAAATAGCGAGAACTCAACCAACAACAGAATTTGTCAGACGAGGACGGAGCTTGACCCGCAGGCGCATGGAAACAACTAGGTGGGTGTCAAATCACCTACTCGACCTTCTAATGACAATCACTACTAAGGAAATCAAATCTAAGTTCTAAAATACGCAAGTGACTGAAATCCATACTAGGAACGAATGCTATACGAAACAGGATCTAGAATCATTGAATCAATCTCAAACTCAAGGGGAAGTCTATGCACTAGGTAAGAACAACACTCTAAAGACTTGAACTGCAAAATCAACCTATAACCACTCCGTGCGGTAAACGCGTATGAAGACAGGCCGAAAAATACAGGTGACCGAAACTTGACCCCGATGGTACTAATGTGTAGCTCTACTCGTTGTGGTTCTATAGATATGTTGCATGCTCTATTCCGACACACGAGTTGGAAGAAAACTCACACCGAAGCTCGTAGGAACTTACCGCACATAGAAGTCGATAGCGCGCACTCTTGGTATCAGTGCATAGCTCTCGCAGTTGCTAACACAATGGCGGTGTCGCTTCTCCAATGGCGGCTCCGTAGCTCGCGTAGCAAGTAGATAAGACTCTCTCTCTCTCTCTCTCTCTCTCTCTCTCTCTCTCTCTCTCTCTCTCTCTCTCTCTCTCTCTCTCTCTCTCTCTCTCTCAGACACAGTCACGGCGCTCAAAAACTCACTTTGATTAATAATCTGAATCCCCTTAGGTTACAAAAACTTTGGCTTATATACCTCAGCCTTGGAGGTGAGAACATCTCTAACTAATTACATCAGCAAGTGAAATTACTTCGGGATTACAAGCTGGAAACTCAATTGAGTCCCGTTACTTAATGAATGGCTCAATTCAAAATCAATGTCGGAAAGACATTTATTACAATCAATGGTTACAAAAATGATGAGTGTGAGAAAAAATGTGGGTGTGATCCTCTGCTGGCTCAACAGTTTTTTAAGCCCATTATTGCACATGGATCTTTTGCAAATGGCCCCCCCTTTGGATCCCTATTTTCCCTCCTTTGGATCCCTATTGATTATTATGACATGGGATTTTTTGTTTGAACCTTGAATTTCTTGGGTGGTGGTTTCCACTTCTCTTCAAAGTCTCCCTTGAGCCCTCTTTCGAGCTCAAATGTAGCTCCTTATCTCTTTACCCTTGCCGCTTTCTAAACAAACTCCTCTATCGGTGCAGTTAATCTGCTAGTAAATGTTGGAATTAGGGTTGAAGAGAAACACGCACAGCTTGGAGAAGATGAAGGAAGCTCAAGGCACACAAAAGAGAGCGTGTTACTTAGTGTGAAATGGAAAGATAGATAGCCCTAGAGTGATGGATGTATATACAATGCTCGGGGAGAAAAACCTCCTAAAGAGGGAAAAAATGCCCCGACTGTCCTAGTGTGTTCACACACATCACTACCACATGTATATGTTAACAAATCCCCCCTAGAGTGATGCCGTGAACGAGAGCTGGCACATGAGTAAAGGGAAGTGCCATGCCCTAAGGACATGTTCAATCCACAAAGGGGAGTAAGCTCAAACCTCTATGAAAAGATGTGCAAGGTTGTCCTGTGTTGGCCCATAAGCCAAGCTGATCTCTCCTACTGAGAGCCTCGCCCTGACATAGTGGTAATGCACCTCAATGTGCTTTGTGAGAGCATGAAAAACTGGGTTCCTCACAACTGCCAATGCACTCTGACTGTTAGTGTAGATTGTGTTGGCAGTGTCTTGTCCAACACCCAAATCAGCCACAAGGCATCTGAGCCATACACACTCAACCGTAGTTGTACTCAGCCTCACAACTCGAAGTGGCCCCAGTAGGTTGCTTCTTGCTCAACCATGATATACGTGAACTACCAAGCATGAAATAAAAACCACTTGTGGACACTTGTATGTCAAAACAACCAGCCCAATTTGAGTCCAAAAAAGCATGTAAGTCTGGCAGCAATGATCCCCCCTTGGGGTGAAACAAGACAAGATGTAAAGTGCCACTAAGATAGAAAAAAATCATCTTGACAACTTGCCAATGCTTAGACCCTGGGCTATGCATAAATCTGCTGACCTGTGAGACTACAAACTGAATATTCGGCATCATGCTGCATACATAAATGAGGCAGCCAGCAGCAGTTTGATAAGGAGTGACATCAGCAGGATCTCCAGCATCATGTAGACTCAACTTCAAACCTGTTTCCATGGGAGTGGCAATAGGTTTGCAATTCTCAAGTCCAAGCTTACCTAGCAATGTCTCTATGTAGCTTTTTTGACACAAGGCAATACCACCATCACACTGCTTAAACTGTATACCCAAGTAATGATGCAACAGTCCCAAATCTTTCATCTTGAAAGTAGCAATATGTCTCTCATTTAGTCCAGTGATCAGCAAATCATCGACCTAAAGAACCAGAATGAGAAGTACATCACCCTCACGCTTTACATACAATGTGCTTTCTGTTGGACTGTTACGAAAGCCTCATTTGAACAAATGAGTGTCAGCTTTCTCATACCAAGCACGAGGAGATTTCTTCAACCCATACAAAGCCTTCTTACATCTACACAATTTGTCCTCTTGTCCTTTTATGACAAAACCGCGAGGCTGCGTTACATAAACTTCCTCAAATATGTCACCATTCAAGAAAGGAGTAACAATGTCTGATTGATGTACATCCCAACCAAAATGAGCTGCCAATGCACATAGAAAACGCACAGTAGTCATACGACAAGTGGGAGAAAAAGTCTCTTCATAATCTATGCCTTTTTTATCTGCATAACCCTTTGCAACAAGTCGAGCCTTATGGCGATCAATCTCACCATCGGGATTGCGTTTCAACTTGTAAACCCACTTTGTACCAATGGCCTTTTTGCGAGGAGGCCAATTACATAAAGTCCATGTGTCATTTTCTATAAGGCTCCTCAACATCATGTAAGCTAGACATAGCCAAAGCATAACAACTGATGCATAAGATGCATGGCGAGAGCCTAAACGAGTATGACTAGACAAAGGTGCATCCAATTTACAATCACCAAAGTGTGCACCAGCCATTTTGGCATACCTCTAGCCTGCTCATTTTCAGCCCTTTCCTCATCAAGTACATCATGTACATCTGCATCAGTAATAGGCTGATCTATAACATTTTTAGAAACCCACATAGGCTGTACATTTGCCTCATTGGAACTTACATTCATATTTCCACCATTGAAAAGAGGCAACAAAGTGTCATAAATGTCATGTGAGCTTACATTACTGTCTCTAGTACGTTTTGTTTGCAAATTATATAACTTGTAACCTTTGCTTTCAGCACTATAACCAACAAAAATACATTTGACAGCCTTATCATCCAATTTTCTGCGCTGTGTTTGTGGCACCAAAGCATATGCCAAACAGCCAAAAACACGCATGTGCTCAATAGAAGGCTTTCTATCATGCCATGCTTCATATGGAGTAATAGACTACAAAGCTTTTGTAGGACACCTGTTTAGTACATAAGTGGCACATATGATGGCCTCAAGCCAAAAAGAATGCGGGAAAGCTTGACTTTTGACCATACATCGTGCCAATGACCTATTTTTCCTCTCAGCAACACCATTTTGCCGAGGTGTTTAAGGCACTGTACATTGGTGTTTTATCCCATGACTAGCCAGAAATGCATTGCATTCATGAGACATATACTCCCACCCTCGATCGGAACGGAGGGTGCCCATAGTACATTTCAAGACATTTTCAGCCATAGCGAGAAATTTTTTGAAGCACATAAAAACTTCGGACTTCGCGTTAAGCGGAAATGCACATGCATGCCTGGAGTAATCATCAATGAAATCACGAAGTAAAGATAATTGCCCAAGGACGGAGTTTGCATGGGCCCACAAAAATCACTATGCACAAGCTGCAACCTGCATGTGGCGCGAACTGAACCATCCTTTGGAAACTTAGAATGTTGCATCCTACCCAAAATACAGCCTTCACAAACATGTTTGACATGTGCTTCAAGAGGCGGCAAAGAAGCAACCATATCAGATTTCTACAAACGCAGCAAACTGGAAAAATTCAGAGGACCAAAACGTGCATGCCAAAGTTTTGCATCAGAAATAGCCTTTGAATCTGCAACAGCATTTTCAAAATTTTGTCCACACTTGTCATACAAAGTGAGCTTATACAGGCCATGGCACAAAAGGCCAGAAGCAACAATTTCATCACCAAAACTGAGATCATGAACTGTATATCTGTCATCCAGAAATTTGACTGCAAGTCCAAGTCTAGCAAGTGCGGATATAGATAAGAGATTCTTATTGATCTCAGGTACATAAAGTGCATCAACAAGTGTGAAGAAACTGGCATGTGCAGCAGTAAGCACAATCTTTCCAAGTCCCTGAACCGGATAAGAGGCATTGTTGGCACAAGTGACTAAATTCCCATGAGGGACAAACTTGAGAGACGTGAACATGTGAGGTAATGTGCTTTGTTGCACCAATGTCGAAATACCAAACATGTGAATCTGCAGCAACGAGTATGCATCATGGACAACAGGATTGTAAGTGCACTCTGCACTAAAATCCCATTCTGCATGAACATCAGCAACACAGTCTCCTTTCACATAAGGCTCAACAATGGCTGCATTTGTAGTGGAACCAGCATTTGCAGTGGAACCACCCTCTTTCTTCTTAGCCTCTTTGGCCTTCAACTTAGGACACGACTTGATCAAGTGATCATTAGCTTTACAATAATGGCAACGCATCTTCTTTTTTCCCTTATCACCAGAATTTCCAGACAAATTGCTACCATCAGAAGCATTAGGAACATAAGTTTTGCCACTCGCAGCAGAACCATAAGAAGTGGCTGCATTGTTGTTACCACCCTTTCTTTGAGAAGCAATAAAAGCCTGTTCAATTGCACGCTATCTAGTCTTGTTTTTTCTAGAAAGTGACTCTTGCAACAGCAATGTGCATAATGCATCAAACTTGACAACTTCTGGATTTCCTTGGGTCATAAGTCTCCAAGTACTAGCAAAAGTCTGGTAAGAATCTGGTAAGGCATCAAGAACAGTCTGCACAAGGGAACAGTCTGCACAAGGGAACTGTCAGAAATGACTTCACCTACAGAAATAAGTTGCTCATTGATATCCTTGACACCAGCAAGAAAGTGTCCATATCATCTTCCTCATGCATAATCTTTGACTCCAGCTCTTTACGCAGCAAAGCAATTTTTGCCTCATTGTGGCTTGCATAAAGACCTACTAGAATATCCGAAGCCTGTTTTGCAAATTTTGTTGAACGGATGTGAGGAACAATGGTACACTTCACAGACAATGCAATCAATGCATGAGCCTACGCGTCCTTTACATCCCAAGGAGCTTGTTCTTCCGTAGGCAAAACAACTCTAATAGCAGCAATCCTTGCAGCAAGACCTGCAACATCCTCAACATCGCCTGCATCCTCAGAACCAGGACGTACATCAATGCCCTGCACAATGTTCTAGACGCCCTTTGACACAAGAACATGTTGCATCATATAAGCCCACATAGGGTAGTTGTCCCCATCGAACCTGTCCTCAAATGCAAACATCTTGAACACATCTGTGTTGTTGTCAACCATGGTAAATGCTGCACCTGATGTGAAAACTGCCCAAAAATAGGAGAAATGAAGCGGGAACAACACGTGATATATAGCACAAACCGTAGAAGACTGTAAGGCAGCTGTTATGCAGAAAACGGCACTAATAGAAATTTTGCAGAAAATGACAAAATTTCCTGTGCAGGCCTGCCTGTAGTGGAAACAAACGCTGAAATGAGCCTGAATCAGAAATCTGAGCAGACTGAGCTCTACCAGCCCCTTCAAAATATTTATCGACCTGCGAACACTCGCCAAACCTCACTATAATCGGAGAAAGTGAGCAAGCATGTGCTGGAGCAGCTGGCGACTAAGCCCGAGATACCAATTGTTGGAATTAGGGTTGCAGAGAAACGCACATAGCTTGGAGAAGATGAAGGAAGCTCAAGGCACACAATAGAGAGTGTGTTACTTAGTGTGCAATGGAAAGAGAGATAGCCCTAGAGTGATGGGCGTATATACAATGCTCGGGGGAAGAAACCTCCTAAAGAGGGAAAAAATGCCCCGGTGGTCCTAATGTGTTCACACACATCACTACCACATGTATATGGTAACAGTAAATATGCATGTGGTGGGCAGCTGGCGGTCTCTCATCGGCTTTCCCGCCTTTGGCAATCTTAGAGCATCTGCTACGTGATCTTTTGTGACCTCAATCAGGGTGTCAATTAAGTAAAAAATGGTGGCCCAATCTCCTTTAGTGATGTTGTGTAGTAGTTCATAGGCTCTCTTTTAATCCACACCACATGGTTCCAGCTCAATGTAATCTTTTAGGCTGATTTTTCTCATAGTGGCCTAATTGCATCTCCTTTGCCAATCCTGAGCTTCTCTGGGCAGAATTTGCACTTCTACCCAAGATCCTTGTGAACTTTTGAATGTACCATGGTTCACCGAGACATTTTGAATTTCTAATTGCTCTTTGGATAGCCATGTAACATTGGCGTCTTTCAAAGATTCTTCTTCAAGCTAGTATGGGAGAAGCTCTACCATTTTTTCTTTCATTGCCTTTTCTTTGTAGCTCCCAAAGTGGATGAGAGAGAACCTGACAAAAAATCATCAAATTTGATAGTAAGACCAATTCTAGAAATTCCCAACAAGTAGCAAGGCTAACAAAGAAAATAGGAAGCACTAAAATCACAATTTTTAGCAATCTCTATCTTATGCGCACCTAAGATGCAGGTGTTTGTGTATGCATGCAAATTTGTACCAGAGTGGATGCACAGGGTTTATATGTGTCGTAGGTGACTTGAATGTAAGTGTGATTGCTTTTTGACACTTGTGGTGAGAGTTAAAAATTTTGCAAAAAGTGTGAAAAACATGGCAGATCATCTTTCGCGTGCCTAAGATAAAAATTTCTTTTTATTTCTATTTATGCCCCTAACTTGCCCTATCTAGCTTCTACTATGTTAGTTATGGTGGATGATGGCCTTGGTTATGTATCTTGCAGTTGGTGTTGCCCTCGATGAAGTTGGTGGTCCTCTTTTGAGTTGAGCTTGACTTGGATTCACTACTAAGTAGCTTTGTGCCCACTGAAGGTTAGTAAGGGTCAAGTGTAATGTATAGAGTGCCCCCCTTGAGTTTGAGGTCAAACGGATCAATATTCTGCTCTGAGGTGCAAAATATCGCTTTGCGGTGCAGATATGGTCATTTTGCCCTATCTTGATGAGTTGGGCTCTAATGCACCCATAATTCTCCACAGTTCCCGTACATGATGGGATCTACACATGTGTCAAGTTTGGTCCACAACTGAGCTCTTTATTGTCAGCGCATCGAATATGCTAGGTCAACTTTTCTAGTATTTTTTGCACTTTGGAGCTTACCAATGATCCTCTAGTGATGAGCCTAGGGTTCAAATTTGGTGTGATTTGGATGTCCAATGTGGCCGATGCACTTGTCTTTGTTCTTGAAAGTTTCCAGATTGCCCTGTGTTGCCGTGCTCCCTACAACCCTTGTGGTCGAGAAAGTGATAGTCATTTTGCTTCTTGGTATAGTTAGGAACTTGCCCCTCATGGTTGGAGCAAGTAAGAGCCAATAGGCAGTGCATAGGAGAGCGTGGAAGGTCGCCAAAAATCCACTAGCTAGAGCTCTCTCTCAAAGGACTTGAATGAAAATGAGTGAAAAATGGCTTACAGGACTATACATACTTGGACCGTCTTGACACCACCCGTCGTATACCTACCCATTATGTCTAGTAGGTTTCACAATGTACTCTCGGATGAAAAATTTCTAAAAATTGACGTCCATGGACCTTTCTGTCGCAATTTGTCCCAGATGGTTAGTAAGTCGGAGTGGCTGCCAAGCTTTTTGATCGAAATTGTCCCATATTTTTTTTAACCTTTCCATTGAGCTTTGAGATTTGGCGTTTGAAGTTGGAGTCCACTTCTGACATTCCTGCTTATTTTTATTTGTTTATTTTGGCTTTTGTCAAGGATTGTCTGAATCTGTATTGCAATTACAGGGACATCTCTGTAATCCCCTCTGTGGTTGGGCTCGAGACTAGGCAACATTTTATTTTCCCATAAGAGGGCCTCTTGTCTCATTAACGGTAATGCAATCATATCATGCCCATAGTTCTTGACTACTTTGTTCCATGTGTGATCATGAGAAGTGTGACTGACTCCAGTACCTTGAGTTCATACTGCATACATTCTTTGTGAGATGGATCACACAATTTTGAGATCCACCATTGAATTTCCTCTTGAGCATCTGTTTGATCTTTTGTATCATCTCTATCTACAAATTCATGGAATCCTGATTTTGTAGAGGTGCTAGGCAGTTCTACAGAAGGAGATCCGTGGTTCTTTGTTCTTGCCCGATTTTTTGAAGAACTCCTAATGTGGTCAGCTGGGCTTTCATGGCTCTTATGGTGAGATCTTTCTTTTGTAAAGCCATAGCATGTTCGGTGCTTTGGACAACCAGATCTTTTCTAGCTTTTGCTAGCTCTCATGTAGACGTGCTATCTCCTCATCTTTTGGCTTTTGAATGGCTTTATGGCCTACTGTCATGACTTGCCTATCATACTTCTCTTGAGCTAGGGTTGCCTTGAGATCTTTTAACACTCGTAATGTTGTGGACGACATTGTTGAAGTCGAAGCAGGGGCTAGGATGTCTTGCATTGCCAAGAGTTGTGTAAGTGTTTTGATGCCCACCCCATAGGATTCCCCTAGTTTTGCATTCTTTTATCGTTCTTTTTCCAGCTCTTCTTCTAGGCATTGTTGCTCGACTTGTAAATATGTGTTAGACTCATTAAAGGCTTGAGCCTCTTGGTAGAAATGAGTAACATTTTCTTGCTCCTTTTATAGCTTAGCTTGAAGCTCCCGCTGGTTACCTTGTAAATCTTCTATCTTTTGTTCTAGCCCTTGATTGACTTTAAGTGCCTTAGCTACCTATTCCTTGGTATCTTCCAACTCTATTCCTCGCAAGTTGTGGAGTGCTCTTTGACATTGAAATTGTAACTTGATTTGTTTTAGATGATTGTCAATGTCAAAAGAATTTATCAAATGCCTTCCTTCATCTATTATGGTTTGTGAGCGTGGCGACCTTGACTTTGTTTGTACTATCATTTGAGGTTGGCTAGAGGTGACGGCTTCTGTTTTGTTTTTGGCGTCCACTTATTTATACTTATCATTTTTTCCTTCAGGTGTGGCTGGAGCTTGTCTTGCCTATCGACCTTCAGCTTCATCCATCTTTTGAGTTGTAGTGGCATCGACAACACTTGGTCGGCTGTTTGCTTTGGCAATTCTCTTGTCTGTTGGACCTTCTCTTTATCAACTTTCTAGTCAATTGATTCTTGAGTGGGAAGAGGAGTGGTTGGTTGATCTGATATTGATGGTATATTTTTGGTGTGAATTTCCAAACGACCACATCACCCTCCTCTTCTGTCTCTTTCTCTTCATTATGAGTCTTGTCGACTTCCTTTGATTTGGTAGATTCGTCAGATGATTCGAGATCATCAATGCGTTGTCGCTTGGGCTCTTGTTGTTCCCTTTGCTTGGCTTTACATTTGAGCTCATCTCTAATCATTTGCCGTATTTCTCCTGCAGCTTCTAAATTTGCTTTACCCGCCCATCTTTTTATTGCTTTATTTGCTTTAGTCTTTCTACTTCTCTTTGCTCCAGTGGCTTATCTTGATCACTTTCTCCTTCATCATCTGTATCAGCTCCCTGCTCCCTCTTTTCATATGTTCTCTTTTTGCGGAGATCCACTTTGAGTTCCTGAGCTTCTTCCATGGACCTTCGTGCGCTTGAGAGATCGGGATGGGATCTCTATCTTCATCTTCTTTTTAGTCAAACCTTGCAAATTGCATAATCTTCCTTTTCTCTCTTCTCCTTTTCCTTGTCATCTAAAGATTTGTATTCTGATGGTGTATCCTCACTCAACTTTACATCCGACTCACTTGCTTCACTGTCAGACTTCTTTCCCCTTGAGCTTTGTCCGGTTGTTTTCCTCTTTGGAGGTAGTACTGTAGAGGGACCTGCCACCCACTGGTTTAATTGCCCTTTTGGACTTGTGTATCGATTCCAATTGCATCTCTGCAAGTGATAGCTCATCGATCATGCCTAATGCTTGGTACGAAATCCTTGTCAACATTGGACCACCATTCATGTATGTCCTGTTTTTGTCACTATTCTTTAAGTTTTCCTCCACCAAATTTTCTAAAATATAGGTGACTAGATCACACTTTATGATCCTTTGCTCAGATAATCCTGTTGCCATTACCACCACAATGTGCAAGCTAGGCTCTGTGTATCTTGGCAATTTTTGTACTGAGCTGTTGAGAAATTAACCGCAACGACAACTCTATCTATGAATAAACCAGGTCTTTATAAGTGAACTTGTGTCCTTGCTGCTTCACAAAAGCCTTGTCATTATCAACAGCCTTTGTCTTTAGGAGCAGATTATGATTTCCTTGTGGCAAGTGTAGTGCTTGATTTATCATATCCAACGTGATACTGACTTTGACTTTAACTCCATCTCTGTCTATCAGTATGGCCTCCCCATTGTATTGGATTGAGGACATCAGTTCATGGGCTTTTTGGAAGGTTTTTCCCCATGGTTGAAGTTGAAAAAAGGTGTCCATCTGGAGGCATCTTGATCCCTCGATCACTTCTTGCTGTCCCAAGAAACTCTCCACTCCCTCTTATTAAGAGAAGCAAAATTAGGGACTCATTGTGCCAAGAGTCGAGATGTCCCAAATATACGTGTCCTTAAAAGCTATGGACCCGATTAGTTGGGTACTTTTTACAAGATTACTAGTTAGTTTTTTAAACTATGTCTCATATCATATTCAGGGTTTATGAATAGCGGTCATGCCTCTTAAACGTGGGCAAAAAGGCGTTGTTTATGGATTCTAAATATGTCAATGGGATTTCATTTTTATGTTATAGACATTATATTCCATTTGAATCCTTGATTTATTGACCTGACCCGTGGCATATGACCCTTACAACCACGATCACTCTGGATAGAGGACTTACTCTCTTTTGTGGATTTAACATTTGAGAGTTTTTCATTTCAAGTTTTTTTGACAATTTTAGCAATCTTTAGAGTTTTTTAAACCAAACATATGTCATAGCATAAAGTATCTATTTACTATAATTTTCAATCATCATAAGACTCCACATATGTGTGGTTGACGGAGAGAGAAAGTATAAATTCTAGAGAGATAGTATTTATGTGTGTTACCATTGGAAGAAGAGATCATAAACCCTTGAGAGAGAGAGAGAGAGTAACTTCTCTTCTAAAATCTTTAGAGAGAGAAAGTAAAATTCTAGAGTTGTATATCACTACGCAGAAAGAGAGAGAGAGAGAGAGAGAGAGAGAGAGAGAGAGACCGAGAGGACATAATGACATGAAAATATAAACCAAAAGAAATCACCATTTCACAACTTATAGATGGCGGAGGCAGTTTCACTAGGTGGGAACCAGCTCTTGGAAAGCCGAGCAACGGATTATTCAATAATTACCATGACGGTTACCATAGTAACTCCAAGAGGCTATAAATAGGACCCATTACATTGTAATCGGGTTGGCAATTGTTGGCTATACTTTTGGGTTGTTTTATCTTTTGACTTCCTACTCTTAGTGTGTGGTTGTAGTCCTAAAGCTGTTCCTAAGCTACATTATCCCCACTTGTACTTTTACTCTATATTTCCTAATATAGTAGTCGAATATGCTCCAGCCATATATGCTTTGTATCCATTCCTTCTGAATCTAAATCTGAACTGAATCTGAACACTAATTCCAGTCATTCAGTATATCTATTTCTCATCAGATGTATTCCAGTTCATGTGACTATTCTAGCTCAATTTCTATCTTTTCCTCCATGTTCTACTGATTGACTAATGAATCACCAATAGCTATAAACTCTAACATTGGAATCAGCTATCTAAAGAGATCAGCTCCAATTCCACAACTCATGCCATTAGAGTCAAATATGTTTGCAGCGCATGTCATTAGACTCAAATAATCCACAGCATATATACATGCGATAAAGTAAAAAATCATGCCAAATAGAGACAATACTATTTTCAGAGTTAAATAATCCACAGCATATATAAATGCAATAAAGTCAAAAATCATGCCAAATAGAGACAATACTATTTTTCCCAAGCTTGAGCTTTTTGAAACAATGTAAGTTTGAGGATGTAAGTACATTTGCTAAACTACCATAGGATAAGACCAAAATTAGAGTACAAAAAAGGAATAGTCGCCATAAATGTAATGGTCACTCTAAAAGACAAGTAATTTTGTCCCAAATAGCTTGCAAGTTGCTCCTGTTTTTTGCTTGAAATTTGAAATCGTGTGCTACATAAACAATGTTTTTTCAAGATAAATAATCACAAGTGAAATAAACCAAAATAAATGTAAAAAAACACTTTAATATCATAGAACAATATTCTAGTTTAGTAAAAGATGCATACCAAACCAGCTGTAATCAAATGGAGGGAGAAATCCTCCTTGGTTGTCCAAGAATAAAGGTAGTGTCCGTTGATGAGAGGTGTGGCTGATGAATAATCATGTGCTCCTTAGGTTCAAGGACGAGCACTTTTGTGTACACATAGTACATATGTTTGCATGCCAAAAAGGATTTGTTGGTATTCTCTCGCTTTTGAAAATCTGGACACGTGCATGTTGGACTCTCTTTTATTTTCAGTGAGAACTCGGAAAACTACATGCTCTTGAGACCTTTTCACTTCATCCAAAAATATAAATGTCATACTATTACATGCTTCCAATTTCTTCATGGCCTCTTTAGAGATTCCATGCCTCAACTTTTTCTTCCTCGAGCTGCCACCACCTTCTTCACAGTTGCCAGCTGGAGGTTGTGGATTTATATTTAATTCTCTATCCTAAATCCATTCTGATGCAGCACTGCAAGTTCCTGTGTGGAGATATTTGTCCCTCTTGCTACTGGCCAACATTCAGAGCAGGAGGTAAATCTTTGACTTGTCTTTTGATTGATCGAGTATGCAAAACATCATGATTACAAAACCATAGCCATTGTTCAATTGTTTTACCCTTGTACATTCTTTCAGACAATATACATGGAGCAAGAAGACCAACTGAGTGACTGTGCAAGATATTGTCACAATTGTTTCTCCCTACTATTCCAAAACATTTTTTTTGACTTTGCATGGGCATTCTCCTGAGGGCCCACTGAGTGCGTGGCACATCACTCTCAAACCCATTGTTTCTTTGAGATGACAAAGGTGTGGTTGTTTCTTTTTGAGATCCAATATCATCATCACTGTCACTAATTTGCAGCGGAATGTTAGAAATACCTGGTCCTTGGGTATCAAATCTGATTTTTTTGGGTTGACCGCGATGGTTTCATTGCTTAAATTTCATTACATATTCCGGCCAATGGGAGCTACTTGTTCCTGTTCTACCCCTCTTTTTGCGCTGTACTGTTTCTTTGTCTCTATGCAAAATTGGCTGCACATACATTGGAGTCCCTGCAACAACCTCGTGTAATAGATGGGCCACGTTGGTTGGATTTGGAGTTTTTTGAGATTCAACTCGAGAAATCAAGGTCTCCATTGTGGGACCCGTTCCTATATAACGCCCAGTAGTCGCTTTTCACATTGAGTATATGAGTTTATAACATCTAATACACAGGCATCATACAAGGATATTTTTCTCTTTCCACCTTCACCCGCTAACCAACTGGCATGCACACTTTCTGATAAATTAACATTGGGAATTTGTGCCCGCTCCCACGGCAGCCTATGAAATTCAAACAAACATGAATTAAAATTTATAAATTTCATGCATGAAAAGTTTATAAATTTTGCTAAAAATATAATTTGTCATAAAGGTACTTACATCTGTTCCAACTCCTCCCCAATGTGAAATTCGTTGCTCCCACCATTTAAGCCATCTGCTCACTCTTGTGATGATCTCTGTAGATAGATGATGTCTCCACCATTTTTGAATTGAAAGTGCCTTTTGAGATGCAAGCACAATGGTCTTACATGCTCTCCATTCTTCAGACATATCAATGTGTTGACTTGTTAGATGTTGAGGTATCCACTTTATAGCATATTTGTGGAGAGTCTGCTCCCAATGAAATAGGCATGACCGTTCACGTCCCTCCATGATATTATCTGGCCCGCCATTGAAGATTGTTCGAATAGCATTCCAATTTACACCAGCTTCATCAGACATAAAACCTGCAAAGTCAGCCGTACTTTTCCATTGTTGAATTAAGGTTCGCCCAAAAAATAACTTGGGTCTTTGTATCCTCCTCTTTAGTTTCACATATAGCAATTATTTGCAGTGATCGTATACTGCAAGATATTCAACATAAACATTTTCACACATCTTCTTTTATTTAATGATAAAAAAATACAAGATATTTAAATATTTAAAGATTACCTTGGATCATAAATTGAGCATGACATTGTTGCCCATCCATCTATTCTATGGGTAAAATCAAAATGTACCCGGGCCTTCTTAAGTCACCAGTTTCAATTCTTTTCATCCGATTTACTAGATTAATCCCAGAACCTGATCCCTTAGTGGACATTTTAAATAGGAAGCACTTGTCATCCTCTTCACCCTGTCCAGGAAATCTACTCCCATGGAAAAAAGGAAACATGCACTTTTCTTGAAGCAATAAAATATTATCATATCCATCCCCAATAACAACACCTTGACTCTTCCTCTCCTTTGAAACAATTGAAGAAAACCTACATGATGCATCACAAGAAAGTTAAATCTATAATAGTTAAAAAAATTAACAAATTCAAGGAACAAAACTTAGTTTCTCTTACCCTTTGGTTTAAACAAGTGGCATCATTTCTTCCAAAAAATCATTGAATTGTACATCGGATGTAACTTCAGCTTCCTCACCAATCAAGGAGTTGAGCACAAGTTGTTGAGCCACCAACATTTAAATTTTTCTTGGGCCAGCCTTTTCCATTTTTAGTACTGCACCTACCAGTTTCCGCACTCTTGAAATAGCAGCCCTAGAGGTTCTTGCCTTAACATTATGACAATGTTTACCAACATGTATTGCCAGTCGCAACATTGTACCATCTTTAGGAAAAACATAATAGATTTTGCAGGGACAAGCAGCAACACAAGTAACAACCTTCTGACAATAATGACAAGTTATTGTTGTTTTCTCTTCCATTGCAAGGTAGTCCTTCTTGACCTGTCTGTCCAAATATCCATGAAAATATCTACTTTAAAAAATTCTTGTTCTTTAATATAATGAGGACATGTTGAATAATTTCATTGCATGCATCCCAAACAGTGGCTTAGACAAATGTGCATGCTATTGCCATGGTTGTAACAGATGGGCGAGCCCACAAGTGACCATCAAAGCGTTGTTCCATCCCTAACATTCGTTTGTTTTATCCTGAGTTGCGGGAAACTCAAAGCACAAATTTCCATCATAATGTTGTGGAAGTTTAGCAACTTGCAAGGGAGCTCCACATAATATTAACATATCATTTAACTTTTTTGCCTGTGGATTTTGTTGAATCCAAATGACGATTGACTGAGTTTTGAGCTATCTTATATCGTCACCGCTACTTTCAAGATGCACAATGCTTAAAACATCTTCAGACATCTCTTTATCATTTTCTTTCTCACTGTCAGATACCTGTATAAATGTGTCTGAATGAAGCAGCTCAAACAAGTTCGACAAAGATCCATCTATTAAGAAATGCTAAGATGGAGGCAGCAAACTCTGCAAATAGTAAGCACTAAGCAACAATGAGTTTCCCTTCAACTGAATCTCGTGGTTGACTATGTGACCACCAACCTTCCAAGTTATTGTCACTTTCATGTTGGACATATTCTCTCAAGCAAAAGATTACAGGGTGGAGATGCGAGAAAACTGTGGTGGAATAAGTGAAGATGGTGAAGGTTAATGAAAGTTAAAGATGAAGTGAAGGTTAATGAAAGTGGTGAAGGTTAATGAAAGTGAAAGATTGGTAGGTAGACAAAAAGACAATTGCATAAGATCTTGTGACGGCTCAAAGAATAATGAAAATCATAATTGAAGAAGTGCATTTAAACTGGCTAGTACGCCATTTAATATATGACAGTTGTAAATGTATGTGCATTCAATCTATACGTAGTAGTGGAATATGTCATCAAATTTGAGGGGCCATTTAATTTCTGAATGGTGGTTCAAGGACTGCATTTAATGCAGTCTAATATATATGATTGTGTGTGTGTGTGTGTGTGTGTGTGTGTGTGTGTGTGTGTGTGTGTGTGTATATATATGACTTTGTATAAAAATCGTAGCATTTTTTTTAGTTAAGTTATATATATGCCTCCATCCTGTGTGTGTGTGTGTGTGTGTGTGTGTGTATGTAAATATGTTTTTGTGTGTGTGTGTGTGTGTGTGTGTGTGTGTGTGTGTATATAATTTTTTTTAGTTAAGTTATATAGATGACTGTGTGTGTGTGTGTGTGTGTGTGTGTGATTTTGTGGGTGTGTAAACAACACTGCAATTTTTTAAGTTAAGATTGTCTCTATCTTGTGAGAGTGTGTGTATAATATACATATATATATATATATATATATATATATATATATATATATATATATATATATATATATATATATATATATATATATATATATGACTGTGCACCTAATTCTCACCATTTTGTGTGTGAATGTGTGTGTGTGTGTATATAACTTAATTAAAATAATTGCTATGTTTTACCTTTTGTTTCTTTTGTGTGTGTGTGTGTGTGTGTGACTGTGCACCTAGTTTTTGTGTCTAATTGCTTTTTGCAAATAGTTTTTCTGCCTAGTCGCTAATTCTCACACAAACACAAACACATATTTTTTAAACAGACAAACACATACAAATCATATATATGAGTGCGTGTGTGTGTGTGTGTGTAAGTGTTTATACCACAACAACATTTTTTTTAATATATGGCTCTGTGTGTGTGTGTGTGTGTGGGGGGTGGGGGGGGGGGGGGGGGGGGGGGGGGGGGGGGGACAGGGTCCCGGGCACCCGACAACCGAAGGCCGGCTCGCCTTCCCGCGAACGCGGCTCCGCCTCCCGGCACCGGGCCGGCGGCGCCGCGGCGCTTCCAACGCCGTCCGTGTGTTTGTCATATATATATATATATATATATATATATATATATATATATATATATGACTGTGTGTTTGTGTAAATACACAACGTATTATTTTTACTGTTTGTGTGTGTGTGTCTCGCATTTTAATTTAGATGAAAGTGGAGTTAAGTGAACGTGGAGTTTTGTTGTGAAGAAGGAGTAGAAGAAGAGAAGGTACTGTGTGAGTGTGAGTGTGAGTGTGTGTGTGTGTGTGTGTGTGTGTGCACGTTTTCTACTCATGTGTGTGTGTGTGTGTGTTTACCTGCACTCGCCCGATCCACCGGAGGAGGTCCACTAGGATCTCCATTCGAGCTCCCCCATGCCCGAATGGAGATCCTAGTGGACCTCCTCCGGTGGATCGGGCGAGCGCAGGTAAACACACACACACACACACACACACTTGCATTCACACATTACACTTGCATACACACACACACACACGCACACAGTGACACTCATTCATAAACACACACATTACACTTGCATACACACACACTTAGTAACAATCACACACACACACACATATACACACTTGCATTCACACACATCAACACACTTGCACACATAGCACAAACACACACAAAATCATGCATACACACACACACACACACACATTACACTTTCATACACACACATACAATAACATACATCCATACACACACACACACATACACAGTTGCATTCACACACATCAACACACTTGCATACAAGACACCATGCACCACACACCCACTTACATTAAAAATCATGCATACACACAATTATAGTAGCACTTACAATGATGCATTTTCATATTGCACAACTCGTTGTAGTACTCGTTGTAGAGCAGAGCTACACAAATGTCAAAGTGGATTTGTATTTTTCCTTGCCATGATCAAGTTGAGAATTGGATCTTTTTTTAGAATTTGCATTTTACGCCGTTATGCTGCCAAAATTTTGAAGTTTATATTTGTATTGTCTTTGCTAAGAAGAATTTTGCTCTTTATGGTTGATAGATTATGGTTCGTACACCATCTAAACGTGACAGGACATGTATCTCTCAAAGTAAGTTCAATTACATTAAGCTATTTGTGTTCTTTTTATTTGTCTCCACATACTCACTAAACTAGTTGTGTTCTTATTGTTTATTGCTTTTAGGAGAGGGATACACATTAAGGTCTGGCACTACAGGGCATAGGGCCAATGCACGATCTTCCATTGCTTCTTCCAATGTCCGTCATAAGGAGGATATTTTGGGTGATGTGCATGAAGAAGAGGATATATTGAGTGATGTGCATGAAGAAGAGGAGCTCATAGATATTCATTCTACACAAGGTGAACTGGTGTCCCAAAGCGTATCTGAAGCAACGACAATTGTTGCTAAACCTGCCAATCATCCAACAGTGTTTGAAAAGGATGTTCATGGTCGAATATTGGAGAAGATTGTAGAGGGTTTTATTGTAAAGAGAGGTGGGGAACCTCCTCACATTCCTCTCTGCAGATTGATGGAAAATGAATCCATTAGAGCGGTGGGTCCAGGCACTGAGGGCTTGGTGAAAAGGTTTGAGATGTCTGGATACAGTGTGCTTGGAGCTCCATTTCTTATGTCATTTAAGAAGCCAGGCCATGATCAACATTATGTTTTCGACTTAGACAAAGATGAATGGGGGCCTATTTGGTGAGAAATAAGCGATGATTGTGATAATTCCTTTCCTCTTGAGTGGGAAGACTTAAGGGGGAAAAAATTTATTGTTTGGGATGGCAATCACCGTTTGAAAACTTGGATGCGCTTAATAAAAACACGTAAGTGATTTGTTTTTTGTTTAATGTAAAGTTGTCTTGTATTACTCTATGATTTCTAATTTTCCTTTTTGTTGTTGTAGAATTTTCAATGATAAAGTGGAGACATTGTTCAGTCAAGTGTCAATTTTGTCTATGTTGATAGAAGTGCAGAGGGGGAGCTTATGCTAGCTTTGCGCTCTCAAAATGAGTAGGCTCACTTGTTGTTTTTAAAGATATTGCTATTACTTTATCGATGTCATTCTATTGCCATTAAATTTAAGATATTGTCGTTTACAATTGGTAGAACCACTGTGAGCACAAATTTTGGACAGGAGATCTTCTTGTTCCAAAAACTGGTTGTGGCAAGCAAAGATTTTTTAATGAAAGAAGTTCCCCAAGATTGGGTTCGATGGATAGAGGTAGAGCTTGCTTTCGAGAAGAAGGCATCTAAAGGGAGTTGATACAACGCTTCTGCTCTTTTATTGGCAGTGCTCATATGTTCATATACTCATATGGAAGGTATATTTTTTTGCCTTAAAGCACACGTTCTATGTAATTTCTAAAGCTTGGCATAATTTTGTAAAACCTTTCTTTTTTTTTCACTTGCTCTACAAAGGGAAGACTTTGACTTGTCTCTTATCAAAGAGATGCAAGAGATCAATGATCCCTCGATTTCACTGCCAGAAAAGGAAATGGTTGCTCAAGGAAGAGTAGAAAAAATATTCAAAGAAAGAGCTTATAAGGTAAACACTTTCTCTTCTCACCATTCATGTTTGAATTTCTACAAAATTGTAAGTTGACATGTCATTTGAATTTGATTTATTGGATTGAAAAATTAATTTGACTTGATTTCGTGCTAATGCAACATAGATGTTGGCCATTTCCAACCCCGCCAATGGCCAGGGGTTCTTCTCTTTGTTATTTAATTTCAATTGGATAAGAGAAAAGGATCAAGTGGGCCTTACAAGAGACAAGGTCCACTCTTCGGAAACTTCTAAAATATCACCAGAAAGGTAATAATCTTTGGATAAAAAATACACATGAAATCATCAAATGAATCAATGCATTTATGGTTTGTTTATTTTTTTCTCTATAGGAAAAAGAAGATATTGCACTCTTTGATGCATTGCCATGTAAAATGATGTTACTTCTGAGCGTTATATTAGTGCAATGAAATTTAGAATGTACTTGCGTAAAGAGTGGTATTGGGGAAGTATCTTGAAGCAATGCTTGAGGATCAAAGGGAAAATGATTGAAGAAATGCCGGAGGGCTTTAAAGCATGGTTTCATCACCGATTGAGGGAGCACATTGATAAAGCTTTTGTGGAGATTTGGAGTAAGATCAACACAAAAGAGTCGGATGAAAAATTTCCAGAGCTTATGGAATCTTCGAGGAGAGTGTTATTCAGGTAATACAATTCATATCTTTATGGTTGTTATTCTATTTGGTACTTAGAGTTTGTATAATAAATAAGTCACTTTGTAAAGGAGCTCAAATAAAGTTAACTACACTTTATGTAGATGGCTAATTCAGCTTTACGATCAAACTTTGTTGGAGAAGTTGCCAGTTGTTGTTGAAATTTGGAGGGACCTCTCTTGTGAGGAGTGTATGTATCCACTATTGATGAGAGATTATGGTTTGATTGCTTGGGAAATTGAGTATTGCCCTTGGTGGCTAGATTACACTCGAGGCACCCACCCACGTGAAGAAGGGAACTTGTATAAAGGTTATTTTTTGGCATTCATAAAAACTACAAAATTGTTAAAGTTCTCAAACTATTTACACTATGTTTGTGAGAAACATATTTTTGTTTGCTTTAGAGCACCTTCTTGAAAGAAATGAAAATGGTATTGAGGAGATTGGCTCGGCTTCCAAGAAAGCCACCTCTTCAAAAAGAGTAAACAATAGTACAATCTCCTCTATAAAGAAGCGATTGGATTTTGTAAAATCCAAGAAGTCCAAGAAAAAAAGTCTCCCAAAAAGAACAAAAAAGGTGGTGAAGGCTCCATAGGTAAACTTGCTTGTAAAGATAGATATCTAGCTGTCACTTTTTGTCTACTTTCTTGATGTAATATTTTAATTTTTTATTATGCAGTGCCTTCCATAGATTATGATATGACCGTTATTGGCAACATGCTAGATGTTTACAAAATTTCTCTTGATGATGAGAAATGGTAAACACATGTGAGAAGAAAGACTGTGAATGTTTGAAATACATGTATTTGATTGTATGCAGGATCCTGGATTTTCTTCATTCAGCCCATGTTGATGGGGAAAAGAGCAGTGAAGTGGCCTCTCTTTTGTTTGCAGATTTTCCAACAAATTTTAAAGTTGAAATTTTTTTGGAGAACGAGGTATGCATTCTTCAAAACCACAATGGGCAGTCTATGATAGTTTTGGAACTTTAATTAAAGTAACAATGTGTAATATGCAAGTCCCTCCATGAAATCAATTCTCTCAAAAATTAAGTAAGAAAGTGGCCATAATAGCTTCTAAGTATGTGTCAGACAATGGGTGGTACATCACCTTACGCTCCACTGATCACTTTGGCATTGTGTCTAGCCATGGCATTGAGATGGGATTCAAAATGATGCACACCATCCTTATTTTGATCCCCGATGGTTATGTGCGAAATACCATTGAGATTGAAAGAGTAAGTAAATTTATTTGTTGATTGAAAAGCATGCTCATAGTTTTCTTCAATTAGATCACATTCTAATTGTACTTTGTAGGTGGAAACACTATTCTTAGAATTGTTTTATCATAAGGGTCAACGTCCTATCTACGATCGATGAGATGGAGAGAGCATGGACAACAACTCTTTCGATGCCAAGTCCGGAATACTAGTGGAGCGTGCCGACGGAGAGTACATTGGAGGATGTGCTCTTAGAGGTGCCACTAAGCGTAGCCTTGACTTCTTTTGGTAAGAATATATGCTTCCTACTATGCGTTATTAGACTATGTTACATAAAATAAAAATGTGCATGTTTTTTTTCTTTTTTTAGCTGGCTTGTGCGGACATTTACTGCGGAGCACATCTACATTGTTGATATGTTGTTTGGATGTGGTGGCTTGGGACATGTTTGCGCTGAGTTGTCCAGACATTGTCTATGCATAGATAGTGATCCAGAGGTCTTCCAGCAGCATCTTTCACGCTTCAAGGCTCCATGTGTACGTGCTATTCCAGCAGTTGATGCAAATAGAGATGAAAGGACTGACTTGCAACAATATGAGCCCGGATCACACTGCCCTTGATTGACATCAACATTGGTATTATCTATGGTGTTTTCTAGTTTGTGATTTGTATGGGATGATGTGTCACCATGGTATTTGGGTGCCACTTTTTTGGTATTATTGAAGACATGTTGTTGGTGTTGATTGTCCATATCAATTCAGCCATGATTTCATATTTATTATGCTAGATAGAAGTTAGTTGAGAGCTTTGGATTTACCAAAGTAATATACCAACACATGTTTTTTTTGTGCATGTAATTTCTTCTTCCCGTGAGCGTTGAGCTGTTGCACGGAAGTAAGTATGGAATGGGGATTTTTTTTGTTTGAATTTTCACGACGTTTTGTTGCCAAAATTTTGATTGCTTGTGAATATAGTTATGCTTTTTGTTCATGTTTGGAAACATAATCATGGTTTCATGTATACACAAACGTTAGGCAAGCTTTCACGGAAGCAAGTAGGGAATGGGGATTTTTTGTTTGAATTTTCATGTCGTTATGCTGCCGAAATTTTGATTACTTGTGAATATAATCATGCTTTTTGTGGTTTCATGTATACAAAGCTTAATGAAATTTAGGCAAGCTTTCACGAAAGCAAGTATGGAATGGGTTTTTTTTTTTTTGAATTTTCACGCTGTTATGCTGCAGAAATTTTGATTGCTTATCACTATTTCTTTACACAGTCAATCTAAGAATATATTTATTTATTTATTTATTTATTTATTTATTTATTTATTTATTTATTTATTTATTTATTTATTTATTTATTTATTTATTTATTTATTTATATTTATATTTATATTTATATTTATATATATCTATTTATTTATTTATTTATTTATTTATTTATTTATTTATATGTGTGTGTTTATGTACATAAGCAGTTCTTCAACTCGGTAAAGTGTTTTTAAGTACTTGTTTATATAATATATTTATTTATTTATATGTGTGCGTTTATGTACGTAAGCAGTTCTTCAAATCAGTAAAGTATTTCTAATTACTGTTTTATTTGCAAGAGTCTATGCGTGTATCATTACTTTGAGGTCTCTGTCCAAACAAGTACAACCATCAATATTTTTTAGATTCCTACTTTCAAATTGGCTTATTAGGCATTCATCCTTGTTTGCAACAACACCTACATGGACAGGAAACAACATTCTACTAAAAGTAGGGTAAATACTAAAGACATTTTCATCTTTTACTTGAATTAAATAAAAACCTCACATAGATTTGCTTTACATTGTGGCTTTCAAACAGCTTGTAGCTACATTTGGCGGTTCAGTTTAGCTAGAAGATAGCAACAATACCCTAAGCTATGACAGATCTTGAAGATGTGTTAATACACCATGCCAATTAAAAGTCTCACAGCTACTTCAATAATATTAAGTCAGACAGAGAGAGGGGATGGTCCCAAACCTTGACATATGAATTATTCTCACCAAGGCACAGAAGAGTGGAACACCATCATATAGTTAAAATAATCATCATATAATTAAAATAAGTTGTTTACATGATTAGGTAGGGAATCAAACCTGCAGACACACACACACAGTACAACTTGCATCACACTAGTACAATTTATCATGTGCTAGTGCATATTTATTCAAATATATTAATTAGTGCATAATTATTTAAATATTGCCTCAATATTCTACCACATTAGAGCCAGAGATGTAGATCAGGTTGATTGTGCGTTTTGAAGAGGAAGTCAAGGAATGTAAACGCTCTCTTGTGGACTTGAATGCTTTGAAGGAGCGGATGAGCAAAGTAGAGCATGACCATGTATTGAAAGAGGAGAAATTTGACACTATGAGCCGGGATGTATGCGACATGAAAAATGTATGCACAAACAAGTCTTGGGCTGATGTATGTGGTAGCAATGTGGTTTCTAATTCCTCACTCATGCAAGCTATGGTTCAAAGAAAGAATGTTGAGAATGTGGATGTGGAGGAGTTGAAGGAACGGGAGCGACGTTCCAAGAACATTGTTATTCGTGGAATTCCCGAAGAGAAGTTAGAGACACCTCCTTCTCTTGCCATTGTTATTGAAGATTTCTTCAAAACGCACTTTGGCATGTCCGGAGTTATGGTCTATGGAGCACATAGAGTGGGGAAGCAAGGAGCTCCTCGCTCGGGAGAACGGCCAATTGTATGCACCATGCCGGATGAGACCAAGCGAAAGATTATCCTTGATAATAGTTGGATCTATTTGAGGGATACAAAATGTTTTGTATGTGAAGATCGCACTATTAAGCAACAAAATATACATCGCAAGGCATATGAGGAAAAGAATAATAAAAACAAGGAGATCTCTCATGAAGAAAATGTGCCCAAGGAGGAGGAAAGTCTCTCAAGCAAATAGGGATGCGTGACCTATGAGACCGAGTTACAATTGAAAATATGCTTTTGGAATTGTAATGGATACCCATGGAATGTGGGGGTTGGCATTGATGAACTAACAAGCAAAGCCGATGTTGTACTTCTTGTTGAAACTTGGGAGCATGATACACAAAGGATTAACGGCTTGGAGGATTACAATGTACATTCATTGATGTGGTCAAAGAATCTCAAGCAACGAAGAGGACAAGGAGGGTTAGCATGTATGATTAAGAAAGTATTGGAAGATTTTGTATCAATTGTGAAAGATGACAAGTACAAACGTTATGTATGGCTGAAAATTATGACACCAAAAATAGCACCCATTTTTGTAGCCGGTTGCTACATTCCTCATCATGATTCTCCCTCTTATGCTTGCATGGATAGAGATCAACCATTTTCTAATTTGGAAGAGGACATTGCTTATTTCAAAGGTGAAGGTGATGTTATTGTATTTGGGGATATGAATGCTCGCACAAAAACATTGCAACATGATACTCAACAATTTGATATGCCATACATTTCAAGGGAGTTGGAGGAAGTTCACTTGTATGATCGTACTTCAATGGATGAGAAAGAGCCAGATCACTATGGAAAGTTACTTTTACACATGTGTAATAGCACGGGTATGCTCATTGCCAATGGTGTATCTTTGTGGAGTGGAACCAATGGATTTACATGTAGCAGACATAATGGGGATAGTGTGATTGACTATATGCTACTCTCTGAAGCCATCATGTATGGCATAAAGAGTTTTATGTTTGGTCAATGGACCCCGGAATCCGACCATCGCACCTTATGTATTGACCTTTCATGTGGAGAAGCAACTAAGCATGATAATCTCAGCCAAAGGAAAGAGAAGTTATCACTATGTATGGATTTCAAACAGGCACCAATGTACATTGAAATGGTTGAGCAAAAATTATGGATGACAAAGCTTCGATGTGATGCACCATTGGAAACTAAATGGGAAGCTTTCAAGAAAGCTATTTGTTCTTGTGCGGAAGAATGCTTTGCCATAAAGCATCTCCATAGTATCAACAAAGATAGATCACGCAAAAGGTGGTTTGATAAAGAATGTCAAGATGCTCGAAAGTCCTTGATAAAGCTTGATGCAACTATGGACAAAGACAACTATCAAAGTCATTTGCATACATACAAGGCATTGATTCAAAAGAAGAGAGAAGAAGATGGGAAGTAAAGCAACAAGAATTTCAAGTCCAAGAAAAGGCACATGCATGTGGAAGATTTTGGAGAAACTTGAGAGGCAAGCGGGTTGAGAATTTTGGTAACTTGAGTCTAGTGGATATGTACACACATTGTAGGCAATTATATGAGCAAGCAAATACTAAAAAAATGCCATTTTATGGTTCACTCCCATGTATGCCGTCTTTTTTTACTATTGAGGATGTATGCGGTGGGCTTGAAAAGTTGGCCACTCGCAAAGCAGGAGATCTTCAAGGTATCAAGCCGGAGATGATCAAATGGATGGGAGATTTTACCCATGAGTGGATGTGTGATATGTTCAACCTTGCACTTCAACATGGTATGCCTTATGATTGGAGTACTAATTGGGTTAAGCCTTTGCATAAAGGAGGGGATGTAAGCAACTACCGGACTATAATGATTGGGTCTCTTATGGCAAAGTTGTTTGGGTGCATAATGGAGATGAAATTGGGTGATTGGGCTGAAGAGAATGACAAGCGTGCAAAGGGACAAGCGGGTTTTCGTCGATGCCATAGCACCATTGATCATCTTGTCACTCTTCGTGTTCTCATGGAGGAAAGTCGGTTGAAAGGCAAGCGATTGTATTGTTGTTTTGTGGACTTTAAGGAAGCCTTTGATATGATTCCACGTAACAATTTGTGGAGAAGGATGGAAGAACTCCAAGTGCCAAGTGAGTTTATGCTTGCGGTTTCTCGAATCTATGAGAAGGTGATTTGTCAATTGCGCATGGGAAGAGAAATTTCAGAAATTTTTGTAAGCACTATTGGGGTTAAACAAGGATGTCCATTGTCACCAACTCTCTTTGGTCTATGGAACAAATGGTACTTGACTTTATGCAAGAAGAAGGCATTGAAGAGGTCACTATTTGCAATGCGGTAATCATGCTTTTGTTGTATGCGGATGATGTAGTGCTTCTAGCACACACTTTAGAAGATGCACAAAAGCTTATGGTTGTCCTTGAGAACTTTTTCTTGCATAGTGGGCTGATTGTAAATGAATCCAAAACAAAGGTTA
This sequence comes from Adiantum capillus-veneris, assembly GCF_014529385.1. Classification (NCBI taxonomy): domain Eukaryota; kingdom Viridiplantae; phylum Streptophyta; class Polypodiopsida; order Polypodiales; family Pteridaceae; genus Adiantum; species Adiantum capillus-veneris. The sequence goes on along the minus strand of NC_140949.1, from coordinate 150,946,155 downwards.
TGCTTGTGAAAAACAACCATAAGGAGAAGCCATGCATTGTGTACAACAACGAGACACTTGAAGTTGTTGAGAGCTTTAAGTACCTTGGCCTTGAGGTTCCATCCAATCACAAGTGGCATGAATGTGCTATGCGTCGTTTGGAAGCGGGAAAGAGAGCATATTATGCATTTGAGAACATGTGTAATGCGGGAAACATCAAGTGTTGGGTTCTCAAGAAGTATCTTTTTGATGCATTGGTGACACCGGTTCTTCTTTATGGAGTTGAAGTGTGGGGCGGGAGCATCTCAAAGTCTACTTGGAAAGAGTTTGAGAATGTCCAAAAGCGTTTTCTTACAAACTTTCTCCAAGTTAAAACACAAACACCATATATGCTCCTACTTCTTGAGTCGGGATCTCTTCCAATTGAGGTTATGAGCATGGAAAGGGTTGGGGAGTACATGATAAAGATGCGTCAAAACCCCTCACATCGACTTCCTACAATTGCATGGGAAGCAAGCAAAAAAGTTCAAAAGACGCATAAAAGCAAGATCTTGAGCACGGGATGGATGCAAGACATAAAGAAGTGGTTTGGGAGATGGGATGCATTACACTTGCTACATGATGCTTCAATTGACTCTCAAGTGAATGAAGCTTTTCTACAACGCCAATGTATTACGGCTTGGGAGAAATCCGGTGGGTCACGTTTCATACATTACACCACCTATATTGCCCCCAACTACAAAACCATGTTCTTCGCTGAGAGAGGAAACCGTACTCACACTTACATGCTTGAGCCTATTCCCTTGTCCGCGATACGCACTATCGCAGCAATTCGGCTTAGCTCCCATTTCCTTCGATGCGAGATAGGGCGTTGGGGCAATGGAGAAGAGTCAAATCGATTGTGCACATTATGCTCACTGCAAGTTCAAGAGTCTGAGTACGACACACTACTAGAGTGCTCAGCTTTTGATCACATCCGAACTTGCTTCTCTCACATTTTCAGCCATAACTTAGACCTACACACTTTCCTCTCCCAGCCAAAGTGTGGGCTCTCCATTGCGACTCTCATCACTACAATTTTGGAGCATCGAGAGTCACTCATCAGCCATACACATACTACATCACATGTAACTTTGGTCCCATAGGTCATATTTGACCTCCGAGGACGATAATAAAATCTATCTATCTATCTATCTCACTTTTCTCACCACCACCAGCGTTCAGAGCTTGGAATATATTTTTGAGGAGGACCCAAAAATTTATGAAGCACGACAAGCAGCTATTTCTAGTAGTCTGGCGAGAGCTTCGAAGCTGCATACATATTTTCACAACAATTTGACAAAGGTTGCAGGCACATCGGACCCCAAGTCTGCTGATACTAGTCAATTTATTTATGTATTGAAGTCCAGGCACACATGGACATGATCTTCAGAGAGAAACTATGTTCATGAAATCATTCCTCCAGACACAGAGAAGCTGCACTATTGCTTATGATGGCCAATATGTACATTGTCGACGCCATGATATATCTTTGTGTAATAGCACTGGAAAATCCGATGAGCGTTGTGGCACAACTGACGTCTCTATCAGTTCTATGAAGAATTGGAAAGTCCAATAGGGTTTGGGTCCTTGATATTACTGCGTGATGAGTTCAATGCAGAGGCTTTGGTGGTCAATAACAAGCTCAAACATCTGACCTAGAAGATAGTGTCTCCACTCTTTGAGGGCATGAACCACAGCTAGTAGTTCAAGGTCATGGGTGGGAAAATTCTTCTCATGAATCCTGAGCTATTGTGATTCATAGGCTATGGGATGACCTTCTTGCTGTAGCATTCCACCTCTACCTTGTATGCAAGCATCCACTATCACTTCAAAGGTTTTTTGAAAATCTGGAAGTTTGAGAACAGGTTCACTGGCCAAGATCTCCTTTAATTTGTTGAAGGATCTATCTCTCTTGTCAGACCAGATAAAGGGTTCCTCTTTCTTAGTGTGTTCAGTGAGAGGAACTGCGATGAGTACATTGTCTGTAGATGCACCACCATCCGTTGTTTTTACACTACTGAAAGAAATTTTTACTTAAGATAACGTATTAAGTTGGCCCTTTGCACTACTTTTTGTCCTCGGATCTTAACTGCTCATTATCTCCTCTCTTTGCGTTGCCACCCCTATGATGCTCTGAGCTCCCATGCCATGCTCTGCACTCTCTTCTCAAATTCCCTCTTTGTTTTTTGACCTCCCCCTTCAACTCCGCTCGTCATCTCCTTTTTTAATGCGCTCATCGAGTCTATGTCCTCCTCTGATTACTTGTCAACCCTCTCTTATTTTGCTTGTCATCGGCCTTTGGATATAAGCTATGCTTGTCCCTTATTACAAATTCCATCATCACTGTAGACCACGATGAGCTACTCCTCCCTTCTTTTGCAGATCTGCTTGCCTATTTTTTTACTTGGTGCCACGCCTTTTGCTCCTTGCTCTTTTTCTTGGGATCGTCCCCTCCTATGGTTGGCTAGCTCGTATGCTGTACAGGCCACAGTTTTTGCCGCTTGATCTCAATCCCCCTTTTAATTGTGCTGCTTGTCTTGGTTTAAATATCAGCTTTTCACTATGCTGCTCTCATCCTTTTCAAAAAGGAAAAAGTAGGGATTAAATGATGCCACATGGTTGTTTGTGGGCTCAAAGAGCAAAAAAACAACCTTTGGCTAACCAAGTAAAAAGTCAACCTTTTTAGCTCCAAGCCTTAATGGCCCTTTTGTCCTACTTTTTTGGCAATCACACACACACACACACACACACACACACACACACACACACACACACACACACACACACACACACAAAACTCACACACACCCCTATTTATGGAAGGAAAAAAATGGATATGGTGGAAGTGTCGGTTCGGGGAGCTTCAGAGCTCGTTGGAGAGAACTCGAGGAGTATTATCTCCACAAAAAGCTAATACAACAATTTCAAGCTTCGAGTGGGATTAATTGAGGGATTGAAAATGTGCAAAATCTAGGCTAAATGCTAATGCGATGTCTAAATTTCCTTCTAATGATTCCTAATTCTAATTAGCCCAAGTGCAAATGCAGACTAGTGCACACACTAAATGCTACTAATCACATGCTCCTCTCATAGATGAGGGTAGTGGCTTGCAATGAACATACTCAAAATCCACGAGAGTTGCATCGTGATTGTGTAGATTATTTGCTAATAACACTTGATGAAAAAGAGTGATTATGCAATTAAGAGAGCTTGTGGAATGCTAATCTCACTATGGCTCTGATACCAATTGATGGGATCAAGGTGGATCAATGGGACTAGAATTCATCTTAATAGCATTGATAATTACACTCGTAATTAGAGAGAGAGAGAGGGAATGTAGACCAAATGATAACTTGATTAATGATCAACTAGCAACAACAATGCCGAGAGGTGTGTACAAATGAGTGGCTAGATATATAGCAATAGCACCTCTCAAGGGTCACATTGCACCTTTCCAAGGGGTCAAGGGGCAACTCTCCAAAGGGCAAGAATGGCTCCATAGAATGTGGAAGAGTCATGCTGGCTGGGATGGTCATTTGGACCCTTGTGAAACTCACCTGCCATGTGTGCTAGGCCATGTGCACTCACATGCTCACAGAATGACTAGACTACTAACTGTACAAGAGGTCTTGCCCATAGAACTTGAGAGAGGACTAGGCCAAAGACCATAATCCCAACATGAGCTACTTAAAAAATTGCCGATACAACACACACTGTGTTTGCATGTTACTATGGCTAAACTATGGTACTGAGTATGATAGATTATCTTTATCACATTGTTGACCACCCTGTTTATCTTTATTGACCACGATTAAGTTGATAAAGACTACTACTCTGACTAGACTTATTTGATCACTTCCAAGGTAAGTATGAGAATTCATGATGACTTTGATCTAGTACTAAGGGTTCCAAGGTCAGTATTTTAAGACATGTGGGAAGGACTTCTAATGGTTTCCAAGATAAGTTTGAAAGATTCCGTTGATACGTATTCTGAACTTGGGATAAAAATTGATACAAAAACACATTTCTCTATTTTCTAAACCTCTTTTCTTAAAACTGATTAAAACTATGGATGAAGAATGATTAAAACGCTTCTCCTTTTAGCTTATACTAACAAAAGAAATTTTGAAATTTGTAAAGGGAAGTAGTAGTCTAGTCATTCTGTGAGCATGTGAGGGCACATGGATAAATAGATAACAACTGATAGGTTCTTTAACACTTGTAAAACGTATTCAAGGCTGTTGTCTTGTTTATATGGATGCAAGTGACAACTTTGTCCTAGCTTTTTTATGTTTAGAATAGCTATTGTTCCTGCTCTGAAGATAAAAACAGTGCTCTTTGTTTACCTGAATGACATGTCATTTGTTCCATATTGTATGTCTAGGCTTACAATGTACTGGTGTGGTGAGATCATGCTAGAAAGATCTTTGCCATTGCAAGAATAAGTCTCTAATGAAATCTTTGATCAAGATGCTACTAATAGAAATGCATTCCCGGTTAGCATAACAATTGTAGAGCCACTCATTTGGGTAATATCTATCCTCCTCTCTCTCTCTCTCTCTCTCAATCAATCAACTGGCAGTCGGTCTCGCTCTCTTTCTTGAGCCAAATGGACACTCACTCAACGTCCTCCCCCCCAATGCAGCATATTGCATGCACCATCAACTCAACTGGACCTTCTCAACCACTGAGCCTTTAACCATGTGCTTCCCCACCTGTGCTTTGCAAGCGACCCCAGTCTCTCTCGACCACACCCCACATTCGTTTTCCAACCATGAGTAAATTGGCGGCTGCCAACTTGTTAACTGCAGTTCTCATTTGCTGTTCTTTTTTTTTTTCTCCACGCTATTTTGGTTTACCCTTACCCATCTGTTCTTTAACAAGCAACAATAGCTACTATCTCCCTCTTCTCTCTCTCTCCTCTCTCTCTCTCTCTCTCATGTATCGCATAAAGAGTTTTATGTTTGGTCAATGGACCCCGGAATCCGACCATCTCACCTTATGTATAGACTTTTCATGTGGAGAAGCAACTAAGCATGATAATCTCAGCCAAAGGAAAGAGAAGTTATCACTATGTATGGATTTCAAATGGGCACCAATGTACATTGAAATGGTTGAGCAAAAATTATGGATGACAAAGCTTCAATGTGATGCACCATTGGAAACTAAATGGGAAGCGTTCAAAAAAGCTATTTGTTCTTGTGCGGAAGAATGCTTTGCCATAAAGCATCTCAATGGTATCAACAAAGATAGATCACGCAAAAGGTGGTTTGATAAAGAATAGATGCTCACAAGTCCTTGATAAAGCTTGATACAACTATAGACAAAGAAAACTATCAAAGTCATATGCATACATACAAGGCATTGATTCAAAAGAAGAGAAGAAGATGGAAAGTAAAGCAACAAGAATTTCAAGTCCAAGAAAAGGCACATGCATGTGGAAGATTTTGGAGAAACTTGAGAGGCAAGCGGATTGAGAATTTTGGTAACTTGAGTCTAGTGGATATGTACACACATTGTAGGCAATTATATGAGCAAGAAAATACTGAAAAAATGCCATTTTATGGTTCACTCCCATGTATGCCGTCTTTTTTTACTATTGAGGATGTATGCGGTGGGCTTGAAAAGTTGGCCACTCGCAAAGCGGGAGATCTTCAAGGTATCAAGCTGGAGATGATCAAATGGACGGGAGATTTTACCCATGAGTGGATGTGTGATATGTTCAACCTTGCACTTCAACATGGTATGCCTTATGATTGGAGTACTAATTGGGTTAAGCCTTTGCATAAAGGAGGGGATGTAAAGAATGTAAGCAACTACCGGACTATAATGATTGGGTCTCTTATGGCAAAGTTGTTTGGGTGCATAATGGAAATGAAATTGAGTGATTGGGCTGAAGAGAATGACAAGCGTGCAAAGGGACAAGCGGGTTTTCGTCGATGCCATAGCACCATTGATCATCTTGTCACTCTTCGTGTTCTCATGGAGGAAAGTCGGTTGAAAGGCAAGCGATTGTATTGTTGTTTTGTGGACTTTAAGAAAGCCTTTGATATGATTCCACGTAACAATTTGTGGAGAAGGATGGAAGAACTCCAAGTGCCAAGTGAGTTTATGCTTGCGGTTTCTCGAATCTATGAGAAGGTGATTTGTCAATTGCGCATGGGAAGAGAAATTTCAGAAATTTCTGTAAGCACTATTGGGGTTAAACAAGGATGTCCATTGTCACCAACTCTCTTTGGTCTATGCATCGATCAATTGGAACAAATGGTACTTGACTTTATGCAAGAAGAAGGCATTGAAGAGGTCACTATTTGCAATGTGGTAATCATGCTTTTGTTGTATGCGGATGATGTAGTGCTTCTAGCACACACTTTAGAAGATGCAAAAAAGCTTATGGTTGTCCTTGAGAACTTTTGCTTGCATAGTGGACTGATTGTAAATGAATCCAAAACAAAGGTTATGCTTGTGAAAACCAACCATAAGGAGAAGCCATGCATTGTGTACAACAACGAGACACTTGAAGTTGTTGAGAGCTTTAAGTACCTTGGCCTTGAGGTTCCATCCAATCACAAGTGGCATGAATGTGCTATGCGTCGTTTGGAAGAGGGAAAGAGAGCATATAATGCATTTGAGAACATGTGTAATGCGGGAAACATCAAGTGTTGGGTTCTCAAGAAGTATCTTTTTGATGCATTGGTGACACTGGTTCTTCTTTATGGAGTTGAAGTGTGGGGCGGGAGCATCTCAAAGTCTACTTGGAAAGAGTTTGAGAATGTCCAAAAGCGTTTTCTTACAAACTTTCTCCAAGTTAAGACACAAACACCATATATGCTCTTACTTCTTGAGTCGGGATCTCTTCCAATTGAGGTTATGGGCATGGAAAGGGTTGTGGAGTACATGATAAAGATGCATCAAAACCCCTCACATCAACTTCCTACAATTGCATGGGAAGCAAGCAAAAAAGTTCAAAAGACGCATAAAAGCAAGATCTTGAGCACGGGATGGATGCAAGACATAAAGAAGTGGTTCGGGAGATGGGATGCATTACACTTGCTACATGATGCTTCAATTGACTCTCAAGTGAATGAAGCTTTTCTACAACGCCAATGTATTACGGCTTGGGAGAAATCCGGTGGGTCACGCTTCATACTTTACACCACCTATATTGCCCCCAACTACAAAACCATGTTCTTCGCTGAGAGAGGAAACCGTACTCACACTTACATGCTTGAGCCTATTCCCTTGTCCGCGATACGCACTATCGCAGCAATTCGGCTTAGCTCCCATTTCCTTCGATGCGAGATAGGGTGTTGGGGCAATGGAGAAGAGTCAAATCGATTGTGCACATTATGCTCACTGCAAGTTCGAGAGTCTGAGTACCACACACTACTAGAGTGCTCAGCTTTTGATCACATCCGAACTTGCTTCTCTCACATTTTCAGCCATAACTTAGACCTACACACTTTCCTCTCCCAGCCAAAGTGTGGGCTCTCCATTGCGACTCTCATCACTACAATTTTGGAGCATCGAGAGTCACTCATCAGCCATACACATACTACATCACATGTAACTTTGGTCCCATAGGTCATATTTGACCTCCGAGGACGATAATAAAATCTATCTATCTATCTCTCTCTCTCTCTCTCTCTCTCTCTCTCTCTCTCTCTCTCTCTCTCTCTCTCTCTCTCTCTCTCTAGCTTGGATGGATGTTGAGTCGAGCACTATCAGGTAAGGCCTAGGAGAACAACTCTTTGTGTGGCTCACAAACACCATTGGGTATGACTTGGGATAGGGGGGACAAGGACGGAGGTATGGGTGACAAGGGCTCTCCCGCAGGACTGCCCCTTGCCCTAAGGAGGTAGACAACAGAGAGGGAGACGTGGAGCTTTGTAGGTTGTGTGTGTGTGTGTGTGTGTGTGTGTGTGTGTGTGTGTGTGTGTGTGTGTGTGTGTGTGTGTGTGTGTGTGTGTGTGTGTGTGTGTGTGTGTGTGTGTGTGTGTGTGTGTGTGTGTGAGAGAGAGAGAGAGAGAGTGTGCGCTCCTTGCCGCACTGTCGAAGCAAGGGACTTGCCAATACACCGTATGCGAGCCACAAACGGCTCCAAGCACACAACAAGCCTAAACTAGCAAGCTCAAGAAAACAAAGGGTGTGTCACTCACCGCTCTACGCTCGCCTTCGTGGTGGATTCCTCGCCGCGATGAAGAAGAAGCTGCAGTCGTGCCGCGCTCAACCGCTTCGCCGCCGCCGTGCCTTCGTAATGCTCGATCGCACACACACTCTCCCTCTCTTTCTCTCTCTCTCACACACACACAAGGAGGTGAAGAAGAAGAAGATGGAGATGGAGCAAGAGCACTCTTCAATTGCACAAATGAGAGAATGAGTAAAAATTAGGTTTAGTTGGCTTTTATAGGAGCTCACCCCATTCACACTTGGGCGCCCATGCTTAACCAACTAATCCCTTGAATGTCCAAGTTAAAGTGCGCCTCTCATCGGCGATCACTCTACCTTTCCCTATTGGTCCGACAAGCCCGGTACCTGACTCTAAATCATACATAATACACGTCCGTCGTAGGTGATGGGGTGTCCGTGAGCCGTGAGGGTTAACATGCCCCCCTTCCTGATGTAGATTCCGTCCTCGGAAGCTATTGAGTTGAAGCTGGATCGTCGAGGTGGAAGAGCATTTGAGATGAATGTCCTTAGCCTTCTTCAGTCACTGCAAAATCAAACAACATTGGCACAGTAATTGCATTCTCTTAAAAAGCATATGCAGTTTTAGGTAGACACATTGATTGGTAAAAGAATTTCAAACAATTTGTTAGCAATGAACATTAAATTGCAATGTAATCAAATGCATAAACAGATGTAAAGGTAGAAAATTAAACAAGTCTGGGGTCGCTAATATGACGGTCAAAAGCACTAGAGATCGAATATTAATACCATGGGTAAGCTTCTTAATTTTCTCTGGTCAATTAAGTTGTTTAATCGCGAGAGCCAAGTATTCATGTTCGAGGGCTGACTAGAGGCTATACCTAGAAGACTTTGTAGTTAAGCTACCATAAAAGGAATTTCTCATGAAATCATCGCCTGACTGATTACTTTTTCTTTGACCCCCCAAGGTCTTTTCACATTGATTCAATTTTGATGCGTGTGCTTATTTTGTATGCCTTGGGTTTTTTGCTTCTCAAGGAAAAGCGCCCACACTGGGAACCTCTAGGGCTCTAGTACCATAGGCAATACATGTGAGTGAAGTACCCAATCAAGCTGAGATTTCTCTTCCAGCTTAAAATTTTACATTGTGGCACTTTGATTTTTTGTTTGTTCATTTTCAGCATTTTAATTTTGTAACTTTGGGAGGTCATATAACACTGTTACATTCCCCAGGCTCATCACATTAGTAAACTCCCTTTATAATACTTAAGCTAAAGGTCAATAGGGTTAAGCCCACTAGAAAGCCCTAGTACATTTCATACAATGCTGCCTAAATCGGATTAAGAACCTAAGTAACCATTGTTTATTAGGAAGGCATTCCCCATGGTATTAAGAGAAGATTTCTAATACCTAGCTTGGTCAAACTAGCTTAGTCGGACTGCTTGATTTTTAAACCTAGACAAGTGATTATGACAAAACATTACATTGAATTAAATGTTTGATACTAAGCCAATGCGCTGAATATTATGCTACCAATCACAATCAAAGCAGACAAACATGGATGCAAAAAAGATAAGGGCAATGCTAATGGATAAGAAACACCTGTTTGTGTTGATGGTCGCGCTTGATTTGAAGTGTGAACGAGAGAAAGGTTCCATGAAGGTCCAAATCCTATCAATAGCAACACGCTCCTGTACACACTAGGAAACAAAAGGAATACCTCCAGGAGGCACATCAGTGGGAAAAATTAAAACTCCTAAAAAACAAACTCAAAACACAATCTAGACCCCTAACCTACCTATCTGTCACCCCTTTTAGAATCAAGGAAAGAGGATATTATATAAACCGGGTGGCCACCCTAAGGCTAGGCCTCTATCCTCATCATCTAGATAAATAAAATCGTTGTCCGTGAGGCCATAGTCTTCCTCGGTCTCTATTAGTTCCTCTTCATCATCCTCTTGTGCAAGCATGCTAATCAAGAACCTCGTGATGCGTGGATACTCATCTTGTGCAAAAGAATAAGCATGTGCCATTGGAGACACATTCGCTACTGGGTAGGGATCACTAGTTAGCCATAGACGTATCAGCCATTCTAACTCCTCAAAATTTCTCTCACATGCAAGGCTCTCTATCAAATCCCATTCGCAAGAAAGTATAGGGTAGCATACGTAGAACACTTGTTGAAAAGACAAGGGGTACCTTTCATCAAAAATAGAAGTGCATGCCTCTGGTGAAGTAGCCATTTCTGACAAGACAGATAGATTTGGTTAGGCCATTAAAACATAAGAGTTGTTTTTGTGTGTTGCTTGAATTGACACGGTGAATTTGGACTTATATGTAAGATCTGATAGGGTGCTCTCTCATTGCTAGGCGCTCTTGCTCTTTACTATTTTTGTTTTTTTGTGAGTATAAGGCTATATATATACATTCCCTAAGATCGGAGATTAAGAGGTCAGGGAAAAAGGTTGAGAGGGAAGCAAGTGAATGATGGATGTCCACAAACATTCCCCCCTTCCTTGGGTAGATCATACCGTTTGAAATGAGCTTGTCACCCTTTGAAACCAATTGTTCCAGTTGGTAATAGGTGAGGATTTTTTCCAGTAGTTTTCTATTACCCTAGGTGCCTCGTCAAGTTGTAAGGGTGGTAAGGTACTCTCCCAGGATTTTATTTGCAACGTTGTTGTAGGTGGTGAACTTACCCCGGAAGGTGCAAACTCTTTCGTGCTTGGATGGATATGTACAGTGTTAGGTGGAGGTTGTGTCGAAGCTTCTATTTGCATATAGGGACTACATGAAGAGCAAGAAGCTTCATTTGATTTCCCTGTTCCTGAGCTAGGTGGAACAAATCGTTCTTTCTTTGGTACCCAAACTAGCTCTAGAACGGGTGTGTAACATTCCATGATTTTTTCCTTTCCGCGATTTTCAATTTGTTTTGGAGCCACAGGATTAGGTTTACATGGGCCAGGTGACAGGTAAGAGTATACTTTACGTTTGGGCACCCAGATTTGATCATTTCCTTCATAGTATCCTTGAGCTTCCAATAGTCGTTTAGGAATCCAACGCAGCGTTTCTTTACATTTCTTGGAGTGAGTGGTACGGTTCTTACTAGGTTTCCGTTTTTTTGCATCAACCATGCTCACTACAGAGGTTTTAGGGACCCACTTGTATGTTTTCGCTGTTATATTAGGATGGTTCTTGTGTGTCTCAAGCTTTCTTTCAACTACATCAGTTGAAGCTCTAGAGAGTTGGGCTATGGGGATGTATGGTTCAACCTCCTGGACATGCAATGTCTTGGGTTTTATTTCCTTGGGCAATATCTGAGGGACTATGGCTTGAGTGGTAGGGCTAAGAGTTGGTTTTTGCGTTGTAACACCCCCAGTCCCCCAATCAATAGTGCATTTGGTGGCTATCATCCACGTGCGGCCTAGGTTTATATTACCCTCCATAGTTCCAGTAGGCATGACCAAAAAGTCTTGAGCTACCACCCCATTGTCATAACTGACAGAAGTGTGCCAGATTCCAAAAACCGTAGTTTTTTTCTTGTTGACACCCTTGACTTGGATAATACTCTCAGATAGAGGTGGCTTCCCTAACTGACACCACACCCCATAGGATAGCAAATTGTATTTAGCACCCGTGTCCAATAAGGCGTTATATAGCACTTTTCCATAGGCACTATTTAACTCAATGGGGTATCGTAGAGGTGTGTCAGAGTCCAGCCCATCCTCTTCGATTTCCACGTGGAATACATTTGTGACCCCAAGGTTAGCCTCTCGTTTTTGTCTTATACGTTGTTGTCGCTCCTTAGCCTCAGCTTGAGCTTGTATCTTGTTTAACTCGGTTTGTGCTTTGGCGGCCTTCTTTTGATGAATGGCCCGTAGTTCTTCTTGGCTTAAAGGATCATAATATCTTTTGAATTTACTCCCATTGAGGAATCCAATGGTTTCAACTCCATCAAGAGTTTCCACACGAAGGGTACCTTGTGGGGTAATTTCACATACTCTATATGGTCCTTTACCAGCATATTTCAACTTTTTCTTCTCTTTACGTACTCCATACATAAGGACTTTATCACCAACTTTGATATCCTTGTCCTTCACATGGCGATCAAACCACTTCTTTCTCCTATCCTTTTCCACAAGAGCATTTTGCACAGCCAACTGTCTCTCTTCATCTAGTTTTTCTAAGATAAACAAACGCTCGGTTAAGGGGTTACCATTCCATCCTTCTTGCGAAGCTACCCTAAGACTAGGAATGACAAACTCCCAAGGCATAACCGCTTCTTGGCCGTATACCATTTTGAATGGCGTACAATTAATAGCCACTTTATAAGCAGTACGATAAGCCCATAGAGCAGATGTCAACTTCAAATCCCAATCAGTGCGATGAGCTTCTACCGTCTTGGTTAAAATAGAGATTAGAGTCTTGTTGGTGCTCTCGGCTTGTCCATTAGCTTGCGGGTAATAAGGTGTAGACTTATGGTGGGATATCATAAAGGTCGTGGTAAGCTCTCTTATTACCTCATTTATAAAATGGGTACCATTATCACTAACAATTTCAAAAGGGCAACCAAATCTTGTGATAATGTTCTCAAAAAGAAACTTAGCTGTTGTCCTCGCGTCAGCTTTTTGTGAAGCCTTAGCTTCAGCCCACTTTGTTACATAGTCCGTAGAAACTAGAATATATCGAGATTGAGTGTTGCGAGCTGCGGGACTAATTGGACCTACAAAGTCTAAGCCCCATTTTTCAAATGGTTGGGTTACTTTAATAGGATGTAAGGGCATTCTATCCTTGCGCTGTGTGGTCTTGTAACGTTGGCACTCATCACACCCTTTTGTAAAAAGTGATGCATCCTTAAATAAAGTTGGCCACCAATAGCCTGATTGCAGCACCTTTCTAGCAGTCAGGTCCCCTGAAAAATGTCCTCCTGCTATGCCCATATGTGCTTCTTGCAAGATATATAAATATTCATCCTCGCGGGCACAACGCCTAAGAATATCGTCCTTGCCTAATCTATACAGGGTTCCGGCAATCAAACAATAGGGTTCACATTCTTTTACTAGCCTTCGAGCGATATCCTTACGAAGTTCCTTGGGTGGAAAACCATTAACTAAAAAGTTAACAATGTTCTCACTCCATTCAGGCATAGTCTCAACTATGAATAGGGAAGTATCGGGTAATTCATCATCAACTCCTGTAGGGGCTTCACCATTGGGTATGCGAGACAAATGATCAGCCATGACGTGCCTTTTACCGGGTCTCACTACAATCGTGAAATCAAACTCAAGAAGAATTAACAACCATCGTGTGATTCTTCCTGTGGAGCATGGCTTGTTTACCAGATACAGCAACGCTTGATGATCCACATAAAATACAAACTTGTTTGCCAGAAGGTAGTAGTGAAATTTCTTTACTGCATAAACCATTGCCAAACCTTCTCGCTCTGTAGTGGTGTAGTTCCTTTCAGCATCGTTCAATTGACGGCTTGCAAAGCTAATGGGATAGTCCAATTTATGTTCTCCTGGTTGAGTGAGAACACACCCAATAGCAAAGTTTGATGCATCAATATGCACATGGAAAATGACATCCCAGTTAGGTGTCCTTAAAATCGGAGCACTTGCTAGTGTTTTCTTCAATTGTTCATAGGCTTGGTCACACTCTTCAGTCCATTTAAATTCAATGAGAAGCTTGTACAAAGGACGTGCTATCTCAGCGAAAAATAAAATAAACCGTCGATAATAACCCACGTGTCCCATGAACCTTTGAACTCCCTTGTAATTGGTTGGTGGTGGTAACTCTAGAATCACTTTAATTTTGCTCTCATCGGTTGAGATACCATTCTTGGATACTATATGCCCTAAAATAACTCCATGCTTGACCCAAAATTGGCATTTGAACGGGTTCAATGAGATACGATATAACCTACATTTTTCAAACACCTTCCGCAAACATGATAGATGTTCTTTCCAAGAAGAGTAAACACAAAGGTCGTCTAAGAAAGCTTCACAAAACTCTCTCAAATATTCTTTAAAAGCAGTGTTTATTAATCGTTGGAATGTAGCAGGGGCATTTGTTAAGCCAAAAGCCATCACACGAAATGCAAACACGCCAAATTCTGTGATGAAGGCAGTTTTAGCTTGGTCCTCTAGCGCTATCGTGATTTGGTTGTAGCCTGAGTACCCATCTAGAAAGCTATAAGCTTCCTTGCCTGCAACTCTTTCGAGTACATGTTCGGAATATGGTAGGGGGTAATGGTCTCTTCTAGTAGCTGCATTAACTTTTTTGAGGTCCACGCACACCCTGAGTTTCCCATTCTTTTTTGGCACGATAACTATTGGCGACACCCATTCAGAGTGTTCAATAGGATATATGAACCCACATTTGATAAGCTTTTCTAGTTCTTCTTGAATGATCTTTGCGTACTTAGGATTCATCGGGTAGGGTCTTTGTTGTACGGGCTTCGCAGTGCTAATCATAGGGATTGTATGTTGGACCACAGAAGGCGGAACACCTTTCATATCATGGTATGTCCAAGCGAATACGTCCTTGAATTCCTTGAGAAGCTCTTTGAGGACCGCCTCTTCAACTTCTGTGAGGTCTTGGGCAATAAAAACAGGTTTTGATTCTTCACCGGGGTCAGCTAATTCTATTTCTTTAACTATTGCCGGACCATCATAGATTCCATTATTCCCATCGATAGGTATTCTTTGGGCTTTTGTGTACACAACCTTTGCTTCCCCTGTGGTGTAAGATTTGAAATGTTCTGGTGCAGGATGCAAGTCTGTGGATTCTGGTTGTGCGTTGGTTTGTGCTTCCATTTCTGCTTTCTTGTGTTGTCGAGCTAACTCTTGGTTTTGACGCCTCCTTGCATTGCGGCTCAACTTTGGCTTGTCTATGATCTCTAATTGGGCTATGTCATGGGGTCGTGGTCTACACCACATAACATTTTGGAGATATTCACCCCAATTGTCTACCAATTTTCGATGAGCATCACATGCTCCTATATAACTGAGCCATTCTGCTGAGGATCTCTTCTTGTTTATCCTAGCACGTACATTGGCTCGATATCGACGCCTCTTAAGGTTTTTCTTTTTCTTATTTGAGACCTGCTTTTGATTTGCATTTAGATCTGGCTCACTAAAGGAGTCCTCGTTGGTGTCCTCTTCACTCTCGGAGGAGCTATCATCGGTTGATGTGCTCGGTCCTTCCGAATGTTTTGACTGTGAACTTGCTCCACTCTCTAATTCATGAGATTCAGAATCCGTTTCACTCTGGGAGTCAGTGTCCAAGTCGTGTTGGTCAAAGTCTTCTATTGAGCTATCGGTGTCACTGTCAGATTGGTCCACAATTGCCTTGCCCTTAGAAGATGCATGTATGGCACTTATCATGTTCAGAGGTGCAATTTGTGGTACCTCTTCCCCCTCTGGTGTGACCCAAGTGGTTCCTCTATTTCCCCAGGTATCTATGGTTGCAGCTAGGTGTACCCAATCCACATTGTCTGATTCAGTCATCCCAGGTAGGATATCCATATAAGGAGAATCTTGGCCAATGTCTGTATCCTTCTTACAAGTGTAACAATATTGTAGTGGGGCCGAGTGAACTGTGGTGTCAGAGCGATGATCAATAATGGTTTTACTCCCTAAGGGGTGTACCTTACCAGTCACCAAATCCACTCTAAGGACAGAGTCTTGGAATTGCAAATAGACATGATTTTTAGACCAATCGTGAACCATTTGTGCTTCCCTCATGAATGGTCGTCCTAAAATCATTTCATATGACATAAGGTGTTTAGAGAAATCCATTACAATGAACGTATGTCGTACCTTGTGTCCTAGAACTTTGATCTTAAGATCCTTGAGCATCCCCATAGGTTTGGCTATGGTACCATTTGCCATCTTTACCACAATGTTAGTAACACTGAGGCGGGGTTTTCCCATGGATTCCCAACAATCTTTTGTAACGATGCTAACTCCCGCACCACCATCAAGAATTCCCTTTATAGTTAATCCCTTGGTAGTGATGAGTAGGGTCGCATTAGACTTGTCGCCTTCAAAATACTGCCCTAATTCGTTAATGGGTACCTCGATCACAGACTCGTGTCCATCTAAGTCAAGTGATTGCACATGATTTTCCTCATCAATCATAATCGAGTCAGGCCTATTTGGTTGCGCAAACTGCGGTAATCCCGTTCGTAGCTCTCCGTTAAGGAATGCTCGAAGTGCAAGGAATAACTCAGGATCTCCATACAGCTTTGCTATGATCGTGGTTCGGACCTCAGAAGACATGAAGTCCACTAGTTTGGCAACATTCATTGGCGTTTTGCAGGGTGTAGGTCCTTGACTAGGAACTGGTGAGGATGGAATCTCATATTCCTCAATGGGATCAGGTATTCCTTCGTTAAACATCCTTTCCAACAAGAAGGGTGTATGCTCACTTTCTGATGTCCTGTCCTCACTCCCTTCTTGGATGATACTAGATATGGCTAACGGTCTATGGTTCATGTGGGGTGGATGAACTTGCGTGGGAAACACTGTGTCATGAATTTTGACCTGCATGGGTTCTGGTTCTAGTTTCCTTTGAGTCTCCTCCACTAAACCTCTTAGATGTTTCACCTGCTTAATCTCGTCTACAGGGTTTGGGTACGTCCCAATCTTCTTTTTACGATTCTTCCCTTTTTGCCCCTGCGGTTTATCTTGGGGGTCTTGGATTGGATTTGGAAACACTTGTGGTGTTTTCAGAGGCTCTTTATGATTTTCTCTTATTCGGTTTTCATTTGGTCCCATGTTACGGTTTTCCTTGTCGGTCTTTCCCTTTGTGGTATTGGTTCTAGTCTCCATTGTGTCGACTGAATCTGAATCATCCTCGAGGTCATTCATATACACAGGGTCATCTCCTGTTCCTATGTTTGTTTTGGAACTTGGCTTTGAATTTTCCGTATTCTGCGACTTCTTCCTTCGTGTCTTCTTTTTCTTTGCTTGGATAACTGACGCGGTATCTCTCTCTTCGAGGATATGTCCTGGCCCTTGAAGCATGGACCGTGTAATCGCATAAGCAGGTGCGACGGGTGGTATTGGCGACGTCACACTAGCAATTTCGACCAAATTCAGGGGTGTGATTTTAGGCGCATTTGGGTTATAGGGGCATTGGGCAATCAAGTGATCTATGCCACAACGATTACATGTGAGTATTGGCATTGCAGACGTGCTCCCTTGATTCACTTGCATCTGTGCAGCATTCTTTTGCAGCCTAATAGGGCACTCCGCTACTCGATGTGGTCCACCACACTCGTAGCATTGAAGAGGTGGCATCCTAGCCTGGGTGTTGATATTTTGACCTCTGGATGCGACAGCAGCAGCTTGATAAACCGGCTTGACTTGCCCCCAACAATCTTCCATGTAGTATATAGGACATTCTTCCAATGTATCAAGTCCGTAGGCAATACTAGTGTCTATTTCCTCCTCACAGCCATCTGCATAAGCATTTGATGGCTCGCAACCCACTTGGTTCATAGGGGCGACTCTTGGATGCGGGGGCTGCGGTCCTAGCACAGGAGGTGGTAACGGTGTAGCTTGTACAACATTTTGAGATCTAGGGACCATGTGTTGCGGTAGTTGCTCAACAGGTGGAGTAGGCATCAATACAGGAGCTCGAGGTGCATCCGTCCAGGCTACAGGTGGTCTATTTGCCATCATACGTTTGATCATTAAACAATCCTTAGCTTGGTGACCATACCTACCACATGCGTTGCAAGTTCCATTAAATTTTACTCTAAACGTAGAGCACTCACTAGTGCTATGTGGACCTAAGCAAATGGAACACCATTGTTGCTCCCTTCTTGGATACATGTGACTATTTTGAGGGGGTCGATTATCCTTAAGAGACTCTTGGATTGCCTTGGTGAGGTCTGTCAAGAATGTCTCAAATACCTTTGGCTCATTGGCAATGGGCTTTGCAGTCATGGGTTCATACTCAATGGCTTGTGAGCTAGTGGATCTCGTGTCAGTAGACACCCTCATGCCTGCTATCATCAAGTTGTCCTCTAGTTGGATTGCATTGGCAGTGACATCTTCCCAGGTTGTGATACCTCTAATCACTAGTCCATTATAGATTCCTTCATTCCTCAACCCTCGAATGAATCGATCAAGCAGTTGGTTATTGTTGAAGCGCTCATTTACAGGGCAGCGAGAGTTTAAGTGCTTTAGACGACTAATGAAGTCCCTTACTGACTCTCCTTCCTTACGTTCGGCCTTCTGTAGCTGAGATGCTACACCCCAAAGCACACCTTCTCGTATGTACTCCTTTAGAAACAACCTTCGAAGGGTAGGGTAGATTGTTTTCTCGTCCACCCTTAGGGTCCTATACCAATCTCCAGCCTTCCCACTTAATGTCAAGCTTAAGGCATTGCACTTATGTAGTTCGTTGCGTTCCCCTAAGGAATCACATACTTGTTCAAACACTTCAATGTGTTTCCTAGCATCTTCATCCCCATTGAATTTTTGCGTGAGTTTGGCAATTTGTACTGCCTTACTTCTAGGCTCTCTATCAGATGCATGACGCATATTTTCCGCGATAGATCGACCTATGGTTTGAGCAAACGCTGCCAAGTCACCTATGTGAGGAGGTAGGGCCGGTGGAGGTACTCTTGGAATCATATGTGGGAGAGGAACGGGTACCGGTCTTGGCATATGTGTAGATGATGCAGGATATGGAACATAACCGGGCATAGGTCCACTCGGATAAGAGCTAGGGAGTGGCACTCGAGGAGCATAAGCAAGTGGTACAATTGGAGGTGTGGGGGCCATGTGTGCATAAGGGGCTAGAGGCACATATGGTCGAGGCCCCATATTAGGTACTACGACACTAGGTAGTGGCACTGCGCTAACCGTAGATGTCATCGGTACATTCTCTGTCAGGCTTATCCCCGGAGTGAGCACTGTGTTTTCCTTGATAGAGGGTTGAGCCAAGTTAGGGAAGCTAAAGTTTTCGCTCGGAGGCTCAGATTGCATAGAGACCCCAGGTGAAATGACGTAAGATGGGTCCATGGGACTCATTAGAGGAGTCTCCATTTGTGATAGAGTAGGCTGTTGAGCCTTGCTCGTATCCAGAAATCTCATGGGGCCAGTTGAGAGTATATTTACCCCTCGGTTTTGCCTTTCTGATTGAATAATGCCATGGATAACATTACAGATCATTTTCTGTTGATCTTCGATGCTCGTGGCACTAGAGGTGGATTGTACAATCTCTATCCATCCTACATGGTAGGCGTGGCCAGAGTGTAGATCCGTCAACACCTCAGTGTGGAGGTCATATGTCCAATGATCATTAATGAACAATCCTTCTAGAGTCGACGTGTTAATGGTTTCTTGTGAGGTAGAAGCAATGTTGCTCCCCGTGGTTTTACTTGTCACCAACGGTACTCTAGAGGGAACTTCTGAAGGAGGCAGCTCAACAGGGCCTTCTTGGTAAGAAGTTGGTAGGATATCCACATGGACACTCTTTGGGGGTGTGGGGTCCACGTGCAATGTGAAAGGAGAGTCCACTTCCCCACCCCCTTCGTGTGCTTCATTTGCATCAGGTTCCGAGCGAGTAGCTCTACCTAATGTTTCCATGAAACGGCTAAACATACTAGTACTAGGCTGTGGAGCTTCGGGAGGTGCATGGCCTTCTCTCTCAGTGTTTTGGGTAGGGTATGCTTCCATGATTTCTGAGTCGGAGGAGGAATCACTAGCGGCTATTTTAGGGTCTTGGGTGGTGCTACCTTGTGTCCCCGCTGAGGGTCTAGAGCTTATCGTGGATGGGTAATGGGTGTCCGTATGAACAGAGGCACCCTCAATATGCTCGTGTTCTAGCACCCGCCCAGAGCGTAAGTGCATGTGCTTTTGATACCCTAAGGTGTCAAAAAGCTGCTCTAGGAGGCCTTGTGACTAGTTTTTAGCGTGTTTTTTGTTTGTTTTTTTTGCTAGATTTTTTTTAGAGCGTGTCGTGGAATGGGCCGTGTGATAGCTCGAAACGAGCGTATCGGTCAGAGGGTCGTGCCGTGCTTTACAGCCCTCCGTTTGGTCACTCTATGCCCTCGGAATCCCTAAAACTGTCAATTTCCAGTAGGGAACTAGGCCCAAACTAGAAAGTCTAAGGGTGCAAGTGGGAAGAGAAAGGAGGAGAGTGGAGGACTTGTCCCACATGCTCTCATTCTCTCTTGAGGGAGTAGGGTATATATATAAGAGTGAGTCTAGTATATATCATAAGACTGAAGACTGAGGCTTGAGCTTGGGCTTGGGCTTGTTAAGAGTCACGTTTTTTATTTTCGAAAAATTTCGCCGCCCGCTCACTCGCGTTTTTTTATTTTCGAATTTTTATTTTCTTTTTTTTTATTTTCAAATTTTTTTTATTTTATTTTTTTTTGTGAGAAAAAATAAAAAACTTTTTTTTTTTTGTGCAGAAAATACAGAAATTGAAAACGCAGGTATGCAGAAATTGCAGAAATTGCAGGAGAAAACGCAGAAATTGCAGAAATTGCAGGAAAAAACGCAGAAATTGCAGAAAATTAAAAAAACGCAGAAATGCAGAAAATTACAGAAATTGAAGACGGCGAACTTGAAAATGCAGAAATTGCGGAAATTGAAAAACGCAGACAATAGCAGAAATTGGAACTTGACAGCAATTGCAGAAAACGCAAAAAACAGAAATCTCCACACACTCCTTCCCTGCCTTTCCTATGATAGAAATTGCACCACAAGGAAGCGTAAAGTGCTAACCGAGCTTAGTGTAGGGCATATCCCCGGCAGCGGCGCCAAAAATGTGCGCTCCTTGCCGCACTGTCGAAGCAAGGGACTTGCCAATACACCGTATGCGAGCCACAAACGGCTCCAAGCACACAACAAGCCTAAACTAGCAAGCTCAAGAAAACAAAGGGTGTGTCACTCACCGCTCTACGCTCGCCTTCGTGGTGGATTCCTCGCCGCGATGAAGAAGAAGCTGCAGTCGTGCCGTGCTCAACCGCTTCGCCGCCGCCGTGCCTTCGTAATGCTCGATCGCACACACACTCTCCCTCTCTCTCTCTCTCTCTCTCACACACACACACACAAGGAGGTGAAGAAGAAGAAGATGGAGATGGAGCAAGAGCACTCTTCAATTGCACAAATGAGAGAATGAGTAAAAATTAGGTTTAGTTGGCTTTTATAGGAGCTCACCCCATTCACACTTGGGCGCCCATGCTTAACCAACTAATCCCTTGAATGTCCAAGTTAAAGTGCGCCTCTCATCGGCGATCACTCTACCTTTCCCTATTGGTCCGACAAGCCCGGTACCTGACTCTAAATCATACATAATACACGTCCGTCGTAGGTGATGGGGTGTCCGTGAGCCGTGAGGGTTAACAGAGAGTGTGTGTTTGTGTGTGTGTGTGTGTGTGTGTGTGTGTGTGTGTGTGTGTGTGTGTGAGAGAGAGAGAGAGAGAGACAGAGAAAGTGTGTGTGTGTGTGTGTGTGTGTGTGTGTGTGTGTGAGAGAGAGAGAGAGAGACGTACATGCCATCACCGCTACAAGCGGCACCTAAAAATTAATCTTTAATAAAGCACGTCAAATTTTTTTGGCACGCTACTCTCAATGATTTGGAAAGCATTATAAAATAGCCTTGCACCTCCATCCAATGAAAACAACAAATAGATTCTTTGCTCTACCACGTTGAAGATACCCTCCCTACAACAAGTTCATTCCAAGAGGCAAGATCGCATGTTTAAGACTCTTGAGTGACTCTCTAGGGTTTCTTTACTGAGCGGGTGTAGGGAGCAGGGGTGGGGCAAGTAGAGGCCCTTGTAATAGAGAGGGACCCTAGCTGAGCAACCATGGGCTCCCTTATTCTTCTCTCATGCAAGTACCTATGTGAACTCGATAAGATGAAACAAGATAAGCAGTCAGTTCACAACCTATGTGGAAAAGCTTAAAGAATTTACAAGACAACTGAATGAACTGCCCTCAAAAAAGCAAATGCAGGCTTGGTTTTTGAGTGGTTTCAAAAGTAAGAAGATCAGGGAATAGGAGGTACTAGCACCAACATATAAATTCAATAATCTGGTGCAAAGAGCTTTTAAGTTGGAGTGACATTCCAAGAAGGGGAAATCTCATAACGGAAGAAGGGACTCGAGTGATAGTGAGTCCTCACCAGAGGAGTTAGAGTCTAGATCTAGTTCAAGCTTATCTAAGAGTGACTCAAATGATCAGACAAAGAACAAGAGGAAAGGGTCTTGGACAAGGAAAATGGAAGCAATGTCAAAACAAATAGCAAAAATGTCAAAAATTAGGCCAACAATAGAAAAAGTAGAGACCTGGTGCACAAAATGCAAGTCAAAGGAACACAGGTCCAATGAGTGTTGCCAATGTACATACTACAAAGCATTCGGCCATCTATGGAACAAGTCCAAGATTCAAATTCATCATTTTAAGAAAGGCAAGGAAGTCTCAATGATAGAAAGTACCAAAACAGGAGGGAATGATGGGTGCTAGAGACAATTTTGCCATTACTAGCAATGGGCTGGGAAAAGGAAGGTAATACAATACTAATGGTTTTGGAAGGAAAAATTTCAGCTGTTGCACTTGCGAAAAATATGGACGCTTTGCAACCCAATGTCTTGAAAAAATGAAGTCTTATGCATCTGAAGGGAAAGCGGCAGATCCAATTCCGGTGCATGCGATAATCAAGGGCATTGGAGTTGTGACTGAAACAAAACAAATCAAAGAGGTTCATAGATGGGAGAAGTAGAAGAACACCTAAAAAGTGAAGGAGGTCAACGAGTGGCAATAGGAGAGGGATCTCGTAGCCAAGATCATGAAGGATCTGGCTAAGAAGATGCTAGAGTATGCTGAGTGCTCAAAATCCAAGACCAAAGGCTTTCACCAGAGCTTCTAAAGGTTCTGGAGAGGAACCTCTGAGAAAGTGAATCTTCTAAGTATGAAGCTAAAAAGAAATATGAAGAATCACTCAAGGCCTCATAAGAGTGCCTAGAAGAAGAGGTCAAGTAGGCCAGGGTACACTTGATTGAGGCTGAGAAAACATAGATTTGAGGATGAAAATGATTAGTAGTAGCAATCTGATTCTTCACCAAAGGATCAATCAGTCGGAAGGCATACAAGGCCAACAAAGGCATGTCCATGCAACGATATTCATTTGAAGGGGAGATCCTCCAACTCAAAAAGCAGCTCTGGGAATGAGCAGAATGAAATCTATGTTAAGGTATATGAAAGAGTTCATAAGCTAACTATAGAGTTAAATGACATCAGATAGACCTCACTAGAGGTTGCAAAATTTATCAAGAACTAGATAAAGAAAGCATCAAAAGTCATGGCCGTGGATTTATTAGGGATAAAAGATGATAAATTTCAAATCATTCAAATCAACTACAAGCTAAGGAAACAATGGGGACCACTGTCAAGTCTCATACTAGATGGCGGGGCAGGTGTGAACATCCTCAAGAAAAGGGGACTTACGAAATAAAACCAGTTCCATTCAGGATAAGGATGGATGATCAAAGAGTGGTCTAGACCAATGGATTAGTAGATCAGAGTAGGAAAGGAGAAGCTCAAGGCCATCTATCTAGTACTACATGTTCAAGGAGCTTATAGTATGTTATTGGGTCAGCCTTGGCTCACCACTGCAAGAGCCATCCATGATTATGAAGGCCATACATTAACAACTTAGGGACCCAATAGAAGCATTTAGGTAGAAACAAACAACACCAAAGTTGGAAGAAGGCAATGCGACTAGAGACATTGTGCATGATATATGGTATGAAAAAGATCAAGTGGATGCTAGCACTGATGAATATATTTTCTATAGAAAAAATTGACCTGAATGTGGTGCATGTGGATCAAGAGAGAGCAGATCAATAGAGGCAACAATATCCAAAAAAAATTAGTAAGTCTAACCCAGGAGTTAGAGCCTCTTGCATTGCCTTTCCCTTCTCCAATTATTGTTGCATCACCTTCACCTTTCCCAAGTGTGGTCGCGCACCTCGACACACCTACTTGTTCATGATTTACATCACCATCTTCATCAGGAGAGTTTTTTTTAACACAAAGCTCTGTCATGGGCAAAAGAGGAACACCATTGTCTCAAGCCATGAAGACCAACATTAACAAGAAGGCAACAAAACTTGAAGAGCTACTACAAGTAGCGTTATGTGCCTCATCAAAACATCAGTAAGTAGTTTAACCCTCTCTTTGCTCATGTAGTTATTCTCTACTACTCTCCTCCATGTATCTTCATGCTCCACCTAGGAACTTCAACATGGCATATAGCCTTGAGGACTTTACTTTCAAGTATGTATTCAAAAAGAATCTCATAAGGAACAACCTCATAGACCAAGACTATGGTTTTAGTAAATGACCACTATTGCTATCGATCAATCTAAATTTGTTCACTTTTGAGTACCAAAGGCATTTAATTGTTAGCGATGAGCATATGCAATGTACATCTTAGGCCAACTAAAAAGTTCTTTTGACTTTTGTAACAATAAACAAATTGTGATGCAATATATAGACAAGGGAAGGAAATTTTGGAGGTCATGACTCATGTGAGAGCAAAAAAAAGGAAGAAAAGGGGAGGAGGGGAAATAACAAATGAATGCAATCTTTTCATGTTTCTCTTTGTCTCACTTTCAAAATAAAACTAAGGGTGGGTGCATCCCATTTTCATATGACAAATAGATGAATAAAAAGAAGTGATGAAATCATGAGACCCCCACTTTGGAGGTAGTAGTGTTAGAGAGAGAGAGAGAGAAGGAGAGCACGTGCACCCATGCGCACACAAAATTCAGATGGACATTGATAACAAAAACAAATTGGACCCTCAATTGCCCTCAACAATGAAGATCTTCCTATGGAAGCTTTTATGGGGAGCCATGCCTACCATTTTCAAAATACAAGCCACAGGGATTCGCTCTCATAGATGATCAGGTTGCAAAGGGGCTAGCAAGGATCCCCCTAAATTTTTTTTCAAATGTCCATCTACAATAGGCCTTGCGGGTAAAATATGTAAATGGATACAAAAAGCTAGAAGATCCCTTTCTTCAAGAACGATTTACTCATGGGAGGAAAGATTTGAATAAATCAAGCCATCCTCATTTGCACACAAATTGTCCGATTCTGTTACTTTATTCACTTTTGTTACTTCAAGCAAGTCTACAAATCTAGGGATTGACGTGCCTTCAAAAACAACCACTTGGTGGCCTGTTTCAAGGAGATAATTTGAGAAAGCAGGGAAGAAACAACAAGAACTTTGAAGAATGGGCTCAAGCAATCCAAGCCATCACGGTTTTGGTATCAACCAGTCCACAAAATGTATCTAGAATGAGCTAGTCACTTTTGATAACTATTCTAGGTTGGAGATTTAGAGTTAGATGTCAGATGAGATAGAGAATCCGATTCAAACCTTAGACAACATGGAACTCAGATATAGACAATAGTTAAAGTACAAAATCAAAAGCTAGACACAAGAGTTGGAACTGGTATATTCGAATGCCAAAAAAAAGAGTGCAATTGGCACCAGGTGCCAATATAATAGAGTTGAATGATAATAGGATCAATGACTCAATGATTTCAAAGACTCTTTGTAGTCTACAGAGTGACGCTCCTTAAAATGAAGTAGCAGATCCTATTTATAGGTATCTAGATTGGACTCTAATTGATTGTAAAATGCTATTGTGGTATTTACTAGGTTTGACTATGTAACTTGACTATGAGCAAGCACCTGACTAAGGCTCGTTCCCTCCATCTACATTCCTCATCCCTTTTTTGAATTTTGGTGTATTCCAAAATTCTAGATACACATATGATTTCATAATACTTATAAGTGGAATCCTGATTAATCCAATATGAGTTGAGCATTCTCAATCCACCCAATTACATTCTAGCTTAGTCTTCTGTGTCTAATCTCCGACATCAATGCTTTCACTTCCACTAATGTGGAGCCTTCTTTAGTGTTGTCTGTTGAATATTTTGGAGTGGTACCTCAAGTGTCCCAAGTTGACTCATTCCTTGAGCACTTGAGCCAGCATTCTCCTTTTGGATGAGCTTGTATAATGCCTCTTGCTCTACCTACTCCATACTGTCAATCATCTACTTATCCAAAATGGACTGCTTCAAAACTATATGTGTATCTTTAAGTCTGTTCACTTCTACCATCTTCTGATCCGATTGCATCGTGTGAGCATTACAATCTTTGATCAACTTCCACTTATTTGCATTAAGGTTCGAGTTTTGGTTTTTCAATAGTGTTACTTGTTGTTAAAGTGCTTTGATGGCCCTTTTTCCACTTGTTTGCATTAAGGTTCGAGTTTTGGTTTTTCAATAGTGTTACTTGTTGTTAAAGTGCTTTGATGGCCCTTTTTTCCTCCTCTTGTCTACATCCTAGATTGAGAAAAATGACTTTGATGCCCCAATCCTCTTTGTGTTTCTCTTCAAACCTGACAATCTCTCTTTCAAGCTCCAACTCCAAAAGAGTGATGTCAGATTGCTTGACAAAGCTTTGAACATCCATCATCTAACTGATGGAATTGATGATGTTGTTCCACTCCACCTCAACACACCCTTCAGCCACCATTTATGTCTCTATCCAATCAATCCGATAGGTAAGTACACGCATTTTATATGGGCAATGTAACTTTACAAATGTGTCCATAACTAAAGTGCCCACCATTGTGTTCCTTTGCAAAGCCTGCCATCTATTCACTGATCTTTTCAAAATCAAAGATGTTACCACAATGGTTTCTTCAAAAGTAGATTCCTGATCAAAACTCTTTGGCACTTTAGTGGTAGTCTCTAGTGGGGTGTCTGGAAGCAAATGGATTTATTTACTGAAGTCCTAGTGTTTTACCAGCTACAAACTCTATGGTTTTTTGAATAGTAGTTGTAGGAACAGCATGCTTACTATGTGCCTTGAGCTAGTCCCAAAATTCCTTTGTCAAATTTTGCTTTTTGGATGTTGGCTCAAATGTTGTGGCCTCTGTCTGTGCCAAGTCTCTCTTCATGTTGACTATCACAAGAGCAGTCTGGGCTTCTTGGGATTCCAAACCAATAGTCTTGTCCTTGGGTGTGTACCTCCACTAATCTTCAACAAAGCATTCTGAACATTCACATGCACTAGTATGATGGTTGCCTCTCATAGAACAATTGCCAAACGTACCATGATTTGAACAGATGTTGGGTTTGTACCTTCGTTATTTGGGGCATTACTTGTTGA
The DNA here is from genome assembly GCF_014529385.1 of Adiantum capillus-veneris. Classification (NCBI taxonomy): domain Eukaryota; kingdom Viridiplantae; phylum Streptophyta; class Polypodiopsida; order Polypodiales; family Pteridaceae; genus Adiantum; species Adiantum capillus-veneris. The sequence continues at coordinate 150,918,753 of NC_140949.1, read as the reverse complement.
ATAGAATTGAACTCAAATTTATCCCTACCTTGGTGTTCATTGTTCATGTCAATAACATATTGAATAGCTTCTTAGATGTTGGGATTGTGGCCTTTGGCCTATACGACAACTGGTGTGAGAACCATCTCTTGTATAGCCAACAGTCTAGTAAGCATGTAAGCATGTGAGGGGACATGGTCTAGCACGTGTAGCAGGTAAGTTTCACAAAATTCCAAAAAGGTATCCCAATCATCCTAGCTTTCCTCAATCTGTGGAGCCACTCTTGACCTTTGGGAGTTTCCCCTTGTCCCTTGGGAAAAGGTACCTATGTGACCCTTAAGAGGTGCACCTAGCCATATGAGCTACTATATAAGTAGCAAGTTCCTATACACACTTTCCAACCTAATCCAACCAATGCATGCACGTTGTTATTCAATTAATCAAGTTATCATTTGGAGTCTAATATCTCTCTCTCTCTCTCTCTCTCTCTGTGTGTGTGTGTGTGTGTGTGTGTGTGTGTGTGTGTGTGTGTGTGTGTGTGTGTACCTACTAGCATAATTATCAAGTATGCAATCATGAATACTAGTCTTGTTGATCCACCCTAACTCAAAAATTGGTATGAAAGCTTTGGCGTGTCCAGTATTCCCTAACCTCTCTCTTAATTACACACTTGATCCCATTCTTTATCAAGTGTTAGTAGCAAATAAGCTACACATTTCCGTTGTGACCCTCATTGATTTTGGTCACGTTCATTGCAAGCCACTACCCTCATCTATGAGAAGAACACATGATTAGTATCATTTAGTGTGTGCACTAGTCTGCATTTTGATTTAGGTTTGATTAGCATGCAATTAGGCACTTGCATTTGGTGATTGGAAGCATAAAAAAAGCCTCAATTTTGCATACTTTGCAATTTCAATTAATCTTGCTCCAAGCTCTCTTTGACAAGTCCCTAAGCTAGCTCTCTTTGACAAGTCCCTAAGCTCCCCAATCTGATAATTTTTTCTTATCCAATTAAATTTCCAAGAATATGTGTGTGTGGGTTGGGGGGGGGGGGGGGGGGGGGGGGGGGGGGGGAATTTTTTATGTGTATCTGCACTTCTGTTGGGTTGGACATAAAAAACGAATTTTAGGCAACCCCCTTGCGCGGAAGCATATTTGGAATAGTGGCATAGCTCACTATTATTAGGTGCATTGATCGTAGGTCATGGGCTCAAGGCTCGTGGATCTTTTGGGAAAAAGAGACATCTCTATACTATCTGATGCACCTGGAGGCCGCTTCCATGTGGCATAAGGAGAGGGATTGGATGGGAGAGTGCAAGACAAGGCAATGAAAGACAGAGAGGGAGGCCTTAACGCGGGATTTTAGAGTAAGAAAAGGGGGTCCCTCCCTCTCTCTCTCTCTCTCTCTCTCTCTCTCTCTCTCTCTCTCACACACACACACACACACATACACACACACACGTGTGCATGCGCATAAGGGGAGCTCCCCGTGTCCATAGGACAGGTCACACACTCGTTTGATTAAATATTTGAGAGTAATTATACATAGACTTATGATGTCCAACCATCACTAAGTGCATGTAATTTTAACCATTAAGTTTGTGCATGGTTTAAGAGTATGCCTGATTTTCCCAACAATCCCCACTATCTAGTGTTATTCACTTTTGATTTGGTGGCTTCATATGCACTTTAGTGGCTTACACAAATTTCAAGTCCTTAGAGTGATATCTCTTTTTTCATGGATTAATTTTACTACGAAAGCTTTACCAGATTATTCTAAGAGATTACACTATAGAGATGGATCTACAAACATTATTAAAGTGTGTATGCCATGCAATTAAGGGGATCTTAGTCCATCGTGGAGCTAGTGTCTACCATTTTACAATTACTTATGCAAAAATAAGAAAAGAATCTAAAAGCGATATGTCAAAATTAGCAAAATTCGCTACAACACCAAGCAATGTAACACTTGGATCATTATCTTCATCATCCTTAACCCAAGTAACCTGTGGTCTGTTGTTTTAAAATAGGCATTCATTATCTGCATAGTGGGTCTATTCGACCATTCATTAATTAATTTGTTTAGAAGATTCTCATACACATTAGCGACCAAATACGGTCTCTCAGTTGCAGCCGATGCACACGCGCATAGGCGATCCGCCCCCTTTCCTCTGCCTCAGGTTCCTGTAACTAAGAGTCGTCTGGAATGACAAATACTGTGAGCACCCTCTGCCAATGCCTTGCAGGCAACACTACTGTGCACCTCCCGCAATGGGGCTCCGACCTTGCGAACTTTACCACATCGTGCTGAGCACCTACGCCTCGTCCCGAGTGCCTTGCGACTCCACCCTTTTACTTTCCAATTCCCATGCAGTGCTATCAAGAAACGCAGTAACGAGCGGGTACCCTTCTTCACCATAGTCTACGCGTGCGCAGCTTCGTCTCGCCATGGCATTCACGATCAAAGAGGGACGAAAGCGAGAGACAACAGATATTTTCTCCTCAGGTGACATGAGGAGAGCCGCAGGATGTGTGTGTGTGTGTGTGTGTGTGTGTGTGTGTGTGTGTGTGTGTGAGAGAGAGAGAGAGAGAGAGAGAGAGAGAGACCTTCAGTGCACGATAGGCCACTGAAACAGATAGAGAAAGAGAGAAAGAGAGTTATCTACGTCTCCTCGCATCGTTGCCACCCTCCCTTGCTCTATCTACTCTTCGTGTACCTGCCTCCATCACCCTCCCGCGAGTCCCTGCAGCACTCGAGCTCGTGCTCCTTACGCCTATGATACAAATGTGCCAAAAATCTACCCCCCTCTCTTATCCTCTGTGCCACATTTCTCCTTTTTTCTTGCTATAGACATGAGAGCATCTCCCTCAGATTCCTATTAATTCACCAACTTCCCAAAATTAAAGGGACATATTCATTACTTTTTCCACACAAATGGAACATTTGACTTAAGGTTTACCTTGACCACAATTGAACATACACTTCTTCCAAAGACTCAATCCTATTGAAATTCACATGTTATTGTTCTTGTAACGAAGCAATCACACCTAAAAACTTAAGGCCATTGAGATTCTTCAAGGTAGTGACTTTCTTCTTGTATTTGTAAAAATCTTGGACACTCTTATAAAGAACTATAATAGCATCATCTTCTTCAACTTTGGCATCGATTCCAATAAATGCAACATAAGAATGTGCATGCTATTAATATGATTCTTAAAACTTGTACCTCTATTCATGACAAAGGGAAAAAACAAAAGCTTCACAACAAATTTTGTGTTCTTCATATGGACGCTAAATAGCTTGTCCCCAACTCTTTCCATACAACCACGGACATGGTCATCCATGGAGTATGATAGCTTGAAGTTATCAATAAGTGATAAGGAAAATGCTTACCTATTCTATTTAAGCCAATTTAAACCAACATCATGCACTGAAGATCGTTGCTATGTTTTATTGACAATATTCAACAATTATTGTGCATAAGATGACACTTCAATTTTACCTGTCAAGTTTAAAAATTGAAACCGTTGCATTTATCTACTTTTAGCCTCAAAGATGCAATTTGATCCTCATGACCGAATTGTTAGACAAGGGGAACTAGAACATAAGAGTCCACCTCCCAACCACCCACTATATAGCATGGCTCTTGGCCCTTTGTTTTAGTTGGACTCCCTTTCCACACTACCTACCCCGGCCTTACCTTTGTCCTGACATTACTCTCCCCTTAAAGAAGAGTTTTTGTCCTCGAAAACAAAAATGGAGAACTTTTTCTTAAGAGCACTAATGTTTTCTCAAGTGGCACCTTCCTCAGGTCAATCTTTCCACTTGATTAAGGCTTGTTGACGTACATGATGACGCGTACGTAAATCATGATAGTCGAGAATGCGTTCAGGTTCACGCGGTAAGGTAGGAGGTTCAATGAAATCAACCAAAATCTACTGGTCAATGATATTGTCGTCCACATGTAACCGCTTACGTAAATGGCTTACATGAAACACCGGATGAATACGAAAATGTGTAGGCAGCAATAATTTGTAGGCACAATCATCTACTCGCTTGAGTATTTTGAAAGGCCCACAATATCGTGGAGATAATTTAGGTGTTGGCTTAGTTTTCAAAATTTCTGAATGTTCTGACACACGTAAAAATACTTCCTCCCCTTCCTCAAAGGTAACTTTCAAAACGAATGGTTTCAAAAGATCTACAATAGCTAGTATGGGAGTTATAGCTAATGCATCCTTGAGCGTATCAAAATTGTGTTATTGAGCGGGTCCTCACTGAAAAGCTTTGCCTTTGCCTTTCAGTTGATCCATCATGGGAACAACAATATTAGCATAGTTCTTAACGAACCTTCGATAAAAACCTGCAAATTCTAAAAAAATGTGTAACTTCTCCAGATTTTTAGGAGAAGGCCACTGCCACATTGTATCCACTTTGGATTGATCCATATATAGCCCATTAGCTGAAATAACATGTCCAAGATAGTGAATTTCTTCTTTCAAAAAATCACACTTAGATTCCTTGGCATATAATTTATTTGTTCTTAACAATTCGAACACCTGCCTCAGATGTTGTAAGTGTTCTTCTTCTGAAGCACTGTAGACTAGAATGTCATCGAGAAAAACGATGACAAATTTGTCCAAATACAGCTTCAAGACACTATCCATAAGTGTCATGAATGTTACGGGCGCATTGGTTAACCCAAAGGGCATAACCAAAAACTCGTAGTGTCCAAAACTTGTTCGGAATGCAGTTTTAGGTATATCAGCCAGTCGAATACAGACTTGGTGATAGCCTGACCACCGCAAGTCTATTTTTGTAAAAATACGAGCATGAGTGAATTTGTCAAACAACTCATCCACGCATGGCAATGGGTACTTGTTTTTAACAGTAATCGCATTTAAGCCACGGTAGTTTACGCACATGCGCATATTGCCATCTTTTCTTCACTAATAGGATAGGAGAATCCCATGGTGAAGAACTAGGTTGGATAAACCCTCTGCTAAGGTAGTCAGCAAGCTGGCGTTCCACCTCAGCAGCTTCATAGTAACTCATACGGTAGTGCGGTTTACTGACAGGTTTACTGCCTACAACCACATTGATGCTATGTTGCACCGATCGTGCTGGCAGTAATCTTGGTGGCAAATCATTAGGAAAAACATTGTGAAATTCCTTTAATAAATTTTGTAACTCACTAGCAACTTTTGCTTATTTGGAAGTAGCCATTGGTGGAAGAGATGAGAGAGAAGCATGCGGCGTTGAGGAATGTTCAACAGATTCAATGTTAAAGAGAAAATGAGACAATGAGTAACACAATAAAACTTGATCTATTTCATTATCAGAAACAAGTTACATAAGCTCAACTGTATATATCAATGGTGAAGAAGGTACACCCTTCTCTCCTAACAACAACACATGTGCGCCATGGGATTCGAACATCAAGCTTTTGTGCTCATAGCTACGCTTCAGTGATGGTCCTAGGCTATGCAACCATTCCCTACCAAGGACCACGTCTGCCCTCTCCATGTTCATAACTTGACAATCCAAGGATGTGGAGTAACCGTGTACTTCCAACGGAACAGCTCGGACTTGAGTATACTAGATTTCGGTATCATGTCCATTCATTTTTTTTTTATTGTGTCCATACTGTGTGCGTGTATTACCATGTGTATTAGCAAGCACGTGATTATGATGTGATCTGGATCATCGTAAATATGTGCTTTCACTATGGCTTCCTCAAGTGTTTTAGGGTCTTGGGTCTTGACGTGCTTCTTAAGCTCTGGTGTCAGACCATGTATAAACCCCCATACTTGCTGAAAGGTATCTAATCCTTCCAACTTGTAGATAACATCCCGATAGTGAGATATATATTCAGGTAATGATGGATATTGGCGCATGCAACACATGTCCCAAGCCGTCCAATTCTGATCTGCCTCATTTGTAGGCAAGAATTCTTTGCGAAACATAGTTTATAAAGCTGCCCAACTGTGTGGTACAATATTCTTCTCCTTGAGAGACATCCACCATTTGTAGGCCTTGCCTTCATGAGTTAAAGTTGTTTGCAGTGCTCTGGCTGCGTCCCGAGTACGCTATAAGGCGTGAATTCCATCCCACTTGCTAAGAAAGATATTCACTGCATCCTTATTGCGGTCTCGATCTTTGCCTTTAAAAGTCGGTGGTTTGGTGTTTTTCAACAACTCATCCACCTCTTTTGTAGTGATGTTAACCCTCACGGCTCACGGACACCCTATCACCTACGATGGACGTTGTATTATTTACTTGTAGAGTCAGGTACGGGCTTGTCGATCCAATAGGAAAAGGGTAAGAGTGATCACCGATAAGAGACGCACTCTAACTGGAACATTCAAGGGATTAGTTGGCTAAGCATGGGCACCCAAGTGTGAATGGGGTGAGCTCATATAAAAGTCAACTAAACCTAAAATTCACTCATTCTCTCATTTGTGCAATTGAAGAGTGCTCTTGCTCCATCTCCATCTTCTTCTTCTTCATCTCCTTGTGTGTGTGTATGTGTGAGAGAGTGAGAGAGGAAGAGAGAGGGAGTGTGTGTGCGATCAAGCATTACGAAGGTACGACAGCGGCGAAGCGATTGAGCGCGGCGTAGCGGCGTCTCCCTCTTCTTCGTGGCGAGGAATCCTCCACGAAGCAAGCATAGAGCAGTGAGTGACACACCGTCGTCATCTTTGAGCTTACTAGTTTAGGCTTGTTGTGTTCTTAGAGCCATTTGTGGCTCGCACACGTTGTATCGGCAAGTTCCTTGCATTGACAGAGGCGGCATATGCGCACATTTTTGGCGCCGCTGCTGGGGATTGCCATACACTAAGCTTGAATGGCACTCTGTGCTTCTTTTGTGGTGTAATTCAATTGTAGGAAAGATAAGGAAGGAGGGTGTGTGTGTTGAGAAGAGGGATTTGGTGATATACTGTGTGTTTTTTTTGTTAATGGAGTTTTCAAAGGTACTGTGTTTATTCTCTGTGTATTAAGGTTGTTAGTTTTCTTTGTTAATGGAGTTTTCAAAGGTACTGTGTTTATTCTCTGTGTACTAAGGTTGTTATTTTTCTGTGTACAGTAAGTAGGAAGTAGATCTGTGAGAGTTAATAGAGTGTGTTAGTGTGTAACAGTAGGTGTATTAGTTAGAAGTAGGTAGATAGAGTGTGTGTGTGCTCTCGCGCAGGCCGCGGCGACCTTATCTTTTTTCTTTTTTTTTTTAAACTTAAAGGTAGGACCGGGATCGGGAATATCTCCCAGACCCAAGCCCAAACCCAAGCCCAAGCTCACGCTCAGGCCTAGGCCTCAATCACCTTTTAAAATTACGAATTTTAGCTTCACACGTAGCTAAAAATTGATTTTTTGAGGACAACGGAACTTCAGATGCCCAAAAATTGTGCTGTAAAGCACACAGCAACCCTCTAAGTGATACGCTTGTTTCAAGCTATCACACACTTTAATCAAAAAATCCAAACATTAAAAAACATTAAAAAAGTAAAAAACACGAGTGAAAACGGACGCTTAAAAAAGGTAAGCGGTTAACCTTCGAGGTTATTGGCCGACGCTTGTAGGGTGCCAAAGGCACATGCATATGCGCTCTGGTCATGTGCTAGACACGGAGCAACTAGAGAGAATTTCGACTCGCGAGTTCTCAGTATCCACCTACTTTAGGTTTTAGGCCCTCGGCGGGGACCCAAGGTAGTATAAACCAAGACCCGAACATAGCGGCTAGTGACTCTTCCTCTGACTACGATGTCATAAAGGGTTTCCCAATGCCTAATCCAGATAGCTCAAGCCAAGACATGTATGCCATGGGTCCACGGTTCGGGCCGAGCATGCTTATCCGCCTGAAGGAAACCTTTAGTAGAGCCACTCGCTCCGAACATGGAGCTAATGATGTAAATGAGGGGGGCGGGGAAGTAAATTCTCCATTCGTGACCAACGTAGACCCTATACCGTTAGAGAATGTGCACGTTAGAGAACGGTCATATTACCCGATGGTAGAAGCCTTGCCGAAGTGCAAGAGGTTGAGCGATATATCCTTGCAACGAGGGAAAAGGAAGTTGAGAGCTTACGTAAGGTGGAGCAATGAAGAGAGTGAAAAGCGAAAGCCCCTATATCAATATCATTGCTAAGAGAGCAATCGAGTGCTTCTGACTTAGCAACCGCTAAGGGCCAATCCTTAGAAAGCAACATTGCATCTAGCTCAAAGGACACCCCTAGCACCTCAATCCTAGATGGAGTGTTCCTAAATGAGAACTGGGAGTACGAACTACAAACGGAAACTCTGACCGACCTATACACAGGTCACATCTATCACGTGGGTTGGTTAGATGTCCTACAATCCACAATGGGTGCTACTAGTGTGGAGGATCAACAACAAAGAGTTTGTACGGTCATCCATAGGTTGATTGAGTTAGAGAGACAGAACAAGGGGATCAACATGCCTTCAACGGGTCTCATGAGATTCTTGGATACAGGAAAGGCTAAACAACCGACCTTATCGCAAATGGAGATGCCCTCCGTAAGTCTGATGGATCCTCCATATGTTGTTTCTCCAGGGGTCTCAGTGCAATCTAAGCCCACAAGTGATAGCTTCACCTTTCCAAGTCTAGCTCATCTTTCCCTTGATGACACCACGGCTACCATGCCTACCCCAATGATGGGCATCCTGAGGAACACGCCATGGACCTCATTTGTTAGTAAAGCACCGCTACATGGTAGCTCAATGCCTGCAACAGTACCTACAAGTGTATACCAATCGTATACACCCATGGGTTCTCGTACTCATGTAGTCCCTACTCCTCCCATTATTTCAACTACCTATGCTCCACAACCACAACACCCAAGTTCTTATTTCCATGGGACTATACCGGCTAGCATTAGCATGTCACATCCGACGTCTGCTATGCCTAGGGCCACACATATGAACTTTGGACCACGACCTGGCACAACATCGTACCCAACGTGGAACCCAAGGGCTTCCTATGGGCCAAACCCGATGCCAATACCTACTCCACATGTAGTCTCTGGAGCGCCTTCACCCACGGTGCCTGCTCACTTAGGTGACTTGGCAACATTTGCTCAAGCTATTGGTCGATCTATTGCTGAGAATATGCGTAACGCGCCTGATAGAGAGCCTAGAAGTAAGGCAGTACAAATAGCCAAGCTCACACAAAAATTTAGTGGAAACGGGGATGTGAGAAAGCATATCGAAGTGTTTGAACAAATATGTGATTCTCTAGGAGAACACAATGACCTGCATAAGAGTAATGCTTTAAGCCTAACCTTAAGTGGGAAGGCAAGGGATTGGTATAGAACCCTAAGGGTGGAAGAAAAAACGATTTACCCTACTCTTAGGAGACTGTTCTTAAAAGAATACATACGAGAGGGAGTACTTTGGGGTGTAGCCTCTCAACTCCAGAAAGCCCAACGAGAGGAAGTAGAGTCGGTGAGAGACTTTATTAGTTGCTTGAAGCATTTGAATTCTTGATGTAATCCAAATGAGCGCTTCAACAATAACCAATTGCTTGATAGATTCATTAGGGGATTACAACATGAGGATATCTACAATGGCCTATTCATTAGAGGTATCACCACTTGGGAAGCAGTCACCACCAATGCAATCCAATTGGAGGATAATTTAATGATTCAAGGAGAAAGAGTGTCTAATGAGCCTAAATCTATTAGCTCGCAAGCATCAGGGCATCAGCCAATGACCCTAAAGCCTATTGCTAAGGAGCCAAAGATATCTGAGATGACTTTAGCGGATCTCACCAAGGCTATTCAAGAGAGTCTTAGAGACAATCGTGCTCCGCAAAACAATCATATGTATCCAAGAAGGGAGCAACAATTGTGCTGAGTATGCTATGGACCACATAGTACCAGTGAATGCCCTACTTTTAGAGTAAAATTCAATGGGAACTGCAATGCATGGGGAAGGTATGGTCATCAAGCTAAGGATTGCATAGTATTTAAGCATGTGATGGCCAATAGACCAACCTTAGCATAGACAGACACACCTCGAGTGCCTGCATTGATGCCGGCCCCACCTCTTGAACAAACAGCACAACACATGGTCCCTAGGGCCCAAAATGTTGTCCAAACAACACCCTTACCACCTCCAGTGCTAGGACCGCAACCACCACAGCCGAGAATCACTTCTGTGAATCAAGTGGGTTGTGATTATGCGTTTGATTATATTGCAATTTAATGTTTATTGCTGACAAAAGGTTTAAAATTCTCTTACAAATAAAATTGTCTGTCCACAACTACATATGCTTTTTAATTGCTTATGAGAATGCAATTATTGTGCCAATGTTGTTTGATTTTGCAGTGACTGTAGGAGGCTAAGGACATTCATCTCAAATGCTCTTCCACCTCAATGACGAGCTTCAACTCAATAGCTTCCGAGGACGGAATCTACATCAGGAAGGGGGGCATGTTAACCCTCACGGCTCACGGACACCCTATCACCTACGACAGACGTTGTATTTATTTAATTGTAGAGTCAGGTACCGAGCTTGTCGGTCCAGTAGGAAAAGGGTAAGAGTGATCGCCGATGAGAGGCGCACTCTAACTCGAACATTCAAGGGATTAGTTGGCTAAGCATGGGCACCCAAGTGTGAATGGGGTGAGCTCATATAAAAGTCAACTAAACCTAAAATTCACTCATTCTCTCAATTGTGCAATTGAAGAGTGCTCTTGCTCCATCTCCATCTTCTTCTTCTTCATCTCCTTGTGTGTGTGTGTGTATGTTTGAGAGAGTGAGAGAGGGAGAGAGAGGGAGTGTGTGTGCGATCGAGCATTACGAAGGCACGATGGCGGCGAAGTAGTTGAGCGCGACGTAGTGGCGTCTCCCTCTTCTTTGCGGCGAGGAATCCTCCACGAAGCAAGCGTAGAGCGGTGAGTGACACACCATCGTCATCTTTGAGCTTACTAGTTTAGGCTTGTTGTGTGCTTGGAGCTATTTGTGGCTCGCACACGGTGTATCGGCAAGTTCCTTGCATTGACACATGCGACATACGCGCACAAGTGAGAGTGTGCAAACCATCGATAGATGGACCTTGTCCATGATCAGAAGGTACTTACCCCTGTGTAGCAACGTTCTCATGCATGTGCGTGTTAGCAGGACCCTTGGACTGCTGTTGCATTAACTGGATCACTAACGTGGATAATTTAGTGACGTTTTCATTTAAAGGTTTAAAATTTCCTTCCATGACTGATATGCGTGTCTAAAGTGCACGAAATTCTTGAATATCGAGCAGTTCATAAGTGTCGTCACCTGTCGTAGTGTCGCGGGTACTCTCCGTGAGAGCATCTGGCCGTGAGCCATCATGGGCAGGATCAGGCATATTTTGTTCGAAATCAAAAGTCATATTGATATCTGAATCCATGGTGACACAGTGCAGTGCAAGGAATAGTAAGAAAAATACTTGATGTACCGCAATTGGTAAATAGCGATAAAGAATCCCGTTGATATCGGTAAGTAGCCTTGCTAATTTCATTCGTGCTCCAATTTCCATTGAGGATGTAATCTTGCTCCGAGTTCCAAGAAAACAATCCGACAGTGTAGGCGTGTTTGCCTTGAGCACCCGTACTACACTGGTCTTTGTATTTTGAATAACTTGAAGACGACTTAAATGAACTTTTGAAAAAATTATATGCAGTATCCATTGCAAAACATGAACTTTTGCTTGGTATTTCTCGGCCTTGCCCTTGCTTGGCCCTGTCAGTATGCCAAACTTCGCCCGAAGATTCACAAGAGGGAGGGGGGGGGGGGTACCCTGTTGTGGGTACCGTCCCTTGTTTGTGAAAAAACTTAGGGTGCCCACTAACCCAAAGGGTTGGGCGCCCACTGAGTATGAAAAAAAACTCAACACAGGCGATGGCGACTCACAGGTAGCGCAAGGTGCGAGCTTTTGCTCACCCCGCCTTGGGTGGTGGTCGAAAGCACCTGCCATAGGCACAAGAAGTGCTCAGAGGGGCCGCGCGATGCCGTCAAGCCCGAGAGGGGGAGCTTTGGTGCAGGAAGAATTTCAGCCCATCTCCTCGCAAGCAGGGTTTCCCATGGAGTCTCTTCATCGTCCTCTTCACAGGGGATGAGCTCCACGGGGTTTCCCATGGAGTCTCTTCATCATCCTCTTCACAGGGGATGAGCTCCACGGTGCTCTTGACCCCAACATGCAAAGTTTTGTGTGGCTCTCAAACAGCACGTCTATCCTTTCTAAAAAATAGGAACCTTGCTCTTGATACCAATGTTAGACAAGGGGAACTAGAACCTAGGATTCCACCTCCCAACCACCCACTATATAGCATGGCTCCTAGCCCATTGCCCTAGTTGGACTCCTTTTCCACATTGCCTAGCCCGGCCTTGCCCTTGTCTAGTGCGGCCTTGCCGTTGTCCTGACACGAATCTAAGAATCTATAGAGTTTGAATAGATTGTGTAGCCTAAGCCAAGATCTAGAAAGCTCCAAAAAATAATTTCGGGATGAATATCCAGATATATAAAATACTAAGTCTCTTTTTTTATATAAAACAAAAAATAGCCCTATTGAAAATGAAATGAAGAGCATCAAGTGCTTAAGATGTCGGTAAATATTTTGGGAGAAACTCTGTGTTAGGTCAAAAAATCCTCTTAGGGTTTTTTAAAACAAGATGGCCAACTCTAAAATTGGTGCGAACACATGAAAAAAAGGCTATGAAGGTTCTCAAAAAGTAGCGTGCAATCAACAAAATGACCTCGTTTTTTCTTATAGCGAGTAGTAGAAGCCAATTTGGGAGGCTTGTCTATGTCAAAAGTTTCTTAGTATACTGACTTTATGGATGCCATCTTTGATCAGTTTTGAGCAAGCATCCTTGATCACTTTTGAGCAAGTCAATTGTACAGGCCTCCTCGTTGCAGGTGTTCTTTTCTATGTGGGCTACCTTGCAGTGCTATGGCTGGTTAAGGCTCTTAGAGCTCTGATATCATGTTAAGCTAGAGTTCATAGGTTAAGCAAGAAGAGACATCAAGGAGAGTAGTAGAGAATAAGTACATGAGCAGAGACGAGAAGATACTATGTTGACATACATATCAAGGGAAGAGATATCTAATTAAATCTGAGAGTACATATATATAGACTTATGATTTCCAATCACCACTAAATGCATGTAATTCTAAGCACTCACTTTGTGCATGGTTTAAGGGGTTGAATCCATAGTATGGATGCAGCTTGACTTCCCCAACATATGCCATATAGAATGATTTAAACCATTTGATGGGATTGACGGTGTGGAACTAGGGTGCGAGCTGAGAGAGGATCTCCATCATCCACATGGCAGGGGTTGTGGGTGCCTAGGTTTACAAAAAACTAAAGAGTAAGTGGCGGGGTGTGCACATTGCTAATGTGTGATTCAGCCTAAGCTTATGTGTACCACCTCTTGTCTACTAGGATGCATAGGTGGCATGGAACCATGTAGTAGCATGTGGAAAATGCACATAAGGGGTGTAGGTACCCATGGGGGCCTTTACTAAAGTAAGTAAGAATCAATCTAATCTTGAAAAGAGAGGGAAGCATTATATCTATCTTTTTTATCTAAATCAAGTGCAATTGGGAGATACTAACTACGCATGTGTATGGCTCTGATACCAATTATAAAGTTTAGGGAGGGTAGATTAGAGAGACATTCATGGCATTCACATGATAAAATGCATAATACTTAAGCACACAATGAAAATAGAGTAGAGCGTAGACACAAAATGTTAAGTATAAAGCTTGATTTACCCCTTGTAATTTTTTGTATTAAAAACGGACATTTGTAAGGGCCCCGTTATGAGGAGAAGCCATCATGCGTGAAGAAAAATCACTCATCGAAAACCAAAATTTTCACGTCCAATCTCGAGCCCAAGCTCGAGACTGGCTTCACCAGAATATTCCTTTTCCCTGGAATATTATGGTCGGACGACGGCTGGAAAGTGGTCGGAAAAAGACCGGTCAGTTGGTCGGTTGGTCGGTTGGCCGGTGGTTGGAAGTCAATGGCCGGTGGCCGGTGGCCAAATTCAAAAGCAGACTTGTCTTCTCAAGGGCAGCACACATGGACGGATTGGAGGGTCCCATTTGGACTTATCTACACAAGGGCGGCTACACATGGCTGCCTCTCATGAGAGAGGGCAGCTCTTTTGGCCTATAAAAGGAGGCCTCCTCTACACACAAAAACGGATTTTGAAGCATTATGGTACATTGTGAATTTGGTGTGAGGTGGTGAGAGTGAAGCAAGGCGGGAGCTCTATTAAGGGTGTAATCCCGTTGTAGCCTACTTCTTGTTTGAAGTACTAAAGCCATTAAGTGGTTGCTTTCCCGTGGATGTAGCCCACATTGGGTGAACCACGTATATCGTGTACTCTCTCTCTCTCTCTCTCTCTCTCTCTCTCTCTCTCTCTCTCTCTCTACTCTACAATCTCTTGTGTGTGAAAATTATCTCTCTCCATCAAGTAATCTACTCAATTATCTACTTAGCTACGTCATATTTCCTAACAACTGGTATCAGAGCAAGGTTTGCTTGTAGCTAAATTATCTCAAGGAAAGGATTCCTTGAATTGAGTGGAGTAATGGCGGAGGAAGGGAAGCTCAAGATCAAGAAGTTCAACGGCAAAAACAACCAACATTGGAAGATGCAGATTGAAAACTATCTCTACCAGAAGGACCTCTATTTTTCACTAGGCGGTCTTGCAAAGAAGCCCGCAACGATGGCAGATTGAAGACTATCTCTACCAGAAGGACCTCTATTTGCCACTAGGCGGTCTTGCAAAAAGCCCGCAATGATGACAGATGAAGAATGGATTGTCCTTGATTGAAAGACACTAGAAACAATCCGATTAAGCTTGGCATCAACGGTGACCTTCAACATTTTGGAGATGAAGACCACAGAGGACTTAATGAAGTCACTTGATGACTTCTATGAGAAACCATCGGCATCCAATAAGGTATTTCTCATGAAGTGCTTGTGCAACATTTCCAAGATTACACCAAAGGTAATTTTGGGTATGTATACTTGGGAGATGATGAAGCTTGTGAAATTGTCGGCAAAGGTACATTTTGTGTCAGAACTACTAACGAAAATGAATGGAAGCTTAAAGATGTTAGGCATGTTCCTTCTCTTCACAAAAATTTAATCTCTACAGGACAATTGGACAATGAAGGTCACAATATTGCATTTAGAAGCAAACGGTGGAAGATCTCAAAGAGATCTTTGTTTGTTTGCCAAAGGAGAAAAGGTTGGTACACTTTACTTGTGTATTGTTAGCACGCAACCTTCAACTTGTGCAGCAACTACAGAAGTCGACAGTGCGGTGTGGCACTATCGGCTTGGGCATACAAGTGCCAAAGGAATGCAAATCCTTCAAACAAAGAAGCTTCTACCAGGTTTCAAAGAAGTGGACTTAGAGTTCTGTGAAGATTGTGTTTATGGTAAACAAAAGAGGGTAAAATTCAAAATTCTAGAAATGAAAGAAAAATCAAAAACTTGAGTTGGTTCATTCTGACGTTTGGGGTCCTGCAAGTACACCATCACTTGGTGGCTCATTGTATTATGTAACATTCATAGACGATACAACTAGGAAAACATGGGTTTATGTAATGAAGAATAAATCCGATGTGTTTTCTATATTTCAAAGGTGGAAAGCCTTTATGGAGAACGAAATAGGTACTAAGGTTAAATGCCTCACATCCGACAATGGAGGCGAATATTGCAGCCAAGCTTTTAAAAGCTTTTGTGCTAGCAATGGCATTCGGAGGCAAAGAACAACCCCAAGGACACCTCAACAAAATGGCATTTCTAAAAGGATGAACAGAAAAATCTAGAGCGAGCACGAAGCATGCGGCTACATGCAGGCCTACCGCTTGAGCTTTGGGCAGAAGTTGTAAGTACGTCTGTGTACTTAATCAATCGGTCACCCTCAATGGCAGTGGATGGGGGAGTTCTAGAAGAGGCATGGACAGGTAAACCAGTGATTTTATGCATTTCTCAAAGTGTTTGGGTGTGAGGCTTTCATGCACATACATAGAAGCATAAGATCAAGGCTAGATGCAAAGTCCAAAAAGTGTTTCTTCATTGGCTATGGAGAAGGTGACTTTGGGTATTGCCTATGGAATCTTGAAGATGGTAAAATCTTAAGGAGTAGGGATGTGATTTTTGACGAACAAAATATGTACAAAGATTACTTGGAAAGAAAACAAACAAAAGAAACAGGTGATGAGTACATGGAGCTTGAGGACGGTGAAGACTCAAAGACTACAAACGGTGACAATGTGCAACAACGTCAACCAAATGAGTAGCTTCAACCTATTCTCCAAAGATCTACAAGAGCAAGTAGACCTCCAGAAAGGTTTGTTCCTTCCTTCAACCATCTCTTGATCTCAGATTCTGGAGAGCCAAAATCATACAAAGAAGCTATGCAACACGAATCCAAAGAAGAATGGATGAAGAGCATGCAAGTGGAGATGGACTCAATACATCACAATCAAACATGGGAGTTGGTTGAGTTGCCTAAAGGTAAGCGGGCACTTTAGAACAAATGGGTGTATCAGTTGAAAGAAGAAGAGGGTGGGAAGAAAAGGTACAAGTTTAGACTTGTGGTAAAGGGTTTTCTCAAAAGAAAGGTATTGACTTCAATGAAATATTTTCTTCTGTTGTAAAAATGAACTCAATTAGGCTTGTCTTAAGCCTTGTGACTGCTCATGATCTAAATCTTGAGCAAATGGATGTTAATACGGCATTCCTAACGATGACTTAGAGGAGGAAATTTACATGCTTCAACCAAAGGGGTATGAAGTAAAAGGTAAGGAGAAAATGGTTTGCAGATTAAAGAAAATCTTGTATGGTTTAAAGCAAGCATCAAGACAATGGTACTTGAAGTTTGATCGATGGATGTTGAATCATGGATTCACAAGATAAAACTCAGATCATTGCGTCTACACGAAGAATTTGGAAGATGGGAAGTTCATCATCCTAATGTTGTATGTTGATAACATGCTAATTGCAAGTGCTAACATGCAGGATATCAAAGGCCTAAAAGAGGAGCTATTTAAATCTTTTTCAATGAAAGATTTAGGTGTTGCAAAGAGGATACTTGGTATGAAGATATCAAGGGAAAGGACGAAGAAGGAAATAAAGCTATCTCAAGAGGATTACATCAAGAAGGTACTAGAAAGGTTTGCAATGCAAAATGCAAAAACGGTTTCTACACCTTTGGCTGGTCACTTTCAACTAACCAAGGATATGTGTCCAAAGACACAAGAGAAGATAGCCCATATGTCTAAAGTTCCATATGCTACAGTGGTAGGTTCTCTTATGTATGCTATGGTCTGGACAAGGCCAGAAATTGCACATGCAATGGGAGTTGTAAGTAGGTTCATGGACAACCCAAGTAAAGAGCATTGGCAAGCTGCAAAGTGGATACTTAGGTATCTAAAAGGGACAACAACAAATGCTTTGTATTTTGGAGGAGCTGATATTTTTTTAGAAGACTATGCTGATGCAGACATGGCAGGTGACAAAGATACTTGAAGGAGCACTATTGGCCATGTCTTCATGGTTGGAGGCATAGCAGTAAGCTGGGCTTCAAAGCTGCAGAAAGTGGTCTCACTTTCTACCATAGAAGCAGAGTATGTAACAATGACGGAGGTAAGCAAAAAAATTATGTCGCTTCACAGATTCTTAGAAGAGCTTGGATTCAAACAAGACAATTGTGTCTTGTACAGTGATAGCCAAAGCGCTATCCATCTTGCAAAGAACTCATCCTTTCATTCAAGGACAAAGAACATTGAGGTGAGATATCACTTCATACGCACTCTTTTGGAAGAGGGACACCTAACCTAGGAAAGGTACATACAAGTGAAAATCCTGCAGACATGTTTACAAAGGTCGTCAACAAGGAGAAGTTGAGCTTTTGCTCATCTTCAATCGGCATTTAAGGATAAAAAGCCAGGATGGAAATCAATCATAGGTTTGGTTTGGAGATCAGTCTCCAAGTGGGAGATTGTTAAGTATGGAGCTTGATTTACCCCTTGTAATTTTTTGTATTAAAAACGCACATTTATAAGGCCCCCGTTATGAGGAGAAGCCATCGTGCGTAAAGAAAAATCACTCGCTGGAAACCAAAATTTTCACGCCCAGTCTTGAGCCCAACCTCGAGACTGGCTTCGCTAGAATATTCCTTTTTACCAAAATAATATGGCCGAACGACGGTCGAAAATTGATCAAAAAAAGACCGGTCGGTTGGTCGGTTGGCCAATGGCCGATAGTCAATGGTCGGTGGCCGGTGGCCGAATTCAAAAATGGACTTGTCTTCTCAAGGGCGGCCACACATGAGCGGATTGGAGCGTCTGATTTGGACTTATCTACACAAGGGCGGCTACACATGGCTGTCTCTCATGAGAGAGGGCAGCTCTTTTGGCCTATAAAAGGAGGCCTCTTCTACACACAAAAACGGATTTTGAAGCATTGTGGTGCATTGTGAATTTGGTGTGAGGTGGTGAGAGTCAAGCAAGGCGGGAGCTCTATTAAGGGTGTAATCCCTTTGTAGCCTACTTCTTGTTTGAAGTACTAAAGCCAATAAGTGGCTGCTTTCCCGTAGATGTAGCCCACATTGGGTGAACCACGTATATCATGTGTACTCTCTCTCTCTCTCTCTCTCTCTCTCTCTCTCTCTCTCTCTCCCCTTCCTTCCTTCTCTACAATCTCTTGTGTGTGAAAATTATCTCTCTCCATTAAGTAATCTACTCAATTATCTACTTAGCTATGTCATATTTCCTAACACAAAATTGATTGTTTCTAGATTGAACTAAAAGTGAGTACAAAGAGTCTCACTATATAAAGTAGGCATCTCATTTGGCATCATCCATGACATCATATGGAAACTCCAAATGTTTTACTTATTTATTATGGATTAGCTTGATGCTAAATAGACTATTTCATTAGCCTCAGATACATCTATATGGCCACTTTCCTTGATAATGGCATACCTAATTGGATTAAGAATTAAGTGTTTTCTTCATATTTTAGGCATGTTTCTCCTTGAGTTTCAATTGCCCTCACACTTCTCACTTCAATTGAGAATTTCACTACTAAAGAGGCCTTTGCACCTACTCCAATTGGAGCCCTTAAACTTTGGAAATTGAGGTGATTAGCACATCTTAATTATGCTTGAAATTATGTGTGTGTTGAAAGAGCTAAGGTGGATTAGTCAATGAGGCATTCATGGCTAATACATGGATTAGCAAGACTAATAGGAGTAGCACAAGATTAATCCACTAGAGAAAGAGTCTTGATGCAAAATAGAGAGTAGATTACTTGCATAAGATATGTGTACAATGGATGCTCTTTAGTGGATCCAAAGATGTAGTATCTCTAACATCATAAGATCTTCCACATAGGATGTTGACTAAGCTTTCCAAATCACATGTGACACATGGATTCACATGGGTTGTCACACATGGTAGTCTACATGGTTAGAGGGTTTCCTTATGGTGCAATTAATCTTGCATCCCAGCAACCCTCATCGTGTTGGTTTTTTTCCCAATCACACAAGAGTCTCCCCTCAAAACACGCATAGGTGGAGCTACACAAAATCACAAAAGAGTATGACACACACATTCTCCCCTAAAACAAAATTCTCCCTTGAACACACGAACACACACGCGCGCGCACACACACAAAGGGTAGATATACAATGAGGTATGGAACACAATAATCCCCCAAACACAAGGTGGGATACACAAATCCTTCCCTGCAACAAAAGTGAGGGTTTGTTTCCACAAAGAGTGCTCACACAAATTTTCACAAAACAAGTTAATTTTGGTAATGTGGAGGATTTTCTCCCCCACAAGATGTTTTTTGTCATTGTTGTTGTTGCTGCCATGTTGTTGTCAATGTTTGTTTGTTGTTGTTCTTCTTCTTCATTTATTTTTGTTGTTCTTTTGATGTAGATGTCCTAGCCATATGTGGTACAACATGATAGATGATTCCATGGTGGTAGATGTGGCATGCATATCTTTGGTGTACATGTAGATGGCCCTTGAGGAAGGTCTTATTGTTGTGAAGACAGTGATACCTATTCCCCTTAAAATGATGGGCATAAGTGCATATTCATAGATGTATACATACATTTCTTCTGGTGTATGAGGCCAAAGTTATGAACAAACTTTAAACGAACAAAGATCATGTGGGTCTTTTACAAATAGGCACACTTTTCTTTTTGTACTTGGCTTGAGAACATCATCAATGCTTGTTAAAATTGATGTGGAGTATTCTTGCAAAATAGTGCTTGTTTGTGTGCGAAGAACCTCTTGATAATGACATTTTATGTGAAGCATTGAAGCACTACTGTGGGAATAGCGGGCCTCTTGGGTGTACATTTTTCAGTATCTTTTCTAGAGAGGAAAAATGGGATCCATGTATAGGAGATGTCAAATGTAAATAAAATGCTTCCAAAAGGGGTGACAACACATTGATAGGGCAAGTGATGTGACGCAACAACGAGTTGGAGCATTGCAAGTGTGCCGACAGGATGAAATGTCACCTGTGATGCACGCCTATAGACCTATAGCGATTTGTGCCTGATTAGCAGTCGGGGTCAAGTTTGATATAGGTGAAAGTTGACCCTATGGGGCTAGAGGGTCATGGCTAGAGGTGCAACAAATCCTACACCCCAACATATGTTTGTATCTATTGTGCTCGGTCGAGTTCATGTGGAGACCTCACACAACCAAACGTGGAGGGTTATGTGGTTATCTCACTAAAAGTGGAAGTCATTGCTCTAGAGGATACATGGTCAAACCCCATGGACTATTTTTGGTAAAACCAACGAATGTCAAAACATCCATGAAATTGGCTTTACAAGCCAAGTCGGGTCCGCATGAGACACATCACTTGCAAGGTTTTTGAAGCCATAGCAAAATACGAAGAATCCTTCAACCTTCACTTTAAAATCAAGTGAGAAGGATCTTGTTCCCACGGCAGCTAAGGAAGAGGAGTCCCTAAGGCCTATAAAGTCCAAGCTCTTTCTTAGGTCCCACTCCCACCGGCTTAAACCCACCTTCCATCTTAGGGCTTCCCTCTATTAAGGGGCATTTTTTGTAGGCTAGCAAAGCCTTGAGACTCGAAGGCACACTTACAAGATCACATCACACGAACATCAAAGCTTCAAATGAATGCACACTTGAAGGATCAAAGGGACTTCAAAGCTTCAAAAGAATTTTGAGCAAGGCAAAGGGTAAAAGAGGCATTCTCACTACTCCTTCATGAAGGGTGATTTCACTTAACAGTGAAGAGGTACTTCATAAAAGAAGTAAAAGGAAAATTCTTACTACCCCATAGTTGAAGAAGTGCTAGACACTTACTCTGACTCTAGTGCAGTAAGTCTTCCTTTTCTACTCAATCGGGTATTGGGACCTCACTCAAGTTCAAGAATATCTTGACCTTCTATAAGACCAACAAACATGGGACTCATATTTATCTGGATCCGAATGAGGAGTATGTGGTTGGAGTCAATGACCACAATGTAGAATTTAAAGAGGAGGTAAGAGCCAACAAATAGGAAACCTTCTACATGGACCAAAGTAGAGTGCAATATGTAAAGATAGGAGATCTTGACACTGTGGAAAATTGGGGCTTGAAAGTTGATATGTTGATTCCAAATATGACCACCATGTAGGGACCATCAATGTTAGAAGGGTATGATCACATTGATGCCAAACCTCTAAAGGACATACCAACTAATAACCCAAGACTAGGAATTTATTACTGGGAGGACAATAATGTAGTATATTTTTTGTGGATAGCGCTAAACTAGGGCAATTAACACCCTTGAAAATCATATACATTTTCAAGATCAGGGAGAAAGGTACAACATACCTTCTTGTACTCCTCTTTAGAGATTTCTATAGCAATAGCTTTATTAGGATGACTCCAAAAGAGGTTGAACAAGCCAAACATCAGGGCTACTCAATCAGAGATATGATCATGAAAAAGGAACTTGATATGGACAAAAAGTTTGGACCAACAGAAATATCTTTTGGTAGCATGGCCAATCAATGGGATAGGGATAATCAATGGGATAGGGATTCTCAGAAACCAACACAGTGATGAGAATTGGGTGAGAGGTGTGAAGACAATTGCAAACCAAGGAAGATTGAGTGACACTAGGACTAGAAGAGGTACAAATGAGTCACCATTACCAAGAAACTAGTTTGAAGGCCTAGATAGAGGACCACCACCTAGAAGAGCTTTAAATTGTACTTGGGTTAAATTTCACTATGTTTATCTATATCCTCACCCATTCTCATGCCTACGTTTACCTATTTGGTTTTGTTTCATTTGTACTCTATGAAACACAATAGGGAGGAAGTACATTTACTTTTACCAAATACTAGGTCCATGGACATTTGCTAGATAGCACATGTTATTTTCCTTTTCCTTTATTTGAAAATATGACTTTCCATAAATATATATAGGGCCTCTTTATTTGAAAAAAGGAAATGATCAATTACTATGCACGACTTCCTCCCATGTCTTTCACTTACGAATGTGGGGGGACCTCCCATTCTTTCTCTCTAGGCTCCCCCCAATTGATGCAATTGTTGTGGGAGGTTTGGAGAGATTCTTCCTCGTAAGCTCTCTCTCTCCTTGCAGAAAACTTATGTTTGCTATTATGGACATCTCTCTCTCTCTCTCTCTCTCTCTCTCTCTCTCTCTCACGCATGTGTGTGTGTGTGTGTGTGTGTGTGTGTGTGTGTGTGTGTGTGTGTGTACACTTGAGGAGAAGCTAAAGGTTCTATTAATGACAACGAGGGTGCCTTCACGAAACTAATGGAAGAAGGTTCTATAAGACCCAAGCTTTTAATCCATTATGCCCATTGGGAGAAGCAGCTTGAATCATGTAATGTCATCAAGGAGTACAAGGCCTTAAAGAAGAAAGAATGTTGGGAGTGCAGCAAGCACAATAACCGTGAAAGGTTGATGGACCGAGTGGCTTTCTCCAATTGTAATCGTGGAAAAAAAAGAATAAGCAGCTTTGTATCTATGTTGAAAATAAATAGTTGAATAAAGCTACATTGAAATACCACTACCCTTTGCCCTTCATTGACCAAATTTTGGATTCATTAGCAGTAAGGTAGATATATGCATTCATGGATTGTTTTTCAAGATATAATCAGGTGGCCATAGTGATGACAATCTTATAACCACTTTTATCACCATTTTTTGGGACTTACGCATATCATGAGCTAGCACATAGGTAAGTGTGCTTGACCACTATAAACTAACTACCATATTAACGTTAGCATGGACCAATATTTGTGTTAGTGTAAGTCAGTGAGATTGGTATACATGTTTGAGTGAATAATTTGTAGCATACATGTTAGTGAGTGATAACGAGCACACTGCACTCCATTAATCTTACACTTTTGCAATGTTAGCCACAGAAACAAGACATGCTTTTTAGAGACCCTCAACTACAAAAGTACAAAACAATTGTTTACTTGTATTACAAAACAATAGTTTTGATTATAGAAGCACTTGTCAGCAAAATCATCAACAATAAAAGTTTTTTGAGCATTGTACTGCTTTTCTTTATCCCAAAAATTAGATAGGTGCTTGTAAAAAACGGGCTTGTCGGTTCTAGGAATGACTACAGTGGGACCAAGACAAAAGCCGCCCATCAAATCTTTTGAAAAAATCAAGAAACACTCTACAAAGCAGGTTAGAACCATGCAATTGCTATGCACAAGTCCATATATACACAATGAAATTATCCAAGCACCACACCCGGAAGCAAAGGGCTCCAGGATGGATAAAAGCCCCCAGCGGCTTTGTTCATACGACACCCCTTTCATGCTCTTTGTTTATGGTGGGATCACCTCACCTTCCCTAAAATGTGACACCAACACTCCATTCAGGTTAAGAATATGAACCCTTGGATCCTTCTCTAGGCAAGGAGGAGCCTGGTTTAAGTCAGGATAGTCAATCCACAAGGGTGGTGGTATGCGATCATATGAATTCCTCTACTGGGAGGACTACTACTTGTCGGTGCACCCTTTTATGTTTCTTCAATGGTGGTAGTTGATGCAAACTAATCAAAGAATTCCTCATTTTCAATTATTATTGATAGGTTCTCTTAAGTAAAGCATGCCAACATTTGCAAAAGTGATTGGGGATGGGACGCACCAAACTGCACCAAACAAATGGCAAACTTTTGATAGCCACACCGACATATGAGGTTTCATCTTAATTAAAGTTTAGCCAATAGGAAGAGGGTGGTAGATACACTCTATAAAAAAGTAGTTGGACAAGGTAGCCTTACACCTCTTAATTTTCTCTTACCTAGAGAGAAGGTAGGGGAGGTGATTAGGGAAAAGGGATGGGTTGTAGGGGGTGGGGGGGAACCATTTTGTCCTTCTTCCACCCCTTTTGGACTTGGATTAAGAAATACACTAGAGATTTGAAATTTTCAAAAAAAGAATCAAAACTCATATTTTCCCTTCTTAAAAGCCCCTTAAACCTATTTTATGGCCAAAAAAATGTTACCCAATTTCTTATTTTTTTCAAAACATCACTTTCCACCCTTCAAAGTCTCCCAACCTATTCTATAGCTAAAAAGTGATTTTCTCTCTCTGTAACCCATTTTCCAAGCTCTCTATTGCAAACACTTGCACCCATTAGTTTAACATTTTCTCTCTACTAGCTTTCTCCCTCTTCCATTGTAGCACCAAGCAAGCTCCTCCCCCTTCTCTCCTCCCTATCCCATCACATATTTTCTTACCAAGCTAGCTCTTCTCTCTTCTCTTGCCCCCATTGCAACACAAAACAAACTCCTCCTTCTACTTCTTTCATTCGCTTGTACTGCATGCAAATTTGTACTCTCCAATGTGGCAAAAGGATGACCTCAAGGGACTTGTATGCCACAACAATAGGAGGTGTAAATGGTGACTCGTCATTGTAAGGGTTCACCTCCAACATAAGGATTGAAACAATCCTTGTAACTTACATTTAGAGCTTGACATCATCTACATTTCTAAGTTTATTATGCTGGAGACAATTAGCCTCTTTATGGATTTCAATGCCCAGGCTTCACACCTCTGTCATAAAATCTAATATCTAACCAACCCAAATGATTTTCTCATATTAAACTGATTATTTAATGTGGGAGAATAGACGGGAACAAGGGTTAGAATATAGACATGTGTTTATGGGTCTATCTCAACACGGAGCCAATGGTAGGGGTCCAAATGAGAGATGATATGTCAAAGAGCAAGGCTAGCCAATGGAGCTTAAATACCTTAGGGTTAGCTTCATTGAAGACCTCCAAAGGTTAGTGTTAAAAAGTCCTTTGACCTTAGGCAAGCTAGGACTATGCTTGAGTGGTTTCTTGACCTTTCTCTCACCCAAAGGGCACCCCTTGCTCAAGAGGCAAGTAGGACACATATCAAGCCCCTAGCTAGGTTGCCCTAAAGGAGTGTCCAAATCCTATTGGTTGATACCTAGAAAGGTCCAATGATAATTTAGTTAATTTAATTAATTTTTTTGCATTTACCAAGTCCTCTCTCTCAAAGGGGAAAGGGGAACGCTTGTCCCAGGGCTACCCTTGTTGCTTGATATGCACCCAGCTTGTGATTGGCTAGGCTTGGAAAGGCCAATGAGCTTTCATCTAGAGCTAGAAGAGGGGGTCGACCCAAGCAAGGAGGCGGCTTGCTTGCAGGATATACTCTCCCACACACACACACTCTCTCTCTCTCTCTCTCTCATTGTGTGAAGTTCAAAGTGTAAGACCTCCATCTCCTTCTCCAAGCTAGTAGGGAAGTTGAGAAACTAAACCAATACTCTTGGCTACTTGGCTATGGAATGAAAATCCAACCAAGAGCCATGTTTCAATGCTTAAGCTTGCCATCTTCATTACTATGCTATTATATATGCTAGCAAGAAGAGTGATGACAAGTGAGGAACTATTTCTTTCTCCTATGAATGTTTCTTCTTTCCCTTCCCTACCCTCATTCCCCGCTAGCTGTTTGCGGGTTGCCGCGACGGACGTCCATAGCATAGCTCTCAAGCATCAACATATTTATCAATACAAGGGAAGCGACTCGGATGAGGCACGGGAACTCACTAGGGTGTCAATCCTAATGAAGTGAACTCGAAGAGATGTAACTTACTAACTCTACAAGCAAATCAAACGCATTACCACCAAGTAATCTGCCTATGTCCTCCTACACCGTTCTTCAGTCATCACGCCCGTTTACCATGCAAATCATATCGGAATCGCACGAAACTTGAAGGGAAGCTATAGGGGATTATCAGGATCATATCCTATCACTGTCACAGCATTCTGGAGAGGTACAACGATCGCAATCGTTTGTCCCAAAGTCAGCAAAAACAGTGAACAGAGGATCCTAATGGGTCTTTTTAGGGTCCCTAAAGCCTCTCCTAGGGTCAAAACAATATAAAACACGCATATAGACACTCAAAACAGCGATTTAAGGCCTCAAACTCGTAGTTGAAAACCTACACCGAATCTTGAATGATTACACTTGAATGAAAGAGCAAGACGAGAGGAACACAATGCAATAATCAAATCTGAGTTTGGATTACTGTAGCTGTAATGGCGAAGATTACAAGTTTGAACAAGAAGGAGCTTTCAAACGTACGTTGTCTTCTCAGTTCTCCATTCAAAAGATTATCTTCAAACTTACAAAAAATGACCTTTATAGATTAGGTCTTTACAAAATGGCTTGTCCGGCCATAAGCCCCTAATCTTAAAACTGGCTCTCTAATATGCAATTGCTCCCATAAGAATAATCATACATCCTTGACAATTTCTCTGCTTAGAGATACTTCTTTACAAAAGAATTTTTACAATGATTTCTCAAAAAAATATGGTCCTTCTGGCCACAGCCGCTTGTTGCTTCGTCCGCCAAACACTCCCCCCTTCCTTATCCTTGCACACCCTCGTGCATGTTCAGTGCTTTGGCCGTTGATGTGGCTCTAAGGAAGCGAGTGTCGCTGAAAAACTTCTTGTTCGCAGGACGGCTTCGAGGGCTTCTTGATGCTGTCTCAATGGATTTTCAGATAAGGTGTGTTGGTATGCCACGTACCTTGCCTTGAGGTCCTTCGCCATGGGATGGAAAATTCTTGAATCCATTTCGAAGAATCGTGTGATGACGAAGGCCTCTTCAAATGTCTGCAAGTAGTGTGATGGCAGGTACATAGCCTTGAGTACATGGCCATCAAGATGTGACGTGGCGGTGAATCTTGTAGATTCCAACAGATGCCTCTGTGTCCTTCCAAGAACAGATTCCATGGATGATCGTCGCCTTCAGTGTCTTTAAACACCTGGATGCAGGTGATGATCATCCGGGCTATCTTTACTACTAACATCTGGCACTCCAAATCAGGGACATCCCGCAGCAAAGTGACTGTTGAGTTCAGTGTGTTGACCATGTAGGCCACCGTAGGGGGTTGCTGTGCTGTCAGAACCGGGTAATTTAGCTTGTGCGGCCTTCACCCCTTCCATGTGGTGAAATCTTTCCAAGTGCGTCTTTGAGGGACGGGGCAGAATGTAGGATCTATTTGTATATGTTGAGGAGCGTTGTGGTAATTTGTTAGATCCTATGGCCTTTTGTCCAACCACTTCTGCCTCCACTTGGGGTGGTCATCGACAAGCACCTGAGCTTCTTCCACTGTGAGTGCAATGCCTTCGTAACCCCCTTCTTTGTTTCATGGCAAGGCTGGCCACATCTTTTCTTTCCACAAAATTTCTTCATGGCATAGCAGAGGAAACGGGAGGTATTCGTGGCCAAATCCTTCCACCTGCTCTTCTGGTTGTAAGTATGCCAGGGCTGTTGACTCTAGTATCTTCTTTTCATAGAGAATATACTCCTTGGTTGGCCCCTCTGGCATGTCCTGAATGCTTTCATTGAGTTCATCTCTTATGTCCAGATCGGGCCCTTCAAATTCCTGCTCTTGTTGCCCTTGGTGTGATGTTCCAGGAAAATCTGGCGCTTGTTGTCCAAGCAGCAGTTGCGGTTGAGTCTGGGATTTGTCTACTTTGATCTGCTGTTGAAAAATCAGATCTTCTTTTTCCTTTAGCAGCATGTCACCGATCTGTTTCTGAATCTGTAGTTCAGCGCTTGCTTGAGCTAGTTGCTGCTCCATTTCTTTTAACTTTAGTTCATTTTCCGCTGTCTGGGCCACCATCCGTGATACGAGCAGTTGTCTTTGAAGCTTTTCTTGCTCTAGCTCTGCTTTTAGCGCTACTATAGTGTTCACTGTTGTGGCATCGTCAGCTGTGGAGACCAATGCCCCAGCAGGTTCCTAATTCGCCATTAAAGTCGTCAGAGTGCCTTTGACAGTGCTGTAGGAACTGCTAAGTCTTTGGAATCTTGCACTCTCGTAGGCAAGCTACTCTGTTGCTTTCTGGACTCTTGCCGTCAGCTCTTGGCACTCTTTCTCTTTGGTGGTCAAGTCTGTCCTAACGTCCACCAAATCTTTGATCAGAGACTGAGCCTGTTGTCGCTCAAGGTCTCTTTCCTCCATTGTGCGATCTAGCTGCGTCCTCAGGCTCTCTAACTCTTCTTGCCTTGATGCTTGCTTTTGTTGGGCTTCCTGTACCTGTCTTTCCTTCTCACTCAGCACCTCATGCTGACACTGAAATTGCCGTTCTAATTCCCGTAGAGTTTGCTTGTAATCAAATCTAGCCACTGCTTGGCAAGCTTCTTGGTATCCGATGGATTCTATAGGCGGTATAACTTCCTTTTGCGAGGTTGAAGGCGGAGGAGTTGGCTGTTTTTTGTTCAATGGAGAAGGGGGAGGAGATTTTGGTGAGGGAGGAGGCGATTTTCTAGGCTCTTCTCCTCGTTGCGAAGCAGATGCTTCCGCTTTTCTTTTCTTTAAAATCATGATTATTCTTTGGCCGGTGAGATCCGCCGCCCATCGCGCTTCCAGATTCCTATCTCTCTGGATCTTCTTAAGCTGTTCCGCCTGATTTTTCTCATTAGCCACGTCTTTCTCCTTCGTTCCTTCAGTGGATTGCGAAGAAACGTCCACTTCCGCAGCCTTCTGTTCTGCTTCTAACCTTTGCTTCTCAGCCCGTAGGCGAGTTGCATTTTCTATCCTTTCTTGCCTTTCCCTTTCGAATCTTCTTTTTTGTGCCTGTTGTGGTTCAGCCGCTCGAGCCTGTCTGTCAGCTCGTAATTTGGTTTGTCTTTCCTCGACTCTTTTTTGAGGTTCTACATATGCTTTTTGCAGGTCCGACTGCGGTACTGCACTTCTCTCCCCTCTTTTTCTCTCGAGCGGCTTTGTTGAATCTTCCTCCTCACTTTCCTCAAACTCTGAAGGCACTTTGTCTTTAGAATCTTGAAACTTTCCTTCGTCATCTGTCTCCGTTTTTTCTTCATCACTTGAACTTTTATTGGTGGCCTTTGTTGAGCACGATGATGTCGCGCCAAGGGTCGTCCTTACGGAGTGAGCAACTAGCTTGGCTTTCTGGATCAAGGCCGTTTGAGAGCTGGCAACTGGCAAATCTTCGATCATTCCCAAAGCCTGGTATGCTATTCTGGTTAGCATCGGCCCTGCACTCATGTAGGTTTTGTTTTTTGCCGAGCTTTTCAAATTTGCTTCAATCAGATTATCCAGAATGTAAGAACCGTAGTCGCAGCGAATGGTTTTATTTTCTGTCGTCGCTAGAGCCATGACTACGGCAATGCATTAGGAAAAATATGGACTCTCCATGGGCCTTGTAAGAATCCCTAATTTTAAGGAAGTATGTTGTGATTAAGGGATACAAAGGAAATGATGGGGGCTATTTTGGTAGGTCATTTTCTAGCCTTCAAGCCTAGAAAAGGTGGGGTAAGTAGTGACTAGGAGGCTACCTTCTCTCTCTAGCTTTTCAGCATCTCCTAGAGAAAAGGGGGTGTCATAAAGAGGGAGAGGGACCCTTGTACAAAAAGAGAACCCCATCTTTCATTTTCTTCTAAAAACTCGGCCAAAAATAAACCCTAGAAATTTGAAATTTATTGAAATTTTCAAAAGTAGTCATTTCCCCCCAAAAAGTGACCCCAAACCTATTCTAATATCAAACAATCATTTTTTGCCTCCAAAATCCCTTTCTCTCTCCATGTCTCCTCTTTGTCTCTCTCACTCCCCTTCCTCAAAGTAGCCATGCCCACCATAGCTAGGACCTGCTGCATCTCTCTCTTCATCTAAATGCTAAATCCTCCTTCTCACTCTTACAGAATTTTGCATCTCCCTCTCCATCTACCTGCTAAACCCTCCCTCTCATTCTCACACACTCTTGGATCTGCCTCTTCATCTACCTGCTAAACACTTCCTCTCACTGTCACATTCCTCTCTCCTCTCTTCTTTCTATCCTTCTACCCTCTTCCATTGTTCACTGTCCTCCCTCAAAAATACCAAGTCTACCGTAAGCCAAGATCTACAGCAGCTACCTCTTCATCTACCTCCTCAATCTTCCATTTCAATGTCAACATCCCCTCCCCTGACCCTAACCATTCCCTCCCACTCAACTTACCCTATCAACCAAGCCCACCCTGATTACAAGCTAATGTAGTTGTCTGCACATCCACCTTTGCCTCTATTGCATCCCACAACACTAATACCCAACTTCTACAAGCTATGGAAAAGACTCTAGCATACCCAACTTCTTGCAAGCTATGGAATGGAATATTTATTTTTCATGTAAGGTGGAGTCACATCACAAACTTTCTAGTTGGAAGGACACAGAAGGGTGCCCCTGGACCACAGGTGGAAACTCCATAGCCATGAGACAGAGATGGATTCCAAGCATAAGAAGGTCAAGTATGTCAAGCAATGGCGATGTTACTTTACACAAGGGCACTGTTTTCAAACCTGAGTGTATTTGAGGCAACATTTGAAGATTTTAGATCTGTACTCTATACATGTCGATCATGTATCCATAATGCCCAAAGCTATCGACATAGCTTTTACTTTGTAATCTCATAAAATCATGTTTGAGGTGGTTTGCAATGGACATGGTTTTTTAACAACAAGTGCTATGGCTTTAATATATGAAATCTTTGATCTTGCAAATTAGTTTCCATGTAGCAATTTCTTTGAAGAATTGATTCTTACTGAGGGGTTTGATGCTTATACAAGTGTGTCACATGAATATGGTAAACTATTGGTGAATACTAGGGGTTCATAACTAATATAAAAAGTATTGAACCAATGTTGAGAATTATGCTAGTGGGGAGGATTACCCATCACTCATAAGCCTGCATCAAGATGGGCCATGTAATTGCATCATGGTAGCATTTCTGAGGCTGCAAAACTATATCAACCAATGCTTCAAAGGTAGGGGCTAGTTGGTTAGTTTAGGAGAGGAGGCCGCAAGGGTGCCTATTCATGCATTGGATGGAAAAGAGGCATGGGATGGGTTTAGAAAACCTTTATTATCTCTCTCTCTCTCTCTCTCTCTCTCTCTCTCTCTCTCTCTCTCTCTCTCTCTCTCTCTCTCTCTCTCTCTTTGCTTTCAGCTAGCTAGCCATGTATGATCAATTATTTTTTGCATAAACTTATAGAGTAGCGTTTTGTATTAATAGAATATTGGCTCCTTTATGGGTAGCTTCTTTAAGAATCAATTATCTCTCTCTGTATCTCTCCTTTTTGTGCATGTTATGGCTATTTGCTTCAGCTCTCTTTCACTAGTAGGCCTTTGTGAGACTAAAAAGTGTCTTGTACAACCAAGAAAAGAATCCCCTTTTTCTTTAGAGACGAGAACTAGAGCATACACACTATGGGGCACTATCCTGAAAATCAAAGGAGGCCTTGCAAAGCGCCATGGTATGAGATAGCTATTATTGCATGGTTGAGTGAAGTTTGAACATCCTGTAGGACCATGTCAACCATGCCAAAGCAAGCTGGCACAGATAGCAGGCAAGGCAAGTGATGCATAGGCCTTGGGAGGCCCAAAAAAAGCCTGCCACAAGGGAGCGCATTTGGGCCTTCCATAGGTCTATGGAAGGCCCAAATGCGCTCCCTTGTGGCAGGGGTTCATAGACCTATGGAAGGCCCAAATGCGCTCCCTTGTGGCAGGCTTTTTTTGGGCCTCCCAAGGCCTATGCACCCCCTGCCTTGCCTCCTACTCTTTGTGCTTGCTTAGTTTTGGGCATGGTGGCCTTGGGCCTACAGGATAACCCCATGAACATCCATCCAAAGAAGCATTTTACAAAACTATAGCTCATATGATATATCTAGAAAAAGAAAAAGCATCCTCTACTACAAATGGATATAGATGGTCACCATGTGCATGATGCATTCTCTGCTATACAAATGGCTCAAAGTATACATGATGCATACTCAATTAGCAAGCAATCCAAGGAGTAACTTGTCTTGGGTTTGATCCATGTATCATGTCATTTATCCATCATAAGAGTGTATCCTCAATAAAGGGGCAAGGCCCTTGAGTTCCAAAAGGGTCTCTCTCTCTCTCTCTCTCTCTCTCTCTCTCTCTCTCTCTCTCCCTCTCTCTCTCTCTCTCTCTCTCTCTATCCCTAGTTATCTATCTATTTATCTATCTTTGTGTTTTAATCTACATGTGTATCTATCTATCTATTTATGTATCTATCTATCAAATTATCTATCCATCTATCTATCTATCTATCTATTAATGCATTTATCTATATCTATTTGTCTGTTTGTCTATTTATCCTCCATCTATCTATGTAGAATATATATATGTATATCCCCTATCTCTATCTTGTTTGTTCGCTCTCTTTTCTTTATTTTGATTTCATAGTCTGTGTTCCTTGGGGATTTCAAAGAACACAAGCTTATGGTTGAACTTACACAAATTCATATCAAATACAACATAATAGCATGCCATTGCATTATTCATGGCAAAGGTAGAACGAAGTGTTTGCACAATGCCAAGAGGGGATTCATGTGTGTGTGCTTGCAAACATGAGGGAATATGATTGCTGTATCTTTCTTGGATTAGGTTTGAGTGTGTTCTTTCAAAAATTTGAAGCCTGTCAAATCTATTGAGATAAACTCTAAGTGCTCATGAACTAAATGTTTGTTCAATGCCAAAGGAGGTTCATGTCTATGCCTGCAACACGGGAAATATGATTGCTCTATCTTGCTTAGATTAGTCTTGAGTATGGGATTCTTCTAAGAATTTAAAGCTTGCCACCATTTTGAGATAAACTTTAAGTGCTCATACAACAGAAAATGAATCAAAACTGACCTTTGAGATTAGATGGCTTACTAGATCTACATGCAGGCACATTGAAAAGGTGTAGTTGCTACCAAAAAATCAATTTACTTGATCAATTCACTTATGAGCACCAAAAATTTGGCAGGAAGCACAATACCCATACAAGATTAGATGAAACAAAAATTGATCACCATCACAACATCATATAGTTGAAGATTAACTAGAGTGGACAAAAATGTAATGAAACAAGAGTGCTTTCTATTCAAGTAGTTTCATTACAAAGTTTGTAGCTTGGCTACAATAACAGCTTGGGATGTTATGTACTAGATCAAATACATTGAATGGAATATAGATTGAGGCAATTGCTATGCTCTTAGCAGATTTCATGTTTCGTTTTTGCGCGTAGATTGATGTAACGGCTCTCAATCTAGTTTCATCCAGTTTTTCCAAGACGTCTACCTGATTGGATAATTCATGACCCATCCATTCTAATTGTTTAGCGACTCGAAGCGTGGGGATAAGGAACTCAAGTGGCAAAATTGCTTGAATTCCGTAAACCATGTTGAATGGAGTCGTTCCGATCGATGTTTTGTAAGCTACTCGATATGCCCATAAAGCTGAATGCAGCTTTTGATCCCAGTCAGCTCTCGATTCTCCAACAATTTTGGTGAGAATTGTCACCAAAATTTTATTCGTACTTTCTTCTTGGCCGTTCGCTTGTGGGTGATAGGGGGAGGACTTCCTGTGAATTACCATGAATTCGTCCAATAGGAATTCGATCACTTCATTGATGAAGTGAGTGCCTCTATCGCTCACGAGCTCAATTGGTAAGCCATATCTTGTGAAAATGTTTTCATACAAAAACTGTGCTGTCGTTTTTGCATCATTTCTGGCTGTTGCTTTAGCTTCGACCCATTTTGTTAGATAATCTGTTGCCACAATAATATATTGAGCATGCGTTTTATATCCCAGAGGCGCTATCAGTCCTACAAAATCTATTCCCAATTTCGCAAACGCTCTTGCCCCCATCATTGGCCTTAAGGGCATATCATCTCGTGCTCTAGGAATTTTTGTTTTCTGGCAATCGTCATATCATTTCACAAACTCTTCAGCGTCCATGAATAGTGTAGGCCACCATATGCCTGCAATAAGAATTGCTTTGGCCATTTTGTCAGCTGAGAAATGTCCACCAGCTTGTCCGCCGTGTGCTTGCTCTAAGATAGGAATGTATTCCTCTTCAGTCGCGCACATTCTCAATTGATTGTCTTTTCCCCTCTTGTAAAGAGTGTCCTCAATCAGTACATAGTTTTCTGCCTCTTTCATGATCGTTTTGATTCGTGATCTACTCATCCCCTCAGGCAGTATCCTGGTGGTGAGGTATTCAACAATATAGTTACTCCATCGGGGTGCTACAGATAATCTGAATAGAGTCGCGTGCTCTATTGGCTTTTGAAGCGTGCATTTAACACAAGTTTTGGCATGCATATGAGCACTATGTCGCATTTTCGGCCAATACATACCCATTCTCATCAATCTTTGATACATCTGTGCATGCCCATTGTGAATCCCCGTTGTTTGTACATGAGCTTGATTTAGGTACAATTCCCGTTCACTCGATTCAACACAAAGCCTAAGGATTTGATCCGATCCTTGTTTGTATAGCCTACCTGCCAACATTACCAATGATCTGGATGCTGCAATGGTAGATGGTTGTCTTGTCACATTCATTGACCCGATAGTCAGCAAAGGAATTACATTCTCGCTCCATCTTGGAACCATTTCTATGTTGAAAAGATATGCATCTGAAAAATCATCATCAACTCCTACAGGGTTTTCTCCATGCATCATTCTAGATAAATGATCCGCTCTTTGGTGTGTAGTTCCTTTCTTGACTACTACCGTGAAGTCAAACTCAAGCAGTATGATGAACCATCGAACAATTCTCCCCGTACTGCGAGGTTTGTTTACTAAGTACAGCAGTGCTTGGTGATCAACGAAGAATACAAATTTATTGGAAAGTAAGTAGTGTCTAAACTTTTTCACCGCATAGACCATACCCAATCCCTCCCTCTCAGTGGTTGTGTAATTCTTCTCTGCATTGTTTAGTTGTCTACTAGAGTAACTTATTGGAAAATCCATGTTGTTCTCTCCAGGTTGTGCAAGTATGCATCCTATTGCATACGTTGATGCATCTACGTGGATGTGAAAGATCTTCTCCCAATCCGGAGCCTTCAAAATTGGAGCAGAAATTAATCTTTGCTTCAATGTTTGAAAAGCTTCCTTGCACTCCTCTGTCCACTCAAATTTAGTTATCACCACGTAAAGTGGTTTTGCAATTATAGCATATGAGTAGATAAATCTGCAATAATATCCACAATGGCCCATAAATGCCTGTATCTCTTTCACCTTTACTGGTCGTGGTAGATCAACAATGACGCTGATCTTCTCCATGTCTGTCGAAATACCATTTTTGGACACTATATGTCCCAATATTTTGCCCTGTCTTACCATGAAGACACATTTCTCCGGATTCAGGCAAATCCGATACAGTCTACATTTTTCGAACACCTTGGTCAAGTGCTCTATATGCTCCAATCTTACAAGGGAGTGAACACACAGGTCATCCATGTAAATTTCTAAGAAATGTTTTAGATATTCTTTAAAAGCATGACCCATCAGCCTTTGAAACATGGCTGGTGTATTTGTTAAGCCAAAAGCCATTACCCGGAATGCAAAAATATCCCATTCAGTTGCGAAAGCCGTTTTGTGCTGATCCTCTGGCTTTATTGCGAGTTGGTTGTAACCCGAAAAGTCATCTAAGAAGCTATAAGCCTCTTTGCCTGCCACCCTTTCTATTACATGATCAGTAATGGGTAGGGGATAGTTGTCTCGAATTGTAGCAGCGTTTACTTTCTTGAGATTGACGCACACTCTTAACTTTCCGTTTTTCTTCGGGACCACCACAATCAGTGAAACCCAATCGGTTTGCTCAGTTTTGTAAATAAACTCTGCCTCCTTAAGTTTATCTATCTCCTCCTTGATCTTTTTCGCAAACGTTTCATTGTAAGTATAGGGACGTTGTCTGTTGGGTTTGGCGTCATTCTTAAGGGGTATTGTGTGTTGACAGATACTTGGATCCACACCCTTAAGATCTTTGTATGACCATGCAAACACATCTCTATACTGTTTAAGAGTAGCTACCAAAAGCTTTTCCTCTTCTTCAGTAAGATCCGTGGCAATATATGCAGATTTTGGATCTTCTCCTGGCTCTGCTAGATCTATTCGTTTGGCTTTCTCAGGACCGTCGTACGATGTACCCGGTTCCTTCAATTCTCTCATTGGTTGTTACACTATGATTTTCCTATCTTGTATGGTATATTTCTTATAGTGGGACGGTGCATCCATCTTGTCAGAATTGGTGTCCTCATTTGTTTCAAAGTCAGTCGTCCATATGTCTTTGAGGGTTCGCTTGAGCTTATTGTACTCTGTTTTTCTCTCTGTTTTGGTCATTCCAGACTTTGTTTTACCCCCTTTCTGCGACTTAGTCGTTTGCTTCTCGTTTCTGTTCTTCTTGTTGTTTTCCCGCAGTTTAGTTTTGATAAACCGGCCAGTGACCTCGTCTTTGACACAATCATCAGCTTTGACAAGCTTTAGATATCCCGTTCTATCATCGACAAGAGGCATCGGATTATGCTTATTCGCCCTTGATTTTTTAGTTCTCTTGGTTTTATATCGCTCCTACCGACTAGGTTTTTGGTTAGGAAACTCGTAAAACCTGTCCTGTCTCGACCTGTATTTCCTATTCGTCTCTGATGCACTTGATCTTTCATCATCAGCCACTATCAGTTGGATTTCATCGTTCAGTGATGGAAGGTCACAGCTTAGTGAATCCATGAATTCCTCCTCTGTTCGATTCCTATCGTTCACTACAGATATCTCATCAATTATTCTTTTACACTCGGTCTCACGTGGTAGTTCTTCTTGTTCCTCGCTCTCTGATCCTGACTCAAGGATGACGCTAGCCATTTGCAACGTTACTAGGTCGTATCCTTCTTCATCACAAAATTTCGTAGGTGTACATTCGTTAACACATATGTCCAAGGTTGACAATATTTGAGTCCACCCGAATGGCTCAAATAAATGTTTAGAAAAAGGTTCTGGGAAATAAGCTTTGTCTTCTACGGATCTTTCCAAAACGCATTCCTCTTTGATTATCTCTCCACAATCAGATGCTCTACACATCCAGACATGCGCTTTTGTTTGCATCCATGCAGGTATTTCTTTTTCATTTACAGTGGTTGAATTAAATTCTTGCACTGGTGTTTTTGCAATGTCTCTATAGCTGTGATCCTTCATGTTGATCTTCGTTATTAGCTCTTTGTGCCTTAGGTAGATTTGGTCGTAACCCCAATCTTGTATCATTTTGAGTTGACGCATAAAAGGTCGTCCCAAAATAATGTCAAAGTTGTTCGTTTTTCCGAAATCCACCACAGCAAAGGTGTGCTCATAGTTAATTCCACACGAAGTTACAACTATTTGGTCCAGGATTCCCAATGGTATCTCTACATACCCATCTGCGAGTTGCAGTTTCAGTCTCGTTTTCCTGAGAGCTAGACGGCCCCACTTCTCCCAGATTTTCTTCGTAGCAATCGCCACTCCCGCTCCACTGTCTAGGATAGCTATCGTTTTTATATCCTGATATTCCACAGGTAGGGTTGTATTCCCCTCCTCGCCTTCACAGTAATCTCTGACCTTGTTTATGGGCACTGGTTGGGCTTTGGGTTGATTTTCCCGTTTGTTTTCTTCTCCCGCAGGGTTTGTCGGAAGAGGAATCTTTACTCCCTTGTGCTCCAAATGTTTCCCCATGTCTTCCCATAAGTGTGGTCTGACTCTCAAGAGTTCGGACAGCGTGACTGTGCATGTTACAGATATCGACAACATATCTTGAAGACTTTTTGAGTCAACCATATGTGGAATAGTTCTTATCTGGGATGGAACTAACCTTATCTCCGATTGTGCCTCATGTTTACCAATAAATGAAGGCAGGGTTTTCAAGGATTGGGCTTTGCTTTCCACCGAAATCTCAGTTCCCGCATTCCCATACAGTGATTGTATATGGACTGGATAAAATCCGTTATCCAGGTTAATCTCAGGAATTGGAGCAGACTGTAAGGTCGCGCTCCCGTTCTTTCTGTTTCTAATGGTTTCCCATAAGTGTTGTGGCCATTGTTCTTCAACTTCTGGAATTGGCATTATCGTCATTGACTTAGCGTCATCAGTCGTGTTTGGCACCACTCGATGATTCAGTGACAATATTGTTTCAGGCCTGGGTTCGTTTACTTGTTTTGGATCATCGGTTTTTAGTTTTTCTCGCTCTTTATGAATCAACACTTCTTATTCTGGGGTTCTAACTATCTTAGGTTCAATCAATGCGTGGGCTGTCTCAATGAGGTGTTTACACATTTCCAAACGCTTCGTTTCCACTTTTGGTTGAGGATAAGTTAACCATCTTTGCTCTAAAGTTTGGTTTGTTTTTAGCCTTTCTTCATACGCTTGTAATAGAGCATCTAACGGCTCTAGCACTTTGTCAACCAAGACCGATCCTCCTGAGGACGCTTTCCTCGGCTTGTTGTTAACCTCAGCAGCTTTACTCTCTCGCTCTTGTTTGAGTTGCTCCTTCGTTTCATGCAATTCGTTTTGCAGGGCAATTTGGTTGTTCACCCTTCTTGTTTTCATCCTGTTTCGTTTCGCCTTCCAGGATTTCCATTGGGCTCTCACGGATAAGCTCTCATTTTCTGTGGGTATCGGCAACTCGACCTTTTCCCCCATAGACTCGTTTTTTCTTAAGTCCTTGGCTTGGGCTCTGGTTATCGCATTGATCTGGATCATTGGATCAGTTTTCGATCCACTGCTTGCACTCGGTATCACCCCCACTATATTCATAGTTGCTTTTCCCTTGTTGTCCGGATTTTTTAGGCAATCTGGCAATATGTGATTCACACCACATCCATCACAAAACCCAAAAATTTTCACTCTTTCGCCTTTGAAAGGACAGTTACGCTCCCAATGATCCGTACTTCCACAGCTATAGCACTGTCCAATTGGTGTTTGATTTTGAGGAGGTGGTCCCATAGGTTGTCCTGCTCTATTAGGATATCCTCTTGGTTTGTAATTCTGGTTCGCAATGAACATGAACGTTCTTTCGTCTACCAAATATTGATCTCTCAAAGGTTGTGCTACATACGTTGGTGGTGCCATACCCTCGCTATTTTCCCATGATTGATATGCTTTGTCTGCGTACATTTGTGATTCAGATTCTGTTGCGTAATGCTCATTCGGTTCCTCATAATAAGAAACTTGAAGTGTACTATTTGTTCCTGGTGATGCTTCACAAGGTTAAGCATACCTAACGATGGCCCTACTCTCCTGTGGTAATGGAGGTTGTTGACCCAACACAAGTTGAGGTCTGTCTGCTCCTGCTACCAGATTCATATTCGGTCCAACTTGATATCTTGGAGGAGGTGGTTGGGATGGTCCTGTTGGAGGCCCATACGGTCTTTCCCTCACATAGTTTTTGTTATAAAAACACTCTTCCGTGCTATGATTCGTCCATTCGCAACTGGTGCTTTCGGCTGTTGTGTGCACCACGGCGTTGGATGATCCCCCCCACATGTGTCACACTTCCTCGTCTGAGACTGTCTCATCACCAGATTTGATCTTATATGTTGTTGCATTCTCTTCGTTACCTCCTTTATCAATTGATCAGCTGTCGGCATCAAGGTTGCCTGGGCATCTTTCTTGGTAGAGGGTTCGCTTTTAATTGACGAAGAGCCACTGGTTACTGAATCAGTATCCTCTGACACTTCCCCATATGCTTTGCAGTTATCGACAAGATACAACGCTTCCCTTGTAACCTATTGAAACGTACTACAGGCCTTCAGGTGAAGGTCCTTTTTCAAGGTTTCATTCCTAAGTCCTTCAACGAAGAGCACAGACAATCTCTCGTCCTGCGGTAATTCCCTCCTGGGGCACCTTTCAATGTATTGCTTGAATCTCAAGGTTTCTTCCTTCACTTTTTCATTCTCCCTTTGTTTAAAAGCGTATATCTGAGATACAGTATTATGCTTTATACCCCGTTTTGAGAATTCTTCTGCGAACTCGCGCAATACATGTTCAATATTCGGACAAGTTTCAGGGTTTAAAGGTTGAAACCACGTTAAGGCCGTCCCTTCCAAGGTCAGCCCGAATCCCTCATATTGAGTATGGAAATCAGTGATCTGTTCTGCTCTTAAGACTTGCTTGAAGAGCGATACATGGGCATATGGATCCCCCGATCCGCTATACTTCTTTGGCATGCACTTCGCTACTTGGGATGGCCTGATCCGTCTATGGTCTACGATCAATCTCATTGCTCCCATGTCTCGACTTAATCGTTCTCGTGCATCGGGGAGGTCATAGGTTGCTCTCGTTGGCTCCCCCGCCCCAAATCTACTACTAGGAGGCAAATGTGATGGGATGGTTACAATTGTCGGACCTACAGCCGTGTGTGTAGAGATAGGAACCGCACTACCTCGATTAGTAGCCATAGATTCTCTGGAATGTAACGTTCCCATGGGGCTTGGCATCGAATAATGAGGTCGACTGAAAGAATCAGCTACATGAATCCTCCCTCCTCCTGTGGTCAACAGTTCTGGCACGACAGTTGTAGCGGCTAGTCTTAGAGGGCTTGGAGTGACATAGTACTGGTGAAGTGATCCCCCAAAGTACGTATATCCTTCCAATTCTTTATTATCGATTGTTGCATATCATCTTCCATACTTGTCGTATGCTGCAATTTTCGTTTCCGCTCCCTCTGTGTAGGTGAAGACATAAAGTCTTTTCCGCTCAGTCATCTCCCCGACGTAGGGTTCCTCGCATCTATAATAGAGATCTTGCTCTCCATTATTATACTTGTATAACCCCAAGTATACATTATCCGTGTTGATTCTCAACGTTTCGTTTTCTCTCCTTAATCTCGCATTAGGTAAGCTCATTGTTGGAGCCCTTTCCTCATGTTCCTCGTCTATTTTGGCTTTTGTGCCCATCAATCCCTACTTGTCTACAATGTTAGGATTCAGGACTACCAAGTACATGATACCCTCGTCATCTAGGTACATGTCTCCACTATAGCTCACAGGCACTAAGTCCATGAACTCACTTGATCTCTCTTCTATTTTCACACAGTAGCGGTCCATACCATCTTTGTATATCTTGGCACCTTGCTTGTTGTCATATTGATACTTGATGAACAATAGCTATAGTGTGGCCGAGGGGTCCGATGGTCCTGCTGCCATGTTTTCTCTCCCGTTTAGTTTTATTTGTCCCAAGTGTTCTGTGAAATACTCGGAAGATCTCTCTGA
Organism: Adiantum capillus-veneris; assembly: GCF_014529385.1. Lineage (NCBI taxonomy): Eukaryota > Viridiplantae > Streptophyta > Polypodiopsida > Polypodiales > Pteridaceae > Adiantum > Adiantum capillus-veneris. The sequence continues at coordinate 150,877,138 of NC_140949.1, read as the reverse complement.
AGAAGTATCGGAGATGACTTCTTCAAGGATCGGTTCTAACGGGTGCACTATCCCTTGGTTTACACTCTCCTCCATTGATGCAACACTCGTTTGATCCGCTAAATTTAGGTGTCTGGTGTTGATTTGTTTTCCTGATCTCAAAAACATGAAGAAAGTGAGATTTACTGACTGAATCCAAACCTCTTACCTAGAGATGGAAAGATCTTCCAATTCCAGCGACTGCATGGACTGTTACTTGACCGATCTCTGCAAATGAATACACTGGAGATCACTGTATCATTCCAACTGTCAGCAAATTCAACACTTCAAAATGATCTCAACACAATTTTGCTTGCAGATTATTGACAGTATGTCCAATTTGAGTTTTGACAACTCCTGGTATCTTGTATAACCTAGGTCTATGAGCAGGTCAAAATTGAGCTGGATCTGGGCTAGAGGTACACCGATCGCGATCGTACTTCTGAGCCCAAATCAGCTGAAACTTCACCAGCTTATTCACTAGGCTATTTTAAGACTACCTGCCAGACACTTTTGTATTTAGACTAAAAAAAGTCAAGTTTTTACCAATTCTTGATTGGATGTGCTTGTTTTCCCAAATTTATCAGTTTGACTGGATTTTGATGTTTGATTTTGGATTTGAGAGATACATGGGGTTGTCCTGTGTACATGCTATCCCTCTGTATGGTTCCTTCCCAGTTTTGATGTGTTTTGGTCTACTGAAAGTCACTTTCTAAGTCCGTTTAGCAATTTTTGACTTGGATCTGTGTTTCGATGGTTTGACAGGTATTTTGAGGTTTCTGGCTCTAGGTCCTTTAAACTTTTATGTTTATATACACCTGGGGATCCCACATATGAAATCTGATCCAATTCTGGCACTTAGGTACACCAATCGCGATCGTATTTCTGAGCCCAAATCAAACCAAACTTGGCATGCTTGTAGACACTAATGTTTTAAGGCTATCCCCAAAGTCTTTTTGCATTTGGATCACCAAAAGTCAAGATTTTGCACTTTCTGGGTCTGTCAGGGTAGTTTTACCCAAGTGGCCTGATTTTCTTGGTTTTTGATGTTTTTGGGTGTAGTTGCTTTAGACAAAGTTGTTTAGAATCTTATCAAGAAGGCACATGTCAAATTTGGTTCAATTCTGGCACTTAGGTACACCAATCGCGATCATAGTACTTGGGCCAAATCTGATGAAATTTTGTGTGCTCCCTCTGACAAGTGTTTCCTAGTGTTCTGTGCTACCACTTTGTGATTTGAATCAATATCAATCCTGTTTGGTCATATTTTCAGAATTTCAGAGTCTTATGGCTTTTTTGGCGAAAGTTATGGTTTTCTAGTTTCTCGACTCTAACTTTTTCCCCAAATCTGATTGGAATGTGATTTGCTTATCCTATTCCTAAGTACATAACTGAAAAAACATAAGAAAATGAATCAAACAAAACAAACACAACGGATTTCGGGTGAGATTTCAGTACTCAATCGAATTAGAGAAATTGAAGAGCAAAAATGCTTTAACACATTCACTCACAGCTCCCTAAATCTCCTAAGAGAGGATCTAGCCGGTCCACTGGCTCTAGACTCCAATAGGCTTTAAACCCTTGTCTAGCAGCCTAACTAAGGTGTAAAATGGATTTGTGGATTGATCTTTTTTAAGGAGTCTAACTGTGCACTCGGTCACTCATCACCTAAGGTGCATTCCCCAGCAGCGGCGCCAATGTTTGCGGGTCGCCGCGACGGACGTCCATAGCATAGCTCTCAAGCATCAACATATTTATCAATACAGAGGAAGCGACTCGGATGAGGCATGGGAACTCACTAGGGTGTCAATCCTAATGAAGTGAACTCGAAGAGATGCAACTTACTAACTCTACAAGCAAATCAAGCGCATTACCGCCAAGTAATCTGCCTATGTCCTCCTACACCGTTCTTCAGTCATCACGCTCGTTTACCATGCAAATCATATCGGAATCACACGAAACTTGAAGGGAAGCTACAGGGGATTATCATGATCATATCATATCACTGTCACAGCATTCTGGAGAGGTACAACGATCGCAATCGTTCGTCCCAAAGTCAGTAAAAACAGCAAACAGAGGATCCTAATGGGTCGTTTTAGGGTCCCTAAAGCCTCTCATAGGGTCAAAACAATATAAAACACGCATATAGACACTCAAAACAACGATTTAAGGCCTCAAACTCGTAGTTAAAAACCTACACCGAATCTTGAATGATTACACTTGAATGAAAGAGCAAGACGAGAGGAACACAATGCAATAATCAAATCTGAGTTTGGATTACCGTAGCCGCAATGGCGAAGATTACAAGTTTGAACAAGAAGGAGCTTTCAAACGTACGTTGTCTTCTCAGTTCTCCATTCAAAAGATTATCTTCAAACTTACAAAAAATGACCTTTATAGATTAGGTCTTTACAAAATGGCTTGTCCGGCCATAAGCCCCTAATCTTAAAACTGGCTCTCTAATATACAATTGCTCCCATAAGAATAATCATACATCCTTGACAATTTCTCGGCTTAGAGATACTTCTTTACAAAAGAATTTTCACAATGATTTCTCAGAAAAATATGGTCCTTCTGGCCACGGCCGCTTGTTGCTTCGTCCGCCAAACACTAGCTCTCTCCACCTTTGAAGGTGTTTGAGGCCTTGGGACTGAGGCTGGGGATAGTTAACGCTTTTTGCAAAGTCTATGTTATTCTCATTATGCATGAAGTTTCCATCTTCATTGCATCACCTAGGTCACAAGGAACACAAAGATTGTATTGTGCCAAGTCTCTCTTGATGGGAGAACCTATAATACAAAAGCCTATTGAAGGGGGGACCGGCTCCACATAAATCCGGTCCTCAACTGTTGTCAAGTTCTCTAAACTCTCTCTCTCTTGCACAAGTATTGTTCATGCCAAGTTAATTAAGTACTATGATTATGTTGCTACTGTCAATTAAGTTCACCCTCTATGTTCTCAAAGTAGCCTCTCAAAAATGCTTTCTTTAATTCTCCTAATTCTGCTATTCTCGAAGTTCATAGGCCATTTCCATTACAGCTCTGTCATCAAAAGTAGGCAAAGCTTCTCACATCATTGGGTGTGATGTCTTGTTGGTGCTTTTGGTGCACCATCTAGTGCTACTTAGCATGGCATTGAGTCTCACAATGTAAGTAAGTTAAATTATCTATGGAGAGTTGTCAAAGCTTCTCCCTCTAATTTCTTCTTTGTATAGTTGTCATTGAATGATATCAAATTCTACTTTATCCCAATGTGCTCATAAAATTTTGTGTTTACTTATAGAGCCAGCTTGTATTGATGGGACATGAGCAAGCAACCGCATCCAAAGATAAAAAACAGTCTATTCTTGGTCCTTGAGGAACCTTACAATACCATGTTAAATGCTTTTGATAAGCATAGTAGGATTTGTGTAGAATCTTGAGCCAATAGCTACTCTTTGAGATCTCCTAGAGAAGCCCTTCATAACAACGTACTACAATCTTCCCTAGTGTCATAGATACACAAAGACTCAAGTGTATCTCAATTTCTAGCTTAAGAAGACAAATACTCATAATAGAAGCCTGGCAACAATAACATTTTCTCCCTTTGTAAATTTTTGCATGAGATTGAAAACCTCGATAAACTCTTTTGTATTTATACCCATTTTGGTGCAATATAAGCCTGATTTATTGAAAAAATGGTGTCGTGTTGAATGAGATAATTTAATTTAGAATACTAGAGTTTCATACAAATTTGAGAAACATTGTTGACCTTTATGGGTATTCCAATTTTTTAGTATTGGTTGCCTCTAAGATGTTTCATAATCTCAAGTCTTGATCACTCCACCATGAAGAAATTCAAGCAAATATCTTCAGCTAGAGATTAGTGGTTATTCTTATTAATGCGAATAATAAATTAAAAAGATGGCAGTATTTGGGGATGTTGTTGAACATATCATGGTTCATTAGCAACATTTAGAGTTTGATGGTTATTCTTATTAATGTGAGTCATAACCTTTGTGAAGATGACATTATTTGGGGATGTTGTTGAATATATCATGGTTCGTTAGCAACATTGAGAAGTTAAGAAATCTAAGTTCTTGCTTTCAAACATGACCTATGGGCACTTGTTGTTGCGCGGTTACTTGCAAGTGTGGGGAGCCCTACATTTTGAGAAAACTTTGCTCTACTTCGAGGCCCAAGCTTTTCCTGCTCTCCCTCATGCCTTCATAGTGTACTCGAGACAAGGGTGGTGCTCGCACATTGGTATAGATGTTTCTTCAAAGAGGTGGGACAATGGTATCATGCATGCAGACTCCAATCTGCCTTCATCATTGAGCTTACTGCTTGAAATTTCCAAATATTTTCTACATCACATAAAATCAACTCGAGAATTGCTAGCAAGAGTACCCCTTTGTGGGTAAAATCATGGTAACGCGACATGCTTTTGGTGCTAGTTAGCATATTCAAATTACCACATCTAAAAAACCTTGGGCACACGATAAAATTTTTACAAAAATAATATCAAAATTTATCTGAGTTTTTACATTTGGATTCCTTCTTTCAGGATCTTTCTAATGATATCATGTGTCATAGATCTTAGAGATCTAACTCGTCTTATTGTACTAGCTAGCATATGTCAAAACTGTGATAATTATTAGCACTGTCTGGGACAACTTAAACCATGTCACTTTAACATTCTTTCACCCTTGTATATGTCAGATAACATAAATAATATATTATGTTAACGTGTTTCCACCCAACATTATGGAAGTGACAATATGCAAAAAAATGCATCCTTCGTGTGAGAAGTACTAGAGATATCTCTCTTTCATGCCTATGTAAAAGTTCCATTGTTAATATATGCCTTATGTAATTACCCAGTGCATGATGTACTAGAGGACCTCTCTTTCATGCCTAGGTAAAACTCTTATTGTATGCACTTTTCTTAATTCACTAGACATCCTTTCTTATTTGTCTTGAGCTTGTTTAGACTATGTAACATTTGGGTTGAAGAAGGGTATTGGTTTACCTATGCAAATTTATTCTCTTGCAAACTTGCTTCTCAATGTTTGCATGCTTTAGGGAGAGTTCATAAACAGTTTGATGTGCTCAGTTCAATTACGTAATATTTGCATGAGTTTCAATGGGATCATAGCCCATTCATCCCTTCAATGTAACCTCATTGCCATCCTTAGGTAATAGCTCCATATTTTGATCAATTTCTATTCTAGCCTATCTTTATAGGCCATTAGCCTTTGGTTTCATGAGTTTTATAATCAAGTACTACCCATCCTACTACAGTTCTTAGAAGGTGTCACAATGCTCACACTACCTCTGCTTAGATACTATAGATCATGCATTAGTATACACCTTTAGGGCCATTCAACTCTCCTAGGAGTTCTTGGAATTTATGCAAGGGACTAGGTTTACTACATATTGATCTTCCTTGCCAACTTCTTTTTGAGGACATAGTAAAAAACGTGTAAACCAGGACACATCTATAAATCTAGACATCATTTATAGATAAACGTGAACTATAGCATGTCTAAACATGTAAACCCAAACATGTGTAGACCTGAGCATGTGTATGAAAACATATAAACCTAGGAAAACATTATACATCATGAAATGCACCAAATTAGTTATAATTTATTTGTAGACACATAATAACCCCAATCACACACCAAAATATGATTTAGTCCTAAATAGAGCATAAGCAAAAGCATGCTCTCTAATGAACTTGTCGATATGATTAGCATCTATTAAAGACAGTCTCACTCACTACACTTTTTCAAAGTCTTTGAGAAGTAAATTCAAAGTGGGCAGCTCATGGAACCCAAGTAATCTCAGGATACTTGTTTTTATTGCACATCCTACACCTTTGTAGTTAAATGCATTGTCTATGACAATGGTAGTAATATTTTTCGACCCACCAGCTTTTTGAATTTCACGCTCATATATGCCTGCTAGAAAAGTTTTTTTATGTCAAGGATATATCTATTGCTTCAATGAAAATGGATCCCCTCGGACAATCAGCATCACATTTATCAAGGGCCTTTATTTTAACAATTCATCCAACCATCAAGAGCAATTGTACATCCATATTGTGGCACGTACTCAAGAACTATGTGCTTCAAAATACTCTCTAATGAAGATTTCACTTTATCTAGATATTATGTACATGTCTTGTTGTAATCAAATGCCACAAATGTTTTCTTCGTTGTGCTCCTCAAAGCATCCTTGAAAATAGGATTATGGATTACATTAAAGGGGATTTCGGAATTGACAAAAGCTTGGGTCCACTTGAGATGTAACTCAAGAAACCATTGCTTATCAAATGCTTGATGCAAAGCAAAACCACTATGTGCCTGTTGACCACCAACCAATGCTACACCACATCCTTTTAAATGACAATTAGAATGTATGGTGTTTGATTCACCAAACGCTTGATTGTATGCAGTAGTAGTGAGGGAGCATTGTTCACCCCCTTGTATATGCGCGGGGTGGCTTACTTCATCTTCAAAAGTCATCTCCACATCCCTCTCAGTCAGTGAACTAATTACTTTTGGACCGACCTTCTTTTTTCCTTTGCCAAGTATTCTCTTTGCCTTAAGCGCCTATCCAAGAAATTTTTTTGAATACCTTCAGGAGGGTTTTTGCAAACTATTCCAGATATTTTGAACACATGTTCTTTTATCCTGTGTGCATTCTCGCTAAAATTATGGCCACAAGATTTACACATCAACCTCCATGAGATCTTTTCTGCTATTAATTCATCTATGTAGCTCCACTCATATCCTTTCACCATATTGTAAAGGGGTTTGTAAACATCAACAAAACTATATATCAACATCATATCTCAAATTGGTTTCAATCTATACAAATCATTTATACGCTACTAAAAAATCAAATCATTACCATTACAACCTTATTTAAAAATCAACAACCATTTACAATACATAGGTATTAACAATTCTATTATTTCTTAAATTTTAAATCTTCATTCTTGAGTCTTAATTTATAATATATTGTTATTTAAATCTAAAAATTCACCTTTGGTGTGATATGTCACTCTGCACATGACAAGGAATCACCTAATTTATATCTACATAGCCCTCAAGTGTGAGTAAACTCTAGACATGGCAAGCAATCTCCTAAACCTACTTAAACCTTCAAGTGTGAGTCAAGTTCTACACATGACAGATAATTTCTTTACCTTACCTAAATCACTTCCAAATGTGAGTCAAACTCTACACAAAGCAAGAGATTACTATTCTACCTACTAAATCACCTCCAATGTGAGTATTGCTCTACACTTGGCAGGAAACCACAAACTAAGTCTACCTAAGTTACTTTAAGTGTGAGCATGGCTCTACACAAAGAAGTAACTATTAATTTAAGTTAAATCAAATCACTTTCAAGTGCGAATTTTTCATGCACATGGTAAGCAATCACTAAATTTACTCGAACTAACTTACTTCCAGGTGTGAGTAAAAGTCTACACAAGATGTATTAACTAAATTTTATATTCATTACTTTATTTTTAAATATCACGCTCTAAAATGAATTTTAAACTTTTTATTATTTACTAAAATAAACTTTATTTCTAATTAAGAGCTCAATGAACAAAAAGATTTTTTTATAATCCCTTTTAAGGTTTTAGAGTTCACCTTTGGATTGAACTCAAGGCAAACCTTTCAAAAAAGATACCCGCAATGGTAAAAGGCTCGCGGATAACTCTAATATAGTACAATTTATTTCAAACAAAACAAACTATATTTCGATCGAATTGCTAGGAAATTATACAAAACGATGCTTTTGCTCATGTAGTACCGTGTAATGTGTCCATAACTTACAATGCAACTTAGAACCTAGTACACTTGCATATAAGTCCATTTGGAGGGTCAAAACAGTCCCCAAAAAGGTGCATATGAGTTATGCACATGATCCTCTCCAGTTGGGCTGATTTAAGAGTCTCTCATACCTCACAGATGATGTAAGCAAGATATCTCCTCCTTCTCCTCTATAAGGAGCTCATTTGTACTCATTTAATGATGAATTAAGAAGCTACATTATGCACATTTCAATTATAAATGGCTCACTTGTGTTTCCGCCATAACTCTATAGAATGGACTAGCTTTAGGCATCCTTGTCACTTCTACTAATAATTGATATTGTCTTCTTATACAAATTCCAATCATTGCTATCATTTTAGACCACTTACATCAACAATGTATGCAATATTTATGAGCTAGACACTTCCAAGGTTCCCTTCCTTTGGTAAAACCTCTCCTAGCGCACATACCAGTCACCATCACCCTCTTGCACACATGGCAAAGAAGTCATTATGGCTATGGTTTTCAAACATTGCAAGTGAAATTGAAGGGCATCTTATGAAGAAGGGTCTTTGGGGGGCTTATCAAGCCTACACCACAAGAGGAGATATCACACTTGCATAGACACATACACATATTCATATTTGCATACACGATTAAGTAATGGCCTCCTGAAAAAAGGAGCTAAAATCAAGGGTATTACTCTTCTTGAAAAATATTCTCTTGGACTAGCATTGGTTGAATACCCCTAGCAGTGGCAAGATCCCTAACATCAAAGAACTTATAGGTTGAGTTGAGGACCATGACTCGTTGCCACTATTAATGTCATCCATACCAACTACAACAAAAGGGCATATACAAACATGCATATCAATTGCACATGTTGGTACTTGCAAAATAGGTTTAGATTATAGATCTTATGATCGTAAAAAAGAGTAGAGAGGGAAGAAAGCAAGGCTGGGTGCAACACTATTATGGATAGGAAGATTTTTTTAGAAATCCAAATTAATACCTTTTTTATAGCCACAAAAGTAAAAAGAAGATATCTCAAAACGCATAAATTGAAAGATCTAAAGTGTCGGCGCGGTATAACCAAGCAAGGCTATTGAACCTATACAAGGTTAGTTCACTTACTCTTACTTTGATACCTTCTGAAAATTTTGTTTATCCAAGTTCAAGAACATCTTACAGTCCATGTTTTTTAAGAAAGGTTTCAAAAGAAAAAGCCAAAAAGAAAAAAAAGAGAAAAAGTGGCATGTGCTTCAATAGGCTTTCTTCAAGCCGTACAACTATCAAGGAAACATATGTATGAGTCTGTATTTTGATTGTGTAAAAAAGGCTTGTTAGTGAGCACTTGCTTTATCACTAAGGTCTAAGCTTTTTCTTGAACATGTCAGGTGGATACTACCTCTATTCAAATAGTTGTATTACCTTAAGAGATTTCCATAGCTATTACAATTTTATCTTGGTGGGGATTGGCTTAACATAAGGACTGGTTATATATGTTTCCAGTGTTTCAAACAATAGGAGAAAAAGCAAAGCTTTTTAACATTCCTCCGAAGGCTTACTACAATTTTATGATTCTGTAGCAAAACATTCCTCTGAATGGGGAGTGTCATGCATGTTATCTAAGCCCTTCTCATTTGAGAATTGTAAATCGGCAATACCATACACATAATGTCAAGGTTGCTCGTTCTAGGCTAGTATGAAAAATGAATTAAAAAGGGAAAGTTCTTACTCAAAAATCGTGGACAAATGTGAGGTGCTTGGATTGGACATTTTTGGCATGTTAAATCATGCCCTGAGGAGAAGCGAGAAGGTATTTTGTCTTGTGCTTCTATTGAGGAATTGAATGGGTATCTTCATTAAATGGCCACATTGGTTTTGTTTACACTTTATTTTAAAGTGCCTTCATAAGGCTTCTCCTTGTTATACATTGTGGACTGGACAAAACATATATGGTTGAATGTCGACCCAACTTGAGATTTCCAACACCTCAAGTGGGTGGAGCGCTAGGAGGTCATCTTCCTCCAAGATTTGGAATTCGAGGAGGTTTTGTTAGGGTGTGAACTTCTCCTATTTCTATGTTCCCTCCCTCTGGTTTTAGTGTGACCCTACGGATATGGTCATTCCTTTGCCCTTTTGTGAGCTTGCTTGTTCCCAGTTGTGGGACAAGTTTACTACCTCTTGAAGCTTGTCAATACAACTTGTTGGATAGGTTTGCAACCTTCTATGGGCGGTTTTCTTCATGTTTTACGGCACATTTGTCAAGATCCTTTGGATGAGAAGTTTGCATGCAGAGTCGATAGTTGGTGGGCACATCTAGTTCCTACTCATGCAGTCAACAATATTTGGATGCTTCTGCCCAATCCAATCAACAATTTTTGGATGCTTCTTCCATATATTCCTTTAGAGAGCTCCGACCTTGGGGACACTCCCTTGAGTGCAGATCTAGCTACAACTAGCAGGTGTCATGGATTTTTTTCCCTAACAGTGTTTTGCTAGCTTTCTAGTATATGTTGTCGGTATATTCTCTTCAACACAAGTACAAAGGACAATTTTGGTGAAGATTTTAAGGGAGCAAGTTACAACAATGGGAGTATATGTGCTCTCCCAAGTCCATATGCAGTTTGGCATATTATATTGGATTGTACCTACAAGTTTGATTTTAGCAGATGCAAAGAGGTGGCAGACATTTGGTTTGATCTCAAGGAGTTTGCTTAAGTAGCTAGATTATTTTTGGACCTCGACTGCTTCTTTGGCAAACATGATCCTCAACGCCCTTTCAGGTCTTCCTAACCTTAGCAATCCGAGTTTACCAATGGTGTGATTCTCTTGGAGTCTCGAGTTCCTTGAGATTCAATTTATGCTATTCAGTTATAGAGGAAGCAGGGTTCAATCTAGGTGCTCTACGATTTCTTTCTGGTGGTACTTATTCTCTATTCCCAAGATTGAGCAAGAAGCAAGCTTTCTATCTTGGGGGAATTCTCGGCTTTAGCTCCAAAGCTTCTAGCAACAATGTTTGCTCTGCTCCGACGTGGGGTTGTTGCCTTAGAGTGTATTTTTGAGTGGGCTTTCAGGTTATTTAGTCGACATCGGAGTGCCATACACAATGTCTTCTAGTCCTTGTTTCCTTGCCCATTTCTTGTGGTTGTGGATGGTGTGCTTTAGCCCATAGTGCAATTAGTACCGAAGCGGATGTTTTCTTGAGCCATTTCGACGATCGCTTCGTCTTTCAGATTTGTGGTGTGACGACTGCTCTTCTTAATACATCCAAGCAGTAGTTACTATGTTTTGTCTTCCAAATTGATCCCTAGAGATTGTACCATTCAAGGCAAACCTACTTTCCTTATCCTTAGACTAGACTGTTGCTACGTATAGATGGATAATGGTCCTTCTTGGACTAGGAACCAATTACCATTACCTCACGCATTCTTCAGAATGGAGAGATGGTCTTCTCAATTCTCCCGAATTTGGCTCTAGGTTCCACATGTATTTTTCTTTCGCATTCACCTACCTCTACTAATCCAATCACACAAATAGAAACAATTGGAGAGTTATGGAAAACATTCATGGTCCCAATGTTCTCCCTTCAAGTCAAGATGTGGAACCAGATTGGGAGTCAGGTCCCTGTACTACTACATTACAATTTTAGTGATTTCATATGTATCAAACAGGATTGGCATCTATAAAGACGTTTTCTGTAACACCTTGTTCTTCTCCTATAGAGCTTGGGTACAAGGTCTCTTATTCTTGCAATATTAGCTACAATTGCAACATTGATGTGTATTCTTTCTATTGCATGTTTGTTCCCAACGCACTTTGAGAGTGGCGTGATATTCTCTGAAGATGTGTTCCAAAGAGTTGACGATCGATGATAGTTCTCTCAATTCTAATGAAATTCTTCGGATAGAGTATGCAATTCATCATTATTTTTGGTGCTTGGTGCACTACATTGATTCTTCACCATCATACATTTACCATTGCTCACTCCAACTTCCTCATCCCTCTTCCTTTCCAAAAGCTGAAAGGGGGTGTTGAGCACCAACTGTTTAAGAGCAGCACCACGTATTTGGCAAGCAGTAATTGTTGTGCATGAAGATCCTAACGGTGCAACATCTCCTCAAGGCAGCCTTTCACAAGCTTGCTAATCATGCACTAACAATGTTTCTCATTCAAGATCCAAACCCGCATCTAGACCTGGTGAGGAGCTGATGCACACGAGTTCTATGCTTTCAAAGCATGTAGAAGGTGGTAACCGTATGGCCACTTGAGTTAGTGGTCTTGTGCACAGTAACAATTGGCAGAGGTAATAGCAACATCACTTGAGTGTACCTCAAGTCTAGCAGCATCACTTGAGTGTACCTCCAGTCTATCCAGTCAAGCATGCCAGTTTTTCGATGGATCACCCTTGCTCACTTGTAAAAGCCACTTGTTATCAACATGGAGAACCTTTCCTAGATCTCTCTCATTCTCTGATGTCTTCTCTTCTCTACAGGTGATGGGTTCATGTATGAGGCATTGCAAGTGTTCTAGATCAGAGTCGAGATGTCCATCGATCGCAGGCGAGTTTGTCTTCATTGCATTTTCTGCGGTCGCACCTGGCAAAATGCTACCAATACCTGACCCAGAAAAATGTGAGTATGACTAGGATTGCTGCCACCATGATAGGGGGAAGCGTACATGTAACATGAAATGTTTGCAACTGGTCAAGAGCTGGCAGGGCGTTGGTGTGGAGAGCTTCTAATTCACACGTTTGTAAAGCTACCCTCATATGTCCACCAGTCTACAGGCATTGAGAGTCATTTTCAGCTCAACAGAGCGTGTAATACTGTGCACACGTGCGTCCAGGGGAGGTTCTATGTTATTTCTCATTATCGGTAGCATGAGAGAGAGAGAGAGAGAGAGAGAGAGAGGCCATGGGGCAGGACAGCTCTTATACAAAATTTAGAAAGCACAGCTACATTGTGGGCTACACATATTACTGCTTGGAAAGAACCGGACAATAGGGTCACTAAATTCCTGCCAACGAGACTGCATCTGTATTGTCGAATTGACAGCCCATACACACAATTGAGCCCTTACAAATAAATCCAATGCATACCCACCTGCTTGAATCTTCTGAGAAGGACCTGTCCCTAAAAACACGCTCAGATTTACAGAAGTTAAGAATCATGTCCTTCCAATCTCAGCTTCAGCCATGCTAGTGTACTGGGCTCATAATTTACAGCCACACCATCGAGGGCGGTCTTGAGCACCGTAAAAGCACGAGGCAAGCACCCTACCTCATGAAGAGATCATCATAACTGCCTCTTTGGTCCCTGTATCATTGTGTGTTCTGTGATCAAGATGAATTTCTCAAGTTTTCTAGTTGCAGCCAGGGAAGATTGGCAATTCCACTCCGAAGAGTGACACTTGTGGCAGCTGTTGGCATGGCAAAAACTCTCCGCTCCTCCAGCGGCAATTGGTACTCGTAAGAACTCTTCGCTATTTCCTCTGCACCATAATAGACCGTCTGCAACAAGAGAACAAAGACATTCATGCTAGCTGAAGGCAAACGAGCAACGGTTCAAATCTGTGCAACATAACTTTAGCTTGCAGGCTCTGAAAGCTCCTCCCGAAGAACACCCTCGAAAACCTTGCTATATCTCTCTACAGCTTTTGTCAAACTCTCTCTCTACAACAGAGCTGATTTTTTCTGGAAGTGAAATACTGTTTTTTCATCTCTTGACAAAAAGCGCTCGCTTTCGCATTTCCCCAAACCCCACTTGCTTTTTGCTTTTTCTTGAAAACCACTAGTCATCAAAAGCACTCAGTAAAACTTTCCTTGCACACAATCCACAAGTATGAATACCTCTTTGTCGCGTAAAACTAATCCCTCTTCATTAGGAGGTTCCAATGCTTCAATGCTGCAGGATTCCATAATCAAATGTGAAATTTAAGAAAAACACACAACATTTCTGCAGTGACCAAATTTTGCGAGGCATCAAGGCGTCCTTACCTAAAGGAAAGTTGGCCAGGTTTTTTCCCTTTAATCACCATGCCTTTGATCTGCTCACCCTCCGTAAAAAATGTGGCAAGGGAGGTGACATAACCCCTTGAAATGCTTGAGATATGTATAAAACCTCTGATAGAATCAATCATACAACCAGTGAGAAAAGGGTTTTCACCTACTCCAAACCAAAGGAACCCCTACCATGCAGGACCCTTGGCAAAGACCTACGCACCTGATCCTTGTGCCAATAACTTCGACCTGCATCCCGTAAGGATACAACCTCGTGATGACCAAGTCATGCACAGTTCCAAGTAGTAAGTTCTCGCTCATCTGGTCAATCAAACAAGAACCAGACAATATGTTAAAATTCCTAAATATATTTACATGTTAGTGTCAACTGGCACTTTTACAGAAACCTCAATAGGCTGGCTTGAAGATGGGTAAAATAATCCAAAATTTACAATAGGCCACTTATAGCATATGATGAGATAACAAAATTATATAACCCCTGCGCCATTTCAAATGCACCCTAGTTTCAGAGCATTTTTAGAAACATTTTCTAGCCATTGAATTTTGAAATAGAACATTTGCAAGCAAGCAGTCTTTTCATGACAACATAACATTATGCAGTTGTGAATCAATAAGGAAACCCTATTTAGAGTCGACTTTGAAACCCAATTTCATACTGCAATTTTCAAGCTTTTCCATTGTCCAACAATTATTTCAAACGTGTTGAATGAAACTATGGCTGCTTGCCACTGCCTTTCTGCTGACAGTGTCAGTGGCTGCTTCACAACTACTGGCGCAAGGTCACCCTTGCTGCTTGCTATCTCCAACAAGGTTCTCACCTGCAGTGCGTTTAAGCCCTAAATTCAGAGCACTACGCCAGTGTACCTGCCTTTGCAAGTGCTGCCCACAGATGCCCCGTGCACCAGTTCTTGATTTGGTTGTGGGCAAAAGTGCATAGTCATTGTTAAGCTGGTAGCAGCTCTTTCCCCAACACAACCTCCTTACCCGGGTGTTATTGGGAGAGGGTTGGGGGGGGGGGGGGGGGGGCGGAAAGAGAGTCATCTTCTGGGACTTCCCAGCCCCGTCGGCATCCCTCCTTCGGGTCATTTTCCATGATGGCCACCACACCAGTTGCATGCACTGCTACGGTTGCTCCTGAACCATTCACCTGGACTTGTGATCTTACGACACAGGATATTGGCAGTATCGAGACTTCTACTCTAACATTACCTTGGACAAACTCTTGTTGGCCGCATAGTGGGGCACTCTCTTTCGCTGCCAGTGCGTGGCTGCAGTGTGAGGGTAAGAAACAGGCAAGGGCAGACACAGGAGCTAGGAGCCTGGGAAGTATAATAGCCTATGTGGGGCTATATAAGGGAGGTTGGGTGGATAATCCATAAGAGACAAGCAAGGGCCGACACGTGAGCTAAGGGCTTAGGGCCTAGGAAAGGGGCCTTCTATAGCCTATGTGGGGCTACATAAGCAAGGATGGGTGGATAATCCATAGGCCATTCCCTCTCATGCAGTCTGCACTTGGGAGGCTCCAAGAGTAGTATTCTTGAGCTCCGTATGCTGGGCCCCGGTATCTTCTTCGCCAAGCTTTTGGATGAGTGCTACGAGTCTCTCTCACCTATTCTCTCATAGACCCGTTTGTTGGTACTGAAGCGCTGGACTCCAGAAGTTGATATGAATGAGTTTAATCGCCAACAACAGATTCCTCATTCTCCAGTCACCCTGTCTTTTCCCTCTCTCCATGCCCACCTGTCAAGTTGCATTCTTAGCAAAGGCGCAACAGGGGGCGAAGACCGGAGAGGAAGACCTAAAAAGATACAATGGCAGCATCTCCTAAAATTTAGGGAACTCCTATTTTGGACCTGAAAATGTGTTCGCGTCATCCGCTCTGGAATGACAAGAGGAACATTTTATTGCTCTGCTGCAAAGTCAATTGATGCACCAGTTGAGATATTTTTAGCCGGGAATGCCCAAAGTCAGAAAGTGTGCCTTGTGGCACTCCGTGAGCATTCTGCTACTCTTGGCCAGAGAGGGGCGCCTAAAGTGAGAGAGGAGACTCATTTGCAGCTTTGTCACAGGTTAAGACCTATGGAGTGCTTCCTTTCCCTCTTATGTACAGTGCGGTGCAAGAGTGATGCCCTACACGCTACCCACTGCTCTCTCTCTCCCCTATGAGCAGTATGTTATGCCCCTCTAGTGGGCTTTTCATTTGACCCATGTACTATTATGTGGGTTCATGCGCGATTGCCGAGGCAAGAGCCTCTTGCATAGGTACTGGACTAGCTAGCGGCTAATACCCCGCAGGTACAGGTGAATTTGGAGAGGTTTCACGTGCGAAATCCCGTCCGATTCACAAGGCAAGTAGCCCTACAGGTGCGGGAGCTCGAGGACTTGCTACAGATGCGACCAGCACACGAAACGGAGCCCGAAACAGTGAATTACAGCCTGCTGTGTATTTTTGCAGGTTTAGGGTTTCGGCCCTAAACGGACCCTAATACCCCAAGGAGGTTCAGAGACGCGAGTGGACCACTGTACAGGTGATCTGGGGTATTTTTGGGGCAGAAAACAGAGAATTCAGCGTTCTGCAGATTCTCGCCAGGTTTTGCAACGTGTCCGTATGCGTCGGGAAAGTCATCTAATGCGTGGGGATACTGACTGTGAAGGGTACTAGTACAGTTATGCTGTCGAAATCGGGCCAAAACAGATGAAATTCAGCCTAGATTATGCGGGGCAGCTTGTAGGGAACCGCAGCTTTTATTCCCTCTTTTAAAGAATAAAGAAATACCGAAAGGGGCGCCTATTTAGGGGCCAATCTGGTGTCGATCTTTTCATACAAGTGCAATCTAGCAACCTGTATCTCTTTCCCCTTTGTTATGTCTTGAAAGTACAGGTAAAGTGGGCGACAAATTAAATGGGTGAAAGAAAATAAAGTTTAAGTGTA
Source organism: Adiantum capillus-veneris (assembly GCF_014529385.1). Taxonomy (NCBI): domain Eukaryota; kingdom Viridiplantae; phylum Streptophyta; class Polypodiopsida; order Polypodiales; family Pteridaceae; genus Adiantum; species Adiantum capillus-veneris. The sequence goes on along the minus strand of NC_140949.1, from coordinate 150,860,347 downwards.
AGGTCTACCGCTGGTGATTCATACTGCAGAATCAATGGAAACACCTGTAAACTTGACGGAGACCATGCAGTCTCCAAAACCTGAGCCTAAGGTGCAAGAACAGGTGGCTGAAACGCCAGTCTTTCAAGCTGTACCAGTTCAGCCAGCCACCTTTCAGCAATCTATAGCTGGTTCTAATGGGCAGGGAAGCAACCTACAGGCTATGCAACAAGTCTTCCCACCACCTTCAGTACACCCTGGCTATTTTGGAGGTGGATCAGTATTCCCGAGCATGGCTGGTCATGCCCCTAGAAATCAGTTTTACACGCCAGGAACAGTGTTCGGGGGGGCTCAAACGATGATGCCTAACCCCATGTATGGTGGCATGGGCATGCAACCAGAGTTTCAAAGCACTCAGGGCCAATTTGGGATGCCACAGGCAAATTTTGGCATGGCTGGAACTACAAATCAACAGCCAAATATGGCATCTCCAAGTCAACTTAATAGCGGCCAAGGAACACAAATAAACCCTAACAGTGTTCCCATGTTTCAGTCACTTCCATATGACAAATTAACGCCGCTGGAGAAGCCAACTCCGTACAAAGAAGGTGGCAAAGGTGTGACATTTACGACCTTTACAGCGTTTGATGACAGGAAGAAGGCTCTCTCATTCCTCCAGCAATTTGACAAGGCCAATGCAAGAGGAAACTTTACAGAGGCTTCAAAGGTCCGCAAGGCAGCCACCTTCTTGACAGGGAATGCGGGACAATGGTGGACAACTTTATTGCTTCAAGGGCAAGCTCCGTCCACATGGATTTACTTCAAGCAGATTTTTGCATCAGCATGGTTATCTGATGACTTTGAAGCAGATGTCATGACAAAATGGCACCAGCTTAATGCTGCTACTTGCAAGAATCTGGATGACTTCAACCGGAAGTTTTGGAAAGCTCTACTTCCAGTAACTTCTTACAGGTTTGTGCCATTGACAGAACAAATTGAAAAATATTGTTGTGGCCCACCCAAAGGATTGAGAAAGTACTGCACGAAGACCAAAGTTACCACTTTGACGCAACTCATCGAGGTAGCAAAGACTGGCAATGGTTTGCTCAAGGGAGAAGATTGTGAATTCAATACTGGCGTCAAGGAAGGATCAGCCAAGAAAAATTCAGCGAAGAAGTACGTTCTCAATGAGGTTCCTAGAGCGACTCAGGAGCCAACCAAAGCATGGAAAGGCAAAGCCACGGCTGAACCAGCAAAGGGACCAGCAAAGAAATGGAAAATACCTTTTCCTCGCACGTCGGAAGAGCAAAGGAAGGTCCTAAGGTCAGAGAACAAATGCTTTATCTGTGAGCAGCCTGGCCACATTGCTCAGAATTGTCCTCAAAAGAAAAGGCCAACTGATTCTGAAGACAAGGAAGACAAGAAAGGAAAGAGGCCCATGGCTGGTCTAGTGCCAGATATGATGGGCCACAAGCCATATTCAGATGCAAGTGAGCTTTGCAGAGCATGGAGAAAGGTTAGGCAGTGCTTATCTTCTTTGATCCAGGTGCCAAAGCCAACTTCATTACCCCAAAATTGGCTTCAAAGTTGGGAATCACACCTGAAGAGATGGGGTATACAGCAGAGGCAGGTTTGGCATGTCCTGGCCATACAGAGGCTGTGAAAACCATCATCAGAAAGTTGCGCCCACATATCCAGTCCTATGTAGATGCTAAAGAATTTTACATCATGCCACTGGATGGATGTGATGTGTTGCTAGGCATTCCTTGGTTGTTTCGTGTACAGGGAATCATGGATGCCTACAACAAAAAGATCATTGTACAGAGCAGGGAAAAGACTCACATTCTGGATGTAAAGCTTAAAGGGGAGTATATTCCCACTGTATCAGCTTCTGCTATTACTTCTATGATAAAAAAGCATCTTTCTGCGTACTTGGTTTTTGCACGTGAAGTGTCAGATTGTGATGAATCAAATTTATCTGTGTTAGATAAAGAAAGGTCAATGTTTTTACAACAATATAGTGATTGTTTTTCCGATTCATTACCGTCTCAATTACCGCCAGAGAGACCCGAGGACCATGCGATAGATTTGGTGCCAGGCAGTAGCCCACCAAATAGGCCTCCGTACAGGGTTAGTGCGGCTCAGCAGAAAGAGATAATGAGCCAAGTACAGGAGCTGTTAGAAAGGGGCTGATTCAGCCCAGTTCATCTCCATTCTGTTCTCCAGTGCTGGTGGTGCAGAAAAAGGATGGCTCATGGCGTATGTGCATCGACTACCGTGCACTGAACAAGAATACCATCAAGAATAGGTTCCCTGTACCTAGAATTGAGGATATTCTGGAGAAATTAGGAGCAGCTATGTTTGGTAGGATAGATCTAAAAAGTGGGTACCATCAGATCCGCATTAGATCAGAGGATGTGCACGAGACTGCTTTTAGAACAAAGTTTGGCCTTTACGAATTTTTAGTGATGCCCTTTGGTCTCACAAATGCTCTTGCTACGTTCAATAGGATGATGGACAGAATTTTCCGTCCACACCAGCAGTTTGTTGGTACATCTTTAACGACATGATAGTCTACTCAAAGAATGAAGAGGAGCATAGGCATCACTTAGCCATTGTGTTCAAAGAGCTACGCAGCCATAGGTTGCTCATCAATGCAAAGAAAATTGATTTTTTTTTTGAAAGAGATTCACTTTCTGGGACACATTGTCTCCAAGGATGGTGTCAGAATGGATCCTGCTAAAGTTGAAGCGATCAAGTTATGGCCAGATTTGAAGACGGTGCACGATGTCCGAAGCTTCTTGGGACTATGCTCCTAGGTTTATCCGAAATTTCGTTGAGATTGCTTCACCTTTACATGCTCTTCAAAAGAAGGCAGTCACCTTCAAATGGACACAAAAAGAGATTTCAGCTTTTAATCTCTTAAAGGAAAAGATGACTTCAGACCCAGTCATTGTGTTGCCAGATCTTAGGAAGTCATTTGTGGTCCAGTGTGACGCCTGTAGTAGTAGCATTGGTGCAGTGCTAATGCAAGATGGCAGGGTAGTAGCCTATGAGAGTAGAATCTTGCAAGGGCAAGAAAAGACTATGCAAGTCTATGAAAAAAAACTGCAGGCCGTGATTCATGCGCTCTTAAGTTGGAAACACTACTTGCTAGGTGCAGATTTCGTTGTCCAAACGGATCATCAGACCTTGCGATACTTCTTGACACAGGCAAAGTTATCTGAGAAGCATATGCGACGGGCAAATATCTTGTCCATGTGGAAGGCAAGAAGAACGTTGTGGCTGATGCCTTGTCAAGGAAGCCACAAATTTCAGTTGTCAATTCCTTATCATCATGAGCTCGATGATATGAGGGAACAGTATGCAAAATATGAAGATTTTGCAAGGGTCTTCGAGCAGATAATGGATGGACAACGTCATAAACACTATCTTCTCAAGGATGGCTTTATGATGATGCATGGTAGATTGTGTGTCACAAAGCCATTGCGACGCAAGGTTATGGAAGAGAGTCATGTCCCACCGTATGCAGGGCATCGTGGTATTGATGCTACACTTAAAGCGGTTGAGACATTCTTCTACTGGCCTACATTGAGAAGAGATGTGGATGCCTTTGTGCGAGAATGCCTAATATGCCAGAAGGTTAAGATATTTGAAGCATACAAAGGACAAGATATTTGAAGCAGATAAGTATGTTCAGGACATGGATGAAATGTACAAGAAGGTCAAAGTGGCCTTAGAAAAGACTCAAGCAAAGCAAAAGAAAGCAATTGATCGTCACCGTCGTGAAGTGGTATTTTCACTTGGTGATTGGGTGCTTCTACGCTTTGAAAAGTCAAGGTTAAAGAAGATGAAGGGCACGGAAAGACTGTTTCCAAAGCTCAGCATGCGTTACTATGGGCCTTTTCAAATATGCGACATAATCAATGATGTTGCATATAGGCTGAAATTGCCTGAGAGTTGGAAGATTCACAATGCGTTTCATGTGAGTCTTCTCAAACCCTATGTGGGTGATGTGCCAGAAGATATGCCAGCTGAAGATCAGCCGAGAGTCGAGAAACTTCACGAGATCTTGGTCCCGAAACAGATTTTAGCACATACAGAAAGAAAAGTGAAAGGCAAGGTTGCTAGGCGTTACTTGGTGAAGTTCAGAAACTATCCACCAATAGATGCTAAGTGGATGGAAGAAGGTGAACTTGCAGAGTCACCAACTGTGTAATCACTTTACCTTGAAGCCTTTGATTTGCAACCTACCTTGACCCCTTGAGTTTCAGAGCTACATGGATTGTAATTGTGACAATGGCTTCTGAAAGAAATGATGTACATATTATTTAAAGTGAGCTCAAATGAAGTACATGTTACATGAATGTTAGAGCTGTATAGATTGTCAGTTTGGCAATTGCTCTTATGCAATGTCCAAAAGTTAGGTTAGTGCTATAGAAGTGAGTATTTCTTGTCAATTTGTCAAGGATACAGTAATTGCTTCTATTAAAGAGTACATGTGTAACTGCATTCTTAAACTGTCGATTTGGGTATGCTCGAAAGTGTTACTGGATCCAACGTATACTAAAAGACAGTGGCAAAATGCATGGCTACCATTTTGTCATTGAAAAGTTATTGACTCAAAGCAATGGCAGAGTGCCAAGCTACCACTATGTCATTGAGAAAAGGTTCACACGCAAGCAATACATGTGTCAACGAGGTGTTGAATACACCAGGGTTGACAATGAGCATGTATGTGTCGTACATGTGTCGACAGGTGTGCGCACACCCGAGTGTTGACTGTGAGCATGTACGACATAGATGCAAACGAGGACGTTTAACTGCCCTACATTGCATAGCTAGTGTGGAACTGTTCAGAGGGAGTCGAGGCCTGAGGGCAAGAGAGCACTAAGGTTGGACAAGGACTATGGTTAGCCAAAGTGGCGTCATTGACTAGCCAAAGTGGAATCCTTTGCTACATAGGCTACATTTCAGTTCTTGGTGTGGCTATAGTGTACAAAGAGGGTTAGATGACCTAAAAAGATACAATGGCAACATCTCCTAAAATTTAGGGAACTGCTATTTTGGACCTGAAAATGTGTTCCCGTTAGCTCTGGAATGACAAGAGCAACATTTTATTGCTCTGCTGCAAAGTCAACTGATGCACCAGTTGAGATATTTTTAGCCGAGAATGCCCAAAGTCGAAAAGTGTGCCATGTGGCACTCCGTGAGCATTCTGCTACTCTTGGCCAGAGAGGGTCGCCTAAAATGAGAGAGGAGACTCATTTGCAGCTTTGTTACAGGTTAAGAGCTACGGAGTGCTTCCTTTTCCTCTTATGTACAGTGCGGTGCCAGGAGTGATGCCCTGCACGCTATGCAATGCTCTTTCTCTCCCCTATGAGCAGTATGTTATGCCCCTCTAGTGGGATTTCCATTTAACCAATGTACAGTCATGTGGGTTCATGCGCGATTGCCGAGGCAAGAGCCTCTTACACAGGTACTAGTTTAGCTAGCAGCTAATCCCCCACAGGTACAAGTGAATTTGGAGAGGTTTCACGTGTGAAATCCCGTCCAATTCAAAGGGCAAGTAGCCCTACAGGTGCGGGAGCTCAACGACTTGCTACGGATGCGACCGGCAAGCGAAACGGAGCCCGAAACAGTGAATTACAGCCTGCTGTGTATTTTTGCAGGTTTAGGGTTTCGGCCCTAAACGGACCCTAATACCCCCAGGAGGTTCGGGGACATGAGGGCACCACTGTACAGGTGATCTGGCGCATTTTCGGGGCAGAAAACAGAGAATTCAGCGTGCTGCAGATTCTCGCCAGGTTTTGCAACGTGTCCGTATGCATCGGGAAAGTCATCCAATGCGTGGGGATCCTGACTGTGGAGGGTCCTAGTACACTTATGCTGCCGAAATCGGGCCAGAACAGATGAAATTCGGCCTAGATTATGCGGGGCAGCTTGTAGGGAACCACAGCTTTTATTCCCTCTTTTAAAGAAAAAAGAAATACCGAAAGGGGCGCCTATTTAAGGGCCAATCTGGTGTCGGTCTTTTCATACAGGTGCAATCTAGCAACCTCTATCCCTTTCACCTTTGTTATGTCTTGAAAGTACAGGTAACGTGGGCGACAAATTAAATGGGTGAAAGCAAATAAAGTTTAAGTGTAAGGTCTACCGCCGTTTTTGGATCATACAAGCCGGTTTCAGAAAGCCTTAGGATATCGGTGTGTGTGTGCCTTAGGATACCGGTGTGTGTGTGTGTGTGTGTGTGTGTGTGTGTGTGTGTGTGTGAGAGAGAGAGAGAGAGAGAGAGAGAGAGAGAGAGAGAGAGATGAAATGAAATGAAATGATATGATATATTAATGTCTTCAAAGGGCCAAAATGACCTATGAGACCAATCTGTTACATACTTATTAATCTGATACCATGTGTACAAAAAAAGAGATACTAAATTGAATCTAGAAGTGTTACTAGCTAGAATTATGTGGGGTATGTGTGATCACTGATACAATGGGTGATGAATCCATCCTCAACTGTGCTGTGTATGTCGAGATAGTATGGCTCGAACCCTCTGTTGTAGTCTTCCTTGATGTTGTGAAGCTCCTCTCCTCAATCGTGGGTGTCTCGATCTCCCTAGCTGCAATGCTCAGTCAATGAGAGGACCGTGGGTATGAGTATGAGTTGAGCTTTGCAATGGTGGCTGCTCCTCTATCGTTCCGGTGTCTGGTGTGAAGAAAACAGTGTCTCTGGGATTGTCTCTCTTCACATCTCCTCAGTAAACTATCTCTGTGTCTGTGTAACTCAAGTAGATACAGTCCAAGACATCTCTGGTCCTGATTATAACAAGACGGGCACCTCATGCCAATAGAAAAGAACAGACTTGTAGCACTTCAATAACAATTGAAACTAAAAGAGAAAGAGCACACGCAACACGGAGTGGCGGAATTCCACCCCAGAAAGAATTGGCCCCAAACCTTGGCGCCTCTTTCGGTATTTCTTTATATTACTTGAAGTCAGTACAATGCCGGTACTCGCGCTCTACGCCTTCTCACTGAAGCGTGCCAAAGACTGAGCCCTCTGCACTTATTTAAAGGCCCTTCGCCTTGAAAACCAATTTACATAAAAATCTTGAAACTCAAAAGCACTAGCGCCAAAAGCTGCCAGGCATTTGGAGAAAATCGGTATCGTTGCCACGTCAGCACTCTCAACGCGTTTGCGAAAATCCGTAATATTGTTGCCACGTCAGCACTATTAGCGCGAATTGCAGAAATCCGTACTATTGCCGCCACATCAACAACTCCACGCAAATCTTTGTGTGCGTGTCCTGCTTTATTTCTTTCTTAAGTCCCATGGGCCCCATCGGAAGGGGTCCCAATAGTTGGTAGGAACTCTTCTTTAAAAATAGGCCACTCGGCAAGACTTTGTAAGTTGGTAAAATTTCTTCTTCCTATGTTGCTTCTGCTTCTTAGGGATTACGCCCCTCGGTCGAGATCTGCAAGTTGACTCCGTTCTTCAGTGGCTTGACACATCAGCAGTTTGTGACATCCCTACTTCTTGAAAGAAAGTAATCGTCCGCGATTACAGCATATCTGCAAAAACAACTCAAGTTAGCTGGGAAGAAAATTCCAGGGACATTCTGAGGGACAATCAGTTTGCTCTTGTTGTTAAGGAGTTGGCTTCTCCTTTCAGCTCTTTTAATCAAGGAGTTGACTTCTCTTTTTGTCCAAATCGGAACTCTTGATATTCCGGCATAGTAAAATTAGCCATCACACCCAGACCGCACTTATCTTCCACGGGTGTCTTGATGCACTAGAATTACATACCCAGGCAATCTCATCCAATTAGGAATATTCAGTGGTCGGCAAATCATAATGCAACATAAATGCTCACATATGCATGTTACAAGACATAAAAACATAAAGATGAACACTCCCCCCGCAAATACCCATCCAGGTCCCGACCATGAGCTGTTCAACGACTCCTTGCCCACTCCTCCCGCAAATAATCTAAAAAGGTCAGAGCCATGAGATATAGAGGCCTTTTACAACCAAACGCCCTCAAGACAGCAGTCTACGTCGTTTGGAGGTGTTGAGAGTAACGACTGCTCAAACTTCTTAATACTCCCCCCATAAATAACCATCCACCTCCGTGCCATGAGTAGAAACAACACTTTTCAATCATTCAATACTCCCCCCGTAAATAACCACAAGCGTCCGGGCCATGAGTATGAATGAGCAAGCATTCTCAAACATCATTTGTCACTACTCCAATCGGGAGTAAAAAATCACCAATCATTGAAACCAATATTAAAACCAGAGTCAGACAATTCAAACCGGCACCTAGACAAGTTTAAAACAGATACCATCCATCTCAAACAAATTCCAAACAGGATCACCAAATAAGTTCTCAAACGAATTCTCAAACTTAAAAAGCAATCTCGACATCAGTCGAGCTCGAAAAGTCGACTGACTTTCCATCAAGAAACCTGCACCAAAAATTAGGGTTAGGTTCCTTCCATAAGGTCGTAGCAGACCACAAAATGGTCCATCAGCTTTGGACAGAGTGTTCCTCTGGCAACGATGGTAGTCCCAAGACATAGCAATCACATTGGACCTCTAAGGTCATCAGCTCGAGAAGAGACACCTACTGAGAGATGTAAAGAAATTTTCAGTTATAACCGGCTAGGGTTTCCATGGCAAGCATTTCAAGATACCCACTCTGCCAAAAGTTGCACACCGAAGGAAGATGTCAGAAACCATATAACTTCGGGCAAAAAATTTCTTGAAAGCTTGCCAAGTCCTTCGAGTGTGTGGCTTGGTAGCTATAGACTTCCAGCACTGCATGGCATTGCCTCTGAGAAAACCAACAGCTCGAAACAAATACTGGATCCTTCTCTTGCAAGTGATCTTTATCGCTTATTCCCTTTAAGACATGAGCGGTGAAGACGGGAGCGCGCCTGATGCACAATGAAGGAAGGGTGGGAGTGGTTAATAAGTCCGCGGTCGGTACCTGAGGATACTTCAAATAAGATTCCAATAAACTATGGAAGCGCCGATTTGCTCTGTCTATTCTTTTGTAGGATCGGTATGCTTTCAGAAAAGCACACGCCTGATGCTCTGATACCACTGTCACAAGACGGGCACAACGTGCCAATAGAAATGAACAGACTGAACAGACTTTTAGCACTTCAAAAACAACTAAAACTAATAGAGAGAGAGGGCACACGCGACACAGAGTGGCGGAATTCCACCCCAGAAAGTATTGGCCCCAAACCTTGGCGCCTCTTTCGGTATTTCTTTATATTACTTGAAGTCAATACAATGCCGGTACTTGCGCTCTGCACCTTCTCTGAAGCGTGCCAAAGACTGAGCCCTCTGCACTTACTTAAAGACCCTTGGCCTTGAAAAGCAATTAATATGAAAAGCTTGAAACTCAAAAGCAACAGGCTCAACAGCACTAGCGCGAAAAGCTGTGAACGCGTTTTGCGAAAATCCGTACTGCTGCCACGTCAACATTGTCAGCAGGAAATTGCGGAAATTCGTATTGTTGCTGCCACGTCAGCACGATGAGCGCGAATTGCAAAAATCTGTATTGTTGTTGCCACGTCATCAGCTCGTAGCAAATCTGTGTGTGTGTGTGTGTGTGTGTGTGTATGTGTGTGTGTCCTGCTTTATTTATTCTTTAAGTCCCATGGGCCCCATCAGACGAGATCCCAAAAGTTGGTAGAAACTCTTCTTTTAAAATAGGCCACTCGGCAAGACTTTGTAAGTTGGTAAAACTTCTTCTTCTTATGTTGCTTCTCCTTCTTAGGGTTTAAGCCCCTCAATCGAGATCTCCAAGTTGGCTCCGTTCTTTAGTGGCTTGACACGTCAGCAATTTATGACACTAATAGCTCATGACTCTGGAGAGGGTCCGAAGCCTTCTCTGAATAGAGAGTGGAAGCAACCCCATATCTTGTAATACATTGTGCACTAACATATATAATGCATCTCCGTCTCTAGCTCTATATATGGCATAGGCGACATCCTGTTAGCTACTTGTATTACTATGAATCTACCAATCTCAATCTCAAGCTGGTGTGCAGATGTCTGTATCCAACCAATGGCTGTTAGACTTGCACCACTCTGCTTCTTCACAGGTATAGGGCATGCATGTACGGCTAGTGTGCCTCTGGGCTGGCCACCCTTTGCATATGCATTTAGAGTGCATCACTGTCCAGCCGCCCACTCTGGGCCGGCCGTCCACTTTGTCCGGGTGCCCTCATATATTTCATTTTTTTGTTAGGTAGTGGGGATTTTTATCGGGCCTTGCCCTACCTCCCCTTGGGCACCTATATATGGGGCCATGGGGGTATCCACTTCCACATCTCATCGCATGGAGACCATCTAATGTATTGACAGGGTCTTCTACTCATGGTAGTCATGGGGGGCTGATCACCCCCTCTTCACCATCACTGGCGTTTGTGTCTACTGTCTCTCTCCTCTCCTCTCTCACGCTTCCGCACACGTGCACTCACATGGTATCAGTCGCTCGCCAATGTTGAGGGGACCATCAACAAGAGGTTCTTCTCCCAAGGGCTGAATCACCCAGCGTTTTTGCAATAGCCAGAAGATCAGCCAACGTTTCTGCAAATCTGCCAACAAGAGGGGGGGCGCCAACATGTGGACAGCTTCCATCGCGAAGGAATGCTTTCGCACCTGCGTTTTTGCAAAACACCATCAGATCTACTGTTTCTATTGCCAACGCTACACTTTATGGCATTTTGTCACCGGAAAACCCCTCCAATCCATCAGCGTTTATGTTCCCTCTTGCACTTTTGCGTTTTTTGGGATCTGCTGCGTTTTCAGCATGGAGGGGCAGTGCTCAGCTTCCAACCCAGTGGATCTTGCTTTCCCACACGGGTTCGGATCCAGTGTGTCGCCATCAAAAATCCTCTCCATTTCCACCAGATTTTAGCCATATACCACTGCTGTTTTCTCTGTTTTCAGCCCACCAAGGGTTGTGACATTGATTCGCCACCCTCCCCTACCCTCTGCATCACTCCAGACCATGCCGGGAGCGTACAAGCACGCTGAAAATCGCTGGAGGCAGCGTTTTCATCACCTCGTAGTTGCGGTTTTGGGTGGACAGCAGCCACATGGCTTGTGTTTTTCACAGAGGATGATCCTGCCACGACACCATCCGGTGGTGGTCCATGCGGTCTCTCAGTGACTATTGCAGTACACCGTATCTTCAACATCGGCTTGATCATCTACGGGCGTACGATCCTTGGGAGATCCATTCTTTCCAGCCATCGTTCGGCGGTTGCGCACTCTAGAGGGGTCGTGACTTGTAGTTTACTATGGACACACCTATGCACTCATCAGAGGAGTTCACACGAGATTTGGCCATGCCCATGCCATATGGGATCACAGCATTCCCAGAAAGGACACCACCATCTTGGGTGGACCAACACTTACAACTTGACCTCGACACGTCAGATCACTTGCTTACACGGGAGCATCTACATGGACTTAAGGAGAGGATCTCAGATCTCTTCTTGCACAGGTTCATTGCTTGGATCTACAGACTGGAGAGGGACTTCAGTGCTTTGGACTCTCTTGGAGAGTTCACACGCGAGATGCAGAAGATTAGGCATCCCGTGACTACATTGAGAGTCACCAGGAGCTTGGTTTGGATGGTAGTGCAATTGCTCTTCTATGCTCCTATTGTCACAAGACGAGCACCACGTGCCAATAGAAAAGAACAAACTTAACAGACTTCAATAACAACTGAACTGAAAGAGAGACGACACGCGACACGCAGTGGCGGAATTCCACCCGAGAGTATTGGCCCCAAACCTTGCCACCCCTTTCGATATTTCTTTATATTGCATCAACACAGTACAAGCCAGTACTCCAAACTCTGCACCTTCTCCAAGAAGCATGCCAGAGAATGAGCCTTCAAAGTTCAAAATCAAAAGCATCTGGTCCAAAAGCAATGCCCAAAGATCTGCCAGCGTAATTTACGGAAATCCGTCAACCTCTGCCACGTCATCATGTCAACGCAAAACGCAAAAACCGGACGACCTACCACGTCAATACTGGCAGCGTAATTTCTAGGGCGTCTGTACTGTGGCCACGTCATCAATTGTGTGTATGTGAATTGGTCCTGCTTTATTTTAATTCCTTTATGTCACTTAGGACCCCATCGAACAGGGTCCCCATAAGTAGGTAGGACTTATTCTTCTGTTACTTGTTCTTCTTAGGGTTTAGGCCCCTCGGCCAGCATCTAGAAGTTGGCTCCATTCTTCAGGGCTTTGACACGTCAACAGTTTGTGACATCACCCTGTCACAAAGTGATGACGTGGCGGACAGCAGAAACCCTAATTTCTGCCAGAAACCCTAAAATTCCTGCAAACCCTAATTTTCGGAAATTGCGGAGACTGAAATTAAATAAATAAAAAAATTTTGGAAAATGATGAGCGACGCAAATTTCGCTTTTTCTCTACTTAAATGAGAAAGAGAGAGAATGCTTTTGCTTTCATGTTTTGACTCTCTGTGAGAGAGAGAGAGAGAGCAATTGCTTTTGATTTGAAGCTTTTGGGGCTCTGCTTTTGGGCATCCCTTGTAACCTTTAAATTACTGGTGAGGGCCTCACTTCTCAGGGCATCTGGACGCAGAGTCTGAGAGTGAAACCCTAACCGCTCTCTTGTACTTTGATGATTGATTAATACAAAAAGAAATACCGAAAGGGGCGCCAGTCTTTGGGGCCAATATCTCTAGGCACGGAACTCCGCCTGGCCAGTGCAAATCTATTGTGATCTGTGAATTGTTTTGAAGTGGTTATTTGGTGCTGTCGCGGTTGATTCTTGACTTGTAGTGTCCAAGTCTGTTACAGTGGTATCAGAGCACGGCCGATTTCTCCTCTACAGGAAATCCGATCTCCGAAATTTTTTTTCCGCGGCACCTATGGCTTCAGGCAATGATCAGTCGACTCCCTCTGCATCTGGAGATGCGGGCTGGGATCACAACGAAGATTCAGGCAGAGAGTATGGCCCGCCTTGGCCTACTTAGGCGGAGCGGCGAGAGATAGAGCGTCGCCAGTTGATCAGCGATGCAACAATGATGATGCTCAATTTTGCCAAGGACCCGAAGATGGAAAAATATATGAACCAGACCTCTTTGGAAGAGGTACAGATGGAGTGGCAGAGAACCACAACACCACTCCCGAAACCCGCTCTCAAGAAACCTTCTGCCTCCAAGAAATATACGGAGAAGGAACTGGAGAATGTGGTTGATGCACGGATTGCTCAGCTTTTTGACACGCAAAAGAAAGCCAAAAAGCACGGCAAAAAGCAGAAGAAAGGCACTGACTTCCCGGGATATTTAGGTCGTTGGTCGACATTTGACAAGGCAAAGAAATTGAAGAAGCGCGTCAAGTTTGAAGACCTACCCAGTTCTTCTTCTTCTTCTTCTGACAGTTCTTCTAGCTCCTCGGATTCGAGCGAAGAAGACAGAAAAGGTAAAAAGCGAAGCAAGAAGCAACGCTTTGGAAAGGGCAAGAGAAAGGCAAAGAAGGCTAAATCTCGCCCAGAGACTCACAGTTCTATTGAGGACTCGTCTACAGACAGCTCAGGTTCAGATGACGGAAAGTTTTATACAAGAAGAATTTTTACAAAGCCAACTAGTATGACTTTCTCGAAGATAATAGCAAGAAAGTCCGAGAGTTTAAGGAAGGTGGCCACTCGATCAAGTTTGATACTTTTCAGGATACTCAGATGCTTCGAAGGCTTTGTCTTTTATACAGCAGTTTGACATCGCTTTCGGGGGAGGACGCTATTCAGAGCACTCCAAGATTCGGAGAGATGCCTCTTACTTTAAGGGGAATGCTCGTACTTGGTGGTCCACGCTTCTATTAAGCAAGATTGTGCCAGTTACATGGCTGAAATTCAAGAGGCTTTTTATTTCTTCTTGGTTGACTCAAGAGTTTGAGCGAGATATACGAGCTGCTTGGAACCATCTCCAGATGACCAAGAGCGATACAGTGAATTCTTATTGTGAAAGATTCTGGAGCTCTTTTCTACCCGCCTCTTCATTCAAGAAGATCTCGTTCAGAGAACAGATTGAGCGGTTTACCTTGGGTCTACCTACAGAGATCCGAGATCACTGCTTGGAAAACGGCTAGATGTATGCTCAAGGCTAAGAGTTTGCCTCATAAGCTATGGATGGAGGCAGTTGCTTGTGCAGCACATGTTTTGAACAGGTGTCCTACTCGTGCCTTGAAGACCATTACTCCATATGAAGCTTGGTATGACAGAAAACCTTCAGTCAGTTATCTTCGTGTTTTTGGTTGTCTTGCTTATGCTCACATCCCTCAGCAGTTACGTGGGAAGCTTGATGATAAGGCAATCAAATGTATATTTGTGGGGTACAATAGTGGAAGTAAAGGTTATAGATCTATTCAGGAGTTGATGAGTCATGCGAAGCGGGGCTTTGCCATTCACTCTGGCAGTCTGACCTACCGCACAGATGAGGCCATGACACAACGAGCCGAACAGACTTCTGGGAATGAAAGTAGAATGAAAAAGAGCAACCCAGAGAAAAAAAAGGATGCACGACCCAAGCTTACTCCTGAGGAGAGAGCTCGCTTCATCAGAGAGGGGAAGTGCTTTGGATGCGGGGAACATGGACATATTTCCGCAAAGTGCCCTGATAAGGTACAGAAAGAACAGAATGATAAAGACGATGACAGGTCTGAGAGTTCGAGAGCAGCTGAGGAATGTGGCAGAAAAGGCAGATAGAAAAGCAGAACTAGTACCACATGGCATGGGACCTGCACCGAATCTAATGAATGAAAGTACAAACTTTGCCGCTTTCGGGGCAAAGCGAAGGATCAGGAAGCTTTTTTGAAGGAGCCAAGGCCAACTTCTTTTCACTTGGAATTGGCGGCTCGATTTGGAACTACGCCCGACAGACTGACGCCATAGGCGGAGGTAGTTCGACTGGCACCCGGATGGGATGTTGCCATTACACCGAGCATTGGCAAACTTCGTTTGCAATGACAGGGGTATTCAGGGCACGTGAGTGACGTTCTACTCGGGATCCCTTGGTACCACAAGAACTACGCCGTGGTTGACTATCGGGCCGAGAAAGCGACTTTGATAAATAAAGGGCTTAGAGATTGTACTTGATGAACTTCAGTTTTCTTACTCATTCTTTTGGGAGAACTGAACGATGGATAAAAGTTGAATATGTTTTGACCTGAAGAAAAGAACGCCAAGATTTTTTTTCTCTACGCTCATGCCGATTGCTTTTGAGAGGGCCTGAAGATCATACCATTGATCTGATATCTGGAAGCACGCCACCGAATCGGCCACCTTATCGTGTGAGCCGAGTACAGAATGAAAAGATTATGAACCCAGTGAAAGACCTCTTGGAAAAGGGTCTTGTCCAGCCTAGTACTTCACCGTATTGCTCTCCAGTGTTGTTGGTTTTTGAAGAAAGACGCATCTTGGAGAATGTGCATTGATTATAGCACTCTCAACGAAATCACCATCAAGAATAGATTTCTGATTCCTAGGATCGATGATATACTCGACAAGTTACAGGGATCCTCGTGCTTTAGCAGGATTGACTTGAAGAGTGGATATCATCAGATCAAAATAGCGTCAAGACATGTCTACAAGGCAGCTTTTCGGACGACTTTTGGGTTATTTGAGTTTTTGGTGATGCCTTTTGGCTTAACCAATGCTCCTGCGACATTTAACCGGATGATGGAGAAATGGATTTCATTTTTTTTTTATCTCTCGAGAATACAGAATGATCACGATGATTTTCCGATTACATGGCACGCTTGAGACGATTGTCTCCGACAGAGACCCCAGATTTATGAGTTTGTTTTGGAAGGCAATTTGGGAGAACATTGACACGCGGTTGCAGTTCTCGTCATCGTTCCACTTGCAGACTGACAGGCAATCTGAGATTGCCAATTCAGTGATTTTAGATTTATTGAAGTCTTGTATCTCGCATCAGAAGACTCAATGGGAAAAGAACTTACCTTTGGTGGAATTTGCCTACAATAACACGATACACTCTTCGACGGGGAAGACGCCATGTGAGATTGTTGAAACTGCTGCGAAGGTTCCATCCTTCTTGAGCAAGAAAGATTAGAAATTTGAAGCGGATGAATATTCGCGAGATTTGGATACAGCTTTTGCCAAGGTTCGCGAGACTTTGCAGGAGTCTCAAGAACGACAGAAAAAGGCAACGGATCGCCATCGTCGCGACTGGAAACTGAAGGAGGATGATTGGGTGCTCTTACTTTTGAGAAGGCACGCCTAAGAAAGAAAAAAGGAAAGGAGAGGCTTTTTCCAAAGCTTAATATGTGATACTACGGACCTTTCCAGATTACTGACAAGATAAATGATGTCTCCTTCCGATTGAAACTACCAGATACTTGGAGGATTCACAATGCATTGCATGTGAGTCTCTTGAACCCTGTTAAGGGTGATGTGCCTAATGATGGGGAGCCTGATGAGCAACCCAAAGTGGAAGAAAACGAGCAGATCCTTGTTCCTGAACAGATTTTGGCACATAATGATACGAAGAAAGGTAAAGTCCGAAGGCGGGTTCTTGGTTAAGTTCAAGAACTTTCCTGCATTTGATGCGAAGTGGATGGAGGAGGAGGAGGACCTAGCAGATACTCCTCGGATTGTGAAACTTTACCTCGATGTTTTGGTTTAGCATAGTCTACTCCAAACGGAACCCAGAAACTCAGCTTGGCCGAAGATCTGGTGCAGTGGGATGCACAAGAGGGGAGTTACTCCGCTCCTTTGTCAACAGATGCCTCGATTTTGAAACTAAAGTCACTGATGTCTCTTTGAGCTTCAGGGATACTGAGAGCTGACAGTATTCTGCTGGATGACTTTATCAAATGGAATTCCTGATTATGATACTGATTTGTTCTCGACTTCTTGTGAGTGCAGAAACTGATAGCCGAAATGACTGCAGCATTTTGGTCTACTTGATCTCGAATAGACATGGTTGCAATAGGGGTTAGTCAATCGGACATCGATGAGGTCCCGATTGGACCTAGATGTGATTGCTAGCTACATTGCTGATAAATCATGGTCTAAGATCCGAATGAATGTTGAATGTCATGTGATGTCCTGTGATGTCTGGTGATGTCCAGTGATGTCGTGTGATGTGACTGTCGATTTTGTACATGTGCTAGATGTGTGTTCCTAGTACGTAGGTACTAACAGTTAGTGTCTGCTAAGACGGTTTATGGCTTTTGTGGGTTTTGCAGGCGTAATCGCGGTCGATTACAATGCTTTCAAGAGGGGGGTATGTCACAAAGTGATGACGTGGCGGACAGCAAAAACCCTAATTTCTGCCAGAAACCCTAAAATTCCTGCAAACCCTAATTTCCAAAAATTGCGGAGATTGAAATTAAAAAAAATTAAAAAATTTTGGAAAATGATGAGCGACGCAAATTTCGCTTTTTCTCTACTTAAATGAGAAAGAGAGAGAATGCTTTTGCTTTCATGTTTTGACTCTCTGTGAGAGAGAGAGAGAGCAATTGCTTTTGATTTGAAGCTTTTGGGGCTCTGCTTTTGGGCATCCCTTGTAACCTTTAAATTAGTGGTGAGGGCCTCACTTCTCAGGGCATCTGGACGCAGAGTCTGAGAGTGAAACCCTAACCGCTCTCTTGTACTTTGATGATTGATTAATACAAAAAGAAATACCGAAAGGGGCGCCAGTCTTTGGGGCCAATATCTCTAGGCACGGAACTCCGCCTGGCCAGTGCAAATCTATTGTGATATGTGAATTGTTTTGAAGTGGTTATTTGGTGCTGTCGCGGTTGATTCTTGACTTGGAGTGTCCAAGTCTGTTACACACCCCTTCTTGAAAGAGAGTAATCGTCCGCGATTACAGCATATCTGCAAAACAACTCAAGTTAGCTCAAAAAAATTCTGAGCGTCATTCCGAGGGACAATCAGTTTGCTCTTTTTGTTAAGGAGTTAGCTTCTCCTTTCGGCTCTTTTGATCAAGGAGTTAGCTTCTCCTTTTGTCAAGATCGGAACTCTTGATATTCCGGCGTAGTAAAATTAGCCATCACACCCAGACCAGACTGATCTTCCACGGGTGTCTTGATGCACTAAAATTACATACCCAAGCAATCTCATCCAATTAGGAATATTCAGTGGTTGGCACATCACAATGCAACACAAATGCTCACATATGCATGTTACAAGACATAGAAACATAAAGTCACCGATGAACACTCCTCCCGCATAACCTAACAAGGTCCGGGCCAAGAGATATTCAATGACTCCCTCATCACTCCTCCCGCAAATAACCTAAAAAGGTCCGGGCCATGAGATATAGAGGCCTTTTACAACCAAACACCCCCCCCAGACCACAGCCTGCGCCGTTTGGAGGTGCTGAGAGTAACCATTGCTCACGCTTCTTAATGCCCCCCCCCCCCCCCCCCCCCGTAAATAACCATGCAGGTTCGGGCCATGAGTAACAACAACAATACTCCCCACGTAAATAACCACAAGGGTCCGGGCCATGAGTAACAACAACAATACTCTCCCCGTAAATAATCACAAGGGTCCGGGCCATCATCCATGAGTATAAACAACACTTTTCAATCATTCAATACTCCCCCCGCAAATAACCACAAGGGCCTGGGCCATGAGTATGAACAAGCATTCTCAAACATCATTTCTCGCCCTCCACCCGGGAGTAAAATCAACAATCATTGAAACCAATATTAAAACCAGAGTCAAAACATTTCAAATCGGCACCAAGACAGGTTTAAAACAGATACCATCCATTTCAAACAAATTTCAAACAGGATCAACAAACAAGTTCTCAAACAGAACTCAAACAAAATTCAAACTTAAAGTGCAATCTGGATATTGGGCGAGCTTTGAAAAGTCGACTAACTTTCCATCCTGAAACCTGCACCAAAAACTAGGGTTAGGTTCATTCCATAAGGTCGTAGTCGAGCACGGTCCATTAGCTCCTGGACAGACACTGTTTTCTATGGCAGCCATGGCAGTCTCAAGATAGCAATCGCACTAGACCTCCGAGATTATCAACAAGAGATACCTGCTGAGAGATGTCTAGAAATTTCAAGTTATAATCTGCTAGGGTTTCCATGGCAAGCATTTCAGAATACCCCACTCTGCCAGAACTTGCATTTCAAAGGAAGATGTCAGAAACCATGTAAGTTCGGGCAAAAAAAAAATTGATAGCTTGCCAAGTCCTTGGAAGTGTGCGGCTTGGTAGCTATAGACATCAACATCTGCATGGCACTGCCTCTGAGAAAAACAACAGCTCGAAACAAATCTGGGATCCTTCTCTTGCAAGTGATCTTTATGGCTTATGCCCTGTAGGACACGAGCGGTGAAGACGGGAGTGCGCGCGATGCGCAATTAAGTAAGGGTTGGAGTGGCTAATAAGTCCGGAGTCGGAGCACGAAGCTAGAATTTCCAATGAACTACGGAAGTGCGATCTTACTCTGTCTGCTCTTTGGTAGGACCGGTATGCTTTCAGAAAAGCACACGCATGATGCTCTGATACCACTATCACGAGACGAGCACCACGTGCCAATAGAAAAGAACAAATTGAACGGACTTTTAGCACTTCAATAACAACTGAATTGAAAGAGAGAGACATGCGACACGGAGTGGCGGAATTCCACCCCAGAGAGTATTGGCCCCAAACCTTGGCGCCCCTTTCGGTATTTCTTTATATTGCATCAACACAGTACAAGCCGGTACTCCAGACTCTGCCCCTTCTCCATGAAGCATGCCAGAGAATGAGCCATGGCCTCATATTTAAAGGCCCTAGACCCCAAAGCAGTTTACATGAAAAGCCTTCAAACTCAAAAGCATCTGGTCCAAAAGCAATGCCCAAAAATCTGCCAACGTAATTTACGAAAATCCGTACAACCTGCCATGTCATCATGTCAACGCAAAACGCGGAAATCCGTATGTCACGCACATGAGCACTGTCGGCTTAATTTCTGGGGCGTCCGTATTGCTGCCACGTAGTCAATTGCATGTATGTGGGTTAGTTTTGCTTTCTTTTAATTCCTTTATGTCACTTAGGGCCCTATCGGACGGGGTCTCTTTAAGTCGGTAGGACTTCTTCTTCTATTACTTGTTCTTCTTAGGGTTTAGGCCCCTCGGCCAGCATCTGCAAGTTGGCTCCATTCTTTAGGGCTTTGACACGTCAGCAGTTTGTGACACCTATTGCTACCTTCTAAGTTGCTTACACTCACCCTCGATAACCTTACAGCAGACTCATCCCCCAACCTGGGCAGTAGGCCACTCCCAGCTCATTCACATTGAGAGCCACACCGAGATGCGGTTTGGTGGCATTGTTGGCGCGGATTTTGTTTTGTTGACACCAGAGGATTGGAGGCAGGAGATACAAACAAGACGGCACAGACAAATTGGTCTTGCCTTTCCTCTTCTCAAAGGATCTTCATAACGCAGACTGCTCGGTCTTGCTTCCCTACTTCTACAGGATGATCACGGTGTCGACAGCTTGGTCTCACAACACCTCTTCTCAGAGGCCCTTCACAACGCAAATAGTTGAGTCTGGCTTTCCCCTCATCTTAGATTATCCTAACTACTAAGAGGACACCATCCGGTGTTGGTCCATGCGGTCTCTTGATGACTGCTGCAACTTACGGTAGCTTCTACAGTGTAGACTGTTTAGTTTGGCTTTCCTTGATTCAGAGGACGTTAACAACGCACATTGCTACATCTAGCCTTCCTAGAGTTTTTCACAACTAAGCCACCTCGCCACACTGGGTTACAGGTTCATGCATTGACGAGCTTTTTGTTTTGTTTTAGGAGTCGGGTTGGGCACTCTTGGCCACTCCCCTTATACACCAAAAAAGTGCACAAGAAGAACGACCAAGACTATGCACCCAGGCTCCTAGGGTAGACGCTTTTGTCACTAGTTTTCTCTGGACTACGTGAGGCCAAAATTATCTACACTCTTAGAGCCGAGCCGAGCCCTTGAGAGACCCATCTTATTGACTAGTCATGGGCGTGACAACGACCAAGTACCTTTGTTCAGAGGCCCACGTACTGCGGGACTTGCTTCGGTCTTCCCTTTGGAGTTGCCTCCTCCAGGTAACTTATTGCTCACCTCACTAAACTACCCTTGTAACTCGACGGTTTTCCCCTAGGAAATGCCGTACCCGCTTGGTACCTGAGGTTGGTGGTCTCCCTTTGCACCTCCCAACCCCTCTTAGGTGAGATTGACCCCCCAGGGAGGCAAGGCACTTGGGCGCTCTTGTAGCTCATTTGGCTTCGCTTGGGGAGAATGACGTCATTTCCCACAAAAGGGATCAGATATAAAGAATAAAGCATAGGAAGAGGGGCATTATTCCCCCATCCGCCTATGCAGAGCACCCAAGTACCCGAGTATAACCTCACCGAGGAACTTTGCCACAGACACGTGCCCTACGGCTCCATTCCTCGAGTGTGGATCACAGCGTACCCAGAAGGGCAGCCTCTTCTCGCGAGCCTCCCCACCAAGGAGGATAACGATCCTTTCTTCAGGGTCCAACAGCGGGTCGAAATCGTTGAAGGTGGAGTTGAATCAATTTAGCCAACACCCCCTAGAATCATCAATCCCCCAACAAGACACCAGCAAATGCGAAAGCGAACGACCCTCTAGCTAGGAGCAGAGTGAGCAAATATTGTATCCGCGCCTCCAACTATCAGCCAATTTTAGTCCGCCTACTCTCGCGAGAGCCAATACTCTCTCTTCTTTCCTATTCATGATAGTGCTCCTATTGAGCTGCAGCGGATATCCATGTGTTTGTTCAAAGCCGGCCGTCTTATAGGGCTCCAATGCCAGGCACGAATGCCTCTAATCCCACTTGTCCCAGCGTGGTAGCAAACTAAGCGAACTGTGGGTCATTCTCATGACCGTTCTTGGGTTTCTCCAAACGTTTTGACTACAAACACCACAGATCCTATTGGGCAAGACACTTGCAGGTCTATTGGCAATTCTTTCACGACAAGGAGTTGTTTTCACACAGTTCGGGACCTTGACGCAATATCTTCACCATGTATCAACGGAATATAGAAGTTTGCTACGCTGCTCGTGACGGCACTTTACCACAAAGATTTCTCGGCCACAGGAACTCTTGATGCGCACACGACGGTTCCATTGAATCGTTCGTAATTCAATTATAAAATTCATTCAAGAGCTGTCTTTGCTCGAAAATCATCGTCTTAATTCTGTTCTTTGTTCAGAAATAGCTGATTCTTTCATTAGTTCTATTCAAAACTCAAAATCATCTTCCAAAAAGTCTTATTTCCTAAATTCATAAAGAAAAATAATGGTGGTTCATCTATAATTTTCTATCTAAAATCTGTCCTCGAACGAGTATCGCCTCGTCCTGCTGTCCTTTCAATCTGTCAGTCGTCCTGATTCTTGTGCCTTTTTGGGGCACCGTGTAGCGATATGTCCTTGTTCTCCTCATTCAAAACACTTTCCTGCTTTGAAATATTCATCTATATGGTCTTCTATCAGTGAAGGTCGTCTATCTCTTTGTCAATTCTTTCCACTACGACTTGTTGAAGGTTCTTCTGATGGGTAAGTTGTTGGGTGCAACGGAATGATTGTTGCGCTTTGCTCAAGATGAGTGCTCCAAATTGTGCTCAAGGTTCCTTTTAGTTCTTATGGAAGGGAGAGCCTTCCGTTCTTAATGGAAAGTGCTATGATCACAAACAAAGTGAATGGACACTGTGCGTGCAAGTGAATGAGACTGAGAGATAGAGAGAGAAGAGAGAGACGACACCAGAGACGTAAAACCCTCCTCCGAAGGCCCCACTCTCGTCGGCGAGAGTGGTCTACTTATGATTGCACAAAGTGGTACAATGACGATGCAATGGACTGATGCAATCTGGGACTATGCCGATGACAATGACGGTGATGACGACGACGACTTTAGGGCTGAAATCTGTGGTCTTCTATCTGCTGAATTTCGGGGTTGTTTCGGTGGCTGAAAATGACTGTTTTGGCTGCGTTTTTATGGGCTGAAAATGGGGGATATCTGCAACCAACTAGGGCTGAATCTGCTACCGTCTTCAAAGCTGAAAACTCTGCTGCATCTGCTGCGGTAAGGGCTGAAAACCAAAAACGCTGATGGCTGTGGTAGCGTTAGTAAAACACTGGCCTCCTGCTGCACATAGGGCTGAAAATAGAAAACGCTGCCGGCCTTCCTAGCGTTAGTGAAATGCTAAGGTTCTGAGGATGATGGCGATGCCAAACTGGAAACGCTAGGGTTAACTGTTGATGGCTATCAAGTAGGACTGAAAACGCCAAGTGGGGGAAAAGTCTGGCGATGAAGGGAATCTGCAAACGCCAAGGTCCTGCGGGGGTTCTTGCTGAGAAGGTGCCTGTTGAGCAGGAAGCTCTTGCTACCTCTTCTGCCATTGAGTGCTAACTTGGGTTTGCTTATATATTTTCTTAGCAAAATTGCCCTACCTACTTTTGTTGGGAAGTCACTTAAAAATAATAAGTGAAAAATACCAAAAATAGGGAAAATAGGCTAAATGCACTGGAAAATTCCCCTGACTGAATCTGATGGGATTCTGAAGGGAATACTGATGATCATGCTGTGTGCAACCAGAGGATATGCATCTATGCTAAGTGATTGGGCATGCACGGTCTACGAATAGACTCACAAAAGTGCTAGATCACTTCTAAATCTAGACTAACTGAACCTTGACCATGCTGTAGCTTGTCCACGGACACATAGGGTTGGATGTGTCACATGACATAAGTCAAGTTACCCGAATGTATAGTAAATCCCCGCTTCGCATGTCCCATCAACTGTTGTACAGACTCGGACTTCCTTTCAAGACAAAAGTCTCGAATTTCTTTGGGAAGTCCACAACAAAACCGCTCAATCTGCTCCTTAAAACTGATCTTCTTAAAGAATGAAAGAGGTAGAAAAGTTTCCCAAAATATTTCACAGTAAGATCCAAAGATTCAATCTTGATCATCCAAATATGGTTCCAATCAGTAATCACGTCTCGTTCGTGTTCTTGTGTGAGCCATGAAGAAATAAAGAGTTTCTTAAATTTCAACCACTTTGTCGGCACTTGTTTCCTTAACAACAAAGTGGACCACCAAGTCCATGCATTGCCTTTCAAAAAGGATGAGGCCCGTCTGATCTTGGAGTGCTCTGTATAGCGGCCTCCGGAAAATGCTATGTCAAACCATCGGACAAAGGCTAAAGCCTTGGGAGCATCTCGAAACCTTGAAAAGTGCTCAAAATTTAGTAAATGTCCTCCCTCTTTGAATTCTTTGGGCTTTTTGCCCTTATCGTCGAACAAATTGATTGGCACTGTAAAAGTGCTTTCTTTTTGCATTAAACATATGATTTTTCCGTCGTTTCTTTCCCTTTCTATCCTTATCACTCGAGTCAGAAGAAGATGAGTTGTCCGAGCTGTCAGAAGAAGACGAGGACGAACTGGGCAATCCTTCGAAGCGTACACACTTCTTTTGCTTTCTTGCGGTTTCAAAAGTGGATTTTTGACCCAAGTAACCGGGGAAATTAGTTCCCTAGTTACATTTCTTCAGTTGCTTTTCTGACGGCTTCTTCGTGTCCAGAAGCTGATTGATTGGGCCTCGACCGCATCACGGAGTTCCTTCTTCAGTAAACATTTTCGGAGTAAGAGGCTTCTTGATTGCCAATTTGATTGGTGGCTCGATGAATTTCAACCACTAAGTATGCACTTCAACCATCAACTATTGGGTCAAAAATTTTGCAAATTGGGGATCTTTAGCAAACTGAAGCATCTGCTTTGTGCACTCGTCTACCTGCTATTGACGCTGCATCTCCAAGAGTTCATACTGTGTGCGCCGGGTGGCCCGTACTCATCTTTTGCTAAGTCGCTTGAATTTTTCGTATTGCCTCCTTTTAAATCAACGGTGGCAAAGGATGGCAAAGGAGGTCAACTGATTCTTTTCGAAATCCATAGGTGTTGCAAGGAGAAGGATCAGATTTCTCGGTAGAAGAGAAATCGGTTGTGCTCTGATACCACTGTAACAAACTTGGACACCCTAAGTCTAGAATCTGTCGTGACACGAGAGACATAGCTACAAGGACTGGCCATTTTCATGTCCCCGTTCCCCATTCCCATCCCAATTCCTTGTTCCGGATCCATGTTCCATGTTTAGGACGTGCTTATCCGTAACAGGGAATGGTATTTCATGCATGTTGTCGTTCCCCGTTCCGATTTCCCATTCCGGGTAACTATGACGAGAGAGAATCACTTCAAATACTTCACAACTTTAAAATCACAATTCAATTTGGTCGACACAGCCTAGAGAGATCCTCCCCAAAGACCGGCGCCCCTTACAGTATTTCTTTTATATTAATCTTTGAGAAAAGTACAACTCCATGCAGGTGCTGGCTCTCGTACTCTGTGTCCAGATGCTCTGAGAAGTGAGACCCTTGGGTTTCTTTTATTCTTACAAGGGATGTCAATAGCAAAGCCCAAAAGCAATTAAAACTCAAAAGCAATTGGTTCTTAAAAGCAATGATCCCAAAAGCAACTTGTTCCAAAAAGCAGTTGCCCCAAAATTTGCTAGCAAAAAAGCACCAACGCAATTTGCAAAAGTCCGTTCAGGCTGCCACATCAGCACTGTCAGTGCAAATCTCAGAAATCTGTTTTGTCTTGCCAAATCAGCGTCCGTACAGTTTGCCTGCTTGTGTGTCCGAGCAGAACTGCCACGTCATCAATTTGTGACATCACATCTTCGGCTTCATGCGGTTGTTCAACATCAGGTACTGAGAGGGGGTGTTAGACTTACACCACTCTGCTCCTTCACAAGTCTAGGGCATGCATGTACGGTTAGTGTGCCTCCCGGCTCGCCACCCTATGCATATGCATTTAGAGTGCATCATTGTCCATCATTGTCCGGCCACCCACTCTGGGCCGATCTCCCACTTCGTCTAGGCGCCCTCATATATTTCATTTATTTGGTTTGTCGTGGGGATTTTTATCAGGCCTTGCCCTACCTCCTTTTGGGCACCTATATTTGGGGCCACGGGGGTACCCACTTCCACATCTCATCATACGGAGATCATTTGACGTATTGACAGGGTCTTCTACTCACGGTAGTCATAGGGGACGATCTTCACCATCTCTTGCATTTGTGTCTACTATCTCTCTCGCTCCTCTCCTCTCTCATGCTTCCGCACACGCGCACTCTCACAATGGTACACCATAACCCATGAGATAGATGTGTACTTCTCCTGATGTGTGGGGTCAGTATGCAACATCCTTATATACGGTCCCTGGACAAACACCCTTTCCAGATCCTCTTGAGCCATGCCCATCTACGAGTACCTTCTTTACCACTGAGATGGTAAAGACGGCCATTGACATGATGAGGACCAAAAGAGCATATGATCATGATGGTCTAGTAGCAGAGCACTTTATACATGCTAGAGATATGCTAGTAGAGGTTCTTGCAGTTCTATTTAACTGTGTCATGTGTGAGGGTCTACCTTAGACTTGGAGATTGTCTACAATAGTGCCTATCTTCAAGGCAGGTGATCCTACGGAGCCAAGAAACTACCATACTATTATGATTGGACATGCATTGGCACGTTTATGCCTCTATCCTTGAGCAGCACTCGAGGAGATGGGCAGAGAGTGAGGGCATACGGGTAGCGGGACAGGCCGGTTTTGGGAGAGGCTTCTCCATTCTTGACCATATTCTGACACTCAGAGCCATAATTGAGGAGGGTAGGGCACATGGGAGACGGATTTATTATAGCTTTGTGTATTTCCGCAAAGCATTTGACATGGTGCCCAGAGCGAGATTGATGCGTAGACTACAGGAGATGAGAGTGCCCATTGAGTTGATTTTGGGGATCATGGCTCTATACAGATCAATGGTGGGACATGTACTCACTCCAAAGGGGAGTGAAACAAGGTTGCCGAGAGAGAGAGAGAGAGAGAGATGAAGAAATGTAATGTTATATTGACGTCTTCAAGAGGCCAAGGTGATCTATGAGAGCAAAAAGTTACAATTGGTGAATCTGATACAATGCCTGAGTACAGAAAGTACAAAGAACTGAAAAAACTGAAGCTGAAACGAAATAGGCGGGGAAGGGTGATGGGGTGGGGGCTGATATAACGGGTTAGCTGATACAAAGCTAATACAAAGATGCATACAAATCACTAGTGATACAAATGAGAGAGAGGAGCTCGGATGTAAGATCTGCTCCATCGGAGTCAGAGGAGCCAATGCCTGCTGCAGTGCTGTTCAGAAAGGTACCGATCCTACTCCCTCCGTCCTGTGTGCGCAGTTGCTATCTCATCTACCCGTCTGATGGTCCACTGCCTATGTCGTGGGCCTGGTATCCAAATCTGTCATCATGCTTGGGCCCTCTCCACCTCCCTAAGAGTGAAACCCCCTACATGCACGATGCTGTGTCACTAGAGGTCTCAGAGCTGCTGATGTGGTAATGGTGGTAGTGTGAGTACTCCGACGCTGTCTGACCTCTTGTGTGTCACCCCCACTATGGAAGCCATATGAGAATACATTGAAGGTATAGAGATTGTGGGGACGTAGTCTGTGTCAGAGAGAGGCTAGAGCTGTATTAGTAAAGCCAAGACAATCGATAACAAAAACCAGTTTACTCTTTTTAATGTCACAAGGGAACGCACTTTGGAATGCACAGAACCAGTTCCCTTGTGAAAACACAGGTACGGAACGTCTAAAAGAGAGAAGTGAGGAACAGGTTCCCCATTCAGGAAAAGTAATTCCTCCATCCCAAGCCTTCATTCCTTGTGTTCCCGTTGCTATGCAAGCCAGGTTGAGCAAAAATTGATCGGCTTCAAAGCACCGACACCCACAGGTACTGTAAATAAGTGCATTGTACTTCTAATAACTAGAGAGCTTACAAGCAAAAGAAGTATACCCAAAGTTTAGCTTCACTTATGATGACATTTGAAGAGTACTCCTCTGCCTGTAATATTGCCACCCTCAGTGTCTTTCCAATCTGAATAAAACCACAAAGTAAATGATAATTTGATATATCACACAAACACACTCAGCCAACCAAGTGAATGAAACTGAAGAATTGGCATACATAGTCTTGCAGCGCAGCACTGCTCTCTGGCCTTCTGAGAAGCTCTGATCTGGGAAGAAAAGCTCGCACACCCTATGTTGGACAGTGTAAAAATCTCTTGAAATATAGCCAGAACAAACAAAAGGACTACACATTGCATAAGTCAACTGAAAAATGGAGAGCCAAGATTGCAGTCCAAGCAGACGATAGCTTTGACCTTAATTCAAAACTATCCAATGCTAACAGGCAGGTAATCATCAATCCAGAGCTGTCACAATACCTCCACATAACCCTGGAGACCTCCATCATTGCTCTGATTGATCTCCATCTGAATGGGCTCCCCAGTTCTCATTATCTGTATTTAATGTAACCAAAAAAGTTAGAAAACATCAGCAATTTAATATTAGCCAGATGACTCATCTGCAAGCAAAATAACTGCTTGAACACACGAATAAGCCATAAGATTGCAGTTTTTGTATGTTCTGCAATAGCGCATATGCAGTATTATCCTTCACACGGAGAGAAGTCCCCAGGGTAAAGATCTTGGAATTTTACAAATTATCCCAAGCCTTGGCAAATATTCTCACTTTCACTTAGGCCTAGTAATTTTGATGTATGTAAACCCAAAAAAACAGAAACCCATCACTAGCCACCTGGCCACTAAAAAATTTAGTACAATTTACGTTGACATACAATATGACATTGCATAATCTCAACTTTTGGGAACATGCAACCAAGAGTATCGAATTACAACCAAGCATATGTTTACATGTAGCTCAGAGCATGTAGAAGCCATGTCTATCATTATCGACGATTGGAAAAGTAATGCGTAATTGTGTGCTCCAAAGTGCTAACCTTTATGCAGATGTCTCCGATGCACAACAAGCATTATCGTAACCACTCATCTCAGCGTTTAACCAGCCCTTTAGCCTTCAAACCACCCCACCCCCTCTTCCCCTCCTAGAGCAGCTCACATGTCACAAGTTGGTGACATGGCATGCCCAACCTGAGGAAATGGCCCAGAGGACAAGGGGTTAGAGTTTAAACAAAAGAACTTGAAGATATGGCCAAGAGGCCTAGAGAGTGGTTTACGGTTTTCAAAACCTAACCCGACCAACTTATGGAGTACCAGCCAAGGAGTCTCAATCCTAAAAAGTCATAAGCGTAGAGGGTGCTGCAGATTTCCATAATATGCTGACGTTGCAGGCTGCACAGAATTCCATAATTTGCGATTGCAAATTTTGGGCAATTTTGCACATGCTTGGCAACACATGCTTTTGGGGGTCAGTGCTTTTGGACAAGAGATTTTGGGCATCCCTTGTTCTGTATATAAGGGCCCAAAGGGCAAGTCTTTGGAGAGAATCTAGACGTAGAGCCTAGGAGAGAACAAGACCCTCTTGAGCTGTTGTGAGCAATAATAAAAAAATACCGGAAAAAACAGTCTTTGGGGCCAGTTGTCATAAACTTCTAACGTGTCAAGCCACTAAAGACCAAGAGAGTTGGGAGGAGAAGAAATAGAAGCGCAAAGAAGGTTGACCAACTTACAAATCCTCGCCGAGTGGCCCAAATAATAAATGGGTTAGGATTGAAAATCCTAACCCTCGACAATTTAACGTAACCGACTGAGGCTCTGCCGCGGCCTGGAAACTACAGATGATCGCGAGAAGTCGACGTACGGAGATTGCTTTTTTGTACTAGGAGCGATAGGTGAAGCTTGTGATTACGCTCTACAAGTTGCAGGTACTCCATCGCAGAGGAGGAGCAAAAAGGCTTCAACCTGCGCTAGGGGATTCTGCAAACGAAATCCGGAACGGTCTTCGAAGCTTTATGCTCCGAGTACAGACAGAAAAGGAATTGAGAGCTCGTCTCTCAGATTTCCCTAACAAGAAGGAAGCGACCATCAAGTCTAAGAGCTTGAACGCAGGGGTTTTCTCTAGTTCTTGTGCTTGTTAAAAGATTCTCCCTGATTAAAGATTCTCTTTGGAGAGGGGGGAGCAGTCCATCTTCTGGTCCCCAAAATTGTGTCGACCTTCTCCTTCGTCTCTTTTGATCAATATTCCATCTAATTTCAGCTTATTGATTATTCGTATGCATCCCATTTGAGACAATTTCGCCCTCAAGGAAGCCCATTCCAAGGGCTGAGCTAGGAGATCACATATGCCGAGGTCGAAGGATGTTTATGTTGTATGGTTATGGAGGGTGAGTGTAAACAACTCTAAAGGTAGCAAGCTTAGTGATCACGACTCAGAGAGAGAGAGAGAGAGAGAGAGAGAGAGAGAGAGAGAGAGCAATTGTACTGCCAACCAACTTATCAAGAGGTCAAAACCTGTATGATCCCTAAACTCACCAAGGAAGTCATTGGAATTAAAGCTCCACTCCAACCTCTAAATCAAGGTCAAGAGATTGCTTCTCCATAGGTAATGTACCTATCATACCAAGGTCCAATACTAAGCCTCTATCCACCGAGTGTCTTCTCTGAAAAGTCAAAGTTCCATTAGGCCATGAGCACTGCCATCTCTCTCGCAAATCCAATTGTAAGGTATGAACGAATCAAAGCACAAGTCGTACCCCTCTAGAGTCGCAAATAGCGATGTTGAATTGAGATGAAAGGGGCTCTACGCTCGAAGGCAAGATCAAGCAGAAGTAGAGGCTACCAAAAGCTACAGCAATCACCGAGAGACCGCACATACCACCACCAAACGGTGTCTTGCCAATGGGTTGCCTTAGGAGAGGCAAAGAGGTGCATATCCAGCCTGCTGTCCACGCAAAAACACACCTCCTAGGAGCTGAAAACCCTGTTGATAGCAGAATTTAGTGTGCTCTTATGCACCCGGCACGGATTGAAGTGGTTCAGAAGATCTCTATGTGCACAACAGTCGAATGGCTCGAAACAAAGAAAATTCACCGTAGAGGCTAGAAAGCATTACCATAATGCCATCATTGACGTGGAACAGTTAGCGGTGTAGTCTGAGATCCAAAAGGCAAAATCAGCAAACAATGAGAGGCTATTGCACCCCCCCCCCCTCTTCCTGTGGGTCGGGCTGCCCCATGACTGCAACACAGGCAAGCACCAAGATCCGCAATCAAAAAAAATCTCCCCTTGATGAGGGTGAACCAACAAAGAAAATGAGCTTGGGTATTCCAAGCGCGTATTTATTTGTCTTTCCATACCGTACCAATATTCAATACTTTACATACTCGTCGTTATTTATTCGCATACATACATGCACCCATGTATCTAGGGTTGTGTACATATGATGTATGCATAAATGTACGTGAGTGTAGTATATACATGCATGTATGTATGTATACATGCATTTACATGTATGCAAGCATGCCTAAGTAGACATGTACATCTATTTGTATTCAATACCGAAAGAGTTTTTCATACTCGTATGATTACCCATACTACACAACGATTATTAACGTTTTTTTCATGCGAAGGGAGGGGGGGGGGGGGGGGGGGGGGTAGGACCAATACGTACGTATGGATCCGTACCGTACCGTACATAACGTACATTGTACGTACGAAACGTTCCGTACGCACGTCGTTTTTTTTATTAAAAAAATTGGGGATTTATCCACCCGTTTGTATTCGCTTGAGACCCAGACGTTCATGCTTGCCCTAAATTAGCCTACCTTAGGCCTGAATTCCGAAACGCCTAAATTTTTAAGAACCAGAGTAAAGAGAAACTGTTACAGAGAGTGAGAAAAAGCTCTGCACAGGCTTACACAATTAAAGTGTTCATTGTCTTGTAACTGTCCAGTTGTCTTAACTCATAATTGTCTTGCTCTTTTGATGTCATGACTCATGATAGCAGTCTATAAGTGATGAGTCTAATAGGTAAACAGGTACACCGTACAAGTTCAAACTTCAGTGCCCGCAGGCGCATATCGCATGTCAGGTATGTGATTCTTGAGTCTCTAGCTGTTGTATATAGAATTTAGACATAATCAAAGCTGTAAAACATCAAATTGACAAATTCTATAGCTTCGTCTCTGAAACTGACAGTTATTTTTTGTGGTTTCTATTCTATTTTACCAATGCCACATATTTTTCCGTACATAAAAAATTTTACCCATACGAGACTACGTACAGTACGTACTTCCACGTACCGTACAACACGTATGGTTCCACCTGGGGGGGGGGGGGGGGGGGGGGGAGGGGAAGCGGATGATTTTGGAGGTATTGCCTAGGTTCACCACTTGATTAGAGTATCTTTATCCCTAGATATATCCGGTGGTTTGATATGGGATTTTTTCCCATAATCTCATTTGTATATCTTTCAAGGTTTTTCCTATACTTCGTGTATATAGATGTAAGGTGCAACGGAAGTGAATGTTCAACTTTGCTCAAGAGAGTGCTCCGAACTGTGCTTAAAGGGTTCCTTTTACTTATGGAAGGGAGAGCCTTCCGTTCTTTAATGAGAGAGTGGACACAAACAAAGTGGATAAACACTGTGAATGAAGGTGCATGAGACTGAGAGATAGAGAGAGAAGAATACGACACCAAAATGCTGTCAAACCCTACTCCGAGGCCCCACTCTCTATGGCGAGTGGTCTACTTATGATTGCACAAATCTCTACAATGCTTTGGACTTGCCGACGACGATGAGGACGACGACGAGACAGCCTGAAATCTGAAAACGCTAAGGGCTGAAATCTGCAAATCTTTATCTACTGAATTCTGACTCTATGTCGACGATGACGACGATGCAACGACAACCCGCTGAAACCGCAAATGCTGAAATCTGCGTTTTCCGGGCTGAAACTGCAAACTTCGCGGGATCTAACCGTGCGGCGAGGATCTGCTGCGGGAAGGTGAGATCTGCGAGGTTCGGGGGTTCTACTGCGGAAACAGACTGCTGAAAACTTAAAACGCTGAGTCTAGGGCTGATTCCGTCGCGAAGATCTGCAAAAATGTTGAGGTTGATCTGCAAACCAAAAACGCGAGGGCTGAAAATGGGTCCTGCTGCAAACACGCTGTGGATCTGCCGGTGCAAACCACTAGCGCTAGTGTTGATCTGTCCTTTGCTGTCGCTAGGCTGATGTAGATGAAAAAACACTGGCTGATCTGGGTTCTTGTCCAAAAACGCTAGCTCTATTGCTGTGATGCAAAAACGCTAGAAAAACTTGGTGTCCTGCTGAGAAGTTACCTGTGAGCAAGCACTCATGTTGCCTCTTCTGCTAGAAAGTGCTAGCGCTAGGTTTGTATATATACAAACTTAGCAAAATTGCCCTACTTAGTTTCCAACAAAAGTCACTTAAAAATAAAAAGTGAAAAAAATGTCAAAAATGGGAAAAATAGGTTTAATACACAGAAACTGATCCTAATGGAATCTGATGGGAATGTTGATGATCATGCTATGTGCAACCAGAGGATATGCATTCTAATCTAAGTGTCTAGACATGCACGGTCTGCGAACAGACTCACAAAAGTGCCAGATCACTCCCTATTCTAGATTGACTTGACTAAACTGAACCCTTGTCATGTTGTAGCTTGTCCACGGACACATAGGGTTGGATGTGTCACGTGACATCCCCTCCTTTTCAAAGTGAGGTACAAGTACCGAATTGTATGGCGTCGAGGGAGATCGTCAATAGCATCCGGAATCCTGGAAAGGACTCTTCGCCGGCACACTCTGATGTATGGATCATGCGATACTTGAACTTCATAAATGTCTGCAACGCTTGATTCTTTGGGCCGCGCCGATAGCGACACAAAGTCTTATGTGGCTCCTTCAATGCTTCCACTTCTTCTATGGACGTAGGTCCACCTTCTTTAAGAATCTCCGAGGTTGAAAATTCCTGAAACCACTTCCAACACAAAAACATGAACATACCCATTCCATGTAAAGTGACTGGAAAAATACTATTCCTTCGAAAAAACTGTGCACGCAATGTAAATGAACAAATAGACGGAGTGCCAACCCGTTCACCACACACACGCAAACAATGAGATCGAATCTTGTGTGTTTGATCTAAATCAATCAACTGTGGCAAAACACAATGGAAATGCCTATGCTTGATGCTCAATCCTTCTTGAGCTCTTTCTACGACTTTGTCATGCCAAGGGAGAGACATGGAATGTGACTTCCTTGAATGCATACTTTTCAGCTTTTCATGAGAAATCCGCATACATCCGTGCTCATCCATGAGTGAATCATGCTCACGTACAATATGTCATGCCTATGAAAAGGAATCACATAAGGACGGTGACTAAAATACAAGAAACGATCACGAATGAAACACTCAAACAATGCGTGCTGACCAATCATTCGAATGTACTTCCTGTGAGGGTTCTTTGGACCTAGGCTCGAGAGACAAGATCGGTTCTTCGTGCGGGATTGAGTGTGCGTGTGGGGGTGTTGTGGACCTCGACTCGAGAGCCAAGATGATTCTTCGTGATTGATCGAATCTGCAACGAGGTTAGCTTCGCTAAAAAAAGCATCAACTAAACCATCATCCTTGTAAACTTTGATCATACAAACCATCATGCTCGAGAGAAATCACATTGCGATCATCATGCAAATCATCATGCTTGTCATTGTCATTCAAATCATCATGCTTATCATTATCAAGCAATTCATTATGCTTATCATCATGCAAATCCTGTGTGTCATACTTTGGAGAAGACGAGACTAAGAGAGTCTCCTTCTCCTCATTCTGTGCAAACTGCACCTGCACAATAGAAAAAAGTCGCCACAACTCTTTCATGTGTTGGTCACCCTTCTCTTGTCTTGCATTGTTCTCGCGATCAAATGCTACTTGTCTTTCTTTGTTCTCGCGATCAAATTTTGCTTCTCTTTCGTCGCGCTCACGCGCTATGGCTGCCATTTTGCCTTGGTACTTACGCTCTATGGCTGTCATTATTTCGTCGCTTTCTAACTTCCGGCCCATCATCATCTTGTCGAAAGCTGCCATAGGATCTGGTGCAATCTTTGGCGTAGATGGGGAAGGGTGGGAAAAACCTCCTGGTGAGAAAAACTCTTCTTCGCCACTCCCATGCTCACCACCTTCATGCGAAGTATCCATTCTGCTTCGGGTGATGACCATCCACTGAAGTCTTGGGTTCTTAAGTTCACTAGGAACTGTGGTTCTTGTGGGTCTTGGGTTGTTGGGTTCTTGAGGTTCTCGAGGGTCTTGAGGTGCTTGGGGTTCTTGAGGTTCTTCTTTCGCTTGCAGTCTGTGTCAGAGACAGATCTTCTTTTCACCCGAGTTCTGTTCTTTTCCGCGGGCGCACCCCTTAGCGGCCTTGCGCTCACACCAAGGTTGCTTTCTCCCACCTCACGTCGATTGGCCGGCCGCTAAGTGCACGGTCCGCTCTCAACGAGTGAAAAGAGGCACAAGGGGAGGCTGGACAAGCCCTTCTTTCTTGGGTTTCCTGTCACTCTTCAAAAACACGAATGGGAATGACACGCCCAAGAGGTCTTGGGTTACGTGCAACCGCAACAAGCAAAAAAAAAAATTGTGGTTCTTTCCTTGAGTGATACAGAAACTGGCCAAAGCTCTGATACCAATGTAAGGTGGAGCGGGAGTGAATATTGAACTTTGCTCAAGATGAGTGCTCCGAACTGTGCTCAAGGGTTCCTTTTACTTACGGAAGGGAGAGCCTTCCGTTCTTTAATGAGAGAGTGCAATGGACACAAACAAAGTGAATAAACACTGTGAATGAAGGTGCATGAGACTGAGAGATAGAGAAAAGAATACGACACCAGAATGTTGTCAAACCCTCCTCCGAAGGCCCCACTCTCTATGGCGAGAGTGGTCTACTTATGATTGCACAAATCTCTACAATGCTTTGAACTTGCCGACGACGTCGACGACAATGAGGACGATGACGAGACGGGCTGAAATCTGAAAACGCCAAGGGCTGAAATCTGCAAATCTTTATCTGCTGAATTTTGACTCTATGTCGACGATGATGACGACGCAACGAGGACGCGTTGAAAACGCAGATGCTGAAATCTGCGTTCTCCGGGCTGAATCTGCAAACTTCGCGGGATCTAACCATGCGGCGAGGATCCGCTACGGGAAGGTGAGATCTACGAGGTTCGGGGGTTCTACTGCGGAAACTGACTGCTGAAAACTGAAATCGCTGAGTCTAGGGCTGATTCCATCGCGAAGATCTGCAAAAATGTTGAGGTTGATCTGCAAACCAAAAACGCTAGGGCTGAAAATGGGTCCTGCTGCAAACACGTTGTGGATCTGCCGGTGCAAACAACTAACGCTAGTGTTGATCTGTCCTTTGCTGTCACCAGGTTGATGCAAATGCAAAAACCAGGTTGATGCAAATGCAAAAACGCTGGCTGATCTGGGTTCTTGTCCAAAAACGCTAGCTCTTCTGTTGTGATGCAAAGACGCTAGAGAAACTTGGAGTCCTGCTGAGAAGTTGCCTATGAGCAAGCGCTCCTGTTGCCTCTTCTCCTAGAAAGTGCTAGCGCTAGGTTTCTATATATACAAACTTAGCAAAATTACCCTACCTAGTTTCCAACAAAAGTCGCTTAAAAATAATAAGTGAAAAATGTCAAAAATATGGAAAATAGGTTTGATGCAATAAAAACTGATCCGGATGGAATCTGATGCGAATGTTGATGATCATGTTGTGTGCAACCAGAGGATATGCATTTAAATTAAGTGTCTGGACATGCACGGTCTGCAAACAGACTCACAAAAGTGCCAGATCACTTCTTATTCTAGACTGACTTGACTGAACTGAACCTTGGCCATGTTGTAGCTTGTCCACAGACACATAGGGTTGGATGTGTCACGTGACAATAGACCTATGTTCAAGTTTACGTAATGGCCCCACTTCTATTGGGGGAAAAAAAGGGGGGGGGGGGGGGGGAGAGAGAGAGAGAGAGAGAGAGAGAGAACTCGGGACATGGAGAAAAAATGTCCGAGAGAGAATGAAGGGCTACATGCCCATGCTAAGCATGACAAAGGGAGAGCAACCCCAAATGTGGGGACGTCCTATTACATTCTCAGTCAGCCAGCCTACATAAAACCCCATAACACCATGAGAAGGAAAATGGGAAAAACCTCGAAGTGTGGGGAAGGGACAAAAAGATGTCCAACATGCCAAAGTTGCATGGCCCAGATCACGTGCAACTAGGATGCCATGCAAGTGGATGGCCAGCCCAGGAGCACACTAGCCATACAAGTATGCCTTAACCCTAGATGATGCAACAAATTGGTGCAACTCTACCATGACATTAGAGATTCTTCAGTGGAGTTTTCGGCTTCTTGATTGCAAATGTCGGTTGGTCTATTTTCCTTGTAGGTCTTTTTTTTGTCACAAAAAGTGGTATATTGTGTACAAAGTGACCGTTGCGGATTCTCAAAGACCTATCACCCAAAGGATGTACACGAGAGGGGGTGTAAAGTGACTACGATGTGTACATCAAGGTGACACATATGAAGAATGCAAAATGAACCACTCAAGAGCTGTGTAGTGCCATGTAATGTGTCCATGGTCCAAACTAAAAGAGCAAAGGATCTCGCCCATGGCTTGAGAAAAGAGTATCTAGATTCTACACCTCTCCGCCGCCTTGGAGGAGCCTACTAGGGTATTCCACTAAATGCGAAGAGTCTGCAACAGCTCAATCCAAATAGCTGTCAAAGTGGTCAATGTTGGGGAGGACTATGACCCAAAAATGTGAGCACAACCAGCCTTCCACATGATCCATTAAAGTGATGCTATAGATTGTAGTAAAAATCGTCTCTCTCTGAGAGAAGTCCGATTGAAGGACAATATCTAGAATCATCTGTAGAGTGCCCAATCTATATCCCAATGATGTAAGCATGAGGGTCGGATCTACCGGGGAGCCCTGAAAAAAGAGTGTGTGACCCCAAAAATCGCAAAAGCCATGCACCTACCCCCACGTCACAAATCCATCATGAACTCCCACTCTGATCAGCAACAAACCGCTCTCCACACTCGCTGAGGATGTCGACATCCCAAAAAAATTAGCCTCAAGGACGCATGTTGCAAAGTACATCTCTAGCAAGTCAGAGCATGACAAGTAATCTCAGCCCAAGTGCCAACAAGCAATCCTACTTGTGCATCATCCACATGTAGGCAGCTGCTCCCACTGCATGACCAAAACTCTCACTCAAAGGCTAGAGAGATGCAATGATCTCACCATACCTCTAACTGACATGGACGGTGAGTTGGTGTAAGGTGCAACGGAAGTGAATGTTGAACTTTGCTCAAGATGAGTGCTCCGAACTGTGCTAAAGGGTTCTTTTTCACTTACGAAAGGGAGAGCCTTCCGCTCCTTTAGTGAGAGAGTGCAAGTGTTCACAAACAAAGTGGACAAACATTGTGAATGAAGGTGCTCAGACTGAGAGATAGAGAGAGAGAGAAGAATACGACACCAGAATGTTGTCGAACCCTCCTCCGAAGGCCCCACTCTCTATGGCAAGAGCGGTCTACTATTGATTGCACAATTGACTTGCCGACGATGTCAAGACGATGAGGACGATGACGAGACGGGGCTGAAAACTTAAAAACGCTAAAGGCTGAAATCTGCAAACCTTGTATCTGCTGAATTCCGACTTTATGTTGTTGACGACGACGGTGCGACGACGACGCGGTGAAAACACAGATGCTGAAATCTGCGTTTTCCGGGCTGAATCTGCAAACTTCGGTGGATCTGACCGTGCGGCGAGAATCTGTGTTGCAGGAAGGAGAATCAATCACGACAGCACCAAATAACCACTTCAAAACAATTCACAGTTCACAATAGATTTGCACTAGCCCGGCGGAGTTCCGTGCCTAGAGATATCGGCCCCAAAGACCGGCACCCCTTTTGGTATTTCTTTATGTATTAATCAGTGTTCAAAGTACAAGAGTGGGTCGTGTCTCACTCTCAGACTTTGCGTCCAGATGCTCTGTAGAGTGGGAGCCCGACTCACATGTTTATTTTACAAGGGATGCCAAAAGCAGAGCCCCAAAAGCTTAAAATCAAAAGCCTCAAAAATAAAGCAAAGGCTCTTTCTCTCACAAGCTCTCTTAAGCTTCAGCAAATAAAGCAAAAACTCTCTCTCTCTCTCTCTCTCTCTCTCTCTCTCTCTCTCTCTCTCTCTCTCTCTCTCTCTCTCTCTCTCTGTCTCTCTCTCTCTCATAATTTGCGTAGATTCAAAAGCTGGCCACGCAAATTCAGCAAAAAAGCAGCTCCGCAATTTCCGAAAAATTCGGTACAGTGCCACGTCATCATGTCAGCACTTTTTTCGGGATTTCAGTCTGCTGCCCTTTTAGGGTTAGGGTTAGGGTTAGGGTTTTTGTTGTTTTTAGGATTTCTGGCAAATTTATGGTTTGCAGGTTTTAGGGTTAGGGTTTCCAGAAATAGGGTTTTTAGCAGCAATCAGGGATAGGGTTTCCATGCTCTCGGACAGACACGTCATCACTTTGTAACATACACTCCTCTTGAAAGCATTGTAATCGCCCTTGATTACGCCTGCAAAACAGACAAAGGCCATAAACCGTCTTAGCAGACACTGACTGTTAGTACCTACGTACAAGGAACACACATCTAGCACATGTACCAATCAACAGTCACATCACACGACATCTGTAACAAACTTGGACACTCCAAGTCAAGAATCAACCGCGACAGCACCAAATAACCACTTCAAAACAATTCACAGATCACAATAGATTTGCACTGGCCCGGCGGAGTTCCGTGCCTAGAGATATTGGCCCCAAAGACTGGCGCCCCTTTCGGTATTTCTTTTTGTATTAATCAATCATCAAAGTACAAGAGAGCGGTTAGGGTTTCACTCTCAGACTCTGCGTCCAGATGCTCTGAGAAGTGAGGCCCTCACCACTAATTTAAAGGTTACAAGGGATGCCCAAAAGCAGAGCCCCAAAAGCTTTTAAAATCAAAAGCATCAGTTCTCTCTCTCTCTTAGAGAGTCTTTTCTCTTTTTTTTTTTAGAAAAAAGCAAAAGCAAAATTCGCGTCGCTCATCATTTTCCAAAAAAAAAAATTATTTTTTTTTAAATTTTTTTTTTAATAATCCGCCTCCGCGATTTCCGGAATTTAGGGTTTTTGGCAAAAATTAGGGTTTGCAGGAATTTTAGGGTTTCTGGCAGAAATTAGGGTTTTTGCTGTCCGCCACGTCATCACTTTGTGACATACCCCCCTCTTGAAAGCATTGTAATCGACCGCGATTACGCCTGCAAAACCGACAAAAGCCATAAACCGTCTTAGCAGACACTGACTGTTAGTACCTACGTACTAGGAACACACATCTAGCACATGTACAAAATCGACAGTCACATCACATGACATCACAGGACATCACCAGACATCACAGGACATCACATGACATTCAACATTCATTCGGATCTTAGACCATGATTTATCGGCAATGTAGCTAGCAATCACATCTAGGTCCAATCGGGACCTCATCGATGTCCGATTGACTAACCCCTATTGCAACCATGTCTATTCGAGATCAATCAGACCAAAATGCTGCAGTCATTTCGTCTATCAGTTCCTGTACTCACAAGAAGTCAAGAACAAATCAGTATCATAATCAGGAATTCCATTTCATAAAGTCATCCAGCAGAATACTGTCAGCTCTCAGTATCCCTGAAGCTCAAAGAGACATCAGTGACTTTAGTATCAAAATCGAGGCATCTGTTGACAAAGGAGTGGAGCGACTCCCCTCTTGTGCATCCCACTGCACCAGATCTTCGGCCAAGCTGAGTTTTTGGGTTCCGTTTGGAGTAGACTATGCTAAACCAAAACATCGAGGTAAAGTTTCACAATCCGAGGAGTATCTGCTAGGTCCTCCTCCTCCATCCACTTCGCATCAAATGCAGGAAAGTTCTTGAACTTGACCAAGAACCGCCTTCGGACTTTACCTTTCTTCGTATCATTATGTGCCAAAATCTGTTCAGGAACAAGGATCTGCTCGTTTTCTTCCACTTTGGGTTGCTCATCAGGCTCCCCATCATTAGGCACATCACCCTTAACAGGGTTCAAGAGACTCACATGCAATGCATTGTGAATCCTCCAAGTATCTGGCAGTTTCAATCGGAAGGAGACATCATTTATCTTGTCAGTAATCTGGAAAGGTCCGTAGTATCACATATTAAGCTTTGGAAAAAGCCTCTCCTTTCCTTTTTTCTTTCTTAGGCGTGCCTTCTCAAAAGTAAGAGCACCCAATCATCCTCCTTCAGTTTCCAGTCGCGACGATGGCGATCCGCTGCCTTTTTCTGTCGTTCTTGAGACTTCTGTAAAGTCTCGTGAACCTTGGCAAAAGCCGTATCCAAATCTCGCGAATATTCATCCGCTTCAAATTTCTAATCTTTCGTGCTCAGGAAGGATGGAACCTTCGCAGCAGTTTCAACAATCTCTCATGGCGTCTTCCCCGTCGAAGAGTGTATCGTGTTATTGTAGGCAAATTCCACCAAAGGTAAGTTCTTTTCCCATTGAGTCTTCTGATGCGAGATACAAGACTTCAATAAATCTAAAATCACTGAATTGGCAATCTCAAATTGCCCGTCAGTCTGCAAGTGGAACGATGACGAGAACTGCAACCGCGTCCCAATGTTCTCCCAAATTGCCTTCCAAAACAAACTCATAAATCTGGGGTCTCTGTCGGAGACAATCGTCTCAGGCGTGCCATGTAATCGGAAAATCATCGTGATCATTCTGTATTCTCGGGAGATAAAAAAAAAATGAAATCCATTTCAATATTTTCCCAAGGGGGGGTGGGTGGGTATGGGTAAAGGCTGTAACAATCCCTGTGCCTTATGCCTGTCAAACTTGACCTTCTAGCATACCAAGCAACTGCGCACAAACTCTTCCACATCCTTTTTCAGTCTCCGCCAAAAGAAATCTCTCTCTACCCCTTTCATGGTGGTAGCAATGCTGCGGTGACCCGTAAAAGGTGGACAGTGGCAATCAGTCATAACCTTTTCCCTCAACGGCTGTGTAACGCACAACATAGTCTTTTTCATCAAGTAGCCTTCTCGAAGGGAGTATCCAGCTACTGTCTCCCCATCCCGTATCCGTGTGAAAATATCTGCAAAATCTGTATCTGTGGCACACTGATCGACCATATCCTCGAAGCTCCTATGATGTATCGCGGAAATAGCCAGAACCAACGGTTTCCGAGACAAAGCATCTGCCACCACATTCTTCTGTCCCTGCACATGGACAATCTGGAAGTGAAACTGTGACAAGATGTTCGCCCACCGCATCTGCTTTTCCGAAAGCTGCTTCTATGACAAGAAGTAGCGCAAACTCTGATGGTCTGTAAAGACAATAAAATCCGCTCCGAGTAGGTAATGCCGCCACTGAGTAAGAGCATGGATAACCGCCAAAAGCTCTTTCTCATAAATCTGTGCTGTCATCTCCGGCTTAGAGAACAAACGGCTCTCGTAAGCTATGACATGGCCTTCTTGCATCAAGACCGCACCCAGACTACGACCACAAGCATCACAATATACTTCGAATGACTTTTGCAAGTCCGGCAAAGTCAAAATAGGTTCCGTAGTCAATTTCTCTTTCAATGTCTGAAAGGCAGTCACCTCTGTGGGTCCCCACGAAAAAGGTACTCCTTTCTGTGTCAAGATATGCAAAGGGGAAGCAACCTCAAACTTTCGTATGAACCGCCTGTAGTACGAACACAGTCCCAAGAAGGTTCTAACTTCATGGACATTCCTCAAATCGGGCCAATCACGGATAGTCTCTATCTTGGCCGGGTCCATTTGCACTCCTGTTGTGTTGCTGACACAATGTGTCCCAAAAAGTGTATTCATGGTAGGAAAAAATTCACTTTTCTTTGCATTAATCACTAGCGTGTGATCTCGTAATGCCTAAAAGACTTGAAGCAGATGATCTCTGTGTTCTGCCTCATTCTTCTAGAAAACAATGATGTCGTCAAAGAAAGTGCCAACAAATAGCCTGTACTCTCGAAAAATCCTGTCCATCATCCGGTTAAATGTCGCAGGAGCATTGGTTAAGCCAAAAGGCATCACCAAAAACTCAAATAACCCAAAAGTCGTCCGAAAAGCTGTCTTGTAGACATCTCCTGGCGCTATCCTGATCTGATGATATCCACTCTTCAAGTCAATCCTGCTAAAGCACGAGGATCCCTGTAACCTGTCGAGTATATCATCGATCCTAGGAATCGGAAATCTGTTCTTGATGGTGATTTCGTTGAGAATGCTATAATCGATGCACATTCTCCAAGATCTGTCTTTCTTCAAAATCAACAACACCGGAGAGCAATACGGTGAAGTACTAAGTTGGACAAGACCCTTTTCCAAGAGGTCTTTCACTGAGTTCATAATCTTTTCATTCTGTACTCGGCTCACACAATAAGGTGGCCGATTCGGTGGTGTGCTTCCAGATATCAGATCAATGGTATGATCTTCAGGCCCTCTCAAAAGCAATCGGCATGAGCGTGGAGAAAAAAAAATCTTGGCGTTCTTTTCTTCAGGTCAAAACATATTCAACTTTTATCCATGGTTCAGTTCTCCCAAAAGAATGAGTAAGAAAACTGAAGTTCATCAAGTACAATCTCTAAGCCCTTCATTTATCAAAGTCACTTTCTCGGCCCGGTAGTAAACCACGGCGTAGTTCTTGTGGTACCAAGGGATCCCGAGTAGAACGTCACTCACGTGCCCTGAACACCCCTGTCATTGCAAACGAAGTTTGCCAATGCTCGGTGTAATGGCAACATCCCATCCGGGTGCCAGTCGAACTACCTCCGCCAGTGGCGTCAGTCTGTCGGGCGCAGTTCTAAGTCGAGCCGCCAATTCCAAGTGAAAAGAAGTTGGCCTTGGCTTCTTCAAAAGAGCTTCCTGATCCTTCGCTTTGCCCCGAAAGCGGCAAAGTTTGTACTTTCATTCATTAGATTCGGTGCAGGTCCCACGCCATGTGGTACCAGTTCTGCTTTTCTATCTGCCTTTTCTGCCACATTCCTCAGCTGCTCTCGAACTCTCAGACCTGTCGTCGTCTTTATCATGCTGTTCTTTCTGTGCCTTATCAGGGCACTTTGCGGAAATATGTCCATGTTTCCCGCATCCAAAGCACTTCCCCTCTCTGATGAAGCGAGCTCTCTCCTCAGGAGTAAGCTTGGGTCGTGCATCCTTTTTTTTTCTCTGGGTTGCTCTTTTTCATTCTACTTTCATTCCCAGAAGTCTGTTCGGCTCGTTGTGTCATGGCCTCATCTGTGCGGTAGGTCAGACTGCCAGAGTGAATGGCAAAGCCGCGCTTCGCATGACTCATCAACTCCTGAATAGAAGCCGACTTCTGTTCCAAGCAGTGATTTCGGATCTCTGTAGGTAGACCC
This sequence comes from Adiantum capillus-veneris, assembly GCF_014529385.1. NCBI lineage: Eukaryota > Viridiplantae > Streptophyta > Polypodiopsida > Polypodiales > Pteridaceae > Adiantum > Adiantum capillus-veneris. Next base: position 150,815,942 of record NC_140949.1, on the reverse strand, counting down.
AAGGTAAACCGCTTAATCTGTTCTCTGAACGAGATCTTCTTGAATGAAGAGGCGGGTAGAAAAGAGCTCCAGAATCTTTCACAATAAGAATTCACTGTATCGCTCTTGGTCATCCGGAGATGGTTCCAAGCAGCTCGTATATCTCGCTCAAACTCTTGAGTCAACCAAGAAGAAATAAAAAAGCCTCTTGAATTTCAGCCATGTAACTGGCACAGTCTTGCTTAATAGAAGCGTGGACCACCAAGTACGAGCATTCCCCTCAGAGTAAGAGGCAGCTCTCCGAATCTTGGAGTGCTCTGAATAGCGTCCTCCCGCGAAAGCGATGTCAAACTGCTGTATAAGAGACAAAGCCTTCGAAGCATCTGAGTATCCTGAAAAGTATCAAACTTGATCGAGTGGCCACCTTCCTTAAACTCTCGGACTTTCTTGCTGTTATCTTCGAGAAAGTCATACTGGTTGGCTTTGTAAAAATTCTTCTTGTTCGCATAAAACTTTCCGTCATCGGAATCTGAGCTGTCTGTAGACGAGTCCTCAGTAGAACTGTCAGTCTCTGGGCGAGATGTAGCCTTCTTTGCCTTTTTCTTGCCCGTTCCGAAGCTTTGTGTCTTGCTTCGCTTTTTGCTTTTTTTTCTGTCTTCTTCGCTCTAATCCGAGGAGCTAGAAGAACTGTCAGAAGAAGAAGAAGAAGAACTGGGTACTCCTTCAAATCGAACACGCTTCTTCCGTTTCTTTACTTTGTCGAATGTCGACTGACGACCCAAATATCCCGGGAAGTCAGTACCTTTGTTCTGCTTTTTGCCGTGCTTTTTGCCTTTCTTTTGCACGTCGAAAAGTTGAGCAATCCGTGCATCAACCACGTTCTCCAGTTCCTTCTCCGTATATTTCTTGGAGGTAGAAGGTTTCTTGAGAGCGGGTTTCGGGAGTGGTGTTGTGGTTCTCTGCCACTCCATCTGTACCTCTTTCAAAGAGGCCTGGTTCATATATTTTGCCATCTTCGGGTCCTTGGCAAAATTGAGCATCATCTTTGTTGCATCACCAATCAATTGACGACGCTCCATCTCTCTTTGCTCCGCCTGAGTAGGCCGAGGCGGGCCATACTCTCTGTCTGAATCTTCGTTGTGATCCCAGCCCGCATCTCCAGATGCAGAGGGAGTCGACTGATCATTGCCTGAAGCCATAGGTGCCGCGGAAAAAAAAATTCGGAGATCGGATTTCCCGTAGAAGAGAAATCGGCCGTGCTCTGATACCATTGTAACAAACTTGGACACTCCAAGTCAAGAATCAACCGCGACAGCACCAAATAACCACTTCAAAACAATTCACAGATCACAATAGATTTGCACTGGCCCGGCGGAGTTCCGTGCCTAGAGATATTGGCCCCAAAGACTGGCGCCCCTTTCGGTATTTCTTTTTGTATTAATCAATCATCAAAGTACAAGAGAGCGGTTAGGGTTTCACTCTCAGACTCTGCGTCCAGATGCTCTGAGAAGTGAGGCCCTCACCACTAATTTAAAGGTTACAAGGGATGCCCAAAAGCAGAGCCCCAAAAGCTTTTAAAATCAAAAGCATCAATTCTCTCTCTCTCTTAGAGAGTCTTTTCTCTTTTTTTTTTATAAAAAAAAAAGCAAAAGCAAAATTCGCGTCGCTCATCATTTTCCAAAAAAAAAAATTATTTTTTTTTATTTTTTTTTTTAATAATCCGCCTCCGCGATTTCCGGAATTTAGGGTTTTTGGCAAAAATTAGGGTTTGCAGGAATTTTAGGGTTTCTGGCAGAAATTAGGGTTTTTGCTGTCCGCCACGTCATCACTTTGTGACAACATCACTAGACATCACATGACATTCAACATTCATTCGGATCTTAGACCATGGTTTATCGGCAATGTAGCTAGCAATCGCATCTAGATCCAATCGGGACCTCATCGATGTCCGATTGACTAACCCGTATTGCAATCATCATGTCTATTCGGGATCAATCAGACCAAAATGCTGCAGACATTTCGTCTATCAGTTCCTGCACTTAAAATAGTCAAGAACAAGACAGTACCATAATCAAGAATTCCATTTCATAAAGTCGTCCAGCAGAATATTGTCAGCTCTCAGTATCCCTGAAGCTCAAAGAGACATCAATGACTTTAGTATCAAAATCAAGGCATCTGTTGACAAAGGAGCAGTGACTCCCCTCTTGTGCATCCCACTACACCAGATCTCCGGCCAAGCTGAATTCTAGTTCCATTTGGAGTAGACTATGCTAAACCAAAAGCATCGAGGTAAAGTTTCACAATCTGAGTAATATCTGCTAAGTCCTCCTCCTCCATCCACTTCGCATCCAATGCGGGATAGTTCTTGAACTTAACCAAGAACCGCCTTCGGACTTCACCTTAAATCTTCGTATCCTTATGTGCCAAAATCTGTTCATGAACAAGGATCTCCTCGTTTTCTTCCACTTCGGGTTGCTCATCAGGCTCCCCCAGCATCAGGCACATCACCTTTAAAAGGTTTCAAGAGACTCACATGAAATGCATTGTGAATCCTCCAAGTATCGGGCAGTTTCAATCGGAAGGAGACATCATTTATCTTTTCAGTGATCTGGAAAGGTCCGTAGTATCACATACTAAGCTTTGGAAAAAGCCTCTCCTTTCCGGTGGAACGATGACGAGAACTGCAACCGCGTGGCAATGTTCTCCCAAATTGCCTTCCAAAACAAACTCGTAAATTTGGGGTCCCTAACGGAGACTATTGTCTTAGCCATGCCATGTAATCTGAAGATCTGGGCCACAAACAGTCTCGCTAAGTGATCCGGCTTGACTGTTTTCTTCCTTGGAATGAAATGAGCCTGTTTGCTAAATCTGTCAATAACAGTCCAAATACCATCGTGACCACTCGGTGTTTTCGGGAGATCAAAAATGAAATCCATTGCAATACTTTCCCAGGGGCGGGTGGGTATGGATAAAGGCTGTAACAATCCCTGTGCTTTATGCCTGTTTGACCTGACCTTTTGGCATACTAAGCAATTGCGTACAAACTCTTTCACATCCTTCTTGAGTCTCCGCCAAAAGTATCTCTCTACCCCTTTCATGGTGGTAGCAATGCCGCGGTGACCCGTAAAAGGTGGACAGTGGCATTCAGAATAACCTTTTCGCTCAACGGTTGTGTAACGCACAACATGGTTTTTCTCATCAAGTAGCCATCCCGAATGGAATATCTCGGTATTGTCTCCCCATCCCATATCTGTGTGAAAACGTATACAAAATCTGTATCTGTGGCATACTGATCGACCATATCCTCAAAGCAACTATGATGTATAGAGGAAATAGCCAGAACCAACGGCTTCCAGACAAAGCATTTGCCACCACATTCTTTTGTCCCTGCACATGGACAATCTAGAAGTGAAACTGTGACAAGATGTTCGCCCACCGCATCTGCTTTTCCGAAAGTTGCTTCTATGACAAGAAGTAGCGCAAACTCTGATGGTCTGTAAAGACAAAAATCCGCTCCGAGTAGGTAATGCCGCCACTGAGTAAGAGCATCGATAACCGGCAAAAGCTCTTTCTCATAAATTTGTGTTGTCATTTCTAGCCTTGAGAACAATCGGCTCTCGTAAGCAATGACATGGCCTTCTTGCATTAAGACCGCACCCAGACTACGACCACAAGCATCACAATATACTTCAAATGACTTCTGTAAGTCTGGCAAAGTCAAAACTGGTCCCGTAGTCAATTTCTCTTTCAATGTCTAACAGGTAGTCACCTCTGTGGGTCCCCACGAGAAAGGGACTCCTTTCTATGTCAACATATGCAAAGGGAAAGCAACCTCTGCAAACTTCCGAATGAACCGCCTGTAGTACGAACACAGTCCCAAGAAGCTTCTAACTTCATAGACATTCTTCAAATCGGGCCAATCACAGATAGTGTCTATCTTGGCCGGATCCATTTGCACTCTTGCTGCTGAGACAATGTGTCCCAAAAAGTGAATCTCTGAAGAAGATGATCTCTGTGTTTTGCCTCATTCTTAGAGAAAACAATGATATCGTCAAAAAAGTGCCAACAAATAGCCTGTACTCTCGAAAAATCCTGTCGATCATCCGGTTAAATGTTGCAGGAGCATTGGTTAAGTCAAAAGGCATCACCAAAAACTCAAATAACCCAAAAGTCGTCCGAAAAGCTGTCTTGTAGACGTCTCCCAGCGCGATTCTGATTTGATGATATCCACTCTTCAAATTAATCCTGCTCAAGCAGAGGATTCCTGTAACCTGTCGAGTATATCATTGATCCTAGGAATTGGAAATCTATTCTTGATGGTGATTTCGTTGAGAGCTCTATAATCGATGCACATTCTCCAAGATCCGTCTTTCTTCAAAACCAACAACTCTGGAGAGCAATACCGTGAAGTACTAGGCTGGACAAGACCCTTTTCCAAGAGGTCTTTCACTTGGTTCATAGTCTCTTCATTCCGTGCTCGGCTCCCACGGTAAGGTGGCCGGTTCGGTGGTGTGCTTCCAGGTATCAGATCAATGGTATGATCTTCAGGCCCTCTAAAAAGCAATCGGCATGAGTGTGGAGAAAAATCTTGGCGTTCTTTTGTTCAGGTCAAAACATATTCGATCTTTATCCATCGTTCAATTTTCTCCCAAAAGAATGAGTAAAGAAACTGAAGTTCATTGATACAATCTCTGAGCCCTTCATTTGTCAAAGTCGATTTCTTGGCCAAGTAGTCAACCACGACGTAGTTCTTGTGGTACCAAGGGATTTCGAGTAGAACGTCACTCGCATGCCCTGAACACCCATGTCATTGCAAACGACGTTTGCCAATGCTCCGTGTAATGGCAACATCCCGTCCGGGTGCCACTCGAACTACCCCCGCTTGTGGCCTCAGCCTGTTGAGCGTAGTTGAAAATCGAGCCGCCAATTCCAAGTGAAAAGAAGTTGGCATTGGCTCCTTCAAAAGAGCTTCCTAATCCTTCACTTTGCCCCAAAAAAAAAAAACGGCAAAGTTTGTACTTTCATTCATTTGATTCGGTTCAGGTCCCACGCCATGTGGTACCAGTTCTGCTTTTTATCTGCCTTTTCTGCCACGTCTCTCAGCTGCTTTAGAACTTTCTGGCCTTTCTTCATCTTGTTCATTCGGTGCCTTGTTGGGGCATTTCGCGGAGATATGTCCATGTTCCCCGCATCCAAAGCACTTCCCCTCCCTGATGAAGCAAGCTCTCTCCTCAGGAGTAAGCTTGGGTCGTGCATCCTTCTTTTCTGAGTTGCTCTTTCATTCTACTTTCATTTGTTGAAGTCTGTTCGGCTCGTTGTGTCATGATCTCATCGGTGGGGTAGGTCAGACTGCCAGAGTGAATGGCAAAACCCCGCTTCGCATGACTCATCAACTCTTGAATAGAAGCAGATTTCTGTTCCAAACAGTGATCTTGGATCTCTGTAGGTAGACCCAGGTAAACAGCTCAATCTGCTCTGTGAATGAGATCTTCTTGAATGAAGAGGTGGGTAGAAAAGAGCTCCAGAATCTCTCGCAATAAGTATCCACTATATCTCTCTTGGTCATCCGAAGATGGTTCCAAGCAGCTTGTATATCGCGTTCATACTCTTGAGTCAACCAAGAAGAAATAAAAAGCTTCTTAAATTTCATCCATTTAACTCGCGCAGTCTTGTTTAAAAGAAGTGTGGACCACCAAGTTCGAGCATTCCCCGTAAAATAAGAGGCAGGTCTCCGAATCTTGGAGTGCTTTGAGTAGCGTCCTCCCGCGAAAGCGATGTCAAACTGCTGTATAAAAGACAAAGCCTTCGAAGCATCTTTGTATTCTGAAAAAGTGTCAAATTTGATCGACTGTCCACCTTCCTTAAACTCTCGAACTTTCCTACTTTTATCTTCCAGAAAGTCATACTGGTTGGCTTTATAAAAATTCTTCTTGTTCGCATAAAAGTTGCCATCATCAGAGTCTGAACTCTGTAGACGAGTCCTCTGTAGAATTGTCACTCACTGGGCGAGATTTAGACTTCTTTGCCTTTTTCTTGCCCTTTCCGAAGCGTTGTTTCTTGCTTCGCTTTTTGCCTTTTCTGTCTTCTTCGCTCGAATCCGAAGAGCTAGAAGAACTGTCAGAAGAAGAAGAAGAAGAACTAGGTACTCCTTCAAATCGAACACGCTTCTTCTGTTTCTTTGCCTTATCAAATGTCTACTGACGACCCAAATAACCCGGGAAATTAGTGCCTTTCTTTTGCTTTTTGCCGCACTTTTTAGCTTTATTCTGCGCATCAAAAAGCTGAGCAATCCGTGCATCAACCACCTCTTCTAATTCCTTCTCTGAATATTTCTTGTGAGCAGAAGATTTCTTGAGAGCGGGTTTCGGGAGTGGGGTTGTGCTTTTCTGCCACTGCTCGTAAACTTCCTGGAAAGAAGTCTCGCTCTCATATATTTTGTCAATTTCGGGTCCTTCGCAAAACTGAGTATCATCTTTATTGCATCGCCGATCAATTGACGACGCTTCATCTCTCGTTGCTCCGCCTGAGTAGGCCGAGGCGGGCCATACTCTCTGCCGGAATCTTCGTTGTGATCCCTGCCCGGATCTCCGGATGTAGAGGGAGTTGACTGATCCTTGCGTGAAGCCATAGGTGCCGCGGAAAAAAAATTGGGGATCGGATTTCCCGTAGAAGAGAAATTGACCGTGCTCTGATACCACTGTAATTGACTTGGACACTCCAAGTCAAGAATCAATCACGACAGCACCAAATAACCACTTCAAAACAATTCACAGTTCACAATAGATTTGCACTGGCCCCGCGGAGTTTCGTGCCTAGAGATATTGGCCCCAGAGACTGGAGCCCCCTTTCGGTATTTCTTTATGTATTAATCAGTGTTCAAAGTACAAGAATGGGTCGGGTCTCACTCTCAGACTCTTAGTCCGGATGCTCTGCAGAGTGAGAGCCCGACTCACATGTTTATTTTACAAGGGATGCCAAAAGCGGAGCCCCAAAAGCTTAAAATCAAAAGCCTGAAAAATAAAGCAAGGGCTCTTTCTCTCACAAGCTCTCTTGAGCTTCAACAAATAAAGCAAAAACTTCCTCTCTCTCTTTCTCATAATTTGCGTAGATTCAAAAGCTGGCCACGCAAATTCAGCCAAAAAGCAGCTCCGTACTTTGCGGAAAATTCCGTACGGTGCCACGTCATCATGTCAGCGCTTTTTCCGAGATTTCAGCCTGCTGCCCTTTTAGGGTTAGGGTTAGGGTTAGGGTTAGGGTTAGGGTTTCTACTGTTTTTAGTATTTCTGGCAGATTTTAGGATTTCCAGAATTAGGGTTTTCAACAACATTCAGGGTTAGGGTTTCCGCATGCTCTCAGGCAAACACGTCATCACTTTGTGACAGAACCTGCAAAACGCTAGGGGTGCTTGCTGATCCCAAAAACGCTAGGGCTGATCTGGAGACAGCTGCAAAAACGCTATGCTTCTGCTTGATCCTGATGTTGCCGGTGCTTGAGGTGCTTGTCGTGCTTGACGACAAGCAACTAAGGTGCTTGAGGTGATTCATGACTAAGGTTCTTGAGGTGTTTCAGAGTCAAACTTGACTCCTACATAGGAGGGGACGAGCCCTAAGAGTAGGGGATGAGAGAGAACACACGCGCACTCTCTCAAGGTAAGCCCGAGACTCAAGAGGCATTAAGGACACATGTCAAGCACCTACCCATGTTGCCTTGATGTTGTGCCTAAAGCCTATTGGATGGCATTTAAAGGGGTCCAATGAGAATTTATTTTAATTAATTAATTATTCAAGCCCTCTCTCTCAAAGAGGAAAGGAGGACACTTGTCCAAATGCTACCTCTATTGTTGCTGCAACTGCAAAACGTTGGCTGATCTGCAATGCTGAAAACACTAGGCTTTGGGTGCTTGCTGATCCCAAAAACGCTAGGGCTGATATGGAGACTACAGCAAAAACGCTATGCTTCTGCTTGGTCCTGATGTCACCAGGCTGCTGCAATTGCAAAACGTTGGCTTATCTACAATGCTGAAAACGCTCGGCTTTGTCTTGGCTGAAAATGCTAGGTGATCATGCCGGGGGGTCTTGCTGAGAAGGTGCACTAATGCCGGATGTCTGGTCCCTGTTGCCTCTTCTGCCAAAAAGTGCTAGTGCTAGGTTTTCTTATATAGATCCTTACTCATTTTGCCCTACCCAGTTTCCCAACAAAAGTCACTTAAAAATAATAAGTGAAAATTGGCTAAAATAGGGAAAATAGGTCTATGCACTGTAAAAATGCTCCCGATGGGTTCTGACTGAAAATCTAATGGTCATGTTGTGTGCAACCAGAGGATATGCATCTACTCTAAGTGTCTAGACATGCATGGTCTACGAACAAACTCACAAAAGTGCCAGAACACTTCCTAAGCTAGACTGACTGAACTAAACTGAATTGATCCCTAGTCATGAAGTAGCTTGTCCACGTACACATAGGGTAATTGTGCACGTGACAGTTCGGTATCGTGCATAGTAACAGGGGACGGAGCCTAGGGATGGTGGACGGACGAGACCGGGATGGGGATGGGTGGGGACGGACGGCAAACGGCTTGCCAAGTGGGAATGCAGTCAAAACATCCCGGTGACACAGCAGGGGGACGGCAGGGAACGGCAGGGGTTGGCACAGAACTTTTTTGTGGCTAGTTTCTCTCCAACAGCCATATGTTTGAACTTTGAAGCACCCCAATGGCTATAATAGCCACCCTTTGGGTCCTCATTTCTCGATGTCTTATTAGCACATTTGCGTCTATATGACTAATGTTCTTTGGTCTATTCAGTGTAAATTTGTGGTCAAAGTGATGCTCTATGTGTATGGCATGTGTGTAGGTCAAAAAATGCCAAAAAAAACTCTTCTTTTTTTTTTGCCGTTCCGACCACCGTCCCCGTTTCCTGACTTTTGCCGTCCCGTCCCCGTCCTTGTCCCTGTTCCCAACCCCAACCCGCCGTCCCATGTAACTATGGTATCGTGTCCTCAAGATGATCCTCCTCCGAAGGGATAGAGTGTACTCAAGATAGGAAAGAGGTGCCCAATTAGCCTCTAAAGAAGGCCATTGTCACTCAACAGAAACCCAATCCAACTCAACCAGTGGTCGTCCCGGCCAAATCCACACCCTCCAAAACAGTGACTCGTTTGCTCTGAAAACAAAGTCAGCACAAAAGCGCCTCCCCACCAAGCCCACCGATCTAACAAGCTCCCAATTAGCATCTAATCGGTGATCGAGATAGACCTTACCCTCACAAGCGAGTCTAATGTGATAGCCATGATGGCCAATCTCTGCAATGTCAAAACACCTATGTCCCATGCTTCACAACGATTGGGTGTCTTGAGTGAGGATGAAAAAACACCCACTAGCCTTGATGAGAGGGTAAAAAAGTATGACCCCCAATGAGGCCATGCTAGTCAACAAGAATAGCCACATCAATCTCTCGCATGTGTGTTGCAACCCCTCTCCTAATCCCATAGGTAGCTCCAATGTCTTTGCACCAACCAAGGAAGCTTTGACCCATAAAGTAAGGATGCTATCAAACCATCCTCCCATCTAGCCCGATCAATGTGGGTCCTCTCTCCTAGTTTTCGCCCCCTCTACATATGTGCCATATGCATTCCAAATAAGTGGTTGCTTTCTTACTCCTCCCAACAACAAGGTATGTGTCGAATCAAAGCAGGACGCAGATCCATCCAAATCCTCAGCAAGCAACACATAAATGGAGACAAATGTGATATCCAAAGGTGCATCTGTAAAATTGAAACAAATGGTCGAGCACCAAGCGCCATCACTATCCATGTCACGAGCGCATTGCACTGGAGCCACATGGACAAGCTACTGCTATAGTTTAGCATCAGTCTTAGTTAGCTTAGGATCTAGTATGGCACTTTGTGAGAAGGATGTGCATGATGAAGCAGGTCATAGTTGCATACCCTCACTTGCACAGCATAGTCCCTTAGACATTTAGGCATATGAACAGTCAATTAAGTCATCTATTAATATATGGTAAATCACGAAAGCACCTATACAAGCAACCCCTTGGTCCCCATTGGGAGCATCATAAGATCAGTACCCAATACCCAACAATATCCTAGCGTTTTCCTTCAGCATCCATCCGTGTTTCCATCACCAACACCTTCGGCATCAGCAGACCCGCCCAAGTGTTTTGCATTTTCAGCCCTTAGCCACATAGAACCAAGCATCTACAGCAAGATCCCATCAGCACCTCAACGTCTAGGACTATTGTAATAGCATTGTGCGATCTGAAGCAAATACCTCTCTAGCGATAGAGAGAGGGGCCCTTGGAGCGGTTTGGGACCCATCTAGTGTTAAGTCTTCTCTCTCTCTCTATCACTCACAGAACCTTCACTCACAGTACCATTCTCTCCTCTCTAGTCTTTACACATCTTAATGAAGTAAAAGGAACTCTCTCATTCAGAAAAAGGGACCTTGAGTACGCATTGAGCGCTCATCTTGAGCATTCACCGTAAATCATTGCCGCTGCGCATTACAATCCATGAACGCAAAACGAGGAGAGGCACATGACAAAGCATGGTATAAAATTTGCTTCCAAGGCTCACCCCTACGAAACAATCCTTTACCTTCTTACTCCACTCGCTTTGCCATTCAGCTCTTAGATTGTATATCCCTATGGTGTGCCTTAGCATCCCTAGTAATTTTCCCTATGGTCTATGCCCATATTGTATTCCGAGTTTTTTTCAATGCCAATTTGTCTGTGATGCCTACAAGCTTTTTGTAATGCCTTTCGGCTCTCGGGTAACTTTGCTTATGTAATACAAAGGATCAAGCCCTCCAAACGAAAAAAAAACATTACTGCCATGCTAGGGAGAATTCTGTCTTTGACCAAGGGATTAGAATGGACCACCTTTCTAGAGAAAGAGTATCTGCACCTGGCTGGACAATGAAAATGATCAGACGCACAAACTTTCTTAGTAGAACTCTAGAGAAACTTGACATGTAGCAAAAGACCTTTGGTCTCAGTAGAATCTTCGGTAAGAATAATGTGTTCGCCAAGTAGAACATTTCATGATTTTAAAGATCCTGAAATCCATTTGAATGCTCTACTCTATCCTTAGTAATACATGATGGGGTGACAAAAAGACCACATTCTGAATGGCAAAATATTGGTTTAACCTTTTTTCCAAAAAACTTTAGCATGTAGAATTGACCTTGAGAAGTCACCCAGACAGTTCGTATTAAGTACTACGAACAAGCACAAAGTTTCCTTGTCAGCTCAGTGACCTCTCGAACCTAGCATCTCTAAGAACCCCATTCAAGTGCGAACAAAAAGCACCTTTACCTCTAATGTAAGAGTGAAAATAGTCCCTAGTGACTAAACCCCAAAGAAGAACTAATCCTTCCTATTCAGGGTAAGGTGTGGCCTGGATGTGCAGCCAGTCTTACCATGCCCTCTCTAACTGAAGTACCTCAGGGATGGCAGTGGCGAGACGGTCTGGCTTTCAGACAAAGAAGCATATTCACAACCACGTCGCAAAAACGAAGGCTGACTATTCCATTCAGATGAGGCAAAGCAGCAAACCTGTTCAACTCGTACAAATGCAAGACTCCGTGCCAATCTTCTACAAGTCAGAACGGGTCTGCCTTCCACCAGTGCTCTGCTTTGGACTTCAGCAACAACAATGGTACCCATGTTGACATTCTCACCACGATAAATGCCATCATTGGCTGCTTTGTCTTCAACCAGTAAAACTTTCCCCTGAGGCAGTGCCTCAGAACCTTCAACATTCTCACTGCTGTCATCATCTGGAATTTTGAAGAAAGAATCGGCTCCAATCTCTGTAAATGGTTGGAAGTCTCTCATAGTCATAATTGCAGGAACCCTGCCTCCAATTTCTAAGCTCAATTCATCTTCATCTGCGTAAGTGACCACACCCAGAACAATATCTCCCTCCTGGGGCTCATAGTACTCTGAAGTCCGTACCAATTGTCCAGGGCCATCGTGAATCATTCCAAAAGCTTGTCGGGACAGCCCCTGATTAGACTCAACATTCCTGTTGAGAGGGATCGATGGAGAAGCTGCCATAGCAGTACTGAGCGGTTCTGCTGCTGGCTGACCTGGCGAGAAGGTAGCACTTGATTCGAAGGGCCTAGTTTGTGGAAAAGCCGAAGTGCCACTTCCATTAATGACATTTGAAGGTCTTCCTGGAGAGGAAATCATAGGATAACTAGGACCAGGTGGCCTGCTTGCCTCCGTACTACTTCTTTGAAAGATAAATGGCTTCTCCCCCTTACCTTCATCCAATGGCCTGCTTTCCTCAATTGGTTTGCTTGTAGAAGAAGTGGGCTCGTTAGTCACTAGCCTTGAATCACTACTGGCAGGTCTAGTCTGTGGAAATAGAGATCCACTTGCATCAGCGGGGGCTTCAAATGGTCTTGTTGATGGGAAAAGGGGCTTGCTGGAGGTTTCTTCAAATGGTCTTGTGGATGGAGACAAGACCCTAGCATCAGAACTATCTCCTGTGGACCTTAACTGGGGTGATAAGGTTCTTCCACCAAAGCTTGGCTCCTCGGTATGGGTGGCAGGAGTAGAAAATGCACTTCCCAAAGGTGGAGGGGAAGGAGAACCATCTGAAGCCAATGGCCTTCCATCAGAAGATGATGACAAGGAGCCAACAGACGTTGATGGCTGGTCTGCTGTGCCTGTAGGTGAAAATTCTTCAACACCTACTGGCTGAATGGGTCTGGCAGCTGCCTGTGACAAAGCATCCTCCTTGTCGATGGGTGTTGTCGTCGTCGACTCTGTTGGCTGTGGCTGTGGCTGTGGCTTTGGCTTTCTGGGAGGCATAGGCGAGAATATTCTCTTCGGAGTGGTATTGACATTTGGATCCAATGAAGGAGGTACATAGTCACGAGGTACATGTGCAGGCTGTATAGGCCTTGGTATGGTGAATAACGGCTTGCTACCTTCAAAGAGATGCTTGTTGGGTTTCGGGTTGAACGGTGGCCTGGAAGGGTCCTTCTCTCTGAGTTTGGCCTCCTCCTCTGCTCTCTTTTCATTCAAGCTTTCTAGGAACATGAGGAAGCTACTGGTGGGCTTCTCCTGTTTGGGTACGTAGTCGACACCAACATACTCATCGTAGTAGTCTTCAAAGGGACCACCAAAAGGAATGCGGGGAGGGGGCGGAGGCTCATAGCGTATCATGGTATTAGCAGCATAAACCTGATAATCAAATTCAGGGCCAAAATCAGGCCCTGAGTCTGCAGCGGGACTGGGACTGGGGCTGGCGCTACCATTAGAATCTGTAGAGCTTGCATCCAAAAGAGGCTGTGTTTCAACAAGCGGATTGCTGAACGTTGCGCTGACATTTGCATCAGCTACTGCATTTGCTTGCCCTGTGAAGTTACCTTGAGAGAGAATCACTCCACTGAATCGTGCAGTCGAGGACGTGAGCTTAACCGAGAGTAGAGAGAAGTCGCTACGCAGACTACAGTCGCGAGGGCAGGACAGGATAAGAGTTGGGCGCAGCACAGCCCTTCTTCTGCCCCGCAGACCATTGCAGCAACAAACTCTGTCTTCGGAAGACGGTGTTGGATATAGGAGGTGTGAAGTGCATAGAGGACGCAATATGTACGAGGTCGCCATGGCCACACAGGCTTGAACCTGGAGGATAGGTGTGGAAGCTTGTCCTCCCTGTGTGTAAAGGATCTCCTCGAGGTTTAGCCTAGGTTTAAGTAGCACCTTATCTTTCACATGAAGATATATTTTACTCCCTCACCCTTAACAATGGTTAAAATGGATAAACAGTTTAAAGAACTCAGGTAGACATTATAGTTAGCACATAGTTGTTATCTAGATGTTTGAGACAAGTCCTATTTAATGAAGCCTCCTCGCTTGCTAGCCAAAATAGCCCAATTCTGAGCTTTTCCGACCAGCACTCGTGTTCATGGTTGCACCAGTCAACTCTATTCTTACCAACTATAGATGCCACTCATCGAGAAACTACGACACAATTGTGGTAGGTCCTAGTGCTCAACATATAGCTCTCTAGCATGCCAGCCTTCCTCCTCAATCCCTATCAAATAGGTGACCATAGCTAGGTTGGTAAGGTGCTTGAATACCAATTGATGCCACGTTCGAAAGAGGTGTGGTGTACGTGAGTGGGTGTGTCCTCTTGCTGTTAAATGAAAAAGAACAAAAAAAAAAATCAAATTATTTGTGTCCTCTCTTGGATTACTAAAGTAAAATTGCATGTAAATTTTTTCTACAGGTTTAATAAAAATATGAAGTTTCTTTTATGAGAGAGAAAGAAAGAGGAAAGAGAGAGGAGAGAGTGTTTTCCCTAAAGGTCAAGCCGCTTGTGCGTAGCAAGTTGCCTAACCCAAAATTGGGCATACAAGCAATCTTCATTGATTACTATGATAATCAAATTAGGTCTCCCTAATCTTAGAAAAATTAAAATTCTCTCAAAACATATCAAGTGCATAAGTGAAGGGTGAGTTTATGAAATGAAAAGACAGATGAAAGTGGAAAGTCAACAGACATATGAAGGTGGAAAGTCAAAAGACGCATGAAGATGGAAGTCAAAAGAGGTATGAAGATAGAAAATCAAAATACCTTTTGTGTCCATATAAATAGGTGTTTCTCTTCTCCTTTATTTTTCTTTTAGCGTTTTCTTCTCTTCTCTCTCTCTCTCTCTCTCTCTCTCTCTCTCTCTCTCTCAATGTTGCATCCGTCTTTTATAGCTAACAATATTGCAAGTCTACATGCTTCGTCGTTGCCGGTGGCTATGTGCTAGTCTATGTTATTAATGATGGAATCTTTGAATTAGGAATACCTTTTAATTTTTTTGAAGCCATTAGTAATACTCCGATAATCAATGAAGTAACATGCCATGCAAGCAATCTTGACTAAAAATTGGGCATCGTTTTATTTGGAAGGCACCTACAGTGGAATAAACATGCTACACATGCACTCACACCGATGCCAAACGCTTAGTTCACAATGCCACAACAATGACTTCTCTCTCTCTCACACACACACACACACATACTTGCTCGACCAACTTTTTTTACTCTTTCACTCATTTTTTAAGAGACATGCACTCACCTCCCTCTCTCACACAAATACACATGCTCCATCTCCTGCTCACACTCTCACATTAGCGTTTTGTCATACCTCGTTCTCTGTGCCAACTCACATTCTGAAAATGGAATGTTGGAAACCTCCTCTACACTCTAATTACGCACAAGTTCCTCTCAACTTTCATTCTCTCTCTCCTCTGTCATAAAATCTAATATCTAACCAACCCAAATGATTTTCTCATATTAAACTGATCATTTAATGTGGGAGAATAAATGGGAACTAGTATGCCTTGATTGCTTCATTATGTATATGATTGCCCTCAAGGTACGTAATAGGTTATTGCATCTCGAGAGAGGCTCTTTTCGCTTTGAAAATCGTTCAAAGCTTCTTTGCCATTCCGATGTTTAGCAGGATACACTCAAGTGAGCACATGGTTTAAACATTGATGGGTTGTAGGCTTTCCTACTCTACTACACGTTATGGAGTCTAGAGTGCTTCTTGCTCCAAATACACAGGAGGCACTCATGGAGCCTACAAGAATAGTTTGAGAGTGGCAGACAATTACAACTCAAGGATCGAGAGTCCCAAGACTACACCGCATATAGTTTCGATACTACAAGGGCTCTTAGGAGAGACACACCTAGATGATACACACCCCGGTCCACCTGTTTTGTCCCATAGCCTGACCTCGCATCTATCTCTCAAGTGAACTTGTTCTCTTTAAAGGTTACCTACAAAGGCCGTGTTCACCCTCCTCATCCAAGGATCTTTTCATCAGAAGACAATCGTGCCTTGTTGTTTGGTCCACATCTCTCATGAAAAGGATAATTTAATTCCTTGGTTTGTGCTTGCCACCTATTGTGTCCTGCTTAGAACCTAAATAAACAAAAGCTAGGTTGATAATCAGATCAAGAACACCAGCGTCTTGCATGATGCCACTTGCTTCAAAATGTAAGCAGGCGAAAGAATAGTTGACTGAAGTTGGAGAGATGCACTCGCTAAAAAAAACCTAGATCTTTATTTGATTCACTCTAGATATGGTGTGAATTAAAGAAAAGGAACAATGTTGTACCTTTTGCCTCATATCATCTCTTATTGTGGAGGCGGCGTAGCATCTCTCCTCAAACTCAAAACTTTTACCAAAAGCTCCACGACCTCGCAAGACAAATGAAATTTGACAACGAATATGTGGAGGAGAAAATTTGTAAACATTAAATTTAACAAATGGAAGAAGATGCATTTCGTGCATTGGGATGCTTATGCCCAATTTAAAAATAAAAAAAACCATACATACGTATGGTGTGGAGTTGGCACCATTCTCCACATGTATAATAATACCGTAGGGAATGTGCCCTTCCCCCGCCACTTTTATCCCCTCTAGTGTTGAAGAGGGACTTATGCTTCTCTGCCAGTGTTGGAAGGACTTTCTTATCTCAAAAATCTTGCAAATGCACGAGGGAGAACTCATTACCGTTGATATAGTTGGCTGCGATATTCTGATTGTCACACCGTGGTCCACTCTCTAAGTGTCCCTTCGTTCGACGTCTAAGAATTTCTTCAATCCTTATCACGTTCATCTACAAACTTTTCAATAAATCTGATGTGGATCGACTGTCAAATGTTCCTTTCGTTGTTCCACCACCAAGTCGATAGTACTTGCGTTGATGATATAATGTGTTCCTCAACAAATGAGATGTTCCTCTCATTTTCTTGCATGGGATATTCCCAAGGAAGATTTAGATTATTTGGGATGAAATCAAGCATGTCTTTTATTGCTGCTTTTGCACTTCTCTCCTCTCTTTGGGTGAAGCTGCAAAGAATCCTAGACCATAGTCGATTCGCATCTGCTGAAAACATCCTAGAGATTTCTAGCCCTACTCCTATTGTGTGTATCTCGTAATCAGTACATTCCAAGAGACTATTTGTGCTTTCTCAAGTGCACCACATTGGGCATACACATCGACCAAGGCAGTGTCGAGCACGACATCTCTTTTCAATGGCATCCAAGTAACAAGATCATCGTGAATTTTTCTGTCCATATTAGCATCTTGCATAGAGCCACATGCCTTTAAGATATAAGCATAGGTGATTGCGTATGGAGAGAGCCCTCGCTACGCATCTGCTAAAAACATCGCACAGTTTCCTAGCCATGTCCTTGTTGGGCATATCCTGCAACCAATGCATTCCACAAGACGACATTCCTCACAATAAGATTGTCAAAGACTTGTTGCGCATTGACAGGTGTACCGCACTTGACATACATACTGACTAGCATTTTCCCAAGTATGCGTTCTTTTCAAGTAACCCACTATCGCAAGTATCAGCATGAATTCGATACAAAACCTTCTGCTTAACACAGTCTTTAAGTGAGCTCACAAAAGATTTACTCTTTCTCTTGCTCTCCATTTTTGTTTTTGTAGCCTTTTTTGCTGATTGCTTGGCGGTGTTGCGAGAGAAAATGAATGTGTGTGGACCAAGGCATTACCAAGCACGACATTTTTTGCAACAGCCCTTGGCTGACAATAGAAGATCGAATATTTAATCCCATATCAACATGTTGGTTAGAGCCGCATGCCTTCAAGATGCATGCATAGGTGATTGCATGTGGACAGGGGCCCTCACTTTGCATCCGCTAAAAACAGCCTAGAGCATTCTCGCCTTGCTCGTCTTGTGCATATCCTACAATCAGTGCATTCCAAGAGACGCCGCTCTAAACAATAAGCTCCTCAAGGACGTTTTGTGCTTTCTCAAGTGCACCACATTTGGTATACATGCCAAGGTAGTACCAAGTATCTTGGCTTTTTCCAACAGCCTCTGGCTAACAATATCACTGTGAACTCTTTTGCCCATACCAACATTTGGCTTAATGCCACATGCCTTCAAGATACAAGCGTAGGTGATTGCATTTGGGGAGCTGCCCTCTCTTTGCATCTGCTGAAAATAGCCCAGCGCTTCCTATCCCTACCTCTGTTGGTGGACATATCCCACGATCAGAGCATTCCAAGAGACGGTATTCCAGACAGGAAGCTCATCGAGTACTTTTTGTGCTTTATGAAGTACACTGCATGATGTGTGTGGACCAAGGCATTACCAGGCATGATATTTTTTGTAAGAGCCCTTCGTTGACAATATAAGATCGAATATTTAAGCTCATATCAGCATGTTGGGTAGAGCTACATGCCTTCAAGGTGCATGCGTAGGTGATTGCATCTGGACAGAGGCCCTCACTTTGCATCTGCTGAAAACGGCCTAGAGCTTTCTCACCCTGCTCCTCTTGTGCATATCCTTCAATTAGTGCAGTCCAAGAGACGCGGCTCTGAACAGTAAGCTCCTCAAGCACTTTTTGTGCTTTCTCAAGTGTACCACATTTGGCATACATGCCAAGGCAGTGTCAAGTACCTCATTTTTTTCCCACAGCCCCTAGCTAACAATATCATCGTGAATTCTCTTGCCCATATCAGCATCTTGCATAATTCCATATGCCTTCAAGATACAAGCATATGTGATTGCATTTGGAGAGCTACTCTCTCTTTGCATCTGCTGAAAACAACCTAGCGCTCTTCCTGGGCCACTACAAGAGGTACTTCACATTAGCGACGCTCGCAGTGCGACGTTCAAAAGTGAAAATTCACAGCGTCGCTAGTTCATTTGTAACATAGCGACGCTCATAGCGACGACCATAGCGACGTCGACATGGGTAAAAAATAAACCGAGAGCACCCAAAAACTCAGATCTCAGATCTGAGTTTTGGGTGCTCAAGCAAAGAGGTAACCCGCGCTCTCCCTCTCTCTCTCTTTCTTCTCCACACACACATATACGAGGAGAGGAAGGAGAGCCAGGTATGCTCCATCCCTCTCCTCTCTCTCATGTTCCCTTCCCCTCTTTCTCTCTCTCTCCCTCTCTTTCACACACACACATTGTGTTTTTGAGAGAGAGAGAGAGAGGGAGAGGAGAAAACAAAGAGAAAGAGAGAGAGAGAGAGAGAGAGAATAAAAAATCAAAGAGAGAGAGAGAGGGGGAGAAAATGAAAGGGAGAGGTAAGGGGAGAAAACAAAGAGAGAAAGAGATTATGTTAAAATTTAAATTAGATTAGGTTAGATTACATTCAGATTTATGTTTATGTTGAGTTTAAAATTAAGTTAGATTTAGATTTACGTTAGATTAGATTTAAGGTTATTTAGGTTAGATTAGATTAAATTTAAATTTATTTTGAATTAGATTAGATTTATGTTTATTTTGAGTTTATGATTAGATTAGATTAGATTTAAGTTTATTTTGAGTTAGATTTACGTTAGATTAGATTAGACTTAAGTTTATTTTGAGTTTAAGATTAAATTAGATCTAAATTTATATTCGATGGACTATATTTTTTAAGATTTATGTTAGATTTTAGTGCATGTCAATGAAGGTGCGCTTTGCCTAAAGAGCAAACACTAGATACACAACAATATGTATATTCCCATCAGAATCTGACACCTATTAACTCACACACTAACCATATTCAATTAGCCACGAATCACCACATGTTCAATTAGGTTAGATTTTGGATTGAGTTTTTATATTAGAGTTTATCTTCGAGATTACGGTGAAAAAATTAGAGTTAGACGAACGGTGATCCCTCTCTTCCTCTCTACGGATGCCACCTTAAGCTAGAAAGCTTTCAACGGCATGATACTCAGATTGGAGACCAACATGTAATGTATTAAGTAATCCCTCGAACAAAGATCTACTGTGAAAAGATGTTAAGATGCTGTGAAATGCTACAGGTAGAGAAGAGGCAAAGGGGTTTTGTCCACTACATGCACTATCATGTAGACGTGGGTGTGTAGATTTCTTGTACCCACAAATATAGGCATTGACCAATAAAGATGAGATTATAACTCGGTGGTTCTGATCTCCGTGCACCTCTAAACCGAGGTGTGCGGGGATTGGACATGACTAGAGAATGTAGGTAGTTTACAGTGTGAACAAAGAGAGAGAGAGAGAGAGAGAGAGAGAGAGAGAGAGAGAGAGAGATAAGACGGAATTTGTTGTCTAGGTTATAAGGTTTCTACCCTATTATGAGTAGTGACGAGGATGTGGGGTCGTCCAACCGAAACATCTATCTCTCAACGAGGATCTTATGTCCTTGTAATCAATGCAAGCATGTTGTGCGATGGACAAGATGCGTTTCTTTGCAACACGTTCGCGAATTTGGCGAGTTCGATCCATCTATTATAGATTGATTTGTTGCCAATTATAACTCGTCGGACTCTGACACTGGCCAACAGGCAGCAATCTTGCAACCCAATAGACGTATTCGCAGGCGCTTTGGTCAAGTAGCATATGTGAGGCCACAAGATGTAGCCTCTGATAGCTCGGGGAATGATCATGCAGAACACATTCCCAACGAGGCAATGTTTGAGCCTGAGATCGATGAAATGATTGCGACGATCATGGATTCAGAAAGGCTTATCTATGATTATATGAAAAGTGAAGCCGATACGCCATTGTATGATTGAGCACGTGTGTCTAGATTGAAGGCGCTTTTGGTTCTTCTCAATATGCAGACAAAGTTTGGATGGAGTGACACTAGCGTTACAACGCTTTTCAAGTGATCTATGACAATGTGTTTACTTTAATAAAAAACTCTAGATGTATAATGATCTGATAGATTTTTACACAATTGTATCGTATTTTTTTCGTTATGTAGATTGCTCAAAGAGCACATACTGCCAGTTGATAATGTGATGCCAGATTCTAGAGAGGAAGCAAGAAAGATCTTGTGAAACTTGGGGATGGATTACAATTCGATCCACGCTTGTCCTAACGACTGCATTCTTTTCAGAGGGGAATACATAGACATGGAGAAGTGTCCGAAATGTGATTTCGAGAGATATCGAGTAGATCTCCACGGAACAAAAATTCCACAAAAGGTTTTGCGACATTTTCCTTTGCTTCCTCGCATCAAGCATTTCTTCGAATGTAAGTCCATGGCCGCCCTAGCATCATGGCATGAGGAGAATAAATCTTCGGATGGTGTGCTACGGATTCCTGCAGATTGCATAGCCTGGAAACATATAGATGAAACATGGTCGAATTTTGCCAGGGAAGCTCAAAATTTGCGCCTAGGCCTGGCTATGGATGGCGTAAATCCATTTGGTCAAAGATCAACATCTTACAGTGTATGGCCTGGCCCGTTGTCATCGTCAACTACAACATTCCCCTGTGGTTGACTATGAAGAAGGGGCACCTATGGCTAAGCTTGATTGTGCCGGGGCGGTATAAAGTGAAGAATATGGATGTGTATCGTCGTCCACTATTGGAAGAGCTACAACAATTGTGGATTGGCATAGAAGTGGTGGATATGAGCCGACACACAGGTTGACGGAATGCTTTGGTCAAAGGCATTCTAATGTGGACCATGCATGACTATCCCGGACTAACAGAATGCTCAGGTGATTTACACTTAAACTCAAACACTGTAAATATTGGTTTATTTCAAGCTTATCTATTATCATGTGTATACATGCAGGGCTTCAAACAAGCGGATACAGAGTATGTGTCAAATGTGGACCTAGACTGAATGCATGTTGGGCGCCCTCATCGAAGAAGCAAATCTATGAAGGTCATCAAGCGTATCTTCCAGAGAATCATGTGTTACACAACAGCTTTTTGGGAAGAGAGCCACCAAGGATGTCTGCACAAGCATGGTTAGAGCAGAAGGAGATATGTGATGACGGTTTGCCCCCAGGGATGAAGAGACTCTCTCTATGGTACGAGTTACCATATTGGCCCCGACTCATGATCAATCACTTGCTCAATCCAATGCACATATTCAAGAATGTGGGTAATCTGCTATGGGACCATCTGACCGGCAAGAAAGATACTTTGGGATCCAGGGTTGACCTTAGAAATGTGGATCATATGCAACAATATTGGCCACAAACAGCATCAGATGGATCGATAAAACTCCCTAAAGCGCCATGGATTTTCAATGGAGCCCAAGAACGCAAAGTAAAAGAGACCATTCGATCTGTGCAGACCCCCATTGGCGTAATACACTCGCTTCGAACGTGTTTTACTAAAGAAGGAAAGCTTACCGGTTTGAAGTCACACGATTGGCATAAAATGTGTCAGGTATGTTCATAGTGGAATATATAAGAGTGGGAATAAAATTCGTGTGTGGACTTTGATATCATTGTTGCACGTGTTTTGTAGTTTATTTTACCGGTGGCCATTGAGGGATGTTTGTCTCTTGACGTCCGTAACACAATCTACAAACTTGCGAAGTTGGTGCAATGGATCTCACAAAAGGAGATCAATGTAGACTCCATACCATTCGCCAAACTAAACGCTGCGGAGGTTGTGCGCATGTTAGAGAAACACTTTTCTACTACCATTCTAACCATTCAGGTGCATCTTCTTGTTCACATAGTTGATGAGGTGGGAATAGCTAGCACAATACATTCCAGATGGATGTTCTTTGTAGAACGTTTCATGAAACGCTCAAGGGATATGTGCGTCAGAAGGCACATCCGGAGGATAGCATGGCAAAAGGTCGGCTGGTATCAGAGTCCCTAGTGTACATTGGAGAGTGGCTAAATGGATTTGATAAAGCCCAGGCACGCTATGGCGAACCATAGATGATGAGCGCATATTTGGGATTGTCATGTGCAATCTCGGTGTTGAGTAGAAGATGATGTAAGATCTAGAGGCTAAAATCAAGCGATTTTGCATGCTTCACAATCCAGTGATGCAAAAGTGGATTTCACAATATGAGGATGCAAAGCAAGAGCAACAAAGGGCACGAATCGAGTGGAGACGGGGAAGACAACCACCGATACACTATCCGACGGGTCTGGAGAGCCTACCAACATTCATGAGCTTAAGATGGTTGCACAACCAATTGAAAAGCGCACAACAGTGCGATGAAGAAGTGATTGAGGAGGAGTGGGAGTACTCTCAGGGTTGCGCAACCAAGGTAAGTTTGCAATGTACGACTAGTGACTTTCTAGATGTTTGAACGGCCACTCAAAATATTTGTTGGTTGTAGTATAAGTCATACACAATAGCATGGTGTAAAGGTCGACATTTTAGGGTGGAACGGATTGACAAAAAGCGTTTTACTCAAGATTGTAGAATCATGGCAAAATTTGAACAGTCTAGTTGACGACGGTCCTTTGATGCAGATCCTGTGGTGGCGGAACTCACTTACTTCGGCACGCTACAAGAGATTTTGAGGATCGATTATAGAGGATTTTTTGTCGACTTGTTCGACGTGCAATGGTTCAAGATAATCATGGAGGGTCGCAACGCTACTGTGCGTAGAGGAGAGTCTGGTTTCCTTGAGGTGGATTCAACTAAGAAATGGACTGACGTAAGAGACACTTTTGTACTACCCGAGCATTGTGAACAAGTAAGTATGTAAATAGTTAACATCCAATTTTAGAAGTTATGTGCTTGGAAGCTCTCATGTAAGTTATGTGGCTCTGGAAGGTGATATTTTATCCTACAAGTCTGCATCAAACTGGTGGTATGTCATAGAGGTAGCCCCTCGTAGTGCACGGACGTATGAAGGCTACCATGTGCCAATCACAGTGGCATCAATGGAGGAGATTGCAGAAGATGCTCAGTCAGAAGCCGCTGAGGTGCTGCTAGACGAGCATCAAGTTGTTGCTCTCTATGGGGTGCATGTAGAGGATCTACAAAATGAAACGGAGGACATCTGTTTAAACGGAGAGCTCTATATAGATATAGGAAGTTATGCTGAGCTTTGTGAGGATGAGAGAGAGAGAGACCTCTTAAAGCCATAAATATTGTATTTGAACAATTTTGCTCCGTTTTATAATATATATTGTATTCACGTGGCTTTTTGTCCATTTCTGTTTATATGCATCATTGCGTCATTGTATTTAATGGTCTTTGTGTCCACTCCAGGTACATATGCTCTAGGTATGTTCTCACAAGCAGGGACGACGAGCATTGCGCTCCGAGTGCGATGGAAACTGAAGCTGCAATCGCGAAGGTCTACTCAATATAGATGCTGCTCGTCCCACTTCTAGATCTAGTTGATCGGGTGAAAGAGACACTAAGAAGCACTACTACTGCTTCTCAGCGTCTCTTTCACCCGATCAATTAGATTTAGTTGTGGGGCAAGCAACTTCTATGAGCAGACCAGACCTTTGCGATGCAGCTTCAGTCTCCATCGCACCCGGAGCGCAGCGCTTTTACAAATTCACATAAATCCAATGAAATCTCTCTATACAAGAATCCCTCCCCCTTTATGAGTCCTCTCTCTCTCTCTCTCTCTCTCTCTCTCTCTCTCTCTCTCTCTCTCTCTCTCTCTCTCTCTCTCTCTTTCCACTTGTCCATGTCTTCTTCTCCATTCATTCAATATTAAGATTAAATGTTCGTGTGTTTAATGCAGGTATGGATGATGATGAGTTTCTTTCTTCTTTGTCACCCCAGCATAGACGGTGGTACGTGGAGCGTCATCGCTCTGAAGCACCATTACGCGTTCCTACTCCTTTAGCGTCTCCCTCTATTTCGGAGCATTCAGCGCGCTCCGAAGCTTCGGTGTCTATGAGACGATCTTCACACTCATCTAGGCACCGACGCTCTAGTGGTCGCAGCGGTTGTTGTGGGGATGCCGCCGCTAATGCCTCAACACCGCCTCGTGTTCAACGAGGCTCTTTACCCTCCCCTTCTTTGCCCGCCCCCACACCAGCCACGGCATCGCCATCTACACCAGGTTTTGTACGGCTGACGGCCGTTCCTAGCAACTACACACCACTAGCTACTCCTCCAGGAGTCACTCCAGTCGACACTCCTCGCTTCAGGGCCGAGACTCCAGTGGAGACACCTGACGTCTGTACCCCCATCGACACGCCGCTAGAGGCCCCTGCTGGACACCCAGGTTCACGCGTCACCGACGAGAGGGCTTGCATTACTCCGTCAACTTCAGCAGCGGCATCATCTTGGGTAATGAAGGCAAGAAGGTGATCTCGCGCATGCGCGGTTGTTAACCCTCACGCACATTCCTATCACCTACGATGGACATTGTAATATTTATTTGGTAGAGTCAGGTACCGGGCTTGTCGGTCCAATAGGAAAAGGGTAAGAGTGATCGCCGCGATGAGAGGCACACTCTAACTGGATCATTCAAGGGATTAGTTGGCTAAGCCTGGGCGCCCAAGTGTGAATGAAAAAAGCTCATATAGAAGTCAACTAAACCTAAAATTCACTCATTCTCTCATTTGTGCAATTGAAGAGTGCTCTTGCTCCATCTCCATCTTCTTCTTCTTCATCTCCTTGTGTGTGTATGTATGCGTGAGAGAGAGAGAGAGAGAGAGAGAGAGAATGCGATCGAGCATTGCAACGATGGCATGATGGCGACGAAGCGGTTGAGCGCGGTGCAGCGGCGGCGACTTCTTCTTCGCGGCGAGGAATCCTCCACGATAGCAAGCGTAGGCGGTGAGTGAAAACCATCGCCATCTTTGAGCTTACTAGTTTAGGCTTGTTGTGTGCTTGGAGCCATTTGTGGCTCGCACACAGTGTATCGGCAAGTTCCTTGCATTGACACGTGCGACATACGCGCACATTTTTGGCGCCGCTACCGGGGAATGCCATACACTAAGCTTGAATGGCACTCCGTGCTTCTTTTGTGGTGCAATTTCAATTGTAAGAAGGGTAGGGAAGGAAGGTGTGTGTGTTGAGAAGGAGGATTTTGTTTTTGCTACTGTGTATTTCTTTGTTGATGGAGTTTTCAAAGGTATTGTGTTTTTTCTTTGTGTAAAGTGT
Organism: Adiantum capillus-veneris; assembly: GCF_014529385.1. NCBI lineage: Eukaryota > Viridiplantae > Streptophyta > Polypodiopsida > Polypodiales > Pteridaceae > Adiantum > Adiantum capillus-veneris. Next base: position 150,790,104 of record NC_140949.1, on the reverse strand, counting down.
TAGTATTAAGGTTGTTAGTTCTGTGTAATATAAAGTACAGTAAGTAGGAAGTAGATCTGTGTGAGCTAATGAAGTGTGTTAGTGTGTAACAGTAGGTGTATTGGTTGTAAGTAGGTAGGTAGAGTGTGTGTGCGTGCTCACGCGCAGGCCGCGGTGACCTTATCTTTTTTTTTTTAATAAAAAAAATAAAAAAATAAAAAAATAAAGATAGGATCGGGATCGGGAATACCTCCCAGACCCAAGACCAGACTCTAGCCCAAGCTCACGCTCAGGCTCAGGCCTTAGTCGCCCTTTGAAATTACGTATTTTAGCTTCACACGTAGCTAAAAATCGACTTTTTTGAGGACCAACGGAGCTTCAGGTGATCGAACGTTGTGCTATAAAGCACACCGCAACCCTCTAAGTGATACGCTCGTTTTGAGCTATCACACACTTTAATAAAAAAAAAGATCATTAAAAAACATAAAAAAATGAGTGAAAACGGACGCCTAAAAAAGTAAGCGGTTAACCTTCGAGGTTATTCGTCGACGCTTGTAGGGTGCAAAGGCACATGCATCTGCGC